>NC_073306.1:122518579-123118579 GCF_027595985.1 Sorex araneus | reverse complement strand
GAGAAATTCGACAATCAACGAGATGATGATGACCCAATATAAATGCTCAAATTATCCTCTTGTCTTCATATGCAACCACAACCTGACCTCTACGTACTCACATGTTCCTTACATGAGTTAACATGGAACACTTTGTAGAAGTCAAATGGATTGGAATCCATATTCCAGCAAGTATGCTCACTCACCACATTTAAATTCCCTTTGCCCTCCTGTCTTCATGGAGCATCGCTAACCCTCACTATCACAGACTCACCATTTACTGACCTCTCTTTTCTTTCTTTTTTTTTCTTCTTTATATAATATAGGAGTGGGCTGGAGCGATAGCACAGCAGGTAGGGCATTTGCCTTGCATGCGGTTGACTGGGTTCGATTCCTTCACCCCTCTCGGAGAGCCCAGCAAGCTACCGAGAGTATCTTGCCTGCATGGCAGAGTCTGGCACACTACCCATGGCATACCTGTTATGCCAGAAACAGTAACAACAAGTCTCACAATGAAGAAGTTACTGGTGCCTGCTCAAGCAAATAGATGAACAACAGGATGACAGTGACAGTGCCAATGAATGTAGGAGTGCCACTATTTATTCAGCCATTGATTAAGCTGATTGAATTGGGCATGAACTCCATATTACTTTTTTTATTCTATTTTGAATGTTTATTTTATTATTATCCCCCCCCTTTTTCTTTGATTCATGGTGATTTACAGCTACAAACCTTTCATGTTTGAGCTTTATCACTTTATCACTTGTCATCCCATTGATCTTTGATTTGCTTGAGCGGGTGCCAGTAACTTCTCTATTTGTCCCTGTCGCATGCTAGTGTAGCCCAGTGGTATCTGCTTACTCCAGGAACAAGAAGAGCCTCAAACCATTTGTTCAGGGTTTTGACAAAGAAGTCTGACCATCTTGTAGGTGGGTGACCACGCTGTCTTTTGACGTCCCATGGAATCCAGTCAGTAACAGCACTAGTACAGCATTTGTCTCTAAATCACATTACGTTTCCAGCCTATCTGATTTTTGACGCTTTGGCAAACGAGACAGCATCCCCGATTCTTGATCATTGACAGGTCAGAACTCTGGATTCCTTCTCTCATTTGAGTGAAATGTGATATTCCAAGCAGAGCTCTTTCAATTTCTCTTTGGGATACCCGGATAGTGTTCTTGTCCTGTTTTCATAGGCCCAGCTCTCTGAGGCATATGTTAGTGCAGGAGGAACAGTGGAGTTGAAAAGATGTGCCCAGAGCCAGAGGTTCTTCGTCCTCTTAACATCTTCGATGCTCTTGAAGGCATTCCACACTGTTCTCTTCCTCCTGTGCAGTTCTGGCACCAAGTCATTCCTCATGTTGAGTTCTCGATCCAGTTACACATAGCTGCTGCATTCAAAGATGTTCGTTCCATTGAGAGCAAATGGAACGTCAGTGACTAGTTTGTTTTTCATGAACATTGTCCTGGTGAGATCTAGCTGCAGTTCAACCTTTCCACACTCGTGGTCGAAGTAGGCAAGAATTTGTGTCACTTGGCTAATGTTTGGTGTTATTAGAACAATATCATCAGCGAAAAAGTGGTGTGTGTAGTTGCCAACCGTCTATCTTCACTCCTATTCCTTCCCATTCCAGTCATCGCATTACATTTCTCAAGGATGGCACTGAAAAGTTTCGGTGAAATGGTATCACCCTGCCAAATCCCTCTCTTTTCGTCAATAATCACTTCCTTGTAGAATGGTGAAATTCTGGTGGTGAATCTGTAATACAGATCACAGAAGATCTTGATGTATTGAGTTTGGCTAGGGCTATAATGACACTTCAGTCTCAGTAGAATCAAAGGCCTTCTTTATATCAATGAATGTTAGACAGAAAGGCATATTGAACTCTCCTGAAACTTCAATGAGTTTGGTCACTGTGTGGATATGGTCAATTGTGCTGAATCCTTTTCGGAACCCGGCTTGCTCACATGGTTGTCCTTTGTCTAGCGTTCTGCCTATTCTATTCAGGATGACTCTAATGCAGAACAGGCAGATTGGGCGATAGTTGCTGATGTTGTGGATGTCTCTCTTCTTCTACAACAGAATGGTCTTGCTGGTTTTCCATTGGGACAAGTAGTATGTGAAGAGCCGAGCCAGTGTGTTGACAAGTACTAGCGGCATATTCCTCAGGTGTTTGGGTCTGACCTTGTCTGGACCGGGTTCTGTACACATCCTTACCAACTAAATGGCATGTCAGATTTCAGAAAGGAGGACATTGGAAATGACATATTCATCCTGCAGAATTTGGTATGTGGGCAGGTGGACATAACTATCAAAAAGATTTGAGTAGAAGTCATTATAGTCCTCTCCATTGTCCTTCTGGAAGATGTGATACTCCATCAGAACGTCGAAGGGCAGTCATCTTGGTCTTGTATTTGGTGAAGAACGGGCGAGCGTTGCAAATACTTTCCCCAGCTTCTGCCACATTGGCTAACACTGCTGCTCTTCTCTCTTTGAGGTCTTCCTTTATCACTTTTCTGCACAGCTTTGTGTACTCGGACGTTAGCTTGTAAGTGCCTGAGGCTTGTGTCAAACCACATTGGCAAATGAGCTTGAGAGTTTCCAAAGACAGGCTTCTGTTTGTGGCTTTCCCACTCTCGGCATTCCTCACGCAGTCATGGAGGTGCTGAACCCTTCCATCATATTCCTCGTTGATGTTGTCAATGACAGCATCTTCCCACATTGCCACAGTAGTGCCAAAGAGCTCCCAGTTGGTGGTCATTCTGGGAGTTCTCTTCTTAAACTTAAACTTTGCAGTCCTTTCTCCGCACTCTGTGAAGTAGAATTTTGCATGAAGGAGATCGTGGTCTGATCTCATTTGGAATTTCGGGACAACAGCGACATCAGTCAGGCAAAATCGTCGACTGAATATGATGTGGTCAATTTTGTCATGGAACTGTCCACCGGGAGACTCCCATGTCCAACATTTTGATTCGGCCTTCTGGATCCGTGAGTTACTTTGGATGGTCTTGATTGACATGATGAACTCAAACAGTCTCTCATCCTGTTCGTTCCATTCTAGGCCATGGGTTCCTATGTGGAGTTCTTCCAGCGACCTTCTCAGTCCTATCTTGGCACTGAAATCACCGACAATGATCTTGTAGAAGGTGTGGTCTTCTTTATAGAACTTCTCCAGCTCCATGTAGAATTTCTCAATTTGTTCTTCATCGTAGTTGGATATTGTAGACGATGAAGATAGAAACTGCCAGCAGTGAGCCACATCTATTTAAGTGTAATTGTCTGATTTGAGTTGTTAGGCATTTGAATGAATCAATGTTCATGGCCAAGTTCATGTTCACAAGGACACTGAGACCACCAATGCCTCTATTGTCGCATGTTCCAAGGAACAGTTCTTCTCCAGTGTCGAAAATGACATGAGGTAATCGATGCCTACTCATCTCAGTCAGAACTGATCTTATGCACTTGCACGATCAGGTCCTCGATCGATGCTTCTGGTGCCAGTGTGAGTGCATTGAAACTACAGACAATCATTTTAGTCCTTTGTTTTGGCAGTCTAGTTCGTCTCTGAGATTTTATCAGCCTCTCCTTGCTCATCCTTCTTAACACTGCCTGTTGGGGGCTCTTTCAGTGTCAGGGGAATGAGGCCCATTGTTGTTACTGTTTTTCGCATATCAAATATACCACGCGTAGCTTGCCAGGTTCTGCCGTGTGGGTGTGATACTCTCAGTAGCTTTTAGGGCAGCCTCTATTCACCCTTCAGGTGTTCCCATGGTTCACATCATATTTGAACCTCATAAAATATGATGCAGTAATTATGAAAAATGGGTATTAAGTGTCTTATGATGTCTCCAGAAAGCAGCCTGGAGTGTGGCAGTGGCTGGGTAGCAGAGCTTCAATCATATAATCATCAAACACCCATCCATTCACTAGTGAGCACTTTCTACCACCAAAATCCCCTGTATTCCCCACCACCCCACCACCCCGTTCCAAACCTTCTCCTGCTTGTGTGGCAGAAAATTTCCCCCATACTCTCTACTTTGGTTACATTCTATATTTTGACACCAGTCTCACCATCACTCAAACCTGGCAAAAAGAAAATGCTAGACGATTTGTTTTGTATTGCTTGTTATGGATAGAATATAATGTCCAGGAAATTCTGTCATTCTCTTCAGGGAGTTTAGTTTATAGTCTTTGGGTTTTGGCCATTGATGAGATTACATGGCGCCAGGGACAGTTTGTGGGTGTGATTGCCAAGCTACTGGAAAACTGGGGACCTGGGGGAAGGAGGCCCAGTCCCGATCCAAGCAGGTTGGAGATCTCAGTCACAGGTTCCCCATATCTGGGTTTTCTTGCAGGCCTGCCTGCTCTCTGGTGAGGTGCATCCCATTTTGGGTGAGGCTCATCTGAGCATGTGGAGAGTGGCCTTGTGAATGGCGGTGGTTGGGTTCTGGAGGTTTTCAGCTGCCAGGGTTCTGCGTGGGGCAGAGAAGGAAATTCAACCCGCCCCACTTCAAGGTGTCCCATTAAAGACAGCCTGGCACAGAGTCAGGGTATTCTGCAGCGCTCTTTTTTTGGGAGCTTCAGTTTATAGTCTCTGAGTCTTGGACATTGATGAGATTACATGGCACCAGGGGCAGTTTGTGGGTGTGACTACCAAGCTACTAGAAAACTGGGTACCTGGGGGGAGGAGGTCCAGTCCCGACCCAAGCAGGCTTGGAGATCTGTCACGGGTTCTCGCATATCTGGGTTTTCCTGCCTTTTGCTCTCTGGTGAGGTTCATCCTGTTTGGGTTGAGGCTCATGTTCTCTTGGGTGAGACTCATCCGAGCATGTGGAGAGTGACCTTGGACATGGCGGTGGTTGGGTTCTGCAGGTTCTGCTTAGGGCAGGAGGGAAATTCAATCCGTCCCTCTTCGAGGTACCCTGGTGAAAACAGCCTGGCACTGGGTTAAGGCATCCTGTGGTGCTCTCTTCTGGGAGCTTTAGTTTATAGTCTCTGGGTCTTGGCCATTGATGAGATTACATGGCACCAGGGGCAGTTTGTCGGTGTGACTGCCAAGCTACAGTAAAACTGGGGACCTGGGTGGAGGAGGCCGAGTCCTGGTCCACGCAAGCCTGGGGCTCTCAGCCATGTGTTCCCACCTACCTCTGCACTACAGGTTCTCACTGCACCTTTTGATCTCTTTAGATATTTATGGGTCTCTGAAATAAGGCCAATAAATGAGCTTATATAGCTGAGCCAGAGGTGGTTTGTGGGTATGTCTCCCATATACCTAACTTTTGGCCATTTCATTCTTGGTAAACTTGGCCCCAAGTTGTTGGGGCCTGGCCAAAGGCACAGCAGCAGTTTTGGGATATCTGAAAGTCTGAAAACATCATAAAGCTGCTGATGCACGTGGCCCACAGGTACATGTTTACCTGCTGGTGGCACCATATACCTGTGACCTCTCTTTTCTTGATACCACTTAACTCTGGAGCTTACTCTTGGTAGTAAGTATATTATTTCTTGCAGCTCAGATGACCACAGCCTTTGCTATTCCAATATAGGTTTGTAACCCCAATAACAGGTTAAGTGCTGTTGAGCATAAAACCTATCAAAATTCAATGACATAAAAGTAAGCATTTTTGGGGCTGGAGAGATAGCACAGCGGGGAGGGCATTTGCCTTGCATGCGGCCGACCCGGGTTCAAATCCCAGCATCCCATATGGTCCCTGAGCATGGCCAGGTGTGATTCCTGAGTGCAGAGCCAGGAGTAACCCCTGTGCATCGCCAGGTGTGACCCAAAAAGCAAAAAAAAAAAAATAAGCATTGTTGCTTCCTCAAATATTTATCAGGTAGGTATTTCTAGTGACTTCAGCTAGGCTACACTGAGTTTTAGTTGGTTTTACTCATAACTTTGAAATCTACTAATAGGTATACTAGAGTTTGCTTGATCTAGAATGGTCTCAATTGCTTGGCTGAGTGAGTGATGGCTATGGAAGTGAAGATGTTTGGGTCAATGGTCTGACATCATCCATAAAGTTAGCCTGGGTGGAGTTACATGGCTGAGCAGGATTTCAAGAGGGTGAGAACAAATGTGCAAAACCTCTTGAGACTTCATCTTGAGACTGGTAAAATGTCACTTCTACAGCATTCTATAGGCCAAAACACATCACAAGACCAGTTTCAATTTAAAAGTAGTCGAATAGAAACTGTTGTTGAAAGGAACTGCAAAGATGCACGACAAAAGGAATAGATACAGGGATGGGAAACGTTGGTGCTATTTTTGTAATCAATTCACTACACTATGTTCCCCAAGTTGACTTTTAAAAATATTTTCACGAGGACAACCTCTTTTATGAGAGAAGTAAACTTGCTACCTCTTAACATAATTAAAATGTTTTGTGTTTTTACATCACACTAGAGAAAACTAACTTTCTTTAAGAAGACACTTGCAATTCATTTCTTGTTATCTGATACCCTGTTTCTCAGTAAGGGACACTTGTTCTTTCCAAACTCATTCCTTCAAAAACCCTGAGATGTTTTTCCTCCCCTTCCGGTAGAATAGACTGAGAAAAGAACACAAATACTTAAACAATAAGTGATTCTGTGCAATGGGAAATATAAAACATAGCCTCTTAAGATGTTCTATGAGGAGCAAAACATTTGAAGGATCACATATTGGCACTTTGAAAAATTATTTTTAAATGCTGATTTCCTATTATTGCCTTCCTCTTCACTGTTTCCCTGCTTTAAACTTTTTTTTTTTTTTGCTTTTTTGGGTCACACCCAGCGGTGCACAGGGGTTAATCCTGGCTCTGCACTCAGGAATTACCCCTGGCGGTGCTCAGGGGACCATATGGGATGCTGGGAATTGAACCCGGGTTGGCCACGTCCAAGGCAAACGCCCTACCCGCTGTGCTATTGCTCCAGCCCCCCCTTGCTTTAAACTTAACAAAAAAATAGACTCAGATCAGTACAGTGCCAACTGGAATATCAAGATCAATTGTTTTAAAAATAATTTTATTGCTCATGTTATATATAAATATATTTCCTGTTTGACAATTAAATTTAAGTATTATCTTAAAGAAATGTATTTAGAGCTTGCATATAAATTAGTAAAATAATTTTATCAGTTATAATGGTCTTAAAGATATTCTGTACACTACTTTAGAACTTTTCTCAAAACAAAAACATACCCTTTAGACTAGGAAATAATTTAAAGAAGATAAAAGCAAATTATCCCTCTCATAGATAAAAAATAGCAAACTTATAAAGAAGCAATTTGGCTATAAACTATTCAGCTAAAAACTGGTATAGTAATTCAAATTCTGATTATATAGGAAATATATCTAATATGTAAATAGGGTATATGCACACAGATATGATACTCTGAAAAATAAATTCATTAGCATGGAAAAATGTACCATGATACACAATTTAAATCACATTTTGTGAAAATTTTAATGTATAACTTTTATGAGACACAATAAATTACCCAGAATTAAGGACATGCCATTAATTTGGAAGCATCAATTCATGCCCTGAATGTACCTGCTATTTTTTCCATCGTGAATAACAGTTCCTGCAAAGAAATAAAGAAATAAATCTAGCCTTACATTGTTTTTCTGTCCTATTTCTTCCCATCATTCATTTATTCATCTGTTCACTTACTAACTCATTTCTTATCTTATGTGCCAAGTACTGTCCTTATATTTTAAGAAAATGCCTTTCTAACTCAGCCCAATAATGCAAACTTTATAATCATTCCTCCATTTTAAACATAAGGAAATAGAGCCTGAAACACTTTAAATAATGTCCCTAAACTAGTAACTAGTCAGGATGCCACTTTATACATTTCTGACATCAAATATGAGTTTTATATGATGAACTCATGATAAAATATTAAATTTTCATTATGTCCTTACCTACTGTAACATAAAAAAATTTTCATTATGTACATCTATTCTGTTATCTATAAAATTCAGATGATTCTTCGGCCCTCTACACCAACAAATTTTTTCCCAGTACCCAAATGTTATCCTATAGTATTAAACATGTTTTGTGGGTAATAAGTTATAAGAAACTATGAGAAAAGCAATTTAGAGACTGAGTCATATGTTCAGCAAAGGTCCTTTGGAAATGTTTAAATCAAATATAGAAAATAAGTATTTTGACTTTAGTTTTAGTCTTCATTTAAAACCAGATTTCAGTGGTTTATTTTCAATTGATGGCTTCCAATTATGAGACTTAATTAGAAGATATTCTATAAATATTCGTAGAATGGAAGGGAATCAGTCAAATGTGACATTAAACCACGTTTTGTTAGCTTCGACAATCTACCTGTAGTTTGTTTGTTTTACAAGTTCCAATATCTGTCAATTCCAAATCATTAACATGATCCCATCTGACTTGCAGTGTATCATAGTGCTATTATAGTAGTTGAAAGGTCTCTGACCTAACCCAGAGCAGACAGAGGGCCAAGACAAGTAAAGTGAAGGAACAATGTTTATTGAGATGTGATCCTAAGCAGGCCCTACTGACCTCAGTAAGGCTGGGGGCAGAGTCACACCTGGGATAGGCTCAGTGTGGGGGATTAAAGTCTTTCTGGCAGGAAGCTGAACAAAGGACAGCATGGTTTCTGTGGCTGGAAGGAGACAAAAGAAAGATGTGTCTCTCTGGTGGAAGGGAGGTAGAAGATGGTGTGGCTGATCTGGCATTCCTTTAACCACGAAGGGAGGATGGAATGTGTTCAGGTGACCATTTGGTCTCCAGCAAACCTTACAGTAGAATCTCTTTAAATCATCTCAATAAACTTTATAGACGACCTGAGGCATTTCCATGGTAAAATTTATTTGATTACTTTTATCGCAATTTCTAATTGTATGCCCTGTGATTGTGATTTTCTCTATTTTATAAACTTATACATGATAGCAAACTATCTTCCCTGAAATCCATCTCTTGAACAAACATTATTTAGTCAGATAACAAAAGGACTTATCATCTAGGTCTCTAAATAGCTGTATGTTAGCAAATAAGGTAAGTAAAGTAATTACTTTGGCTGTGGCTGGAAGGGGATAATTACCCGCTGTGTAAATTTGTTGGCCTAACTAGAAACGGCTATTTCTTGTGGAGAAATCAAACTCCCTGCTATAGCATGATCCAGGAAAGAAGCTATCTAAGTCAGTGGAAAATCAGAGAGAATCCTGAGACTTACAATACCCATTAGGGGATTATTCTAATGTTTATAACATAAGAGATTCCACATCTCTCTCATTTTATCTTTTCATGAGACTGGTTAACCCAGCACTGCTCATAGGGTATGCAGGGTATGATTGGCAGTTCTGGGTGACGAGGACCATGTCGTGTTTGGTCCTCAGGAAGACTGAGGATTCCAACTCAGGGGGGGTCATACATGCAGGTAAGTGTTCTACCACTTGCTCCACATGCTTGGTCTCTATCTTTTTTTTTCCTTTTTTTTTTTACTTCCTTCAAACACAATAGCAGAGATCATTCTCCTTTCTCTGATTTTATTTGTGATTTATCAATACTTCTGATTCTGTATTCTAATGGTTTTTAATGTTTCCTCTGTCTACTGTGCACGTCTTGAGAACAGAGAGCACGTCTCCTCTTCAACGGTGTCTCTTAATCCTAGCTCATGATGAGGCTCCCGGTTTTTCAAAAGACTTTTATTAGAAGGGTATATGAAGGTGTACAAAACACTTGTCTGTGTTTTCTTATTCATGCCTTGGATGGTATGTCAATCTCTTAACCAATCTAATGACAAAAAAAACAGTTGTTAAAAGTCAAAGAGATAGTATAGGGAGTGGCACTTGCTTTGCATGTGGCTGCAGTGGCTGTGATCCTGGTTCAAATCCCCGGTATCACATATAGTCCCCTGAGCACCAGCAGGAGTGATTCCTGTACAAAGAGCCAGAAATAGCCCGTTAGCACTGCAGAGTGTGGCCCAACTCCCACTTCCAAACAACAACAACAAAATGATAAAAAAAAAATTGATATGATTGATTGAAGCCTGCTTGGACACTTATATGTAGTGTAGGGTTGGTGTATCTCTGACTAATTATAAGGATGATCAAGACAGATGTGAATTCCCCAGAGTAGAGTCAAGGATCTATGAGTAATGAAGACAACAAAATGCTGTTAGGGCAAATAACAGCTATCTAACAGCATCAGTTATGAGATGTTGTTAATATACCTACTCAGGTGTGCATACAATATAAGAGCATCTGAACCAAATTCAGCATGCCAACAAAACTGTAATAAGCAGACATTTATGTTCTATAAAACTTAGTTTTATGTCAATATTTCTCACAGATCACTGACCCTGGAATAGTTTTAGATCAGCCATTACAATCTTTAAGGAAGCTACAATTATTTACCTTGTTTTTGTCCTGCATTTAACCTGATACCCTTAACTTCTTACTATAACCCTTGACGATGAGTTCAGTTCTCTGTTCTACACAATATTCTCTGGCCTCCAGTCCCTAGAGCGTTGACACACATGCCAGACTGTTTATTGCTCTTTTTTCATGTTTGTTTTTTGATTTTTGGATCGCACCTGGCCTGTTTACTGCTCTTATCCACTTCACTGAACTCTGGCCTTTGCTCTACCATTTCTTTTTTTATTTTTATTTTTATTTTTATTTTTATTTATTTATTTTTTTAATTAGAGAATCACCGTGAGGGTACAGTTACAGATTTATACACTTTTGTGCTTATACTTCCCTCATACAAAGTTCGGGAACCCATCCCTTCACCAGTGCCCATTCTCCACCACCCGTAAACCCAGTGTCCCTCCCACCCTCCCCAATCCCATCTCCCCCCCACCCCACCCTGCCACTGTGGCAAGGCATTCCCTTCTGTTCTCTCTCTCTAATTAGCTGTTGTGGTTTGCAATAAAGGTGTTGAGTGGCCGCTGTGCTCAGTCTCTAGCCCTCATTCAGCCCGCAACTCCCTTCCCTCACATGGCCTTCGACTACAATGTAGTTGGTGATCGCTTCTCTGAGTTGACCTTTCCTGACACCATGCACAAAAGTCAGATCAAAATGGATTAAAGACCTCAACATTAGACCACAAACCATAAGGTACATTGAAGACAAGGTCGGCGAAACCCTCCACGATATTGAAGATAAAGGTATCTTCAAAGGTGACACGGAACTAAGCAATCTAGTAAAAACAGAGATCAACAAATGGGACTACATTAAACTAAAAAGCTTCTGCACCGCAAGAGATACAGTGACCAGAATACAAAGACTATCCACAGAATGGGAAAGGATATTTACACAATACCCATCAGATAAGGGGTTGATATCAATGGTATATAAAGCACTGGTTGAACTCTACAAGAAGAAAACATCCAACCCCATCAAAAAATGGGGCAAAGAAATGAACAGAAACTTTACCAAGGAAGAAATAGAATGGCCAAAAGGCACATGAAAAAGTGCTCTGCATCACTAATCATCAGAGAGATGCAGATCAAAACAACCATGAGATACCACCTCACACCACAGAGACTAGCACACATCCAAAAGAACAAAAGCAACTGCTGTTGGAGAGGATGTGGGGAGAAAGGGACCCTTCTTCACTGCTGGTGGGAATGCCGACTGGTTCAGCCCTTCTGGAAAACAATTTGGACGACTCTCAAAAAATTAGATATTGAATTCCCATTTGACCCAGCAATACCACTGCTGGGAATATATCCCAGAGAGGCAAAAAAGTACAATCGAAACAACATCTGCACATGTATGTTCATCGCAGCACTGTTTACAATAGCCAGAATCTGGAAAAAACCCGAATGCCCCAGAACGGATGACTGGTTGAGGAAACTTTGGTACATCTATACAATGGAATACTATGCAGCTGTTAGAAAAAAGGAGGTCAAGAATTTTGTAGTCAAGTGGATGGGCATGAAAAGTTTCATGCTGAGTGAAATGAGTCAGAAAGAGAGAGACAGACATAGAAATATTGCACTCATCTATGGTATATAGAATAACAGAGTGGGAGACTAACACCCAAGAACTGTAGAAATAAGTACCAGGAGGTTGACTCCATGGCTTTGAGGCTGCTCTACCATTTCTTAACCATCAGTGAATCACTGTTCAGGATTTGAACCAAGACCTTGGACTATAGTCTCAGATTCATCTCTAACTATATAGTTAGAGATGAACCTGCCAATCATGACTCAGTTACCTGACACATAAAGGAAAATAATAAAACTTTTTTCTTTTAACCTCATTAGAATGCCACAAGATGCAGAAATATTATCAAGTATTCTTCTGCTTTATCAATAGGATCAAGTTAAACTGATCTATATAAATTACCTTAAATATTAAAGATTCTATAAATACAAATATTGACATCTATAATACAATTGCTTGTAATATCTCTGGAGTCTCTGGTCACTGTCACTGTCATCCCTTTGCTCATTGATTTGCTCAAGCAGGCACCAGTAACGTCTCCATTGTGAGACTTGCTACTATTTTTGGCATATCGAATACACCATGGGTAGCTTGTCAGGCTCTGGCCCTCGGGCGAGGTACTTTCCGTAGCTTGCCGGGCTCTCCAAGAGGAGAGGAGGAATCAAACCCAGTTGGTTACCGTGCAAGACAAATGCCCTACCTGCTGTGCTATTGCTCCAGCCCCATAAATTACTACCTAAAGTTATTATGCGAAGAAGGAATTCAAAGGTTTTACTAGATTACCAAGGAGGATCTGTGACACCAAAAAAAAAAAAAAAGATTGAGAACTCCAGCAGAGTACTAATGTATGCAATAGGTAAGGTGACTATGATTTCAAAGACCCACCATACTGCCAGTACTGAAAAAGGCAAATCATGACATGTAAATAGCTATTTATGACCTGGAAGAGCACAGAAACAAAGTACATAATAGTCACTGCCAATGAAGAACACAATGTATGTATATAGAAAAATATTTCCCCACTGGCTAACCTGTTGAAATTTGAAACAATTACAACTGCATGAGTTTGGTACTCAGGATCCTCTAACAGTAGTAACTTCTTTTTTTGTTGTGTTCTGGTAATACATTTTTAAAGGGGCCAAAATAAGTAGAATTTTTACTTAAGATAGTATATAAAAATGGTTTCCACTTTTAGTTTTCAAAAAAAAATATTGCTTAGACTTCTAAATCAACTATACTGGTGACAAGTAAATGACTTTAAAATAATTTCAAAAGAAAATACCTTGTCTACTGAAAGAAAATCTGTAAAAAAATTCTAATTAATTAATATTTTCCTCATTACCTTCTACTCTAAACAATACAGGATATTTTCTAAAGTAATTTTTAGCAGTTTAATATTATGTACATTATATACTCATTTAGTCCGTTTAGCCAATGTAAGTTTTTATTTAAATCATAGCTTTTGATTTATATCTGAATAGTCGTTTCCCCCAAAGACATATTTACCCTCAGCCAGTACTGGTGATTCCTTTCTCTATTAAAATAAAAAGAGTATTGAAAATGAAATTATTACCATTAGGAGAGTATCAGGATAGGATTTCTATGCTATCCTAATAATACTACGATAAATTTCTTTAAATGAAGAAAAAGAGGATTATTTAAAAATGTAATTCTTATTGTTTAAGCTGAAAACTTAGGAAGAACCTCAACTCATCTTCTCCCACTGACACAACAAATGTACAACCAATCAAGGCTATTACATGAAGCAGTTTCCATGGAAGACAATCTGATAAAGGAGATTATATTATAAACACAATACATATAGCATGTGTTTATATATTCATAATATAAATATAAACATATAAATATATAATAAAATATAAATATAAACATACTATAGCCCCTGGATACTATATTTTAAATACAAGATGGTAAAGACATGGGGTGAGTTCCTTGATGAAAATAGGGATTTTTGTTGTTGAGGAATCCTAATATACTTTGAAGAAGGATGTGTGGAAGCTATGACAAGGGTCCCATAACAAAGGCTGAAAGGAAAGCTCTAGAACTGGTAGGAAATAGGGACTCATTCTTTTGCAAAAATGAGAAAACCCACGATGGGTTAAGCAATTTGGGATATGTTCCAAAGGTTGAAAGCTTTGTCTTGGGGAGTCTTATGCCTATTTCAATATTCAATAGAACAGAAAGGTCCTCTACTCTATAGGGTATGGAGAACCCAATCTTAGAAGGAACTCACACAGATTCTCCAAAGTACTAAAAAAACAAAGTAAAAATGATGTCCGTGCATATATGTTCATTATAGCATTCAAAATTATGATACAGAAATAACTTAAAACTAATAAAAAGATGAATGGATAGAGAATATTTGACATAGACACACATGGAATATTGTCACTGTGCTGGCGTTGCCACTGGCTTGCCCACGGTGATCTGGAGGTCCCCGGTCCCTCGGTATATTCAGGGCTTATCAACATGCCCCACAGCTGGCTGATGGCCATGGACAAAAGAAGAAATGGGAGCAACCATGCTTCTTGGTAATCAGTGGCCATTTATTCAAGTCTCACAGCACTAGTTATAGAGAAATTATGAAGGGTTGGGGGTAGCAATTACATATAGGTATGGTAGAACGTTATCATAAACAATAAACAGACATAAAGCCTTACCTTGAGGGGAAATTCTTAGAGGAGAACTACTCAAGGGCAAAATCTCGTCTAAGTGTTCAGCACTCTAGACTCCTGCTAGGAAATCCACTCAAGGGCAGAATTCCATCTGAGATTGTATTGCTTTCTTCTTTCCTTAGCCAGTTTCCATTTAAACACTGGTCTTAAATTTACTTCTTAGTAATATTTCTAGTCATTTTGTATAGACATGGTAAGATATATTAAGCTTAAAGAATGACTCTTCCTGGGGACATCTCACTATACATCCCAGACTACAGTCCTCAGGCCAGGTTATACTTTCTTAACTCCAGCAGTCACTTGTTTTTTTTTTTTTTTTGTCCACATTTTTTATTAAATTAGTGTGATTTACAAAATTATTCACAGCTGAGTTTTAGACATACAATATTGTAGAACCAATCTCACCACCAGCGTCAACTTCCCTCTACCAAATGTTCCCAGGTTCCCTCCCATGTATTCCCACCCTATCCCTCTGGCTGCTCTCTTGTCAGGCACCTTTCTTTTTTTTTTTTTTATTTTTATTTTTTTTTCCAGCAGTCACTTGTATTTGAGTCATGTCAGAGTTTGTTTGATGATTGTGCTCTTAACTTATTATACTTCTTATGGTGGACTGGAGCGATAGCACAGTGGGTAGGGCATTTGCCTTGCACGGGCCAACCCGGGTTAGATTTCTCCATCCCTCTTGGAGAGCCTGGCAAGCTACTAAGAGTATCCTGCCTGAGTGTCAGAACCTGGCAAGCTACCCGTGGTGTATTCGATATGCCAAAACCAGTAACAACAAATCTCACCATGGAGACATTACTGGTGCCTGTTCAAGCAAATCTATGAACAATGGGACGACAGTGCTACAGTGCTACTTCTTATGGCAATTAATCTGTCCCCTTTTGATGCTAGGGTAGCTTTTGGATTGCCCTGGGTCCATCCAAGATCCTTGCTAGGACCCTCCTTTTGGGATGTTAGGAACCAAGGGCAATTGAGGCTCAAGTCAAAGTAAATATGATATATGTCCAGGAGTATTATTCTGATTGAGTTAACGCCCAACTTACAAAAGCATAATGTTAACTGTGTAACAATGTCTAAACAAAAAGGACATTGCTATAAAATGAATTATGCAAAGCATATAAAGGTAAAAGTAAAGCAATATAACGCTTACATATCCAGAGCCCTCAGAAGAATTTGACTTTACAAGTTACAGGGTCTGATTTTGGATATAAGTGATGAACAGATAGGGGAAGAAAAGCACAAAGGAGTGGTTAAAGATAAACACAGAGGATTGGGAGTGCCTGATGGAATTTGGTATGCGTTGGGAGCACTGTGGTGGAAGTAACACAATAAACTTAAGCTTCCTGCAAGGGGAGAAAGAACAAACTGATGCTATTTCATAAAATGTTTATTACTGTAATCAAATAGAATATTATTCATCCATAACAAGGGAATATTTCCCTTTGTACCAAGGATTTGGAGGGATTTTTCTCTGTGAAATAAGTCAGACAAAAAGACAAACGTCAATTGATTATACTCATATGTGGAAGATAAAAAATAAAGCTAATGAACAAACAAAACCAAAAAGAAAACAAGTCCTTAGATTTTGACAAGAAAATAGTTGTGACTAGAGAAGTAGTGTAGGCTATCAGGTGCAATGAGAAAAGGGATCACGTGTATGATGTTGGGATGAAAGAAAACTTTTGGTAGTTTTCATAATGTAGTGCGTGCAAATGTTTAAATATAGAGCTGGATACCTGAGGTTTAAAACAAGATAGAAAACAAACAGAGTTCATGAGAGCAGAAGGTGGAAGCTAGTGTGCGATTGGGTGAAAGGAGTCAATTGTACGGTGATGGACGGAAGCTAGAGCTTTGAAGGAATTATAATTAGAAGAAATCATAATTTAGCATATACATATGTCAGATTCTATCACTATTTACCCCAAACATATAACTTATTATAAATCAATGTTACTTTAATACACTTTTAAAAGACAGCATTCATTTTATAAAAGAAAATGTTAAAACTGAAAACTTAATTACATTTACTGCTTCCTAACACACATTTTTCACCTTGTTACTGCATTTTAGGACCTTTGGATGCACAATAAACTTTGCTGTGGCTTGTCACATTAAAAAAATGCGATCCTTCAGCTCAAATTGATGGATCAATCTCTGGAGACTATATTATAAACACAAGATGGTAATGGCATAGGGTGAGTCCACTGATGAAAATAGAGATTTTGTTGTTGAGTCCTGATACACTTTGAAGAAGGATGTGTGGAAGCCATGCTTTCAGCCATTGGATTTAAATATTTGGGCATAAAGCCTTGGTAAACATATGCTTTATGGGAACATAGAAGGATCATTTGCCCTTTGGAATGAAGTGTCTATGGACAAAACCCTGTTTCTCAGGGTAAGATGTGGTTTTGAACATCCTGGAAAAATACACCTACACCTGATTCCTGGGAGCAGCTCTGGCCAGTGTAAGGTTTCATTTGGCTTCAGCAGGCTGCCCAGATGTTCCCCCAGAACACAGCATATCCCCCTGGCTCTAGAGGAGTCACTCACCATGCCCCACAATGCAAACAAAACCTTCTTTGTGAGATGGGAAGAGAGAGTCAGATTGCTCCCCCAGCCCAGCTGCCAATCCCTCTCAGTTTGGGGCCCGTTCCTACTCTCCCCAGGGCTCCATCACAAGTTTAGCAGAAACATTTGCCTCCAGGCATCCACTGTGTCAGAAGCCTGACAGCTTGTTTTTATATATATTTTGTTACACTTAAGCATGGGTACTGTTTTAGGGGAGCAATAAAGAAATGAGATGAAAAGTCTATTAAGTTTGCTTTGCTTTTGTGATGTTTTTCAGTACTGGTTTTTCCTGTCCTTGCTAACGCACAGCCCTCAGATGACCTTATCATATTCTATGAAGAACAACTTACCAGAGGAGTCTATGTCAAGAATTAGTAGGCTGGTAGTGTAAACGGCTTTGTAATCCTGAAGAAAAAAGGTTACTTTTCCAAGTAAAGCTTTGTCCCAGACCTTCACACAAGAGTGCAGAAATATTTGATTCTAACCTTAAATATCTTCACTTCCTTTTAATGGTTGATTAAATCTGAGAGAATCTGTGTCAACTGGGCCATAGTAATCAGCTATAAACTATGGTAATAAATGTGGCAGTAGTTTCCTTTCTCTGTCTGCCCTATTTATTGGGTCTCTTAGTGCTCCAGTCTAAGTGATTTGCTAAATATTTTACTATAAGATGTTGCCAGTGGAGGTTCCTGGATTGCTTCTGTAAAGTGAGGGAAGGGAGACGGCAGCCTCAAGTAGGAAACCTGCTTTCCCTTCACCGACGTCTGGAACCCTGGGAGGCATCCAGGGACAGTATGCAATGAGCCCCTGCTTAACACAAACATTATCTTCTTGCCAGCCCCACAAGGCAGTCAGCAAACTGTGCCTGACATCTACTTGTTCTACATGGCATGGTAGGTGACCCCTACACCAGATTTCTCAGGGAACCATGGTCTCAGACTTGGGGGGAGGAATTTCCCTTCGCAAGAAAGGAAAACCAGTCCTAGACCTTACACAGGCATTTCTGGTCTATTGTTTTTTTTCCTCACCAAAAAAAATATTCCAGCAAAAAATGAACAATGACGTATAATAAGTTTATTAGGATGTAAAGGAATGTAGGAAGAAGTAAGTTAATATATGTGGTCAAAAGAGAACACAGGATTCTCCAGTACAGAGAGAGCCAGTACAATGGCTCAAAATTAAAGTATGAAAGTGAGGTCAGTGGGCCCCCAGGGGTGAGGCATAGAAGAGAGACAGTCACGTTCTCCCTATCCACTTCTGCCACCCTGGGACTAACTGGGAAGGCTAGGACTGATAAAGTCTGTGGATGAGCCCCATGCACAGAATGGGCCATAGCCCTGCCAGCTCCACCAGGTGACCGTCAAGTCACACTTGATGTCAGCTTGTTCTTCTCAGCACATGAGCTGATCACCCCATTACCTGATTTCTTGGGGATCCAGGGATGCAGGTTGGAGTGAGAAATTGCTATTTGCATGAAAGGAAAGCCAGTCCTAGGCTATACCCAGGACTTCCTGGTCTTTGACATTTGTCACAGAAAATAATTTCAAGAGGAGACAAGCAGTGAAATTAAAACAGATTTTATTTTGGAAGTTTGTTTTTTTGTTTTGCAGTATTTTACCTTTTTATTATTATTTTTTGCGTGCATACCTGGTGATGCACAGGGGTTATTCCTGGCTGATGTGCTCAGGAATTACTCCTGGTGGTGCTTGGGAGACCATATGGGATGCTGGGAATTGAACCCGGGTGGGTCCCATGCAAGGCAAATGCCCTACCAGCTGTGCTTTCGCTCCAGCCTCTATTTTGGAAGCTTTTTAGGAAGGGAAGGAGGGACAGAAAAAGGGAAAGAGAGTATCACACTTAAGAGAGAATGGGGCTTTCCACCCAGACGAACCCCCTAGCGGTCACACTCAAACGGCTCCCCGTTTCCTGAATGACCATGATCCTGGAGGCCCACTAACTGCTTTCGGCACCCATCGGCTTCTTGCAGAAATGCCTCTAGACTGTGAACTAAGTTACCACCCCATGCTGCCCCGGGGCGTTGGGGGCAGGGGTGGTTCTCTCTCGGCCTTTCCTTTCAGCAGGAGCGTGGCGACCGCCATCTTTTAGAACTCACTAAACAGAGGTATGAGCTTGCAGTGATGCAACTTCTGGCAGAAATGTCTCTGGACTTAATTACTACATGCCAGAAATCCAAAACCGTGAGGCCACTGTTGCAACTGCGCAACCTCTTATGCTCTTCATTCTCAGCAATGGAAAACATATTATCAATGGTGCCGAAGGTCTGATTGTTAGGGGAAAATTCCAAATAATAATAGCGAGTTTTCCATTGAAATATTGAATGTAATCAAAGTAAAGAGAGATTAAAGGGAAAATCATCAGCCACACAGGTGGGGGTGGGGTGGGATAGGAGGTGTACTGGGGTTCTTGG
This sequence comes from Sorex araneus, assembly GCF_027595985.1. Lineage (NCBI taxonomy): Eukaryota > Metazoa > Chordata > Mammalia > Eulipotyphla > Soricidae > Sorex > Sorex araneus. Next base: position 123,098,987 of record NC_073306.1, on the reverse strand, counting down.
TGATGGAACATGTGCACTGATGAAGGGATGGGTGTTTGATCATTGTATGACTGAGAAAAAAAAGAGAGAGAGAATGGGGGCTTCTCCAAAGACTGAGAGAGACCCAATATATATCTCAAGAGGGGAGATGTGGGTGACACATGTGTTCAGGAACCACATGTATTTGGCCAGGTGGGCAGAAGAGCACATGGGGTGGAGCAGCGTATTGTGTGCCCTTCCTTTGTTCAAGTTGGCTTTTATAGGATTTTTCCAAACTGCCCCCACAAGGGACTTTTACCTAGGTATTAATCTGTTGCTAGGGTGGTTGCCAAGGGGATAGAGTTAAGAGTGATTGATAGTCCTCTTTGAAATTCCTTTCCTTGGTCTTTCTTTCTGCTGGAGCTTCTCTCCAAAGGGGTTCCAGCCTTCTCTGAATCTGTTGGCACCAGATGAAGTCTTATCAGACTCCTGAGCTCAAAAGGTAGGATCTTTACAGCATCAGGGCTATTGGTTTTATTACTTCCTAGGACTTCCACTGCCATGAGGTGGGGGTGGGGGCTTCCCTGCCTACTTGCCTACATCAAGAAGGGAGATATGGTAGCATGTGCTGGGCCCCCTGTTCTCAGGAAACATGGACCCTGGCAACACATCTCTTGCTTCGTTTCTTCAAGTTAGTTTACATACTTTTCCCAAACTACATCCCCACCACCAGTCTGTTGCTAGGGTGGTTGCCAAGGGGGAAAGCTAGGAGAAGTTGATGGTCTTTTTTGATATTCTTAACCTGGCCTTTGTTCCAGAGGTGGAGCTTCTTATCCTGGGGGTCCAGCCAGGTTTCTTTTCAGGAACCGTCCTAGCACCTAGCCTGGAATTCTGCGTGTCCATGACTTTCCAGGATCTTCTGTGTCAAAGGCCTCCATACCTTCAGGCAGTTTCTTGTTTCAAATGTTATTTTTTTCTAAAATAGTTTATCATTCTCCCTCTGCTCCCCATCTTCCTGCCTGCAACACCCAGAGAAACTTAGTGGCTTGTAAAGATAGCACTTATTATTGTTTTCCTGTGCTGATGGGTTCTTGAAAATTCTATGAGAGATTTGCATACAAAACTTGGAATTTTTTATTTATTTATTTTATTTTTTTGCTTTTTGGGTCACACCTGGTGATGCACAAGGGCCACTCCTGGCCTCCTGGCTCTGCACTCAGGAATTACCCCTGGCAGTGCTCAGGGGACCATATGGGATGCTGGAAATCAAACCAGGGTCGGCCACGTGCAAGGCAAACACCCTATCTGCCATGCCATCACTCCAGCCCCCAAAACTTGGAATATTAAAGGTTAGAATCTATTGTTTAACTATGTGGGTTTAAGTATGTGAGTCTGGGTACACACCCAAATATTCAAGCCTCTCTTTTCTCCCCATGAATAATGTCACTCATCTTGTCTCTAGTGCTCTGGTGCTGCCCCATCCAAGGTACAACCTCCAGGGTATTATCCTACAGGGTCTACTGGCTTAGTTTACAGAGAAATGTGCCTCCGCCATGCAGCTACCTATTCCAAGTTAGCTTCCCTGGTCTGAAATCATGTCCGAGGGGTCTGTTCTGCACTGTATCCCAATGGTTCCCATATGTCTTGTCCTGGCTTTCCTTAATTTCCAGCTTGCTGACATGTGCTTGTGGATGAGATCTCTGTGCTTTGCACCTCTCTCAAACTATACACCAGCAATGCCTGTCATTCCATCTCAGCCTTCCTTAGTTACTGCCTACAGCCATGGTGTGTGTAGGTGAGAACTCCTGTGCTCAGTATTTGTCCCTAGCTGAATATGCCATCTATCTAGGTGCTTCCTGTCTGACTGAAACTGTGTGACCCAACACTCAGTTTCATTTGTGAAATCCTAGACCACAACATTGATGGGTTTGGAAGTAGGGCCTCTAGGAGGTGAATCGGATCCAATGAGGTCCCAGAATTAATGCCAATAAGAGAGAGACAAGGTATATGTTTTCCCTTCTTGATCTTCACCAAATGGTGATGCATGGCATTAACTGTCTGACATCCATCAGAGGGATCTTGGCAGAACTCAACCAAGCTAGAACCTTCATGTTCTGGATGCTAGAAATGTCTTTTGATCTTTGAAAGAAAAAAAATCTCTATTGATTATGAGCTGTCCAGTCAATAGCATGTTTTATGTAGCAGTTTGAATAGCAAAGTCATTGTCCTAGAACTCAGTGGTGATATTCAAACTGGAATGCAAGAGCGAAGCCAGGTTTTACTCTCTAATAATATATTTGGGTTCACATTTGGCCTTATGTAATTGATTCATTGATCAGAATCCATTAACAGGAGTGAGTGATTAGGCTCTTCCTGACCTCAAATACTTAGAGAGAAAAATGAGCAAAGAAGCTTAAGGAAGATCAATGGTTCTCCAGGCCCACATCACTTCTCTTTCACTTGGATGGATAACAATTATCCCTTACCCCTAGTTCTTCTCTTCTTTGTATGCATAGTTGATTCTCTCCCATTGTGAAGGCATTATCCTATCATCACACTCATTCTGTGCTAAAATTTTCTGTTTGCTTATTTACTAATAAAGCCCACTCCCTATCAAGATGAACTCTATGTAAACAGGGACTATACTAAGTGGTTCACATTTTTGTTCCCCAATATCGAAAAGAATCTTTAAGCCCTAAGTAATATATTCTCTATAAATAGCTGGCAAATCGTAAGTGAATGACTATAGGAATAAGTAAGTAATTACAAGAGCTACTAAGTTTGATTATTACATTCTACTAATGGTATTATAAATTGAATGCATAAAGGTAGACAGGGTTCTCTATGTAAAATACTTAAAGAAATAATGTTACCTTCCTTTGCATGCCTTTTAAAGAAAGAATAGCATGTCAAGAATCACAGAGATCTCTTTAGTTACTGTAGCACTATTTCATAAATGTACAATTCGTGTTGACAACCTAATAATAGCCCCAAATCAATGAGGAGGATCATATTGTACACAACATTTGAGATCAAAGGTTACTCACAAGTTTTATTTAAAGTCTAATTCTGCTTCCCTATGACAAAACTTAACTCCAGAGATTTAGAAGTGATTTGTTGCTCCTACCAGAGAATCTGCCTAGCTGTATTTTAATATCATTTCTGTGTTCTTTTCTGTGAACCTAAAAGAAGACTGTCAATTTTTTTTAGAATATCCATAAATGTCTTTGTTCAATAATAGGCTTGGACACTTAAAAGTCTTTTGTGTTTAGATAATCTATCCAACTAATCTACTAAACTCTTAGAATTCTATGCAAAGTGTTAGAAGAGGAAGATGCAGAATGGGATAAAAATTTGCCCAGAGTTTTAAAGGAGGCTCTATGCCAAGTTGGGTTTCATATTTTTCATTATTTCAGTTTGCAGTGCATCTGACTGGGAATTTGAGGTAGATACAGTATAGCAGCAATTCTAAAATTTTAGGGTGAATATGAATAATGTGAATAATAATAATGAAAAACAATTTAAAAGCTGCAATTCCTGACCTAGTTCCAGAAATTTTGTTAGTCAGTTTGGAAAAACGTTGGCATTTAATCAGCTACCCAGGCATTTTTGATTCTTTGACCCTATGTTGAAAAGTAATTGTAAAAGATTAACCAGAGAATGACCTTGTCAGTGTTCTTCTTTTTAAAATCCTTTGCAGTATAATATGATTTGAATATAAACTTGATTGAATAAAGCAATCAAGAAGAAAAAGTTTGGGTCTTTCTAAGATTTTTAAATTGCCACCCTGGTGTTATGCATGTCTAAATTTTTTATTCATTCAGAAAGTAACCAAGCTAAAAAGGAAGCACATTTTATACAAGGTTTCATCCTTCTAGTCACAATAATATGTGATGGATTTAGTTATGATCTTTTTTAGTCTGTGCTAATTATGTAGATCAACAGTAGAATACTTGCACCATCAAATAACAACAATAAGACCTCCTTTAGTTAGGTCTTAGTGTGATCTGAAAATATAGCAGTTCCTTACACTCCTATGGCCAGGAAATTGAGGAAAAGTTGGATAAATGACTGCTCTAAGTCTGTGTTGTTACAGGCATAATGCCCAGATGGACTTTATGGACCAAAGTGTGGACTCAGATCTGAACCACTGACCTTGGTTACTATTAAAAAATAGTATGTGTTGTGAGCATTTTGACTGCCTCATCAGCCTGTTACTGGGAAGAGATTAGGTATGATAGAATGAGACAGAGGAATGTTTTGTTTGCCAACAAAATAATCTGATAATTTTTCTAGAAGAAACTGTAAAACTTTAATATTACTATTTGATTCCAATTCAAAGTATTAAATAGATAAAGAAGACATAAGTACTCCCAACAAGTGAAGGAGAGTCCAGGATAATGACTATGGCACCCAAAAGCACTGCTCAGTTCACAGTGATTGCAAGACAAAAAGGGAGGACATATTTAAGACTCATGGAACTCCCCAACACAAACACATATTTTGACCATGAAAGCCTTTCTATAAAGTTCTAGGAAAGGAAGATGAAAAAAATCACGATGTCAGTGGAAAGTTTACTGAAAGATGTGCTCTATAGTATGGTTGAGGAGAGCAAAGGCTCTGAATTCAGATACTCTGGGCTTACACTACTAGTAACACGCAGGGCCCTGAGCAAATATATCTTTTTTTTAACCATTCATTAAGTGACAGAGTACATGAGGACTAAATGAAAAACAATTCCTCATCATCTTCCTCTTCTTCCTCTTCTTCTTCATCTTATTATTTTTCCTATTTATTATTCTTATTCTCAGATTATTAACAGCAGCAAATAATGCTTTATAGAGGTTAAAAAATACAGTATCCAGAAAAGATTCTTTGAAACTCTATGCATCACTATCTTGCCATGCAACCAGTATACCTTTGAGAAAGCAATCCGGCAAGCAACTCAAGAGATACTCTTCTGTTAGCCTTTTATGTAGAATTCCCATATTTATAACACTAAAGCTGAACACTTTAGACTAAAATGGAACTCTTTAGAATTTCCTACCTTGTAATTGATAACAGTGTGGTTTTCTTTTAAAGCAATAGCTTCATGTCCCACTCTACTAGGAAAGAGGCTCTTTAGTGAAAGCACTCTCTTCTAAGCTGGTCCAAATTGTGTTGTATATGGATGGAATTCTTTCAAATTTATACAGTGAACTGCAACTGCATTCCTACAGTCAATATAAATAATGTTGACTTTTAGGGTAAAGTCTAAAGAGTTTTTATATGGCCTAATTTAAAAAAAATCAGCAATTCCTGTAGTTATTGACAATTTTGTATCATTGGTTCATGTTCATGGTGACAGTATTTGGAAAATAATTGCAATGTTTCTAGAGAATATGGCAATATGTAACCTAAGTAACAAACATTAGCTTTCATTTTTTCAGCCATTCTTCTTAGTTGAATTTAATCTAAGGGAATAATTTACCAGAGACTATAATGGCCTCCATGGAACAGATGCTTTATGGATGCAAACAAGACATTTTGATAAAAATTTTTTTTAATCAAAGGTAGAATGCCCAATCACTGCAATAATATCCATTTTTCAAAATCTGGTCACCTGAAAGGCTCTTGTGTGAGGCCAGGTAATAGTACAGTAGTGTGTCCAGCCCTGGTTTGTACAGTAGTGTGTCCAGCCCTGGTTTGATCCTGACACCACATGATTCCCATGCAGCCATAGAGACCTCCCAGAACCTTTGAGTGGCCCAGGTCATTCCAGCACGAAAGAGATGAAATCACCAAATCTGCAGCACCAAATCCTTAGATCTGAGAGCTGAACCTCTATCATGGTTGCTCAATAATTTCTGTCGAGGCCTCAGGCCTCCTGAGTATAGCTTAGAAGTCTACTCCAGCCCACCCCTTACCTCTCCAAAAAAATCACTATATCACTGCAATCCTGTGGATCATCAATTTGCTCGGATGGGAGCCAGTAACATCTCCATTCTTCCTAGCCCTGAGATTTTAGCAGCCTCTCTTTACTCATTCTTCCCAGTGGTGCCGCATTGGAGGGTCTTTCAGAGTAAGGGGAATGAGACCCATCATTGTTACTATATTTGGCCACGAGAGCTTAAATATGCCACAGAGAGCTTGCCAGGCTCTGCCCTGTGGACAGGATGCTCTCTGTACCTTGCCAGGTTCTCTGAGAGGAAGAGCTGGGCTATAAGAAGTTGCTTCTGGGAGCGTTGTATTATAGTCTCTGGATCTTGGCTGTTGATGGGATTACATGGCTCCAGAAACAGGGGGACAGTTGTGGGTGTGGCTGCTAAGCTACTGGAAATGGGGTGGTCTGGGTGGAGGAGGCCCAGTCCCTAACCCAGAACCCTTGGAGATCTCAGCCCCAGGTCCCGCACACCTGGTTTCCTTTGCCAGTTCCATCATGGGTGAGGCTCAACTGAACGTGTGGAGAGGGGCCTTGAGCGTGGCTGTGACTGGGTTCCGGAGGTCTTTGGCTGTTGAGGTTTTGCCGGGGGCAGGGAGGGAAAATCAACCGCCCCCAAATAAAATATGCAAACTCTGAAAATTTAAAATTATGTTTTAAAAATCAATGACAACAGAAAACACATTTTTTTAAAAAAAATGTTTTATTTTATTTAGGAGACGCCTCCCAAGTAGTGCTTCAGGGTGAGAAGGGGGGACCACCAATGATTCTAAGTCAATCAGATCAATAGTTCAATGCAAAATACTAAGGATGTGATCCTGCTTAGGCCCTGCACTATTGGGGATACTCAGGACACCCCAGTGATTCAGGGAGTCTCCAGGGCCACACCTACCAGTTTTGCTGTGATGGCACATGGTCTTTGGAATCAAACCAGAACTGGTCACATTCTAGAAATGTGCCCTCGCAGCAAAACTATTTCTGCCCTCCCTTTATTTTATTTATGTATTTTTAAAAATCCTTTAAACATTTTTGTTTTGGTTCGGAGCCACATGGAGCAGTGCTCAGGACTTTCTCTTAGCTCTCTACTCAGGGATCAATCCCGGTGGTGCTTCAGGTAAATTATGTGATGCTGGAGACCTACCTAGATAGATGGGTTGCATGCATGGCAACTACCCAAGCTGTTATACTATGTCTCCAGTCCATGGTTAATTATTTTAAATATCTATTCACACCTGACTCCATTGCCCTATACATGATTATTTGTTGAAGTATTTGCCAATGAGCTCATTGTTTTTAGTTGCTGTTTTTGGGGAAGGGGTGCACTCTCAGCAGTGTTCAAGGCTTACTCCTGGTTATGTGTTCAGGGTAGGGTAAGTGTATGTAGGTGTATGAAGATGTATGCAGGATTATTGCACCATATTCTCTATGGCAAGTTACCGAGAGTATCTCGTCCACACAGCAGAGCCTGGGAAGCTACCCATGGCGTATTTGATATGCCAAAACAGGAATGAGTCTCCCAATGGAGACATTACTGGTGCCCTCTTGAGCAAATCAATGATCAATGGGATGACAGTGATACAGTGATACAGTGATCTGTTCACACACATATATGCACTCAGTAGAAAACACAAATATTTAATCATTATGTCCCAGAACAATTTAAAGATATTCCTTTAAAAATTTCTTCAGTCATGAATAAATCTTATTTTGATGTTAAATTAATTTTAGAAAACTGACAGCTGACAGTTATTTGAGTTCACCGTTGCTTTTATTCACGAATGTGTATTTAGCAAGATGATGTTCACCACGACAGAACTGGGTTTGGAATGAGATTCCTGAGCATGTCTAACGCAGAGTCTTTCTTCCTGCCCTCCCTCCTCTCCTGCCAGGTGACTGAATCTGGCTTTGGTCTTCCTCCAGGCTTCTTCTCTGAGGTTTTACCCACAGAACAATTCTACCAGGTCAACAGCTGAAGAAATAATTTAAAAAATCCCCATAGGGGAAAATGTCAGTGAAATGGTGGAGAAACCAGAATTTTGCTGGGGTATGTGTATAGGGGGTGGAGGAATGTGTATGTGTGTGTGTGTGTGTGTATGTGTGTGTGTTGCAAACATAAAAAAGTTTTGGACCTACACTACAATTTTTTCTAGGGTAACATTGGGCAATTTTCACATAGGGAACATAGAGTGTAAGGCACAAAGAGACTTCCTCCTCAGAACAGAAAGGAAGACATCCCTTCTTCCATAAGCAGATTTGTCCGCTGTATTCTTTTATATCTGCATCTATAGTATTTTGTCTTATTCATGTTCTGATTGTTTCCAGAGATGCTTGAAAGCCTTGGGCATTCAGGACCCATCTCAGATGTAACTTAAGTTGGTTTGAAGTAGGAATTCAAAACCCTAATCTTTTTCTTTCTTTCTTTCCTTCTCACTTTCTTTTTTTGTTTAGGATTGTTATCTGGAAGGAGACAGTTCCTTTGCCTCCCAAGTAGTGGGAATCTTTCTGTGATTTTGCTCATGCTTTGTGGCCTCCAAGAATGCTAATGAGTCTGTGCAAAGATAGTGAACAGACATAATGAGGGGATTTCTAATCATTATATATTTCTCTCAATGTTAGAATCCACTTAACTCGCTGTAATGTATGTGTTCTCTCTATTACAACTTGCCCGTTAAACTGCAATGTAAATGGCTATGACAAGAACCTGAAAGGGAAGCGGGATAGGTCCAGAAACAAGATGAGAAAAGGAGGCTTGGTCAAGTGGCTTCATGATCTGGGTGGACAGAATAAGAGGAAAGTATGAAGTGCCAAGGGTTTGGAAGAGTGGAAAGTCAATCACGCAGCACTGAGCTAGAGAGGAGCCACCTAACTTCCAGCCAGTCAGCCTAGCCTTTTCCCTGAGCCTGGATGGGTCGGTGCAGATAGGGTTAAAGCTGTTTCTGCTCTGAGGAAAGGGGGAGGGAGGCAGCTGGTGGGTGCTGGGCTTGGCACAGGGCACTGGGGCTCCCTGCACCCTCCTCCTCTGGGGCTGCTGGATCATCACATTGCAGAGCAGCTGTTGTGCTCTGGCTGCCAGAACAACCTTTGGAAACCCAGTCCCAGAAGTAGCAGGGGTTTCTGTTCAGCCTAGGAAAGACGATTAAGGAAGCTTTTGGAATTGCACCTTCCATGGGAGATGCAAAAGCAATATTTATCATAAAGCCTCAGTCTCAGGCTCCCAGGCACCTTTGTCATGGTGCAGCCCTTAGGCTGCTGGCACCAAACAGAGAAGTGAATGAGGCACTTTCCAGGCTTCTGCTAATGCTGACTGGCTGGCAGTCAATGTAGAATAGAGTGGGTTTATAGAAACAGGAAACATGCAGCAAAAAGGTCCTGGGCTGGCCCAAACACAGTGGAGAGAGACCAATAGAATTCTTGGACTTCCTTCTGGCTAGTGATCTGGATCAGGTCCACAACAATTCTGTGTCGTGGCCAGCAGAGCAGAAATGAAAATGGACTCAGAGCCAGGCCATTTAGTTTGAATTTTGGCTCTGCCATTTACTAGCTCTGTGACCCCAAGTAAGTCACTTAATCTCTCTGGCCCTCAGTTTCTTCATCCGTAGTATGGGAATAATAATCACACTTATCTCAAAGGATGTTTATTGACTCAACGAGTGAAGATGTGTGTGACATGCTTAGCCTGTAGTACTCCATAAGTGCTTTTAAAAAATAATGTTCAAAAGTCAGCTTGTTTCCACAAGCAGTAAAGGGAAGTCCCTCTGTGGAGCCAAAGAGAGGTTGAGTTAGCACATCTTGAGCTGGTTATAGATGCTGAGCTGTCAAGAGGAAAGAAACTACAGCAGTAAACAGCTGAAAGTGGGTTCGTAAGAGCCAATCACATTCTAGTCCTTCCCAATCAGTAGCATCATTTTAGCAACCTGGAGTCAGGTACGGTGAGATAATTTATACCAAGGAAATGGGCAAATGCTACAATTATGGTTTACCTTCTTGGGTTTTGTTTTAATGAGCAAGCCAATTGTTAAATATTTGCCAGAAAACATTTCTATTTATAACACGTGTTTGTATTTTTAGAGGGGTTACATTCAGCAGTGCTTGAAGGTTGGGGTTGAGCCTGGTGGTGCTGGGGGAAGAGCAAGTGTCCCGGGTATTGAACTCAGGGCCTTGGCATATGCTAGAGAAGAGTTTTTCTGTGAAAGATATTTTCCTGGTCCCTATGGCACATTATTTCTAAAGGCCTAAGAAGCAGTAGACCTTCTATCTCTTTTAGCCTATGTTAATTCAATCTGTCTCAGATTTAGTTGAGCATCCCTAAAGGTGAGAAAAGAAATTCTAAGCTTACACTAGAATAAAGGAACCAACAGTGTGACCAGGCAATGTCTACAAAATTTGCATTTTCCAATATTTAATGATAACAGCAACTTGTATTCTTTTTCCTAAAAAAAAAAATAAAAAACCCAATTGAGACCCACACAGGAGGATAGATAGCTTACCAAAAGGAGTAGCACTGTAGCACTGTCGTCCCGTTGTTCATCGATTTGCTCAAGCCGGCACCAGTAACGTCTTCATTGTGAGACTTTTTGTTGCTGTTTTGGGCATAGCGAATAAGCCACAGGTAGATTGCCAGGCTCTGCCCTGCGGGCGGGATACTCTCGGTAGCTTGCCGGGCTCTCCAAGAGGGACGGAGAAATCGAACCTGGGTCAGCCACGTGCAAGGCAAATGCCAAGCTTGCTGTGTTATTGCTCCAGTCCCAAAAGGAGTGATGCATATAAAAATGGCTCTCTAGTAGGTATCAGTGGGTCATCAAATATAAATATAAATTCATTGCCAACTGGAAATTTCATTAACCCATAGTATCCAGGGACAATTATAGCCACTGTTTTGTGGCTATAATGGCATTAAGATAACCTCCTAAGCAAATACTTGGTGCTTCTAAGATATATTTAAACTAAGCCAAAACTTATTATTAACATAAGTCAATCACCCAAGATAAATTTGTTAGACTTTTTCCATGCCCTAGGAGCAGATACCAGTAAAGAGAAGTGGGGCTGGAGCGATAGCACAGCGGGTAGGGTGTTTGCCTTGCATGCTGCCAACCCAGGTTCAAATCCCAGCATCCCATATGGTCCCCTGAGCACTGCCAGGGGTAATTCCTGAGTGCAGAGCCAGGAGTGACCCCTGTGCATCGCTGGGTGTGACCCAAAAAGAAAAAAAAAGAGAAGTACATGACTTCTGGTCTTAGAGGATGGAGAGACTTCTCAAGGAGAAGTTGTTTGAACGACAAAGCCGCTCCTCTCCCAATATACATCTTCTGAGAAGTCTGTAACAGGAAGAGCTCCCTGAGGGACAGGGTAAGTAAAGAAACTCTCAAGGTCTCTAATCCACATGTACACATCATGACCATGATTATACCTAAGTGTCCTAGCTCTGTTCTTTGGATAAAAATCCCAATTTTACATTTAACTCAGTGCCAGTTTGTACACTAAGAACCTTATGCATCGTAAATACTAACTGATAATCTGGTGAAGGTTCAATAAACTAAGAGGTCTGCAGAGATTTCTCATATGATAAAAAAAGCCCCCAAACAATAACAAAAATAAGCCCCCAAATTCTAGAACATACAGCAGGGGAAAAACTCTTTATCAGTTTAGAATATAACTGAAGTGAAATAGAGTGCAATGATTTTCAGTAAACTAAGTTTGACCTGGCTCTCCCACTTATTTGTTTTATCTTATAGAATAGGTTCTTGCCTTTCAGCTAGAGTAGTTAATTTAATGTGAGTCAGACAAAGTGACTCATGTCATTAGAACTCTCTGGTCACTGTTTCACACAGAATAAAAATCTTTCTGATGGATTTCTAGGACTCTGTGATGTATGCCTACAGCCTCCTGAATTTTACACACACACACACACACACACACACACACACATGCATACTTTTCTTCTTCACACCTTTTAAGTCTCTGGGCTTCTGGTCTAGAAATATCACTCAATAGATTATATTTTGATCTCTGTTTTTAACTTACATATGAATACGCATGACTACTCAGACAATCCAGGTAGCTTTCATCCTAATTTCCTATTTTATTTGCATAGTTATCCTTAACTTATAACATTCCATGTAAATTGACTTCATTGTTATGGTTATAGTAGAAGAATATATATAAGATAATATATTATCTTCTAGCATATAATCTCCATTAGGACAAGGGGATATTCTCTATTTCACATGACATACACATATATATATAATGTATATGTAGACAGAGAATATATATGAGTAGCATATAGATGATAGATACACTAAATAAATATCTGTGAAATAAGCAAGTGAATTATTTTAACTTCCTGTAAACCAAATGTTCTATTATTTAAAATAAGAGTACAAATAGTATTTATTTTCAAGGTCTATTTGGTGAATTATCTGAGTGGATATATATCAATTAACATGCATATTTTTAACACAGTTCTTTCACAGATCTATGGAAAATTCATGATTATTATGAAAATATTATGATTATTTTTTAATCAAAATCTCAAATTCCAGACAGACTTAATGGTTTGGGTATAAACTCCATTTTTAAAGTAGTACATCTTTAACTCCAGGACTGTCTTAATAAGTCAATATTTATTGTTGACATGATTAGTCACATGAACATCCACATACAAGATGCAAATTTCAGCTAAGCTAAAGAGCATTCAGATTGAGAATGGAAACAGGGAATAAAACTATTACCTCTCTCTCCTGAAACCACACTATGTTTTTTGTCTCTGTTCTACCATGGTTATAAAATTTTGCTCTTCGAGATAGACTGATTTTTTTCCCCAAGAATTTGGGGAAAAACTGGGTATATGCATTGGAGCATATGACAAGGTAATCTACACTTATCCTAACTATATACCTCATCCACCTTCCTCTACAATTTACTCACTTTATTAATCGATACTGAAATTTGGAAGATAGCACATGTTGATCTTGGTGGGCTGACTGTCCAGCACTGTCTCCATTTGGAGTGAAATACTCATATGCAGACTTTCCCTTCAATTGTGCTTTTTATATAGGCAACAAGATTGGAAATATGAAAAGAAGGGATGTGATAAGTATCTCAGCTATCATGAAGGAAAGCTGCACAAAAGAGTCCAGACCTAATCATCTCTGCCACTGACCTCAAACAGGTCACCTAATTATCTATACTTTAATACCTTCCCTTATAAATCAAAATAATGGCAATTATAATAAGCTAAATCTCATAATGTATAAAATATCTAGGTTTATGATGCATTAAGAGATTGGGAATGCAAACAAATGCATTTATGTACATGATTTCTCAAAATCATTAAATGCCAGTGAACATTGCCAGTGAACATAGCCAGTGCACCTGAACACAGAGTGGGTATGTAGAAGATTTAAGCCATCTCTCCCTTTGTCCTTTCTTCATTATCACCTCTGATGCGTCCATGTCTCTGATGAGTGCATGCCTATTCATGATGTCTCATCATGATGATGAGTACATCTGATGAGTACACATACCAGAGTACATGTCTATATAATCCAAGAATTAATACCCCTACTTTCTGATAGCTGGAAAGATTAATATGTCTCTCAAAGCCCTCCCCCCCTTTCCAGGCTTTACAAAAAAGATAAGACCTTTTGGTTGAAATGCATTTCTTGGGAACTGTGTGCTAGGATAGTTCCATCATCAATAACTACCCCCCTCCCAATAAAGTACTCTTTTCCTCCTCCTCAATCAGTTCAGACCCATTATATTTGAATCACTGCTTTGCATCCTAGACCTGTTACTCTCTTCCTGGCCTAAACCTAATCTCTGCCGTCTAAAAGCCATCCATTACTTCAATGATGCCAGCTTGGCCAGCTATTCCTGGAATGGTGTTATCCCCGGGCTTCAAAATACTACTATCCAAGAATTTTAGCCCTGAGAGGAATCATGGGAGGTCAGAGACCATGTATCCATCTACCATCCATCCAAGCTTGCGTTTTAGCAGATGGCAGTCCATCTCTGAGGATCTTCCTGCTGCCAGAGTTGAGTCTGTGACATATGCACTGACTCATGAAGGTCTGCCTCAGGATAGTCTCCATATGCAACAGGTATGTGGAGGGGGGCTCCATTCCTTAGAACAGAGGCAAAGTCTGACTACTCAAGTATCTGGACAGGGACTCAAACCTCTGCTGCTGAGCCCCAGGCTGCAATTAATCAGAGCCAAGGGCCAACTCAGAGTCTGTGCATTTAACTAGGCAGTTAAGCAAAGGGAGCAATTAGGAACCAGGACCATGATACCAGGCCAGTACTAGAGACTTGGAGGTCAGGACCTAGGGGGAAGTACAGGCTAGAAATGGAATTCAAGGTCAGAGGTGGAAGAGAATAAAATCTAGACGTCAATCAAAGTGAAGAGCAGAGGGAAGCTGTGTGAACAAGGGCAACGGTGACAGTTGTCTGGTTCGTGCACTGAAGAACAGCAGAGCCTGGTGTATGAGAGGTACCCAAGGCTCTCTGATTGTTGGTATGGACCCTTCTTATGAACTTTAATCTTGGGTTTATCTTAGATTTTATGTTTCATGCTTTTTAAGTCTTCTATTGGGTCCAGCTCCTCTGGCTCTGCCTAGCCCGCTCCACCACAAAGGCTCTATGGCATAAGTGTGGGAATAATACTGGACATCCATGGGATCTAGATGATCTGAGCATGCATCCTGCTTCTTGCCTGTACCATCTTCTTAACTGGATCAGTTACTTAACATCCTTGTGACTCAGTTTCTTCATCTGTTCAATAAAGATGATACTTTAGTCCTATAGGGCTGTAAAAAGAGATGGAATTTTAGTTAATGCACACAAAGTACATCTGAGAAGAGAGTCTGGCACATAATACAAAATACAGATCATATACATGTTTGCTTATTATTTTTATGGAATGAATGCCTGTGTCCTTGGAGAAAAGGGTCGCGTACAGGCCACCAGAGCTTGGAAGTTTTCCAAATCTTTTGGAAGCCAAACTGTGCCAAGATGAGGGGGGGGAAAGTTTCAAATTTGGGATATTGTTATGATTGTACATACAGGAGGAAAAAAGTTCATTTTTTCCAAGATTTCGCCTGATTGCTCCAGAAAGAAAACATTTTCATTGTGTGGTCATGATTGGGAACACATGTGAACCACACCCCACAGAGCTCTCAGCCCTTTCCTGTGCCTGGTCTCTCTCCCTCTCCCTCTCCCTCTCCCTCTCCCTCTCTCTCTCTCTCTCTCTCTCTCTCTCTCTCTCTCTCTCTCTCTCTCTCTCTCTCTCTCTCTCTCTCTCTCTCTCTTGCTCTCCCGTGCTCTGTTACTAATTAGACAGAAACCTAGTAGAATTTGGCGTTTCCTTCCCAGGCTTGGTAGGGGAGACTGGAGCAGGCTAATTACCTCAAGCAGTTCTGGCTTCCCCAAGGAACAATCAGTGATGGGACTTGAGGTCCAGTGGCTTGGGAGGCATGACAAATTTAAATCTCCACCCAAAGGGGAACAGAAATTAATTTTAATAGGAGGCAGTGTGGTCTGTAGTTTAGGAGAAGAGAATCAGTAATCACAAGTTATATTTTCTGTCCTAGTCAACCACTAACTTCTTGTGAGATTTGGCTCTATGGTAGAATTTTACTTGTGGCAGAATTATTTTTTACATATAAATCTACCTTTCAGCTAAGGAGACCAGATGGTTAAGTAGTGACAACAGGCAGCATTTAAAGTGTTCTGACCGCATGTTAAGCAAGGAATTTACTGTTTTACCTATAATACTTTTAAATAAGAATAAAATATATTTATAGTAATGATGTATAATATATATGTAAGCTTTAAGCATTTATTATATGTTAAATATAATTTGATCCTCATTGGCAGGGTTGTGTTCATTCCCATCTATAAGATGTAGAAACTGGATCAGTAAGCATTGCATGTGGTTTTCCTCAGGACTCCTGCTTGTTTTATGATGCTGTATGTTGGTCCAGGGAGATAAAATTGTGCAGTCTATAATTTTTTTAAAAAAATCAAGGATTTTTAAAAAATCACTAAAGTGATTATTTTTGAAGGGTTAATAAGATGTTTTGGTTGGCTGAACAAGCCATTCCGCAAATATTCTGAATATTCTATGTTGCTTGGGATAAACTTGCATTTTTGGCTCTTCATAGTCTGTAATTTGGCTCTTAATACATTTTATTTCAGCTTTTAATAAATGAAACTAATCATTATAATGTTTACAGAAATCACCTATTGGATCCTATCTCCTTGGATATAGTTTCTCCTGGGAAGCCATGAACCTCTACTTGAAGCACACTGAGCAAGGAGAACTGTGGTTGGTGGGCAAACGACGTTTCAAGGGTCTTTCAAGAACCAGAGAACTCAATGGCCCCGGGAAAACTGGACGTCAAGCAGAGGAATCAGTCTAATTTTCTGAAGAGGGAGTGTGGACAGGGATTGACTGGGACCTTATCCACCCTTCATGTATCCACCCTCCTTTGCTGCAGGTTTCCTTCTGGTGGATTTAGCTCAAATGTAGACACATTGCCCATCCGTGCCAGGGCTTACCTTTGGAAGAACATAGTATCTCTCTAACCTGTGGGTATTACTCTGGCTCTCTCTCTAATCCACTGGCCAGTAACAAAATTCATGGTTGCTCTAAACGTTTCTGTAAGGATAACACTTAGTCCCCTTTTATCCCAGAACCTTGCAGCAAGGTATAGAAGTGGCCATTTTCAAAGCTCTATTTCCTTGCCTTGCCCATTCATGCACTCAGGAGAACTCAAGCCGAACATTATTAAGGAATCAGGAATTCCCTGGGGACACTGAAAGAAACGAGGTAATTTCTTTACTGGTGGATATTGCATGCCCCCATTAAGCTGCAGAAGGAACCCCAGAGAAGAAAGTATACTTAGCAGTCTAAAACACATCGCAAAACGAAGAGAGCAGCCTTGTTTCAATCATCTGCCCCTTGTTCTGTAATAAAAATGTATTTTTTTTCTCTGAGAACAATTTAGTGTGGCCAATAAAAGCCCAGCTAATTTCTAAATCAGCATGGAGCCAAGTCAGCCACCCAGGAGCTCTCTCCTAGGGCAATATTTCTGAGGCGCACACAATCTATACTAAAGTGATCAACTTCCCTCCGTCCTGCCAAGGGGATGCGTTAGTGAAGCCCAAAATATGACAAGAGGAAATTTATGTGCAACTTTTACACATAATATCTCATTATGACTCTTCCCAATCTTTCAATTTAAAAAATAAACGGCCTTTGTAATGATTTTACCAGTAGAACATCTAAACTAAGATTAAAAAGGAAAGAGGAAAGTGGTTCAGCAGCTATGATATCTTTCTTTTCCCCCAATATTTATGGAAATTTCCCTTTCTCCCTCCCTCTCTCCCTCCCTTTCTCCCTCCCTCCCTCCCTCCCTCCCTCCCTCCCTTCCTTCCTTCCTTCCTTCCTTCCTTCCTTCCTTCCTTCCTTCCTTCCTTCCTTCCTTCCTTCCTTCCTTCCTTCTTTCCTTCCTCCCTCCCTCCCTTCCTTCCTTCCTTCCTTCCTTCCTTTCTTCCCATCCTTCCTCATCCAAAAGAAATAAAAATTGTACACTGACTTTCTACCAAAGGGAACAAAATCTTTGTTAGGAGCAAATATTGTTCTCTTTGGTAAATTATGAAAGTTTCCACTTACTATTCACTGCTATTTGCCCAAGACTCTGGTGTTAATTTAATTATATTCCCCAAACTTTCCTGTCCCAGTTTCCTCCTGTCTCCCACCCTCATCTCTTACAACAGAATTACAGACAGGCACACCCACAGACACAAAAGAGGAGCTCCCTCTTGTCAGGCTGTCACTTTCTGAGCCCAGGACTTCTTGCTTGATTTTTCCTTGCCCTGAAAAGCATTTAGTAAAGTAGGAATAAGTAGCAGGTGGTCACTAGAGGCGGCTCAGGAGAAGGGATCCAAGGCAGCAAAGAGAAATGTGGGTGCACTATTTCTTCCCTTGTATTAGCTTGAAGCTTTATGATTGGCCTATATTTTGTTTGATGGAGACAGTTAGCTCTAGGGCTATTACTTCTTGTATGTGTGTATTTATTTCTCTTTTACTCCTTTATACCCTTCCTTGGTCCTGTAACCTAGAAACAATTGCTCCAAGGAATGTCTCCCAAATAGTAAGGGTCTGGGCTGGTGGTCACTGTTCATTAATTTACTTGTTTAGGTGTTATTCAGAGTGGTGACTCTCTCCGGACATACAATATACCAGTGAATTTAATAGGCTAGCTGTCCTTAATTGAATTTATAGTTTAGGGCTGGAGAGATACTAAAAGAAATAAAGTACTTGGTTTTGCTTTGTGGTCAACCCCAGTTTGATCTCAGGTGCCATATGTTCTACCGAACATTGCTAGGAACAAACCCAATGCACGGCCCAGGAAGTAGCACCCAAATACTAACAAGTGTGTCCTACAAATTTATAGAATATTCAGAGCTAAAATTACCAAACAGTGGGAGAGGAGAGAGGAGGAGTTTGACAGAGGGAGAGGAAGAGGTTTTGATGGGTAGTGGTATAAGATGCTGGGGACTCTGGTAATGGTAAAGATGTAGTAACTTTGTGAATATAAAGCATAAATGTGAAAATTTAAAGACAATTTAAAGAAAAAGGCACAATCTAGTTGGGAATACATAGCCATCAACAATTAAAACTGGCTTTATAAGAGTGTCAGAGTGGAGAGTAGGTTGTGGATATTTTTTGACCCATGACAGTCTGGGTTTGGAAATGATTTGCTAGAAGTGAGAGTTGGGGTATAGAACTTTCTAGAGATACTGAGAAAAGGATCAGTAATATAAGAGCTTTTTCAGCACATAAGACTTTATGGTCTCAGTACAAGTTAGACTTCTTTGAGATTGAATTTGATTTCACAATTGTCAAAGCATGACTTCTTATGTGTATTAGAACGTGACGCTATTGAAGGACGCCCTATGCCCCATACAAATACATTCAATTCAGAGACACAGATACTAAACAAGAGGTTAAAACTATTTTATTTGAATCCAAAACAACTTTCTTGATACTATAATAGCCTGAATTACCAGAGTAGTGGATTATGGCTATTAGCCTGGGTCTCTATGTAGACTCTAAAGTCCTACAAAATATTTTCATGCACCATATATAATGTATGTTTTCTATGTATATGCCTCCCCATTTTTATTGGTCCTTGTTGTCAATAAACACATTGGCCACAATTTATTGAATGTACATCACATTTGCAGTAACAAGATGGTTTTTGTGGGGTCGGAGTAATAGTACAGTGGGCATTTGCCTCCATGCACCCCACCTGGGTTCTATCTCACATGTTCCCCCAAGTACCACCAGGAGTGATTCCTGAGTGCAGAGCCAGGAGTAACTCCTGAACATCATTGGGTGTGATAAAAAACAAAGCAAACAAACAAAAAATGAAGATACTTGTATGTATTTTTTAAAATAATAATAGTAAGGACTGGAGCGATAGCGCAGTGGTTAGGGCATTCACCTTGCACGCAGCTGACCGGGGTTCGATTCCTCCGCCCCTTTCAGAGAGCCTGGCAAGCTACCGAGAGTATCTTGCCTGCTCGGCAGAGCCTGGCAAGCTACCCATGGCATATTCGATATGCCAAAAACAGTAACAAGTCTTACAATGGAGACATTACTGGTGCCCACTCAAGCAAATTGATGAGCAACAGGATGACAGTGACAGTGAACTTGTATGTATGACCTTATTAAACCCCTTCATGAAAGAGAAATGCTCACCTTTATGATATTTATGAGAAAACTGAAATTGACAGATTTTCAACAACTTTGTCATATCCCCATAGTCAAAACTTTCAGAATAAGGACTCAACTCCAGGACTCTTATGTGTTAGGCAGTATTTCTTGGGACTGCATGTAACTGTCCTGCACTCATAATGTTTACTCTTACCTCATGTTGATTATCCATGTCATCTCCTTAGTTACTGTTCTCAATTTGTTTTTTTTTCCTTTCCAGATCATTTGAAAATATCCCTGTACACTGTGAAGTTCTCCTTTTGTGAAGTTCTTTATGAAATTTGATTGAGCAGTTGCAGTGTCCTAGGTTAGGTGTTTTCAAATAAAGCTCAAATATTTTCCTCAGATGAATCTTGAGAAATAGATCAGAAGCCATAATCTTAAAGCCAATGAAACAAAAGTGGAGATCGACACCCAAAGAATTAAAAGAACATGTACAGCATCACAGAAAAGCAAAAGACAAAAAGAAGTCTTGGTTCTCTTTTGCCTCACTCTCCCAGACATAATTTACTGCCTCTTCCTCTGTGCCATTCTAACAACTTTGCTTTATTTTAGTTACTACTGTCGTCTTTGATATTCATAAATGACAAAACTACTCTATCAACAATCAGTTACTGGATGGATGGATGGATGGATGGATGGATGGATGGATGGATGGATGGATGGACGGACGGACGGGCGGGCATATGGATGGATGGATGGATGGATGGATGGATGGATGGATGGATTTATATTAGAAAGAAATTATAGCTTGGTAGAAAAAATCTCATGGATTCTGAAATTGGATGCCTGGGCTTAGTTCAGGTTCTGTTACTTACTAGTGAATTACTCATGGAATCATGGGCATGAAGTTTTCTTTTTTATCTTAGCAACTGGGACAGACTCACATGATTCCCTTTGAGCATTCTCTAACAAGTTCATAAAGCTGATCTCAAAAGGATTTGCTTTCAGAATATATGATAAACATTTGATCATAGGCAGATTATTACTTTTACTTTTTTAATTTAAAGGAAATATACTAGCCTGCATTTTTTTTCAGAATGGGAAAATAGGAACAATATGGAAGAAGAAAGGAAAGGAAGAAAACAACATAAAATTAACACTTGCTAAATGCTTAATAAATATTGGCTCCCAGATTTGCACACTAATGCGCTATTCAAATTGCAATCTCCCAACCACCTTTCAAGTGGTAAAGCATGGCAGATGCAGAAGCAGAATCACAGAGTATACACTTAATCTGCTAACAATCACACAGCTGTAGAGTATCAGTCCAAGGAGAATTATGTCTTCTAAATCCACTGCTGTCTGACTAACAGTATTAGAAATTCTTGTTCTCATACTCAGAGTTGGTGCTGGTGCCTGGAACCAGAATTGCAGGTTCAACTGAGATTTAGAAGATTTACATTTTAACTTCAGAGTAGATCCTATATCCCAGAAGGCAAATAAAATTCTGAACATATCTTCTGCAAAGATTGGCTGAATGTTGTCTTCCTTATGTCTCTCTACTCCACCAAAATTAATAGCAAAGTCAAAATAGCCTTACTTTTTTAAGTATAAAAAAAGTTTATATATACATATATATTATATATACATAAAAATGCTTAATGAAAAAATGATACAAAAACATACAGGAAAAACAAAGGAAAGAAGCAAACTATTTCTTTTGTGTTTTTCTCCAAGTATAAATGGGGTCCCCAGCCTCTCTTTAAGTGATAAATTTGTGTCTCAAACATGAAGTAGAGCACATTATGTAGAAAGTGCTTATTTTCTCCTGAATGTTTGATAGGAATTAGGATTGGTAAAACCCAAACTCTGTTTCCTCTTTCACGCAGCCTGTCATTTTTGTCAAACAAGAAGATGATTAAGTTTCAATCAAAAGAACAAAAGGCTCCAGAAAGATTCTTCTTGGAAAAGCAGTGACTTCAGCAATTACCCCATGAAAAATAAATATAGCACTGAGCCTGCGAATTTACTCTGTGTTGGAGTCATGATGACCAATCCTATTTACGTAGTTCTTGACCCACTATAGAAACTTATCCATTATTGACACCCAAATCTCAGAATGCTTGTCATACAAAATTTGCATAATTCCTTTCCAGAGACTATATATTTTTGGCCAGTCTTTGAAAAAAGAAATAAGGTGGTGGTGTGTGTTAGCAGCAAAGGGTGAAGGAAGAAAGCTCCTGCTCATGGTAACATACAATTCTTCTGTCTTCTCATGGTAGTTATGGGAAGGCTTCATAATTTTCTGTGACAGTGTGAACCAGGGGGCTGCTTATAAAATGAATATACATAAAGCTCTCTCTAGGCACACTTGAGAGCCTTGCAACTACACTATGCTCATAACTCTGAGCCAGCCTATCGGGTGATGAGAGACAGTGGCCACATTACCCCTGTGCCCTAGCTGACTGCATGTGTGAGAGAGACTGTGTCCTAGACCACCCAACCCAGTCAACCCCATCAGAAGAACCTCCCAACCAGAGAGCATTGAAACTCATGAATCTCAGAAAAACAAGAGAGGTTATAAATGTTTATTATAGCGGTTTGGGGGTGGTCTGCTATGCAGCTAAAGCTAAGCAACACAATGATCTTCTCTTTCCTCTCTAGATTCCAGCCTCCGTCTGTTGACTAGGACATGGTAAGGTTCTAATCATAATTCAGAATGCCCTGTTCTTGAGATCTACTATTAGAGGCTTTCAGGAAAAAAACGTGTATTTAGCCAATTCAAAAAGTTGACCTTCTTCTGTAGATGGCTTGTCTTCCCACAACCCACATGTGGTTTTGACCTAAGATGTAAATTCTTATTCAGTATTTATCAAAATCTTCCCCTTTTATAACGTGCATTTTGCTTCTATCTCTTCATTTGCCTAGAATTCACATAAATTTCTATTTGTATAGTTTAATCCTGGTCTTGCCACATAGAAGACATCCTTCTCTCTGAGTAGAACAAGAAAGCAAGACATTAGGTACCTAAGTTGCCTCTCTCTTTAATTTTATCGTAACATTGTTCACAGAAACATACACAACATACACACACACATACACACACATACACATTCACACACACACTCTCCCTCCCTCCCCCCCCCCCCCTCTCTCTCTCTCTCTCTCTCTCTCTCTCTCTCTCTCTCTCTCTCTCTCTCTCTCTCTCCAGCACTTTCTACCTTTTATTCCCAGGAGCAATTCCCTTAAGCTATTCTGAACTATGTAGAAGAGCATGAACATTGAAGTACTGGTAGACTCTCAGTTCTTTAAATTCTCTCTTGTGATTAACTTAGACATGCTTTACAAAATACAGTAGTGCTCTGTCTGGTTTTAACCTGACTTTGACAAGCTTACTTTTCCTGGGACAGATTAGCATGAATCTGGGATATCTCCTTCTTCTGTCTACATTTTAGGCGGTCTTAAAGTTGTCATAATCAAATGTGTCTTCTTGAGCTTAAACTAGCTTGCAGTTCAGATGTACCCTTTGGCCCTAGGAAACCCTCTAAGGACTTGGGAACTCGACACAGGTTAGGAAAAATCATCAAACCACACATCTCCAAGAGTTTGCTATGTACAAGAAACCACCTGCATTTTTCTGTGAAATGAGGGAAAGAGGCTCCAAGCCCCAAGGCCAGACCAGATGAGTCCATCTTCCTACTCAGCCCATTTTTACATATATTTCGGGAGAGGATCCACCACTTTGCCTCTGGCAGTCAGCCCCACCTGTCTCTGGTCTCACCACACACTGCTTCTCAGAACCTAGCTGGGAAAACACGCCTGCTTGAAACCCTGTTTCACTTCTGGCTTTCTTCTTCTCTCCCTCCCCCTCTTTTAAAAGAAAGTCAAATAAACTTAACCTGGGGTTCTTCAGGGGATATTTGTGTTCTTGTTGTTGTAAAGCACAAAGTGAGCCAGCAACAATACGAGAAGGAAAGCCGCAGCAATGACAGAACGAACAATCTCTTATTTGTCTAACAGAGAGGGAAAACGACATTATTTTGAGGCCACTAAGAGCTCTAATCTTCCTTTCCAGGGCAGACAGAGAAACCCCAGCTATGTATCCCAGGAATTCCAGTTTTGGATGGGCATAACCTTATAATGTTAAGGTTTTTTTTTTTAATACCACTGCTGTTTAAAGATGCCCAGGAAAAGAGCACTGAGTGTCTGACTTCCTAGGCATCTAAGACAGCAGCTTCAAGAAGATCCATTTGGAAGGACACACATACGTCCTCACTCTATAAATAAGTTTATTAGATTTTTTTTTCCTCAAAGCAGACTAGTTTGGGTCTTAAAACCAGTGACAAAACCATCAGGCCTGCAGCTGCTAGTCAAAGAAGCTTTGTATATTATGAAACAAACTGTCAGCATTTTTATTGAATTTGTACTTTATCATTTTTTCATTTTTGTGGGGGAAGTTCCAAAGTACTGCTCAAGGGGTCCAAGGGCAGCTTCCAGTCAACCAAATCAGATGGTTCAATACTAACTAGGATCAAAGAATACAGTACTATTCAGCTTCCACGGAGCCAGGGACCACCAGAGGCACACATAGTGACGCTGCAGAAGGCAGGTATAAGGTGTCAGATCAAACTGGGGTTACATGACTTATGACCTGTCCTAGCTTGTAATTTTAGTTTTTTTTTAATTATTGCAATAAGATATATAACATTATATAAGTACCAGGTGAACAACATTATATTTCTACTACAATGTATTCACCACCAAAAGTGGTAAACCTGTTTAGATAAACCTAGTCTAAATTTGAATTATTAAATATAAATATGGGATATTACTCTTATTTAATATAGCATTTTATATAATGAATTATATGTGTATAATATCAGTTATGTTATTATAGACATGTATATGATGTAGGTATGAAATATGGATATTTCTACATGCATAAGGGTATAGTCTCAAAAGTAGAATGCGCTGACATCTCTTGCGATCAGTTAGCTCTGTCCTCATTAAAAAGCATGCATACACATATTCATACATATGAACATACATGTATGTACACATAAAAATAAAACTAGTAGTGTATCAGACAGTTTTATACTCTTTCCACAATGCTTGTCATGAAAGTCCTAGCAATTTACATATTTTGGCTTATTTAATCAACACTATGTATGAGATAGGTACTATCTTATTTTGCATCTCTTTTACAGATGGGGAAACTGAAGCTGGATGAGTTAAAATCACGTTTAATTACCTAGCTGGTAAAGATAAAAAACAGTGTTTTCCCCAAGCAGTCTTGCTTCCAGAATCATTTTTAAACTAGGGCATTGACTACTTACTTCAAATAAAAGTGGAAGGTTACTCATATTCTTTTACTTTAAATGTTTTCTGCTGCTTATGAAGAAATGCCTTACCCTAACATGAATGCAGTGAACACTGACAGCAATGAAGCAACTAAAGTCCTTTCCTGAAGAGTATTGCAAATAACAATCCAAAGTTAAAAAAAAAAAAGTTTACCTCACAGAGGTTGTGCAGGGGAGAACATGCCTTACCTTCTGTTCAGTACCTTGCAATTAGTAGTGGCTTGACAGTCATCAGGATATACTTTTCCCATAGGAAGGATGCCTGTGTTGAAGATCCAGGTCTGCAATCAGAATCAATACTATTTTCCTACCCACACACTTCTTTCTTCTCGCCTTTACTCAAGGACTGTTAGTTACCAGGAGGGTTGTGATACTACTCTCACCCACTTCTAGCACATGGGAAAGCTCACATATCTTCCTTGGGGTCTTTAATCATTATTTATATCAAATCACTGGATCTTAAGACTTTCTCAGTACTGAGGATTCTCTCCAGAACTTCCATAGTAGAAACATCATGGAATAATAAACTGGCAATCAATAAATGGGAAGAGTACTGTCTTCTGGGTCTTTTTTTTAATCTAGGACGATGTTTCTATTATCTTGTGTGTTTTGACATAGAGTAAATTTTTGTTAAATATGTTCCAAATATATAATATTGTAAATAAATGATTGAATTATCTATGTATCATAGATAATGCAAACTTGCAAACTCTTCTCCTGTAGATATGAGAGTGGTGAAGGGCACAGGCAGGCTATATAAAAATTAAAATAGTTGAAGAGAAATGTCTTAATAGTTTAGTACACATGCAAACAGTATCATATATATGTAGAAAAGTATCATATATATGTAGAAAAGTGATATACAATACATTTACAGTCTTAATGCTGTTTCCAATACTCTGGTGTTTACCTCAAAGTTTTGCCACTTGGGAATCAAAATATCTATCCTGGGAAATATTTGTCTTCTAATCTGCTTAACTCCAGTCTTTCATTGCCTTTTTCTAAGCTATCCTTTGATCTTCTTGGAATATTTTTCACCCATTGTGACGGGGTCATCCTGGTATCAGATTTCCTTAGTTCATATCTAAACTTGTTTATATTCAACATCAGGAGTGAGAATTGTATTTCTACCTGTAGTAATGTGTATTTTCTATTGTACAAATTGTACTATTGTACAAATTTAAGTAAATGATGAATTATAAGAATTCTTTTTGACTCCTTAAAATGCGCAGTAGATGCCAAAAGTTTCTTCTACTCATAACTGCCAAAATATTTCCTGAAGTTAAGAATGTCATTTTGTGCTTAGCACTATAGCTCAATTATATAACACCAGTCTTCTCGTATTATCCATCGAGATCCTTATGATGAATTCTGTTCTCAAACTAATGTCAGCCTTGCCTGGAACAGGCTGTGATTTCTCTGTTAACAATTTCTTACCCA
Organism: Sorex araneus; assembly: GCF_027595985.1. NCBI lineage: Eukaryota > Metazoa > Chordata > Mammalia > Eulipotyphla > Soricidae > Sorex > Sorex araneus. The sequence goes on along the minus strand of NC_073306.1, from coordinate 123,072,580 downwards.
ATCTCATAAATGATAATGAGAAGACATCATATGTACTCAATGTTTCATTTTTTTCTAGTTCTTCTACAACTTGATTTTCTTGGTTTTAGCCTGAATCATCATTGACCTTTGTTCCAACTCCAGTATCTCTTGATTTGAAGACAATTTTTATACTAGATGTTTGTCCCTTTGTTCCAACTTACTTTCTGGTTTAATCTAGTCTAACCTTTGATACTTCTGAGTTAAATATCCTAAACTTACTTTATTTGAACTGCATTAAACTTAACCAAAGAAAATAACAATCCATGTGCAAATTTCAAAAAAAAATCAGATTGAGGAGGCAAGAATTTTTCCTACACAAGTAAGAATTTACCCAGTCAACACCAAATTTAATCACCTATGTCCACAAATATACATATATAAGTGTGTATAATTATACAGATGCTATATTTTATTCTTTATATAGGTATTGTTTAAGCATGAATATTTAGGTCTTATTTCTAAGACAAGATAGTTATTTATGACTGTTCTCATACACGTTTTTCTTTCTCCTTCCAGACTTTGTTTCTAAGTGCCATGCATCTAACATCAGACAATGAACCATGATTGGCTTAGGAATTCATTCTCATGTCAAACTTTTGAAGGGCAAAGATAATCTTTAAAGCAATGAGACAGAAAAGATTCATCGTATAAAAGCAATCCTTGAAAAGTTATATCTATGTTTTTGTCTGAAACTGGAAACTTAGAAACAATGGGCTCGCATATTTAGCACAATAAAGGGAAAAATACCCTGCCAACAATAATTCTGTATTTGGGAAATTTGTCCTTCAAAGGGGAGGGAGAAATTAAGAAATTCCAAGGCAAATGAAAGTGAGGGAACTTGTTACCACAAGTTCTGTCCCAAAGAAATGCTAAGGGAAGACCTGCAAACAAGAATAAAAGATCAGAGACCAAAGAGATAGAACACTTGCTTGCATGCGACCAAACCAGGTTCAATCCACAAATGTAACTCCTAATATAATTATGGATAAAATGATTATAGACTATACAGAAGGAAATTATAACTAAATTAAAACATTTCACTTGAAAATCAGCTAAACTAAAATAAGAGGAAGCAGGGGCTGGAGAGAGAGTACAGCACGTAGGGCGTTTGCCTTGCATGCAGCCGACCAAGGTTTGATCCCTGAGATGCTATCTGCTCCCTCAAATCCGGACAGGAGTGATTCATAAGCACAGAGCCAAAACAAAGCCCTGAGCACTACCAGATGGGGTTTCAAAACAAAAATTAGAAAAAACAAAAAAGGAAAAAGTAGTATAGGAAATGAGTGAATGAACACTTATCAGGTCTATTTTAGAATAGCAATATATAGAAGCCCTTAATTCAATGGGAATGGGTTTATTGTCAAATCAGATTATGAAGACTTAAAAATATGAAGAAGGGGGAGTAAAAATAGCAAGCACGACCCAACTATAACCTGTTTACAAAAGACTTACTTTGACATAAAGGCAAAATATGTTGAGAGTGAAAAGATGCAAAAGACATTTCATGCAAATAGCAGCCTAAGATTATTTTATTAAAATCATAAAAATAAACTTTGTAGCAAAAAGTTAAAATATATATTAATAGACAATATATTACAAACCTTCTCAAACTTAATAAAAGACATAAAAATATACGAATAAAATATTTAAATGAAGGAGAAATCATTCTTCAGATTATTGTTGGAACAGTTCTATAAACAACAGTTAGAGATTTCAATTCCATACTCCCAATAATGGAATAACAACCAGAAGAAAAGTAAATAGAGAACCCAGACAACACTGTAAAACAACAGACACCCAACAAAGGCATAAGGCACATTTTCTTTCCTCTGTTGTAATTGGGATATTTTTCTAGGATAAACTATATGTTAGATAAACCTTACTACATATAAAATGATAAATATAAAACAAAACATTTTCTCTGAACAAAATGGAAAGAACTGGGAAATCAATAACAGAACAGAAACTGAAAACATCATAAATTTTGGGACTTGAAAATCATACTCTCAAACAATCAATGGATCAAAGAAAAAATCACAAGAAATTTAGAAAATACTTAGTGATGACCAAAAATAAGCATACCAAAATTTAGGGGACCCTTATACCACATATAAAAGTTAACTCAAAATTATTCAAAGACCTAAATAATAGAGTTAAAACTATAAAACTATTAGAAAAAATAAAACACATGGCATTGGATTTGGCAATTATTTCTTGGATATGACATCAAAGACACACACCACAAAAGAAAATACAGACAAATTGGATGTCAGGAAAATGAAAAACTTTTGTATAAAACTTTACCACCAACACGGTAAAAAGACAGTTTATGGCAATAGGAGATAATATTTGAAAATATTGTGTTTAGTGATATACAGAGTCTAAAATTCTAACATATACAGAATTCTAAGATTCAGCAACAGATTAAAAAACCTGATTTGGAAATTGCCAAGGGATTTATATTAAAATTTCTTCAAGGAAGATTTATAAATATCCAATAAGAATATGGAAAGATACTCGACACAATTCATTAGAGAAATGCAAAGTAGAATCACAGTTCTGATATGACTTCACACCAATAGGGACAGAAAATAAAGTAAGGAAGTAATGAAGTAAGGAAGCAAGGAGAAAAAGAAGAAAGGAGAGAGGGAGGGAGAAAGGGAGGAAAGGAAGGAAGGGAGGATGGGAGGGAAGGAGGGAGGGAGGGAAGGAGGGAGGGAGGGAAGGTAGGAGGGAGGGAGGGAGGGAGAAGGAGAGAGAAGGAGGGAGGGAAAAACTAGAAAATAAAGTGTCAGTGAGAATGTAGAGAAATTGGAATATTGTTTATGAATGTCAATTCATAGTTATTGGTAAAAACAATATGGTGTTTTCTTCCAGAAAATTGATAATAGGGTCTCAAAAGACGTATAATGGGACAGGCTCTTCTTGCACATGGTTGACAAAAGTTCAAACCCTGGCACCCTATATGGTCTCCACAGCACTGCCAGGAATGATCCCTGAGCACAGAGCCAGGAATAATCTTTATGATTAAACTTTGTAGTCCCAAAAACCTTCAAACATTTGAGAATAGAATTATCATGTTATCCAAAACTCCACTTCCAGGTATATACCATACATTAAGGAATTGAAAATACAGTCGCAAAGAGAATGCTGTATACATGGATCATAGCAGGATCATTAACAACAGTTCAAACAGGGCATAAACCAAAATGCTCATTGATAGATAAATGCATTGCATAGAAATTTGTGTGTGGCATTAACATACAAAGGAATATTAATCTTAAAACAGAAGAATCTTTTGATTAAAGTAGCACAGTGGGTAGGGTGTTTGCCTTGCACGCTGGCTGGCCCACACGGCAGAGCCTGGTAAGCTACCCCTGGCATATTCGATATGCTAAAAGCAGTAACAACAAGTCTCACAATGGAGACGTTACTGGTGCCCACTCAACCAAATTGATGAACAATGGGATGACAGTGACAGTGACAGTATGATTTCACTTCTGTGAAGTACTGAGAGGACTTAAATTCATATAAAGTAGAACAAAGGGAATAAGACATTGGGAATAGATAGGTGTTGGAACATTATATGCCTGAAACTCAATCATGAATAACTTTGTAAATCAAAAAGAGAAAGAATAGGAGAGGAAGGGAGGGGAACGGAGGGGAGGGGAAAGGAGAGGAAAATTTAATGGCTTGGGGAAGAACAAATACAAAGTAATTCTTTCATGGACATAGTTTTCTATACTGCAGGATGAAAATAAATATAGAGATGGATGCTGGCAGTATGAATGTACCGGATGCAACAAGACTGTTTGCTTAAATAGGAATGAGATGGTTGTAGGATAACACAGGGTTTGTCCTTTCAGCCTTGCAACAGGGAAATTCGTTTACCTTAGAGCAATGGTCTTTCTGTATGGACACAGGAAGACAGTTAATATTATGCTTTGTAAATTGGGAGCTGATTGATTCCAATAATATTTACTCCTGGGCATCTGCTTTCTCCACTTAGTTGTCCTTAGTTACTAGCACCCCAAAAGCAGGGTCCTGACGAGGGACAGAATGGACCCAGGGCAAGTTGTGAGCTACCCTGGCATCAAAATGAGCCAGGCTAAATCTCCACAATACTCAACTATAAGTTGAGAGCATGGTCATAGACAAATGCTGTCATGATCCAAAAGTAATGACAAGACTAGGACCCTGCTGGGGTTAGGAAGACTAATCTGACCTGAGGACTGTGGTCTAGAAAATATAGTGAATATCCTCAGAAAGAACCAAACTTTAAGTTTGATATATCTCTTACTGTGCTCATACAGAATGACATTGCTAGAAATATTTGAAGTAGATTTGCTGCAACTATGTAAGTGGATTGCTAGCTGAGGAGGGAAGAAAGGGCCACACCCTGACACACCCTTGTGTGCACCCCACCCTTGATTGGATCTCCTAGTAATCTGAAGTAATCTCTTTAGAGGAGATTTTTGTTAATCCCCTGGAGGAGTGGTTTTACCCCTCTTTGTTGATTTGTTAATGTCAACCCACCTTTGTGTTACCACCCTATATGATTGCTATATAAACTAAGACTGCGCAGGGGAAGAGACAGAGACAGCAGAGACAAGAGAAGGAGACAGCAGAGACAAGTGGAGACAGCAAAACAGAAGAGGCAGCAGGACACAGATAGAAGAAGACACAGCAAGGAGAAGACACATAAGTGAGGGAGAAAGACAGAGGCAAAACAGAAGCAGCAGAGAAGACACAGAAACAAGAGAGAAGACACAGAAGCAGAGACAGAGAGAGGTCGGAAGAGACCAGAGGAGAGACTACAGAGACAGAGATAGAGAGATAGACAGAAGAGAGTACAGAGGCACACACAGACGCAGAGCACAAGGAGGAGCCATCCTGATCCGGCTCATACACAATGGCTCGAGAACACCAAACGTGAGCAGTGCGTGCGAAAGAGAGCTGTCCCCAAAAGCCCGCAGACAACACACAACACACATCACATCATCACACACTCTCTCGCGTGCATGTTCTTGTAATTTTTTACAGATGGTAAATATCATAGCAAGTGGACTTTACTGAAGATTTTTTTTTAAGTCAGGACATGCACTCAGGTCCCAGAGAAGAGATCCTCACTCAGGATTGGGAGAAGTTTGGATTGGATGAGGAATCCTTAATGGAGGAGCCCTGAGTGAGCAGCAGCTAGAATCCAGGAAGCCGGGTTTATTCTCTGCACACCCTCTTCCAAGAAGATAAAGAGTTTCCATGAACCAAAGATGCACCTTGGACTGACTTAGGGTTTAGAGGTTGGCAGACTTTGAGGTGAGGCAATTTAGTGAAAGAGATCCGGGACACAGGAATTTACAGAAACACTATCCGAATGGGGGCCTCCTCTCCCATTCCATGCTGTTTTAGAACTCTGTTTTATTTAAAGCAGGGAGCAGGAATCCAGAGAGGCCTTAGCCTGGAGGAGACATTGGTATTCTACACTCTGTTCTTTAATTAGCAAATATGACTTTATCCTGTAACTGTCTCCATCACTGAGGTATGTGAATGGACTAAGTGGAGCTAACTGAACTAACTCAGCAGGAAATTGCTTTATGAAACGTGAACTCCTACTGAAACTGTATTTCAAAATTAAACAGCCACATCATTCATGGATGTGCATAGAATGATCCAATTTGCCATCCTATTCCTTGAGGAAGACACTGACTTCTCCCCAGGGCTCTTTAGAAAGAGATTTCTTGAACCATCAAGAAAAGTTGCTGCTTTGGCCTTGCACTCATTTTGTCTGCAGCAAATACATCATCCTTTACCACAGCGGCTTTCCCGGTAGCAGACCCACAATGTACAATGAGGGTGTTCTGGAGTCTGGGGGTGGCTGTGATTCCCCAGATGCAGGACAGAGGGGAGCAGGAGTGGGTGGAACTTGTTTACTTCCTGAAGTACTCTGTTGCTGGATGCTTCCCAGCCATGGGTTTGGAGTGACTGCTAGAATTTCACTCCAGCTGCCAGGGGGTGAGGCAAAGAGTGTTCCAGTCCTGTCCATACCCTGCCATCTTCAGGCTCTGTGAAGTATACACACACACACACACACACACACACACACGCAACACACACACACACACGCACGCACGCACGCGCATGCATGCACACGCGAGCACACACACAGCACACACATACAACAAAACAGGAATGTGGAGGCAGCATTCATGAAAATTAGTTGACTATCATGATTTTCTGTAATAAATTGTTCAAAACAGAAATAGGGCTGGTATTATTTCAGAGGAAAAAATGTGAAGAAAATCTGTAAATTTGTACTGCTTTTATAGAGAACTGTGTGCAGATTTCTAAAAGAAGTAGAAATTTTATATCACCCAACAGGACCATTTTAGAGTACTTTTACAAAGAATATAGAAGTTCTAATTTGAGATGATAGTTCACCTCCATGCTCATCACAGCTTAATTTACTGTATCCAAGAGTTGGAAATACCCTGTTAGTCATTAACATATAATTGGATAAAAAAATGAGTGGTACATATAAGCAATGAGATACTATTCAGCTATTAAAAAGATAAACTCCTGATATCACGATAACACACACAAATCAGAGTGTTTTCTGCTTAGTTAAATAACTTGGAGAAAGACAAGGATTGTATCATTTTATTCATATGTGGTACATAAATAAAACTAAAGCCAAAATCAACATTTAGACTATGATACCAACTTTTCAACTAAAGGGAAAGAGTTTGGAGGAGGAAAACTTCAATAAGGAGATCTATTGTACAGTGTATGGTGGAATTATAAGCTAAATGATTAACTTAACATAAGATGTACATAGACTGATTTATAGTGATGTGTAGGCAAAACTATATACTGTTATAAAATAGCACCGCTTCAATATTAAGAGAAAGTAAGGCTGATATACTCACTTTACTATTAAAAATAATAATTTCTAGAGATATTCTAAGTGTCCATGAGTTGTCAGAACCATAGTAATGTGAACTGCTTATACTTATTAGCAGAATCCTTACCCCACCCAGTGGATAAAGGCTCTGAAAATTGTTAGAGTAGGAAGCTCAGATACGGAATGTGAAATTCCTTCCCCACTTTTCACTTCTATTTTTCAAACTCAGGCAATCTGATCCTAAATCCCTCAAAACTCTAAAATCTGACCACCACTTCATCTTACTTTTTCTCTGGAAAAATTCCGATTTTAAAGTTTCTGAGGAGTACTTGGAGTCCATGGGAGAGGCAAAGGATTTTGTTTTGGTTAAGTTTGGTTTTTATTTTCTAGAAAAGTTGCTGAAAATAAAAATATGTCTGCTTTGATTTTCAAGTTTTAACATCTAAACATCCAGCAATTGTTCTCTCTGATAAAATCAAGAGGCATCAGAACTTCAAACTATGCTCTGCAAACAAGGGCTGGCTAGGTGGGAGTAAGGAAATAAAGTCTATATGGCTTTCTCAAAGGTAAGACAGATATCGTGGGGGTAAAGGGTAAGTGGTAGTCACACAGCAATAAAAAACACAGTGGCACTGTCGTCCCATTGTTCATTGATTTCCTTGAGTGGGCACCAGTAACGTCTCCATTGTGAGACTTGTTGTTACTGTTTTTGGCATATTGAATACGCCATGGGTAGCTTGCCAGGCTCTGATGTGCAGGCAGGATGCTCTTGGTAGCTTGCTGGGCTCTCCAAGAGGGATAGGGGAATCAAACCCGGGTTGGTCACGTGCAAGGCAAACACCCTTCCGGTGTGCTATCACTCCAGCCCAATAAAAAACATACAAACAACAAAAAAGATGACTCAAACTAATACCAAAGAGGTACTTGGGAGCGATACAGATCAGAGATATTTGTGAGAATTATAAAATAAGCAACAGTCCTTTGTTCCATCCCAAGCACCACAAATGGTCATGTGAGCATTATGAGCAGTGATCCCTGAGCACAGAGCCAGGAGGCACCCCTGAGTAGCATCAGGTATGAACCAAAACCCACAAAAATAAAGTATTCAATATCCTCTTATATCTCCCTTCCTTCAATTAGAATTATTTCCTTCCCTACCACTCTAAAAAGCTGTGTCTCGTTTTCTGCTTCCTTATTGCTTTTTTTAACTTGATAAAATGCCAAAGATCAGAGAAAGATAGGATTCAATGAGGATGTCTGTTGTCTATTCCAGTGTGAGGTAAGGTAAGTAAAACATCTATGGATAAGATTGCTTGGATTGGGGCTGGAGCAATAGCACAGCAGGTATGGTGTTTGTCTTGAACTCGGCCAATCCATGTTTGAATCCCAGCATCCCATATGGTCTCCTGAGCACCGCCAGGGGAAATTCCTGAATGCAGAGCCAGAGGTAACCCCTGTGCATCTCCAGGTATGACCCAAAAAGAAAAAAAGAAAACAAAAAGATTGCTTGGGTTTTCTATTTGTTAGAAAGCAATGGAGTAAGTTATGCTTCAGTGGTGTCATCCATTCATGAATTGAACTGCCAATTCATCTGTTCACCCACCCCAATATGCGTTCATTAATTATCTAGTGCATGTCGGTGATAGGGAGAGCCCAGGGTTGATAAAGTGTCCTTGTTCTATCAAAGTGTGTTCAAGGAATGAGACAGGGTTATTATTAAATATGTCATGGATAATGCAAATATTCCATCGGGAGAAGTGCTAGACAGAGAAGTTAACCCAGGAATGTGACAAAGAGTGAGGTATGGCCAAGAAAGATCTCTCAGAGTAGAAAGTGCTATACCAAAGATCTTCATGATGAAAAGGAACCAGTAATCTAAAAAACAGAGTAAAGAGAATACTAGCTAGAAAACGGTTTCCTTACAGTGCTACAGTTAACCCTTCTGGCCACAAAAAAGACATTATTGGTGTCTAAGTGCAAAGACAGACTTGTTAAACTTGGGATCAGAGATGGTCAGAGATGTAGAAAGAATCAGAAGTGGTTGGTGTTAAAAGTCCAGCTAAGGAATCTGGCTTTTGCTCTAAAACTAACTGGAAACTATTATTGACAGGTGTAAGCTTAGGAGTAGTATGATCTGATTAATGTTTTAGATTGATCACACTGTCTAATTTATGGATGTAGGATGAGAACGGGAACCCAAGTAGGCAGCAGAAGGGCAATTACTGCAGTTTCTAAAGAAAAGAAGATAGCTTTGTTTTTGCATGACTTGTTAGACCTATAGAATCAAGTTGTGCAAATGCTGATGAATTAAGGAGATGAATTATGGAGGAAGAAATCATGAATTATCTTTCATCCTTTTATTCTTCGACAACAAAATGCACTTATTTTACTCTATACTTAGGCATGTAAAAATCAGTAAGTTAAAATCCCTGACCCCAAGGAACCCAGAATCCTCACAGAGAATACTGAGATACAAACAAATAATTAAAATACATCTTAATAGATATTTTAATCAAGGATCTTATAAAGGCTGAGAGAGTACAAAGACTGATTAGCTGTTTTAAAATTAAATATGTCAGTCTTTTGAAAGACATTATTTTTATTGAATTCTGTCCATTTGGTCCATTGGGTTGTTACTGTTTTAAAAAAAAGTTCAATAAATGTTATGTCAGTCAAATGTTTGAGCTTTTGTTATGGACATAAATTTTTTTGATAATTATATGCAACTCATTACCATTTTTCTGCCTGTAAACAGTAGGTTTGGGGTCAGAGAGGTAATAAAGGAGGTAAGGCATTTTCCTTGCATGTGACTGGCCCTAATTTGAGTCACTTGCACCACATAAAGACCCCCACAAACTAACAGGGGACACTCATGTGTACAGAGACAGAATTAGCCCCTGACCATCACCATGTATGGCCCAACTCCTCCTAACTCAGAAAAAAAATTTTAAGCACAAGGTTTGGAGTCATTTTTACCTCTCCTATCTGATCTGTTACCGTGAAACTGCAGATGATAGCAGCCTGTGCAAACCCACTCTATGACCTCTGAGTAACTTGAAAGTCAGATGAATTCAGGGATTCAGGAGTCTCTTGCCTCCCTGAAGGCCACTGGGTGGGATGGGCATGATGGGCATGAGGGAAGAAGGGGAGGAGAGAGAGAGAATGAGAGAGAGGTGGGGCTGGAGCAATAGCACAACGGGTAGGGCATTTGCCTTACACACGGCTGACCCGGGTTCGATTCCCAGCATCTCATATGGTCCCCTGAGCACCGCCAGGGGTAATTCCTGAGTGCAGAGCCAGGAGTGACCCCTGTGCATCGACGGGTGTGAACCAACAAAACGAAACAAAACAAAACAAAAGAGAGAGAGGAGAGATACAGAGACACAGAGAGACAGAGACAGAGAAACGGAGACAGAGAAACAGAGAGACAGACAGAGAAACAGAGAGATAGAGACAGAGATAGAGACAGAGAGACAGAGAGAGGGAGAGAGACAGAGAGGAGAGAGAGGGGAAAGATAAAGAGCATTTCTAAGTTTTTCTCTCTCCATTACTTTTTGTAAATTGCATTGGTGTATTTAATAAAATCTCCTTTCTTCTTACAGTTCTATGAGTTTGGGAAATAAATATTTTACCATAACCAAAATCAAGAGAACATAAACTATAATCTTCCCAACCCCAGGTCTCCCATCTCCAACCCCACAGTTTTTTTCTGATTTTTTTTTGGTAATTCTTTTATGTTACCTTCTCTAGATTGACATCTATTTTAGTCCAAGTGATTGCAATAAAAGTACAATGGACTGTGCGATGAAAAAAATATATATATATATATTTATTTCTCACAATTTGGAAAAAGAGAAGATCAAGATGAAAATGTTGAGAGATTATATCTGGTGAGGCAACCTCTTCCAGATTATTAAATGACAATTTTTCATAGTGTCTTCATATGGTGGGTGTGAGACAGAGTTCTCTGCACCCTCTTCTTGTATGGGTGCTAATCTCATTCATGGGGTACTCTATACTCTATTTATTACCCATAGAACATGTTCCAAATAACATAACCTAGGAAATTAGACTTTAATATATGTGTGTTAATGTGTGTGTTTGTGTGTGTAGATAGGGACATGATTAGACATTTTAAGTCCAGAGTCACTAAACCATGATCATAGCATATGAAACTGATAAATATTCCTTCTTTTTTGCAGCACCATGCTCAAAGATTCATCAGCTATTGCATGAACTAACAGATTCTCTTTTATTAATGAATAGCATGCCATTGTATGGATGCACCCCGATATGTTTATTAATTCTGCAACTGAAAGATATTTGGGTTATTTCCAGATTTTAAGGTTTGCTACTAAAACCACTACACTATTCACAGTTTTTACTCTAATAAAAGTAAGATTCACTCTCATAGGAAGGAAAGCATCAGGAGAGAAATTGTAATGTTATATGATAAGCACATACTTGGCTTCCTAAGGAAGTGTCAAACTTTTCCAAAACAGCTGCATTATTTTGAATTTCCACAAATAATTCACAAGAGCTCCTGTTGATTTAAAAAATGATGGTATTAGTAGTTTTTCATTTACACTTTTTAAATACAGTTTGGGGGCTTAACTTACACATTTTCTACTAATATTGATAATATTTTCATGTCCCCAGAGGATATCTGATATATTATATAGGTGTGCATCTTGCCATTCAAATAAACCAGTATTTGTTTAGTTTACTTTTTGCAGCATGCAGCAATTAAGGCACCATATCAGCCCTCAGGAACTTCCTACCATGCAATGCAGAAAAATACATTACACCCACAAAATGTAATATGAGTAGTTCTATGGGAATTCTGAGTAACATATGATTGTAACTTCTTAGAAAATGGAAAAAAAAATCCTCAACTTTGAGGGAGCTTCAGAATTTAATTTTGAAGCACAGGGTAGGACTGGGGCCATCCTACTTGAGAGAAGTCTCCAGGGAGGGGTAATAAATCGATTTAAATAATAAAGATAGTGAGGAAAATAGTAATACTGGGGGGGGAAAAAGGTCTGTTAAATGGTAAATAGCAAACTGAAGAGCATGTGTACAGAAATCTGGGTTCATCAGGAAGATGACCTCATGGGTGTGAGAGGTAAGAGAGGATAGTGAAAACTGAGTTTTTTCAGAGGGTCTTAGGGGGAACACTGAGAAGATGTGGCAGGTTTTCTGCCAAAAGGGAGATGGAATGAGGTGTGACTGGAATGCACATGAATAGAGCAAAAGTGAAGAGCACAGAGATTCAAGGTCTAGCCTGATGACAGACTTCAGTCTAATTTTCCTGCCTGGATTCACATCCCAGAACCTCCTCCTAAAAAAGCCACGGTCTTTAGGAGAGAGATGGACCAATTCACTCACTGCTAAGACCCTTCCTTCTTTCTATAGCTCAACTCCTCCCCTAGCCTCCAGTCCAGGTGGCAGCCAGTTGGACACTTTGTAGCCTCCCACACACTAAGGGCACTACCTTGATTGTCTACAGCTGGTTACCAGCTCAGAGGACATGCACACATGGGAAGTTAATGGGACGCCTCCCAAATTCTCTGCACTGAAGCAGTCGTTGTCCTATCACAACCAGGCAGAACTAAGCTTCTCAGAGAATTTACCTCGGAGTACAGTTTATTGTTACGAAGCTCCCTGGATTCTCACCTCTTGTATTGTGAAGAGAAAGCAAGAGAAAGTTTGGAGAGTGGGGAACTGCTGGAGAGAAGTTGCTTCCTCCATGAAGAAGTCTGCACACCACTATAGCCTTCTGAGGTTTGAGCTGTGAGTCTTTCTGTGCCAATCCAGCTGCAATGCATTGCAAATGTCTCTGGTTGTTTTCTGGAACAAACAACCCCCAAGACAGCAAGATTGTAACTTGCTGTCACCAAAAAGATGACTTTTGACTCTGTAGCCAATTCCAAACGTTTGCATTTTCTTACACAGAGATGCCATGTAAGAGCTATTTGTCTTCCCAGCTGGTATATCCCTGTTATGTATCAGATACTCCATTAAGAATTTCATATTATTACATATTTTACTAGGCTCACACAAAAGCCACATGGTAAGATTTATTTCTTCATTTTAAAGATACCACAAATTGAGGTCAGTTAAAAGAGATCACATAACTTCTGGTTTTGGTCATCACTATAAAGAATAAGATTGGGATATAAATAACTGATTAAAGAAAATGCCCGTCTTCCCTGGACATGCAATCACTTCTTTATAATGCAGAAGAGGAGACACATCTCAGGAACTGCATAGGAACTGTTTTCTCTCTTCGGAATAAGAGTATAGGAAAATTTCAAGATAAAATGACCCATCAGGTCAAACCTGAGACTGTCTGAGCAATGGTTACTATTTCTATCAGGACCTAGCTAACTGTGACATCATGAGAGATAAATATCCAGTCTTTGACTGTGGTTGATATCCTGTACACCTAGGAATTTCTGGGATTATTAAAGTGTTTTTTGCTGTCATGATCTGGATCCTGGGAGCTCCAGAATGGGAGTCGGTCACCAGGAACACTGCACATGATTGAAAATTCAGAATATTCAGCCCCACACTCCCCCTTCCAGGAAAAGTAGGTGGGGTGTGGGCAAGATTGAGTTTATCAACAATTTTTCCCTTATGCTGAAGCCTTCATAAAATTCCCTCAAACAGGGTTTGGGAGAACTTCTGGCTTGGTTATCACACCCCAGTGCTGGGACTTTGGTACAAAACTCCTCAGGAACAGAAGTCCCTGCATCAGGTTCCTTCTAGACCTGAACCTATTAAGAACTTTTTTTTTACTTTTGAATGTTTATAAGTATTTCTTGCATAGCACAGTCACTGTAGCATTGTCATCCCATTGTTTATCGATTTGCTCAAGTGGGCACCAGTAATGTCTCCATGTGAAACTTGTTATTATTATTTTTGGCATATTAGGGTAGCTTGCCAGGCTCTGCTGTGCAAGTGAGATACTCTATAGCTTGCTGGGCTCTCTGAGAGGGACGGAGGAATTGAACTGGGGTCGGTTGCATGCAAGGCAAATACCCTACCCGCTGTGCTATCGCTCCAGTCCAGATACTAAAAGTTTGTGGGTTATTTGATCAGACAAGATCATTTTCTTGTATGTATCTTGTCAAGTTTTCCTTATATTCTCATGCTTTGCATTCTTTCTAATCCTTAATTTCCATTTTAATGGTTTTTATAGATTAAAAGGTTTTTTATTATGCATATCAAAGGAAATTTGACATCAATGTCTTTCACATTTTTAGATCTATTATTAGATTATAATATTCTTTATTGCTATAGAAAGTGATGTCCTTGAAAATTATTATAAATATATCTTGCAAGTTATATAGATGCCAGGTTTTTATATATTAACTGGATATTTAGCTATCTTGCAATATTTTTTTGGCACCCATTGTTTTCAGCCAGGAATACATAAAACATTCAAGGTTTCCAAGCAGAAATGACTTGTGATGAAGGACTGGATACCCTACAAAGCCACCAGAAAAGCAGATGGATATAAACTCAAGGTACAAAGGGAAAATCGACATTCAACTCAGAAGACAGTGACTTGTCAGATATTGTAATACACTGTAATGTCACAGTAATCAAACACACTGATATTAACATTAAAAAGTGGCATATGTATCTGAGAAATAGAGCAGAGTGACTATAAGCAGTTTCTAATGTATGACCATTTTATAAATGAAAGAAGTGAAAGTTCAATTCAGTAGAAATTTAATAAATGAGAGTATCACAACTGGTTTTATCTTCTCAAATGCTATTTTGTTGTTGATTTGGATGTGGACAAGATGGCAACATATTTCTGACATCCATATAAATTAATACACTGTCTCTTTGGACATTAATCTCACAGGATCATTAAACATTAAAAGTAGACATTTTGGCCTATTTATACTCAAAGAATGCACTTTATATAAGTGAAATAACAGTAGGTGAGGATATATGCAATAAAATAAATAGTTATCAAAGAACTTTTAACTTGTAATGAAAACAAGGGTGAAGAAGTGAGAATTAGTCAAAAGCATACAAATTTAATATATTATGGCCCATGCAAAAATAGGTAAAATTATGTGACCCCTAAAATAGCATGTTAGATTCAGATAATATAATTTGATATTATCACAATCTCAGATAAAGGGATAAAATCAAGATTTAGAGAAGCAATTTGTACTGCATTCATTTTTGGCCATTTAAAAAATAAAATATTGCAAAAAACTTTACTGTCTGATATATCCTTGCTGGAATTTATAATCTATAGCCAAAGCTATAGTTTCAGGCCTTCAAACAGTATTATGTTATGCAAAGAAAGCTGTGTGTGGTTCATAATAATTGTCTGGAGTGAATTAAATATGCATGTACACATATTTAAAGATTTTTAACATGGTGATTTTGATTATCTCAGTATAGAAGATATGAAGTAGCCATAGCATTTTTAATGCTTTATCTTTATTTATAATGAAAAGTTTGGTAGTTATATAATCTTAAACTGTGAATAGCTCTAACCATTGAATAATAAAGAGAAGGAAAATTAATTCGTTTCATCCACTCATCCACATAAGTCTTCTTGGCAACTTAATGCAAATAAAAACTCAGTAATAAAAGGCACCCAGAAGGGAATGCCTGTATCTGTCTAAGAGTCCCATCTTAATAGATCATTGCTGATTGTCAGGTGAGTTATGTTCTACTTTCTTTGATTTTCTCCGCAACATCAACACGTCCAAGAGGACCATCATGACTTCATTAATGTTTCCCATTACAAATCATCCTGTAGCCTTTTACCTTGACTTTATAAAGCAACATTTATTACAAACTACTCAGTGCTGTTTTTATTTTCTACAACAGTTAAAATAAGAGTTGGTTTATTTACAAGCCTCCTCTGTAAATGCAGTTTAGGGTATGTATATTACACAGAACATATGGAGATGCATCCATGCCCTACAGGTTTTATCTTTATTTTTACTTCCATTCATTCTTGAAAAATGGGTGGTTTTAATTTACCCCTCTTTATTCATGTTTTTAAAAAGTGTTTTTAAATATAAACTTTTAGAGCAAGTCATCATTTGATTTTTATTGGTGGGGCTGGGAAGAAAAGCTGAGTAAAAATAGGGCATTTAAATGTTTTCTTTAGAAGTTTGTTCTCTTTATTGTGACTTAGTACATAACTTTTCTTGCAGTGTTCTAAGGATATAAAAAGACACATATTTATATTTTTAAGATAGCATAATCTATACCCAAAAAACTATACCGTTTATTTTCTTAAAATAATTTTATACACATGAATTTTTATATTCCAAAAAAATGGCACTGAAAATTTCTAAATAAATTTGTTTTAACCCTATGTTCGCATATTTATGCCATTTTGTGTTTCACATAAGTGTACACATATTTTGTAAGTCTCAAAAAAACTTATTTTTATTATTTAATGTCAATTTTTATCTTGTCTAATGTTTGTGGTCTAACATTAGAATATTTTCTAATACTTGACTATAGCACACAATAATAAAATTTGCCTTCCTTCTTTCCTGGTACTTTAGAGTCTATATTGCATTATTTTGTTGGTTTGTGGGTCACACCCAGTTATACTCAGGGCTTTTTTCTGACACTCTATTCAGGGATCACTTCTGGAGGTGCTCAGGTATGAAGCCCAAAGCATCCATGCAGGCAAGGCAAGCACCCTAGTCACTCAGAGATGAGCTAAAGTTTCTTGTCTTGTAAGTAGGGATTGATGTAAGAATGTATCAATGCTAATCATTTTGGACTTTCTTAAAGTCAGAAGCTTCAACTGACTGCAGTGTACTTTTAACTACCTGAATTTTTGTGATGAAAAATATACTGATGTACAAGTAATACAAAGGAAACAGTATATATGTTTCATTAAACCAATACTATTGTGGTTCTGTATTTTATAAACAATTGGATTATTTAGACCTCAATTATTTCATTATAGTGGAATTGTATCATATTTTTATTTTATTCTTTCTGTTACTCTTTCCCACCCACTACTACTGAGAGGACTGGCTTTATTTATTTAACTTAAGTGTAGTTAAAGATTTTTTCTACAGCATGTGTCTTCTTTTCCAAGATACTTAGTACCTATGCTACAGATTCATAGCAGTATCATCATCCAATCACCTAGAACTGCGTACCGATACATGCAACATAAATAACTATAACTATATATGTATGAATTTATAACTACCTATAACATTACTTATATGAACATATATAATGCATTTTGTTTTCATTTACCTGAACTTCCTACACTGAACTCATCATTTTCAGACTCCCCAGGACTTCACCAATCTCTGGCCTCTCTACTGGAATTTAGAGTACTTTGGTATTTCCTCAGACAATGAACTTGACTCTTTTCTCAGCTGAAGGGTGAAGGTTATTTTCCCATAGGGAAGATTTTAACAGGTAAGTTTATCTCTGAAAAGTCTGTAGATATCACAGGGTGGTACACATATTTCAGAGAAATCTGATATTAGACAATTTTACTCTGTTGTAATAATAATGAGATTTTTCCATCTGGAAATTTAAGAAAATAATATGGCTTAGAATTTAAAATTTTCAGAGCTTTATTTTTATCGAAGTATTTTTTAATAGTGAGAAGCTAAAACCTGAGCTACATCATCCTCTTGTTTTATGTTTCTTTAAAAATTGTTACCTTTCTTCTATCTTTATACCTTTCCTCCTAAATAATGATTCCAATTATATTCCTGGCTCTGTCTTTAAAAATCTTACTTTCCCTCTGGAATCTATGGTTATGTGTTTCTGCCTTATTTTATGACAATTTTTTAAAATCAATTTCCTCTTTCAAATCATTCATTCAAATGTTGGCAAGGTTATATGCTCTTATAATTTATGCATTGATTTTTGAAACTGCAAAATCATTAAATACTGAATTTTTTTTTCTGATTTTGTGTCCTTGAGAACAGTTTTTTAGAACGAGTTTCCCCAAAACTAAGATGAAAATTGACTGTTCAGATAAAGAAAGCCTTTACAGAATCTCTTCCTTAGGGGACAGACAGACATGAAATTATGAAAACCATAGAAGTCAGCAAAGGTTTGCTATTAGGATATTTTTCTTTAGGACAAATGGAATGTACTATTATTTTAAATGGATTAAATATTTATTTTTCTCCCAAATCTGGCAAGTAGTTTAAGCAACACTACAGTAATAGAAAACAAACATTTAAAATAGTAATTCATGACACGTAGGAAGGCAACTGCTTTTCAAGTTTTATGAAATACAATAAACATGCTAGTCAAAGTTGTCATTTGCTTTCTGTAACAGGTCTGGGTTCTAATTCTTTATATACCTTAGGAGACAAACAGAAAACAGACTGGTAAAGCAAGATCCAAAATAGGTGGAGCCTATGCAAAGGAAGGACTGGAGCGATAGTGCAGCTGTAGGGTGTTTGCCTTGCACACAGCTGACCCGGGTTCGATTCCTCCATCCCTCTCAGAGAGCCTGACAAACTACCAAGAATATCCAGCCCACAAGGCAGAGCCTGGCAAGCTACCCTTGGCGTATTGGATATGCCAAAAACAGTAACAACAAGTCTCACAATGGAGACGTTACTGGTGCCCGCTCGAGCAAATCGATGAACAGCAAGATGATAGTGCTACAGTGCTATGCAGAGGAAAGAAGAAAGAGATTGAGAGAAACCCATGGGAATGGGCATAACAAGCAAAATGGAAGAGATCTGAGTGAAGCTAGATATTTTTATTAACTGAGGTACATGTAGTTGGTAGAAGTCAGACCCCACACTCGTGAGGAAAGCTTAGAGAAAAGTTGAGTAAATCTGACCCACAGCTCCAGGTATAATCACTTTGAAGCTGTACAGCATTGAATGAGTGACGAATAACAAAAGCTAATTATTGATTCATCTTTCTCTAAGATTCCATCAAAATATTTCGATAACTCTTTCATTTTACAAATAAGAACTTTTTTTAAAAAAATAAGAGCTTTGAAAAAATAAAATCATAATAAATCAAAACTAAATACTCTCCCATAGTGAGAGTGAATAAAATTTTTTAAAAAATTTAAATTAAAACATTGTGACTTTGCAGTGAAGAAAGCTAACACTGCTTTAAGAAAGTTAGCTGTGTGATTAAGGTGACTTTAACTATGTGATGAAACTTGACACCATTAATATCACCATGGTATGTCATGTATTCCTTGTGGGACTATTTGTAAAAGTCTGTTGTTGTGAGAAAACCTTGACATACCCAAATGAAAGGACTTTCTAAAATATACCAGTAACCCTCAAAATTATCAGAAGATAATTAACAAAGAAAACTCACAGCTTAGAGTAGACTCAAAGATGTGACGATGAAATGAAATGTGGTATGCTGAATCTTCTTCCAAAATGACCTTCACATTAATAGAAAAATATAGTAAAACTTGAAGTCTGGAGTTACTATAAAATACCAATGTTGGTTCTCAGTTTTGACAAAAATGCCATGGTAATATATAATGGTAACTTTAGGGGAAACTTAAATGTGAGTCATTTGAGGATGCACTGTAGTATTTTTGTTCATTTTTTTATTAATCTCAATTCCAAAGTAAGATTTATCTTATAAAATAAATGCTGAATTTTTTTGACTCTCCATTTGTTGTTGATGAACTTTACTTCTTTTGTAAGTTGATTTATCTAGAAATGTAAGTGCATTGGGGTGATAGCACAGTGGGTAGGGCATTTGCCTTGCATGCAGCTGACCAGGATTTGATTCTTTTATCCCTCTCGGATAGCCTGGCAAGCTACCTGTGGCATATTCAATATGCCAAAACAGTAACAACAAGTCTCACAACAGAGATGTTTATTGGTGTCCGCTTAAGCAAAATTGATGAACAACAGACGACAGTGCTATAGTGCTACAAAAAGGCCGGTATATGGCCGTGGCATTACAAATATTTATTGAGCAAATATTATGTGCCAATGGTACAATGATTCCAGATTAGTGTATGGACAGCTATCAATGATATGATATGGCAAAATAATTGTCACTGATGGATTAAAGTTTTAAAGAGCCTGATTCTCTCTCTGCTGACTTTTCATCTTCTGTGTCTAGATCCACCTAAAAATTAACCAAGTAACATAATATGAAACTAACACCCAAGAACAGTAGAGACAAGGGCCAGGAGGATCACTCCATGTCTTGGAAGCCTACATCATTTGCTGGGGGAGAAGGCAGTTGGGATGGAGAAGGGACCACTAAGTCAATTATGGTTATAGGGAACACTTGGGATGGGAGATGTGTGCTTAAAGTAGACTGAGGACCAAATCATGATGCCAGAAGTGGAGAGAGAGTAAGAAGGAATGTGCCTGCCACAGAGGCAGGGAGTGGGATGGGGTGGAAGTGGTGGTAGGGAAACTGGGGACATTGGTGGTGGAAAATTCACACTGGGGGTTTGATCATTGTATAACTGGAACTCAATCATGAAAACTTTGTAACTGTATTTCACAGTGATTCAAAATAAAATAAAATAAAATAAAAAATTAGCCAATATATCAAAGATATTCTCATTTAATGACTTGAGATTCTGGCTTTTTGTAGCTCTTCTAATATATTCTAATATATTCAATGACTGTCATTTGGATAATTAACTGAATTGTCTACCTATATTTCAAGACAATGTAAACCATTTCGGAAACTGCATCTCAGTGCAAAGACTGAGTTCTTCAAAGTGTGAGCAATCCAACTGGATGCACACCTTCATCCCAGCCAGGACCAAACCGGATGGAGGCTAGAACAATGGGAGGCAGATAGCATCAACTTCTTTGTCAACAAAAAAGTACAAGAAATGGTATTTCCTGTTCCCCTGCAAACTGATGGGAATTTTAAAAATCAAAACAATCAACCAACCCCCACCAAAAAAAACCCCATGAATTATCCCTGTTTGAGAAGAAAGGGTGTTTGGGAAAGGAAAGAATAGAGCCAAGGGTCTTGCTCTCTCTTGTCTCCTTCGTCTGCGGGAATGCATGGGAGGGGGAAGGAAATAGGCCATTTAGCAAATGTGTATTCATTTCTGACCAATTTGAGATAATTCCCGTCAGTCACAGCTGCATCATTCTTGGATGGTTATTGGAAGTTGAGTGTATCCTCTATGTCAGAGGTTCCACACTTATTTGACCAACTCTTCTCAGGAAAAACAAAAGCCAGCACTGTCCCTGAAAATGTACCTTCACTAAGTAAAGATACAAAAGGTGTCTCCCAATCACACCTCAGGCTACTACCACTAATGCTGGATCATTCCAGCTGCAGAGAGGCATCATCCACTCTGAAAAGGATCTCTCTATGACTTTAGGGTCAGAGGAGTACGTTTAGTCAATAGCCAGAACCGCGTTAACTATCAATGTATCCCATCTTGGTTTGCAGTTAGAAGAAAAGTTCTCTAGGACTTTAAGATGTCTAGAGATGTAGACATTCATTTATTCTCCTCAGAACAGTATATCTTTAAATATTGCATAAATAGAGTTAGGTCACTTTGAGAGGGGCTCTCAAGCAGTGCTCCGAGGCCATGGTTAAGGGCTGGCTATTCTTGGCCAACCCTGTTGGAGTTTCCATGCAAGAATTCAAGAATAGGAGACTACTCAGGCATGCTACTTAGGGATGACCCATATCAACCCAGTAGTTCTGGGAAGTTCCAGGATTGTGCCCAGTGATGCTTAGGGGATCATGTAGTGCCAGTATTGAGTCTGGGTCAAGCATATATTAGGCATGTGCTCTAAAACTATACTATCTCCCAGCCTCTCAGTCACTTTAAATATTAACCAATGATTTCAAACCAATAAATTCTAACCCATGACTTTCTTAAAAAAAATAAGTGAACAACAATGCCCACTTGTCCTTAAGCATCAGGCATTAAAAGTTTCCTTTAAAAGACAGAAAAGTGGGTAAAGTATTTGCTATGTACATAGCCAACCAGGGTTAGGTCCTGAATACTGCATACGGTTGCCTGATTCTTTAATGAATGATCCCTGAGAACAGAGACAGAAGTAAGCCCTGAGCACAACCAGGTATAGCCAACCCCCCCTCACCTGAAAAATGAAAATGTGATGGATGAACATTTATTCATACTGATGTCAAGTTCCCAATTTTGGTGTGAACTAGGTGCTCAGGAAAAAAGTTAGGCATTGCTGGTTATAGAATGCATTAAAATGTAATATATAACATATATACAGATTGATTGAAAGAATGTGCTCAATAGATGTTGGGTGAAACATGACAAATTCCGTGGCATTAATAGAAGCTCAAAGTTAGAGATGAATCCCAGAATAAAAAAGTTCTAACCTGTTTAGATAAAAGGAAAAAGGGTGTCTTATAACCATTAGTTATGTGAAAAACAGAAAATAAATGCTGCTATAGTTGAGTTAAAGGTGTGTTCTAAATATATGTTTCTGCTTCAATAGTACATTTATACATACCAAGCAAGACTGAGATATGACAAACATTTAGTAATCTCTTTCTTGCATTGTACACCAGCAACTGTCACAACACAAACTAAGGGTTGAACTCAAGAGAAGGAATCCCTTTTTTTTTGTCACACCCAGCAATGCACAGGGGTTACTCCTGGCTCTGAACCCAGGAATTACTCCTGGTGGTGCTTGGGGGACCATGTGAGATGCTGAGAATTGAACTTGGGTCGGCCGCGTGCAAGGCAAATGCCCTTCTCCCTGTGCTATAGCTCCAGCCCCAGGGATCTTTTGTTTTTTGAGACAGAATACACACTGATTGCAACAGATAGACCCACTTAATACCTGAGTTATCTGTAGTTTATTTTTTTATTATAGGAAGTAGTTCTTCTCTGGAAGATTATTTCTGGAGTCTTTACCCTAAGATATAGGACTTCTAATTAGTAAATCTTTCTGAATTGATCCCAATATTATATTTTCAACCTGACAATAAATTAATTTAAAAAAACATCTCTAAAGAATGGGTTTTAGTCTTTATTTTTTCTATGCTGCAGAATTTTGTTATATAAAAATGAATGACTTGCCCAAGTATGAAGAAAGAGCCCAGGGGAAAATATACCCAAGATAAGGACCCACTGGAAAGTAAAATTTGTCTTATATTCTTATGTGAAGTGAATTCATGCCTAGAAAAAAGTCTTTCCAGGTGGGTTAAGAAAATGTTAAACCTCAACATTTTCTTAGGAATTAGAGATAAAACTTTCCAAAATAGACATTTCGGAACAATTCTGATTCATCTATAAGATAGATGAGATGTATTAATCTGTCTCCCAGTGCCTGGATAATCAGGAATTACAACATTTTGAGCAGAAGGAAATGATGTTCCACACACCCCATGTGGCTGTGTGATGCCGATTGAGAGCATTCTGTCATTCCTAGGCTCAGAGCAGAGGCAATACGTGTTACAGTGCCAAGAAAATTACTCTAAGTCACTCTACCTGAGCAAAAGATAAATCAACATAAACAACTCAAGAATGAAGAAGTTGTGGTAATAAGGGATTGATGGTATCCCTTTGGGCATTGTACTTCTTAGCCTGTATTGAGTTTTTTCCACTGCTTGACTAATGGTGGGGTGGATGGCATGTGGCAAGCTCCTCTTTTTAAGAAGAAAAGGCATTGCACGTGTAAAACAGGACAAATGGACGTGTCCCCTCCCACTAGCCCCAGAGGGAGAACTAACAGAGAACTCCATCAGAATTTGCTCATCCTTTTCATCTGCTTCGACCACAGTCAGCAAGGGGGAAATCAAAGTCGGCCCCAAGACTGAGGCCTGAGTTTCTTTCTGACTTTTCAGAACATTCTTAATAGATCTAGATGCCACCAATTAATGAGACATGAAAGCAAAAAGAATTCTATTCCTGCAATTTTTTCTATAGCTTTTTTTTTTTAAAAAAAAAGTGAACTTAAGTTTTCTGGATTAAACAGACATAATCAGAATCTGTTTTTCTAGCCCATTATTGCTTTCCCTTTTACATGTCATAAAGAAAGAAGTGGGATAGTTAAACTTCATATGAGAATTGTGTTTATATGTATAAAGTAAGCCTCGTTTTTCACACTCTGTCCAAAGTTTTCTTGTGCAGAATTCTTTCTAATCACTGGGAAGAATTCTTGGTAGTGGGGAGATGATGTACTTTTTTAGCCAAAACACTTATATATTTATACTAAAGTTAACTGATCTACAGTGTGAAAGTTTCTTCTTATTTTCAGCTTGACTGGGAAAAAATGTCTAAGAATGGTGCTAATGCATTCGCAGTCTTCTTTCCTTGACAATCAGGGACTGGAGAAAAGTTTGGGGATAAAGCATCTAGACAACGGGAGAAAAGAAGAAAACCCATCTATAGTAAAATCTTTACAAGTAACATTGAACACTCAATCTGCCTTAACCAGCTGAAAAGTCATACACACTACTTTCTAGTCATGATTATTTCTGCATCCTTTTCTGTCTTCGCCTAGTCATGTATGTTAAGCACTTTAATTCAGTCCCTTGGGGAAATATATGGGTAAGGGCGCTATGAAAAGCTTACGAATGGGAGAAGACAATTACTTTAGGCTAACAATCATATTTTTCATATTTCTAAGAAATAATTTTTGAAGTCCATAGCAGAAAACTTTGTGATTTCATATGCATGATACATTTGTGCATTAACTCTCCCCCTAAGTCTTATGCTCCAAGTTCACTCTTTTTATCATATCAATCTGGTATTCGTTTCTTTCCACATCATTTTACAAAGGTAGGTGAACATTATGGTGACTGTAAAAAGCCGTCTGGCATGAGTGAGGAAAGGAAACGCTGTGCAGAGAGAGCTTGTTTTCAACCTAGGCACCACTTGCCATTTGGAATGATCTTCTGTACATTCCTGAACTTCTCTGTGTCTTAGTTTATCACTTGTAGTAACAGGAGACTATTGAAACCAATTTGCCACTTTATTGTGAGGAGAGAAAAAGAGGATACATGTAAATTGCTAGGTTTATCATTATTTGTGGTAATAGTAGCAGTAGCAACAGCTCAATATTACCAGAATTAGTCTGTTCAGGTTGTCATCACAAAATGCCACAGAATGAATGACTTAAGTAAATAATATTTTATTTTGGTTCTGAAGACCAGAGAGTCCAAGATCAAGGTTCATTAAAACTCCTTTCTGATAAGAGTTTCATCATACTTAAATTTGGCTACTTATCACTGGGTTCACAGATATAGGAAAGAGACTGAGTTAGATTTCTTATTTCTCTTCTTAAAAGAGCATCAGACCTGAGACATACGCTCATCACCTCACTAAATTTTTAATACCTCCCAAAGTCCTATCTTTCCCACCCTATTAAGAATTATGTCCCCAACATATACTGTTGGGAAAATACAATTTTCCAACATAATAACTGATTATTTTTCCAATTTTCAACAATTGCATGTCATGGTTTATATTCTAAAAGAAAGAATACCCATCATTAAAAGTCCGAGTCCAAGTGGAAATTGCATATCTCAATGGCAGTCATTTTTGGACTCTTTAGAAATGATTCTAGTTTTCCCTTACGTATCTCTAAATTCAAGTATTTTCTATATTCTCACCAACAAATATAGGCCAATTATTGTTCTTTAGTCACCAACAGCAGATATTGGCTCCAGTAAACACTGAAACCCAAGGACTATAAACATTTCTGAGGCAATATTTAGCATGGACACTAGCCATCTCTCTAATTTGGCTAGGAATTTTTCACAATGCCAGGATTAAACAGTTGGTTTATACCATGTGTACACAAGAGACTCTAACAACAGGCTTCACAGCTAACAAAATAACAAACTTTCCTCGCCTACCCTGAATAGGAAAGGCAGGCATATCCTTTACCTCTAGATGGTTTTCTGTGGTTTCTGGAAAAAAACATCTAACATTCATCCTCTATGTAAGGACACTGAAAGTTAATATTATTGGGAAGCAGAACATGTTGAATTGAGGTGACCCATGTTCATAAGAATAGGAAACCTGCACTTTTTTTTTTTTGCTTTTTGGGTCACACCCACCAGTGCTCAGTGGCCACTCCTGGCTCTGCACTCAGGAATCACTCCTGGTGGTGCCTAGGGGACCATATGGGATGCCGGGGATCGAAACCCGGGTCAGCCGCATGCAAGGCAAACTCCCTACCCTCTGGTTTTGTTTTTGTTTTTGGTTTTTCTTTTTGAAAAACCTGCACTTTTTTGAGTAGGATGAGAAAGTTAAGTAACATTATGCTGGAACTAGTTCTAGTCAGTAATATCTTCAGGACACTTGTAACTTGTTCAGTGAATTTTAATTTCTCATATAGATATATTTATACCATAGGAAATTTAAATGCCACATATTAGGATGATATATCAACCCTGGAAAATAAATTTTATCATTAGATTTAAATATCCCCAATTAAAAACTTTATTTTTTTATGTATGAGTACTGCTATTTATTCAGCCATTGATTAAGCTGATTGTCAATTAAAAACGTTATAAACTAGTATGGGTCTTAGCAAAATCTGGGGATTTTTTTAAGTATAAAATACCAATTGCATCAAATTGGGCTGGAGCGATAGCACAGAGGTAGGGTGTTTGCCTTGCACGAGGCTGACCCGGGTTCAATTCCTACACTCCTCTCGGAGAGACTAGAAAGCTACCACTACCAAGAGTATCTAGCCCACATGGCAGAGCCTGGCAAGCTACCTATGGTGTATTCGATATGCCAAAAACAGTAACAACGAGTCTCACAATGGAGACGTTACTGGTGCCCGCTGGAGCAAATTGATGAACAATGGGATGACAGTGAACAGTGAAAATACCAATTATTGTAAAGTTCTACCTATGCCCTATAGATTTTGACATTAACCCCGTAACCAATGGGTATTGAGTAATTAAACTTACTCATTTCATGGGCTGTTTACGTTTCTTGGTCACCATTCTTTTGTAGTCCCATTTGTATATCTTTGCTTTCAATTCCTTGGTTAGTGGTATTTCACCCTTGAAGATGGCTTTAGCTTCAATGTCATGGAAGATTCTGCCTACATTTTTTCTCCATGTACCTTGTGATTTCACATCTCATATTTAAGTATTTAATTTATTTTGATCTGACTGTAGTGCCTGCCATTATTGGCATGAAAAACAGGTATGAGTTTTTGTTTTTGTTTTTGTTTTTGTTTTTTCCGCATGTAGCTGCCCAGAAAAAGACATCCAACTCCATTAAAAACTGGGGAGAGGAAATGAACAAAAGCTTCCTCAAAAAAGAAATGCAAATGGCCAAAAGGCACATGAAAAGCTGCTTGACATTATTAATCATCAGGGCGATGCAAATCAAAACAACAATGAGATATCATATCAAACCACAGAGATTGGCACATATCAAAAAAGAACAAGAGCAAATACTGGAACCGATGTGGAGAGAAGGGGACTCTCATACATTTTTGGTGGGAATGTTGACTGGTCTAGCCTTTTTGAAAAACAGTATGGACATTCCTCAAAAAACTAGAAATTGAGCTCCCATTTGACCCAGCAAACCACTATAGGAATATAGCACTGGAGACCTAAAAACACACTGCAGAAAAAAAAAATCTTCACTTCTATGTTCATTGAAGCACTATTCACAATAGCTAGAATCTGGAAGTGACCTGAGTGCCCTAGAACAGAAAACTGGATAAAACAAACTATGGGACATCTACTCAGAGGAATACTATACAGACACAAGAAAAAATAAAGTCATGAAATGTGCTTATAAATAGATGGACATGGAAACTATGATGCTAAATAAATTGAGTCAGAAAGAGAGGGACAGACATAGAATGACTGCACTAGTTTGTGAGATATAAAAAGTACATAATATAAGACTAATACCCAAGAACAGAAAAAGTCAGGGGCCAGGAGGACTGGTCCAGGACCAAAAGCTTGCCAAGTATGTGAGGGTGGAGGGCAGTTAGGATAGAGAAGGGACCACTATACAATAATAGTTGGAAATGATGACCCTGGACAAGAACAGCGTGATGAAAGTAGGTAAAGGAACAAACACGATAGCATGTTAAGTGAGTCAGAAGTGTGTTTAACCAGATGACTGGCTAAACGCAGGGGCACATGAGTTGTTTTGAATAGTACTGCAATAAACATAGAAGTGCAGATGGCATTTCTTCAGTGTGTTTTTGGGCCCCTGGGATAATTCCAGAAGGGATATTGCAGGGTCATATGGAAGCTCAATTTCTACTTTTTTGAGGAAAGCCCATATTGTTTTCCAGAAGGGTTGGACCAGTCGGTATTCCCACCAACAATGAAAGAGTCCCTATCTCTCCACATCCATGCCAACACTGGATGCTCTTGTTCTTTTTGACGTGAGCCAGTCTCTATGGTGTAAGATGATATCTCATTTTTGTTTTGATTTGCCTCTCCCTGATAATGAACAATGTAGAGTATATTTTTATGGGTCTTTTGACCACTTGTATTTCTTCTTTGAGGAAGTTTCTGTTCATTTCCTCTCCCCATTTTGTGATGGGTTTGGATGTTTTTTTTTCTCTTGTAAAGTTCTACCAGTGTATGGCTGCATTTAACCTTTATTCTCTTTGAATGTCTTATTCCAGATTCAGAGCATTAACTTTTGCTTTCTCTTCCCTTAGACCTTGATTTGCTTATAACATCTCTAATTCATGAGGTCTTTGTTCAAATGTCATCTCTTTAGGAAAATTTTTCATGATCAATCAACTTAAAGTAGAATTTCTATCATCTGGACATTTGCTCTACTAAACAAGCTTGATAAGATTATCAGTTATAAATATAAAATATATCACCGATAATCTTTTTATTTGATGATTTGTTTATTGTCTTCGTCTGAGATATGAATATCTATGGGCCAGGGACTTTATCCATCGTGTCTCCTACATTCACCTTGATTCCTAGAATAGAGACCAGGATGATCCCACTATGATCCCACAGTGCTTTTGATGGCTGATTTCTTGGTGAATAAACAATGCTATTGACAGAAATGTCAGAGTGATTGACCAATGCAATATGAACAAAAGAAATTTTATGACTTACTGAGTCCGTATACAATTCTGTTCTGAGATCCTTAGGCAAACTCATAATTTCAACTGGCTAAGTATGTTAACTCTCCAGTCTGAATCTCCAAAATATCTGGATTCCAAGTTATAGAAACAGGACATGACCATGTGTGTAATGCAGTTTTAAGGAAATATGTCCCAAAGTATATACCTTCTTAGATTTTATGTTCCTCTCCACATTCACTCTCAGAAATGTGATTCTAAAATGAATTTAACCAACCTATGCTTAGTCAAAAAATATATTTATTGATAAAAATATGTTTATTGTACCTTATGGTTTGTGGTCTAATGTTGAGGTCTTTAATCCATTTTGATCTGACTTTTGTGCATGGTGTCAGGTCAAGGTCTAAACCCATTTTTTTGCATGTGGTTGTCCAGTTGTGCCAGCACCATTTGTTAAAGAGGCTTTCCTTGCTCCACTTCACATCTCTTGCTCCCTTATCAAAGATTAGATGATCATACATTTGGGGTTGTGTGTAGGGATATTCCACCCTGTTCCATTGGTCTACGGCTCTGCCTTTGTTCCAGTACCATGCTGTTTTAATTGTTACTGCTTTGTAGTAAAGTGAGAGGTTGGGGAGGGTGATGCCTCCCATCATCTTTTTCCCAAGAATTGTTTTAGCTATCCTTGGACGTTTGTTATTCCATATGAATTTTAGGATTGCTTGATCCATTTCTTTGAAGAGTGTCATGGGTATATTTATAGAGATCGCATTGAATCTGTATAATGCTTTAGGGAGTATTGCCATTTTGACAACATTGATTCTCCCTATCCACGAGCAGGGTATATGTTTCCATTTCCTCATGTCCTCTTTGATTTCATGGAGTAGCGTTTTGTAGTTTTCTTTGTAAAGGTCTTTTACTTCCTTGGTTAAGCTGATTCCGAGGTACTTGATTTTCTGGGGCACGATTGTGAATGGGATTGCTTTTTTCATGTCCCTTTCCTCTGCCTCATTGTTTGCATATATGAAGGCCATGGATTTTTGGGTATTGATTTTGTAGCCAAGAACTGTAGAAATAAGTACCAGGAGGTTGACTCCATGGCTTCGAGGCTGGCCTCACGTTCCGGGGAAAGGTCAACTCAGAGAAGCGATCACCAACTACATTGTAGTCGAAGGCCATGTGGGGGAAGGGAGTTGCGGGCTGAATGAGGGCTAGAGACTGAGCACAGCGGCCACTCAACACCTTTATTGCAAACCACAACAGCTAATTAGAGAGAGAGAACAGAAGGGAATGCCTTGCCACAGTGGCAGGGTGGGGTGGGGGGGAGATGGGATTGGGGAGGGTGGGAGGGACACTGGGTTTACGGGTGGTGGAGAATGGGCACTGGTGAAGGGATGGGTTCCCGAACTTTGTATGAGGGAAGTATAAGCACAAAAGTGTATAAATCTGTAACTGTACCCTCACGGTGATTCTCTAATTAAAAATAAATAAATTTTAAAAAATAATAAAAATATGTTTATTGATAAAAACCCAGATCCCTGAAGGAACCATAAATATTATGAGCCCTCTATCTACTTTTCCATATTTTGTCTCCAGATTTTTAATTCGTTGTTCCAAGCATGTTGAACTTCACTTTAAACTTAGATTCATCAAGTTCACTCATACAACTGCTGATGCATTGTCCTGCCTCTGCCTATCTAGGATCTATTTTTTTCCAGTTTCAAAATTTCCTCCAAAAGGAAGCCCTTCCTGATGGCCACCTGGCTCATTTAGTCACTTTCTCCTAAAATGGTTTTTGAAAATACTGAATGGGTTTCTGGTTCTAACAGTTTCTCTCTTGAAAAAGTTCCAACTAGAGTGTTAATCTCTAGAGTACATATATTTAACCCCCGTCATTGAGCTGGTTAAGTATACAAGGAAATTCTTTTAAAATTCTGAGAAAAGAAGGCCAAATGCCTAATTAATTTTTCAACACTAAAGTCTGAGTTTTACAATTTTTCTCTTTTTTATGATCATAAATTTCTCTAAAACAAGCAAGGCCTTGTGATTGGGCAAAGGGCCAACTGTTCTCATTTGGCAAGAAATTTTCTTGACTCAGGCTGTGTACATTTGGAGAACAATGCTTAGGTCAAATGTCAACACTAGCCAGTTTCCTTCAGATAGAGAATATAAGACTCCCCTGTGCACTACCTATAAAGAGAAAGCCATGGATGTCCCTTTGGTTTACATTCTAATCCCTGCAGTAGTCTGGGCCTTAGCACATATAAGCATTTTCTAACTCAATTCACACACTTGGACAGTTAGCAATCTGGAAGTGATCTTAGAAGTTACACATTTACTTGTTACTAATTTACACTTTCTACAGGTAAAAAGTATCTATGTTTCTCAAAATTTCGGCCAATTCTTACTACCTACCCAACCTTGTTCCATTTTTTAAAAGTATATGAATAACACCCTTCTATCTTTATTCTACCCTTCCATCCTTTCAGCAAAGTCAAGAACTCAGCCACCAATACTCTACTAAATTGGTCTTCTCAGTGCAGGTTGCAGTTGAGTGTAAAATTTGCAGGTTGCACGTTTTGATAAAGGTGTAGTAGTTTAGTGGAATAGAACTTATTATCTCTTAGTTTCATAATAGGAAGACCAAACAAAACAGGAATGAGTTCTCTGTTTATGGAGTCACTGGGTTGAAATCAAGGGTCTAGTGGGGTCATTCTTATTTGATAATCATACTCCTTTTCTGAGCACACCACTTACTGATAAAATTAATTTGCTTGTGGTTTCTGGATTAAATCCCTCTTTCTTTCTGGGTGTCAGCCAAAGGTTACTTTTAGCTCTCAGAAACTGCCTATATTCTTTGCTGCACTGTCCCCTCCACCTTGAAGTTGGCAATGATACCTAACATGCTTATTGTTCTTCAATTTTCTGACTTTTTCTGTGATGAAGGAAGCCTTGTGAACAATTTCTCATGAAATTGCTCATGTGAACAATTTCACCAGTAGTTTCCAGATTAATTATTTGGAATTTTGATCATACTTTCAAGTTTCCATTATAGTTGCATATAAATTTGTGTTTTATTTCATCATATGAAGTAGATACCTTTGATTCAGGTCTTTTAGGAGAGAATGGCTCCAAAAATACTGTTTATAGTAATTGGGTTATAGAAGTTTTCAGCTGCCAGGGCTCAGTTTGGGTGGGTGGCAAGTCCATCCACCTCCCACTGGGATACCCCAGATGAAACTCAGTCTGGTGTGGGGACTGAAGGCATCTCTCCAGCTTGCTGATCACTTTAGAGATTTATTTATCAGTCTCTGAATCATGGCTGGTTAATGAGCAATATGGCACCAAAGACAGTTTATGGGCTAGACTACCAGGCTCCTGAAAGAACTGGGGATGGAGGGAGGACCCCCATCCTCGACTGTGAGAGCTTGGAGATCTCGGTCACAAAACCTGTATACCAAGGCCAGACTCACAGGCTCAGAAAGACTCATCCAAGAATGAATCTGTTGAAAAACTCTTGTATGAGGGTTTTGTGACCGAAATCTCCAGGCTCTCACATTCAGAGATGAACAACCTCTCCCCATTTCCCTGTTCTACTGGGAGCGTGGCAGTCGTGCTTGTGAACTGTCTCTGGTGCCAAATAAGCTCATTTAGCAGCCATATTCCAGAGACTCATAAATAAACCTCAAAAGAGATCAACAAGCTGCAGACATGCTTCTGGACCCCAAAGTCAACATCTGGTTAAAAATTTAACTTCAACTCTACTACCCCATTCAAAGTTTTAGAATTCCTGGAGCATGCAGTCAAGAAATCTCTACACCACTGATATGCCAGGAGAAGCACACAACATTGGATGATATGTAAAGTAGAAGGCAACCAATCCCAATTAAGAAAATATTAACACAAAATGCTTAACTTGTAACAACATGTTAATAATCTCTTATACAAAGGATTAATTTCTCCAGGATGATATACAACAATCATCATACACTTTGTTCTAAGGAAATCTTTTTTGATCATTTTTAGTGTATTATTAATAATAGCTTGTTTGGAGGTTCTAGCAGGTGAGTGCAGCTACTCGTATACCCTTGGCTGAAGCCTGGTCTGTCTCTATTTGGGGAATAGAGAGTGCAGTTCTATTTTATGTACCAAGTCCTCTTTGACCGAGCATGCAGCTTTGGGAGCGATGCACATGGAGCGGTGAGGAAGGAAGGGACACCCACCTAGCCAGCCAGATCAGCCAAATCAATACCGGCAATCAACGGGGTGACATATCGCAGCCAGATCACCCTCACATCCTGTTTTCTGAAATTTTCATCACTTGAGAATAGCAAACTTTGAACATAAATTCAGGTGTTACATTTTATGTAAACTTTAAAATATTGAACATATATGTCAATAAAATATTTTTAATATTTCATGTCATAGAAAAGGTGTTATTTACATCATATTTTTACTAATAATTTAAATGGCATGATGACGGTTCCTTACCAAGTTTATGCTGATTTCTTTGCTTTTTATTATAACTCTACTAGAAAATATGAAGTAAAATCAATTAGCATTGTAGCACCATTCACAATAGTCAAGGTCTGAAAAGAACCCAATTGCTCAAGAACTGACAAGTAGTTAAGACAACATAATAGGAGCGATAGCACAGCAGGTAGGGAGTTTGCCTTGCATGAGGCCAACCTGGGTTTGATTCCCCCGTCCCTCTCTGAGAGCCCGGCAAGCTACCGAGAGTATCCCTCCTGCCTGGCAGAGCCTGGCAAGCTACCCGTGGCATATTCAATATGCCAAAAACAGTAACAAGAAGTCTCACAATGGACATGTTACTGGTGCCCGCTTGAGCAAATCGAGCAACAGGATGACACAGTGGTATATGTGTGTGTGTGTGTCTGTGTGTGTGTCTGTGTGTGTGTCTGTGTCTGTGTAATGTGCTGGTATACCGATGGAATTAGAAGGTATCATGTTACATAAAGTCAGTCTGAGGGAAAGGAACACAATCAGGTTGATCTCTCTCATATGTGGACTACAAAGAAACATAGTAAGTGAATAAAATACAGTCAATAGCAATGAAACCTGACAGTTGGTCTAGAGAACTGAAATTACCCAAAGGTGGTTAGAGTGTCAGAGAGAAGGGTAGGTGGGAACGGAGTTCGGGGTATCAGTGGGAGAATGTAGACACTCGGTTGGTGTATATAAAATACCATGTGCATCAAACATTACCATTAGCAGTACTGTAAATCATGGTGACTAATTTTTTTAAAAATATGGGAAGCATAAAATAGCATGAAAAATAATGACAAGTCTTTAAAGTATGTTGTAATTTTGGAAAGAAATCTGTTTCTCCACAGTTGGGTTTAGGACATTCAGAAAAAGAAATATTAAGAATGTTACCTTAACATATTATATGAAATTAAAATGTGTTCTATTAGTATTATGAGAACCATATTTTCCCTCCAAAATTAGGGGATTCCTTTTCCAATACCTGTTTAACTTCAATTTGAAAAAGAAGAAAATGTATCCTATTTGTTTAGAAAGAAAATTTTAAACACATTTATGGTTGTGATTTTTTTGGCTGAATCAGTGCTAAGAAACACCACCATTAATAATCACCATTTTGTTGACCACCAAATATTGCCTCTTAAGATTTTCCTTGTAACACATTGCTTTGTGTTTTGTTAATTCTCACCCCTGGTCATGTATTCTTATGCTACAACAGGGAATGTAGGATAACCATTAACTAAGTTAAAAATAATTCTGATTCCTAGGTTTTCAGTCTCCCACCATAATTAAAATGAACAGTTACTATGAACAGGTCATTTTATGTACCAAATCCTGATATGCTTTCTGTGGTTAGGAATTATATCAGTAAATTATCTGCCGACCTGTTTCAGGACAGTAATTGCTTTTACATGGTGCAGGAAGAAATAGAAATGTCCACTTGCTTCAGTAATGGTACAAAAAGCTCACTAGACTTTCTCCCAGAACATAAAATTTATCAATAAACTTGTGACTGGTTTTATAGTCATCTTAGTCAATGCTGTGAAATTTATCTAATTGTTCTATAAAGAATGTAAAGTTGAATTATCATATCAATGTTGGTGACTTTTCCATCTTTCACCAAAAAAATGCATGTTGATACATCAACATTGAAAACTTCTTATCTTTCATAAAAATGCATCAGTTTTGATAAAAAATTATTTTTTAACATTCTAGAGAAATATAATTGTTTCAACATAAAGACTGCATTTTGTTTGAAACTGTGGAAGAGTTTTAAATAATGTCTTTTGGGCACATTAAGGATTGGAGCGATAGCACAATGGGTAAGGCATTTGCCTTGCAAGCAGCCAACCCGGGTTCGATTTTTCCGTCCCTCTTGAAGAGCCCGGTAAGCTACTGAGAGTATCTAGCCCGCGCGACAGAACCTAGCAAACTACCCGTGGCATATTCTACATGCCAAAAACAGTAACAACAAGTCTCAGAATGAAGACATTATCTGTGCTCACTCGAGCAAATTAAACAACGGGATGACAGTGCTACAGTGCTATTAATAAAAAGCAATACAAAATAAATTATTTAGGGCCTACTATTGGAGCAGACATGTTTGGTGGTTGGGAAAATTGGAAATAATGTTCTTGGAAAGGTGTAATGATGGTGAAATTGGTGGTGGTGAAATATTGAATGTAAAAATCATCATGAACAACTTTATAAAAATACAATAAAAGTTTTAAAAAGAATACTGCTTTTCATACTTCCTTAAAGTACTCAAGAATTTGAAAATTCTTGGATTTCAAAAAGAACAAGTAACTTGTCGTAATCTCAATACAAGTTTTCTCTTAAATGTAGTTAGTATTTTTCTGTATGTTATTACCTGGATCCAGATATCCAGGCATCTTGGAATTCTGCATGCTTTCACTTAAAATTACAGAATAGAATGACATGAAATTAGAAAGACCAATTGAATGTAGCAGAGTTATGATGGTCAAATCAAGGAATGATTATTGTACTGATGCTGCAGTAAGATGCCAATACAAGATTTTACACAGCCAGAGAGAACATATTGTGCAATGTACTTGCCATGCATACAAGCAAAACGTGGTTGATTCCTTGCACAAAATAAGGTCCCCCAAGAGCTGTCAGTAATGATGCATGAGCACAGAACCAAGAGTAAGCTTAAGTCACAGCTAGGTGTGGCCTCAAAAATAAAAATCTAAAAAGATTTCTAGACAGGGATGGAATAGCATCAGGCATATTGGAAAGGTAATGAGTATGTGAAAAATCTTAAGCAAAACTTTTTGCAATGACATAGAATAAGAAGTGATAATAGGGGCTGGAGCAATAGCACAGTGGGTAGGGCATTTGCCTTGCATGCAACCGACCCGGGTTCGACTCCCAGCATCCCATATGGTCCCCCAAGCACAGCCAGGAGTTATTCCTGAGTGTATGAGCCAGGCGTAACCCTGTGCATGTCAGGGTGTGACCCCCTCCCAAAAAGGAAAAAAAAAGTGATAATAGACAGACCTATAGAGGTATTAATATGGTAGGAAGGAAACTCTCCCTGGAATGTATCCTAATTATAAGTGCACTTAGCATCTTATACAATTCTCTTTTATGCTACTTATTTAGGTAATTTTGAAACTATTGTTTAGTTGTCTGTCACTCCAGCTATAGAGTTTGGCATAAAATGATTAGTAAGGGCTCATGAATTATCGAATACTATGGAAGTTCTCTATATCAAGATTTCTTAAACTCTTTTTTTTTTCAGTTTCAATTACTTTTTTTTAAAATTGAATCACCCTGAGGACAGTTACAAAGCTTTCAGGTTTAAGTCTCAGTCTACAATGATCAAACATCCATCCCTTCACCATTGCACATGTTCCACCACCAAGAACCCCAGTATACCCCCTATCCCATCCCCCACCCTGCCTGTGTGGCTGATGATTTTTTCATTGTACTCTCTCTTTACTTTGATTACATTCATTTTTTGACAGAAAACCCACTATTATTATTTGGAATTTAACCCCAACAATCAGACCTGCCGAAAAGTCATCATTAGATAATTTGTTTTCTATTGCTGATAATGAAGAGCATATGATGTTGCACAAGAGGCCGCATAGTTTTGGAATTTTGGTATTTTAGTAATTAAGTCCAGAAGTATTTCTGCCAGAATCCACTGCATTCTGAGATTGGTTTGTGTGCCTCTGGGATCATGGCCATTCAGAAGCGGAGGAGCCATTTGTGGGCGGTCTCTGGGGATCTCATTTGGGTGGGGAGCAGGGCCAGTTCTGCCCCCCTCTCCCATCACAAGATTTCCTGTGCGCCCCATCACTGAAAATTCCTAGCTCTCTGTCCAATTGGCACTGAAAGGTGGCGGTCGCCATGCTGCTACAAAGGAGAAAAGGCCGAGGGACAAAAACCCTACCCTCCTGGTGTGGCACGGGGCTGTAGCTTAGTTCACAGTCCAGGAGCATTTCTGCCAGCAGCCACTACATTCTGAGATTGGTTTGTGTGCCTCTGTGATCATGGCCATTCAGGGGCGGAGGAGCCATTCCTGAGTGGTTTTTTGTATATCAGGAAAGGTCACGTGGCCACATAAGTTGCCGTGGTTTGGAAAAATAGTTCTGGTCCCCACACACTAGAGCCATGTTTGTAGAAGCTCATGGTTGCCAGAATTCCATCTGGAGAAGGCGGGTAGACTGCACCTGCTCCATTTGGGGCACCCCAGTGTTATCCACTCAGTCTGGGGTCCAGAGCATTCTCTGACGTTGTGTGTCCACCAGCCAGGATTCTTTATTGCTGAGTGCGACAAGATGGTGCCGGGGACAGGTTGAGACCGTGACTTCTGGGTCAGGGGCTAGGCTGGAAGCCAGGATTGAACTGACCAGTTTGGAGAAATAGTCCTGGTCCCCACATACTGGACCCATGTTTGTAGAAGCTTATGATCACCAGGATTCCATATGGAGAAGGCTGTAGGATAACATTGGGTTTGTCTTTTTAGCCTTGCCACAGGGAGCTTAGTTTACCTTAAAGCAATGTCCTTCCTGTATGGGCACAGGAAGGCAGTTAATATTATGCTTTGTAACTTGGGATCTGATTGACTCCAATAATATTTACTCCTGGGCATCTGCTTTCTCGACTTAATTGCCCTTAGTTACTAGCACCGCAAAAGCAGGGTCCTGACAAGGGACGGAATGGATCCAGGGCAAGCTGTGAGCTACCCTGGCATCGAAATGGGCCCAGGCTAAAGCTCCACAATACTCAACTATAAGTTGAGAGCATGGTCATAGACAAAAGCTGCCATGATCCAAAAGTAACGATGAGACTAGGACCCTGCTGGGGTTAGGAAGACTAACCTGGCCTGAGGACTGTAGTCTGGAATATATAGTGAATATCCTCAGGAAGAACCAAACTTCAAGTCTGATATATCTCTGATATATCTCTTACTGCCTATACAGAATGACATTGCTAGAAATATTTGAAGTAGATTTACTATAACTATTTAAGTGGATTACTAGCTGAGGAAGGAAGAAAGAGACACACCTTGACACACCCTTGTTTGGATCCCACCCTTGAGCAGATCTACTAGTAATCTGGAGTAATCTCTTTAGATGAGATTTTGTTAATCTCCTCTAGAAATGGTCTTACCCTTCTTTGTTGATTTGTTAATGTTCAACCCACCTTTGTGTTACCACCCTATGTGGTTGCTATATAAACTAAGACTGTAACAGAAGTAGGGGGAAGACACACAAGCAGACGGAGACAGCAGAGATAGAAGAGGAGACAGCAGAGACAGAAAAAGAGACAACACAAACAGAAGAAGACACAGCAAGGAGAGGACAGAGGCAAGACAGAAGCAAGGAGAAGACACAGAAGTGGAGAGAAGACATGGAAGCAGAGACAGAAAGAGGTCGGAAGAGACCAGAGGGGAGACTACAGAGACAGAGACAGATAGACAGACAGACAGAAGAGAGCACAGTAGCACACACAGAAGCAGAGCACAAGGAGGAGCCATCCCAATGTGGTCTGTACATAGCGGCTTGAGAGTATCGAACGTGAGTGGCATGTGTGAGAGAGAACTGCCCCGAGAGCCTGCGAACAACACAACACACATATCACCTCTCCTTCCCACACGTGCATGCCTTTGTAGTTTTTTACAGGCATTAAACTTTTTTTCACTAGTAACTCCTGCTCAGATGGGTTGTACTCAGATATATTAAATAGGTGTGCAAATCAAATACTGATAACAAATCATAAATTTATTTAAAATATTTCACAACCCTTATATTCAGCTCCATTAACCCACACTGGTTTGGAACCCATAGTATAAGAAGCTAGGCTCCATACCACACTTTGGAAAACTCTCTTCTCCTATCTCCTTTATCCCATGGCTTAGTCTAGATGGTTCTCTTTGCGTGAGCCAGTAACAGTTGCTTTTTCCCTCTCTGTGCCCACAAGCTCAGAAGGCTACAACCCACATTGAAATTTGTTCCTGTACATTCACCATGACACTGGTTAAACAGAATATTTCATTGCCTGTCTTTATCCTAGAGGGTACAACAGGGCCTGCATTAATGCTTTGTATCCTTGTTCTCCACCTCCATTTCTCTCCTGATAGGACACACAGCTTCAGCCACATCACCATTCTCAGCCTTCTTAATCAGTTCATGAATAACCAAAATTTCCACAGCCCCAGACTCATTAAGGCAGAACCTTTCCATTTAATAGATCTTTAAAATCCTTTCCAGTCTCAGGACCCCAAAACACCAATGGGAGACTTGCTAAGTCCAGAAAGGTTTCCGGTTTCTCCTAATTGATCCTCAGTATGACTGCTTCTCTCTTCTGGGTGAGTCCTGCGAAAATTACTTTACTAGTGGATTTAATTGACTTCACTTGAATTTTGCTTTCAGTCCTATTAGAAAACAAGCCAATTGCTCCGCACCCCACCCTCCCTCTTCAAATGAGTGTCAAGGGAACTGTTTGTGTTGTCTTACTAAGACTGTTGTTGAACTTGAGGCTCCACTAAGAGCAAGACCCTCTTGAGTCTTGGCAACCAAATCCCACACGGCCTCACTCTGTTGGTTTTGTCCTCTCAGTCTTAGTCCCTTGTGGACAATTTGTAAAATTAGGAAATTAAGAAAACAGAGACTGAAAAAGACCTGGGAAATGCTTAGTAAGGAAAATCCCTCCATAGAGATGAAACCTCCACAACTAATTTGCCAAGGGAATTTAAACTGTAGACTCTATTATGGGGTGCTGTAAATAATGGATAGTCTCTCTCCTTTCTCATTCTTTCTCTCTTTCCCTATCTCATATTTCCTGTAAAAAATGCAATAAATTCTTATCAAATACTAATTTATTTCTCCTATATGGATGGAAGGGAAAAATACTATCTTAGATTCAAAAACTATTATGATTTTTAGGTAACTATTTCCACCAAAGATTAGGTTTCAAAGGGAAAGTTGATCCAGACTCATCCTTGTTGCAATTTTTCTTAGAACCTTACATCATACATAAGGTCTCCTTTTCTGGACCATGAATTGCTCACTCTTGACCCCAGAGTATGAGGGATGTTACTAGAATGAGGTGGAAGATCCTCTTCTCTGGGCAGTTAATAGAATCCTTTCCTCCATGTGTGAAATATCACACTTGTAAACATTTTACCAGCAGGTTTATTTGAAAAGGAGAGACTGTTTTCAGGAGAAGAGATGAAACCCTGGTTCTGATTTTCTCCATGAAATGTTCTGAGTCAGCCAAAAGGATACCTATACCCAATGGGCATCAAGAATGGAAAAGAAAGGAATTCCACATAAACTTTTGTAAGGCAAAAAACAAAGACGGGCTGTATCTTCAGTGTGACCACAACTTTCACTTTAAATAAGTTTTACTTAAATCACATCGTTTGAAATTTACATTCAGGGTCTGCCAGGCATTAAGTCTCTCTGCTTTTATAGGAAGATAGTTCCCTCTTAACTGGCTCTTGGGGTACAAAGGGAGGCATCTGGGCACCATGTGAGACAGAGACACCCTTTAATGTCACCTCTCCAAGGCTGAGGAGGCAGCTCTGCTCTCTAGCACAGGCTCAACTCCACCTCCTTCGCTGCAAGTTAAAGAAACAGTGATCATACTCTGCTCTCTGTTTCTGCCCTCAAAGAGACTGAGTTCTTTGAGGAAGAACATTGTGTCTCTTTCAGTTTTATTCACTGTCTCTGTTGCCCAGAAATAGTGCACAAAGATGAGAAGAGAGAGGGAAGGGGCAGGGAGAAAGGAAGGGGAAGAGAAGGCAGAGGACAATGGGGGAGAATGAAGAAGGAAAGAAGGAACAGAGGGAAAAAGAGAGGGAGAGAGAAAGA
This sequence comes from Sorex araneus, assembly GCF_027595985.1. NCBI lineage: Eukaryota > Metazoa > Chordata > Mammalia > Eulipotyphla > Soricidae > Sorex > Sorex araneus. The sequence continues at coordinate 123,031,307 of NC_073306.1, read as the reverse complement.
CAGTCAGAGGAAAACCCTAAGATATGCTGCTAAATAGTATATGAATGCCCAAAGGTCAGAAAGCAGTTTTTATAATTTTAAAATTTCCTAAAGCTCTATTAATGTATTGTTTCCTTTCTTTAAGCAAATCCACTGGAATGGGACTGTCTCTAGTCAAGTCATAGGACTTGCCCTGCTCTCCTCATTGCTAAATATATTCTGAGGTCAGAGAAGAGTAACCAACTCATCATCACTTCCCCCCACCCCAGCAACGTGGGACAGTGAGAACTTGTGAGCCTGTTACTATAAAGCACAAAACAGCAGGGAGAAGTGATAATGATGTATGAAGTGTAATTGTTCATTTAAGGAACAAATTAGACACTTCACTTACTTTGTTAATTTTTGCAACTTATTCTGAGAGATGAGACTGAGAGATTTTGTGCCTTTTACATATCAGTATCATATACTACTTCCATCCTACAAACAAGCATCACTATTCTGTTTTCCGAAAGTTCTCCGGGTTCCCATCAAAGACTACAGGTGGATAGCTCCTTTACTGCCTTTATGGGGAAGAATGATTTGAGCTGTGTATTTTAGGGGCCAGGCAATATGCTAAGGGAGTATTTTAACCCCCAGTCATATGACTTTCCCAGAAATCTTATTCTAATACCCATGGACCTTCATCCAATTTTGATGAGAAAATGGAGGCCCCGCTAACATAAGTAATCTGAAAAGACCATAGTTTCCTCTCAGAAAGGCAATGCTTGAAATTAGATCTGTCCTCTTTCCAAGAAATCTCTCTTTCCACCATTCCACACAACTGTAATAAAAATTGATTGCAACTCAATGTGGATGTACTTCTACCTATCCCAGATGAGACAAAGGAAAATGTTCTGGACACAGGGGCTTAGAAGTCTGAGTGGCTTTAAAATATTATTACTATTGTTACTTTAAAATATTGATACTGACTATATTGTTATAAAATTCATTATGTTTTAAATGTTGACAAATACAAGACATGCTGTGAAACCAATATCCTTCCATGTCAAATAATGGATGGTCAACATGAAATCCCCATAGTAGAACTATAATATTGCTAGTCACAGGTAAATCCTGAAATGAAACTAGGGGTCTCCTGACACTCCTCTTTTTCCTTTTCCTTCATCCCATTCCCTCATTTTGTTCTATCCTCCTAACCCTCATTCCCTTTCCTCCCCTTCCTCCTCACCTTTCATTATTTGTCCTCCTCCCTCTTCTCTATACATCTATTGCTTCTCCCTATTTGCTCATGTATTCTTCCTGCTAACTTCATTTATTCATACAAGAGAAACATAAATGACTATAGGGTTTTCAGATATATGCCAGGACATTTGTTTCAATGTTTGTTCTCAAAGACATTGTCATTCTTCTGATAGTGTTAAATAAAATCTGCTATTATCTCAGAAGACCCTTTTGAACTAAAAGCGTACGTGGTTGGCAGCTTATTCTTGTGGTCGAGTGCAGTTGGAAAATGTGACATGTCACCCTCCCTAGAGTCACATGTTGTAGTGAAGAGCTACTTCTTAGGAGGGCCCAGAGAAAACTATTAACATTAAAAACAGAGGGATGGTTTACAGCATAGAGAAATAGACATGTGTCCATGTGGATACAGTTTGGGCCTAACTTTATTGAACTCTTTAAAAGCACGTGTCCTTCTCTTCGTCCTTTATTTCCAACACCTTTAGTTCTCTTCGAAGTTTGGAATTATTCTCTGTGGTCTATTTTAATAACATCTTCAAGTGAGCAAAGTTAAAACATTGAAACAAAAACTGACTAGAAGGGCATGGAGGGTCTCTGCATTTAGTTAGGTGGTGATTAAGCACCTTTTTACTGAATACCAACCATATGAAAATTATTTTTTTGTCTCTTGATAGATGAAATTGTTTTGAAACTAATGCCTACCTTTTACAAATTGTAGATTATTATCAAAACATCTTTGAACATTATAGTAGAGGTAAAAATAATTCTCTTGCTTCAGGGAACCTTAGCAATGTTTGCTAAAAGTGTCTATAAGGTTGTATGCAATGCTGGATGCATATCAAATCTGTGTGTTAATAGTAGCCACTGTATATATGGCCACTACCCTACACATTTATGTGATCCTGAGTAAGAGTTAAAATATGATCTTAATTTTTTCTTCTTTTTTTAAGTCAGCTAACAGAACCAAAGGAGTATCACTGTATCACTACCATCCTGTAGTTCATCTATTTGCTCGAATGGGAGCCAGTAATGTCTCCATTCGTCTGTCCCTCTCGAATGCTAGTGTAGCCCGATGGCATACTGGGGCCTCTTTCAGGATCAGGGAAATGGGAATCATTATTGTTACTGTTTTTGGCATATCGAGTAGCTTGCCAGACTATGCTGTGTGGGTGGGATACTCTTGGTAGCTTGCCAGGCTCTCCAAGAGGGATGAAGGCTTTTGGAGTAGCCTCTAATCACCTTAACAGGTGTTCCCAGTCTACCGAATGTAAGCTTTTGGTCAACTGGCATGTTGTAATGATCTGCACACTGACAAACATGCATATGCCTGCATCTCTGGGCAGCACCTGGGACATCTGCAGCCTCAGGTTGATTTCCTTGAAGTTGGTGGAGTGCCCCTAGAGGTTGTTGAGCAGCTAGCAGAGCAGGACCCTATCACAGACAGTCTGTGCCAGGTGGGACACCTGTGCTGAGTCCCGGGTTTCCTGGTGGTTGGCTGACAGCACCACACAGTGGATGATCCACTGTGCTCACTGCTGCCAAGGCTCTATGTCTACTGGCGCTGCGACTCAGCCCAGCTGCGGCAGGCAGTGATGCTGTGGCCGCCACTGCAGTTTCTCCATGCCCCACCAACGCCATTCTGTCCGAATCTTGCAAAGCAGCCTGCGATGTTCATCAGGAATCACATGTAAAGTTCTGTCAGGGATCACATATAGAATCCCATGCCTGGCGTGCTGAGCCACACATTGTCTAAGGTGAGATGATGAGCCAGGTTCGGGAGAGTGCAAGGGGTTCTGGCGGTGCAGTGCCATCTTGCCTCCAATCAGATATGGACTGTTAATTATGGAAAATGAGTAGGAAGTGTCTTATGATGTGTCAGTTTAGGAATATGTTCACTCATACATGAAGCTTGACCCAAGCGTGTGGAAAGTGGCCTGGAGCATGGTGGCAGTTGGTTTTTGGAGGTCGGCTGCCAGGGCTAGGTCCCTTGGGGTGGGGAGGGCTCTCACCCATCCCCCCTCTGGGGCACCCCAAATGAAAACAGCCTGGCGCAGAGTCCCGTGACATGATTATGGGGCCCTCATTTTATGCTTCCTTCTGAGAGAAGCAGCATGAGTTCTGGACGGTGGCCAATGAGGAGATTATCTGGCGCCAGCAGGAAGTGGCTTATGGGCGTGACCCCTGGGCCGATGGAGACTGGAGGAAGCAGGCAGAGGATCTCTGCTCCCAGGTCCCATTGAGCCCAGAGTCCAAGGTCACAAAGTTTCACATTACCTGGGTTCCTGAGGAGTAGCTGGTAATTTGTTCAAACGTTCAATACATACTCAGTGACAATCCGAGATTTAAGAAGACTCTTACGTGTCAAAGTCCTAACCATTTGATTACCCATATTTCCATGTCATTTTTGAGCCAAAAATTAGGTGGGGTTTGGAAGGAACAAAGCATTTCAAGTTCATTTGAAAGCTGAATAGTCAGTGGTCAAGATGGACAATAAAAGGCACAGTGATAGTTTTCATGGCCCTCCTGTTTCTAACTCAATACTTTCTTTACTCAGCATCTATTTGACATCTCACAGACAATCCGGCTTTTCAAAATGCCATTAGTCCATTGATACCCAAAGATTCCTGAGAAGCAACAAAGTTGCTGCCTGATTTTATTACATCTTTAGCAAGCTATGTGCATTCTGCAGCATGAGTGATTTGAGAGGGGCCCAGGCCACTAGCCTCCACCTTTCCTTTAAAGGGTAAATTTTCAGGGCCACCCATGTGCAGGCAAAATACTGTTGATCATTCTTTCTGCTTAAAGAAGTTCTGAGCATAGGCCAAGCTGCCTCTATCTTCCTTCTCTGGCTGCTCCTTATTTATGTCTGATCCTGGATAAATGCTCCCATCTGTGTTATTCTATTAACTGAGAAGGAAGGAATTAGCAGGCAAACTTGTCACATAGCCTAACCTATTTCCCACAGAGAGAGGAGAGGGTGGCAGGACAAATAGCATTTTTTAGTGACTTTCAGACCTGCAGTTCCTGACCATAGGAGACATGCCAGCATTGTCCCTAAAATCTGACGGGGCTTTTCCACGCTGCACCTTACAGAAAGCTGAAGGAAAGGGTGGCAGAACCTCAAAGGAAATTTCTCCTCTCTGCCAAGCTCCAGATGGAAGGCCTTGCCATGGCAAAGCTTGCTGGAGATGCTTTGCTGACACAGAGTGCTGCCAAGGAGAAGGGCCCTTAGCGGAATTGTTCCTTGTCTCTCTCGTGGGAGAGCACAGGACTGAGAAAGTAACCAAGGTCCCCTAAGGGTTGTCTTGGTGGAAAAGACCTATGGAAGCACTCTTTCCCCAGGGGTCTCTGGGAAGCCCGACTTGGGAGCCAGCGGTTGTGTCTTACTTCCTGCACGTAGACTTCGATGGCGACATGACAACACACTGAAAGTGTCTTTGATCCATGTTTCCTTTTTACAAGCCTTTACAGGAATCCATGCCTGACTAAGTGTTGGATACAGATTTAGAGCACGAATACACTTGGGTATGAAGTGTTCGCGAGAACTGGGCTCCATCTCGAGCTTTCCTGATGTCAGTTTGTACCAGTTTGCCTTGGCACAAACTCAGTTAGGAAATGAAAAAGAAAGGGGATAAAATGAGGAGAGAGAAAAAGACAGAAATGTTTTTATTTTCAACTCCAACTAAATTATACATTGTGGAAGATGCAAAAAGCAAGACTTGGTGTAATCAGGGTGACTGGGAGACCAAACCCAGTCCCATCTTCTGGGTAGTTGGTCCAGTATATGAGCGGCTCTGTAGACCCTCTTTGTAGAAACTTGCCCTGAAGAGGTTCATTGCTAACTTGGACTGCCACCAAGAAGCATTGTCTACTTCCTACTTCCCTGTCCTTTCTGAAAAGAAACACTCTGTAATGCAAAGATAGATGCTGATTCCAGGAGCTTCCAGGCTGGTCAGTGCAATGACCTCCAGAAATAATCCCCACCAGCAAAAATATAAATAAGCATTTTTGTCTTCTGTATTTATTCTGTTTTTAGAATTTTATATTTCATCCAGGGATACAATATTAAGGCATTTCCAGGAAGATTGTTCTCCTCCTCATTGTCAAGCACATCAATTATGCTCATAGAGAAAATGAGGAGTTTTCTATCAAACCAATATTGCACCTTCCATAACAGTGATACACATGGCATTATACCTCTCCCTCAGCCACACACACACACACACACACACACACACACACACATCCTTTTGTAGTTTCCAGACAATCTGCTTAGGATATTTCAGCCAGCCATAAACTCACAGATAACACTGAATTCAGACAAATCTAAACCTCAACTTGAACCCTCCTGTCGAAAGGAAAGATTAGATTTCAACAAGTCTGTTACAGAAAAAAAATGTAGAAGAGCTTGCCATTCCCATGTTCATGCCCTTCTTGTCCTCACTAAAAAAGAGCTCTCCTAGTCTTCAGATAAGCAAACAGTCCAGTAAGATTACTTCAAAGAGCATTTTTTATCAGGCTTACTTTTTACAAGATACTGTGCTTGTCACTGGTAAGATACAGATGATCACAATGAATGATAGTCTGGAATGAGTTACAGCCTTGTAATAAACAAATACTTTAACTGAATATAATAAAGATAGTATGTAGTAGACATTAAGCTTTTAATATTATTCAGGGGCTATAAATACATTAAAGCACTTAATAAACTGTATGCAATAGATATTATTATTATCCACATTTTAGTGATGAAGAAACAAAAGTTCCAAAGGGTTCGGTAATCTGTTCACAGATATCCTACTGGTGACTTTAACGCCCACCAAATAGTTCGACTCCAACATGCATCAGCTTTAAATGCTGCTGTAACTCTGAGGTAACTAGAGAATGTGCATACATCTGACTGTGACATGAAGGGCAAATATGACAATTATTTCTCATAAAGCATTTTCCTGTTTTTTTAAATTTAATCTCCAGCTGACCATGAACCTTTTTCAAGACTTTTGCCTAAATGATGTGTTATCATGTCAAATTTTCACTACTCTTCTCTATCCACTGGGTCAACAATGTCTAAAATTCCAACATGATTATCTTTGCCTTTAATTTTTCTTCTCTTTAAGTATATCAAGTAGAGGACCTGTTCTTGTGTTTTCCTTGGGGAAAGGGGGAGAGTGGTTGAAGGGGCAGGGTCGGGGGAGAGAACCACAACATTGGCTATTCACAATGACCTATTTCTAACTTAAACTTGAGTAGGTCACAGACTAGTGTTTAAGGAAGATCTACCCCTTCTTCCAATAAATATTCAATGAATACATCTATTTCCTATGTTTTATGCCAATTAGAACAAAAGTTCTTTAAAATCAGAGACTTTCACTAATCATTATAATCACAGTACGTAGTACTTGTATCACTTGTATCACTTGTCATCCTGTTGATCTTCGATTTGCTCGAGCGAGTGACAGTAACATCTCCATTCGTCCCTGTCGAGTGCTAGTGTAGCCCAATGGTATCTGCTCGCTCCAGGAACACGACGAGCCTCAAACCATTCATGTAGGGTTTTGACGAAGATGTCTGACTATCTCGTAGGTGGGCGGCCACGCGGTCTTCTGACATCCTGTGGAATCCAGTAGGTAAGAGCTCTAGTCCAGCAGTCATCTCTAAATTGAATTAGGTGTCCGGCCCATCTGATTTTCGACGCCCTGGCGAAAAAGACAGCTTACCTGATTCTTGATCGTCAATGGAGGTAGGAACTCTAGATTCCTTCTCTCACTTGGTGAAACATGATACTCCAAGCATAGCTCTTTTGATTCCTCTTTGGGATACCCAAATAGTGTTCTCATCCTGTTTTCGTAGGGCCCAGGTCTCTGAGGCATATGTTAGTGCAGTACATAGTTCATAGTAGAGTAGTTTTAACTTATTACTAGGGTAGAAAATACGTAGTGTGTTTGTCTTGCATGTGGCCAATCTGGGTTTGATCCCCAGTACCTTGTATTGTATTCCAAACCTGTAAGGAGTGATCTCTGAGCACCCCAATAAATAAATAATAGATTATTAGTAAATATCATTAGAAAAATTAATGAATACCAGCACCCACTCTTATTTTCTTTACTTGGATTTTCTATATCCTATGTATAGGATATTGTATTATAATATTATAATGTGAATGTAACAATCCATATGCCTGGTATTTTCTATATCTTGTGAATTAAAGCCAAACAAAATAACAACTTACCCTTAAGAAGAATATTACTTAGGAAAAGTCAAAATTATCTTGTGAAATCTTAAATTAAGTTTCTTTTCTCATTGCAACTCCAAGGGTTTTCTATAAGGACCTTGCATAGTTTTAAAAGAGCTTCTTGGTCCTATCATTTGGGCTTCCTATAGCTTTATCACCTTCCTTCTATCACCTTTTTCTGCCTTGAACCAGAAAAGTTTTGCCCCTGCTTTGGACCTTTTACACTAGCTGCTCCTTTTTTGGTTTCTTCTTCATGGCCTTTAAATGATTCTAACTGTTACTCCTTTATTTATCCACCTTCATGACTGCTTCTTTGAGAAATTTTTCTATATGATCCAACAACACTGTCCCTCTCCTTTGTCCTATCCCTATAATGTTAATATTTTATATAATGCTGTGGCTATACAGTTTGTTTTTCGTTTACATAACTCCATACCCTTGCTAAAATGCAAGCTGTAATAAAAGTGACATCCTCTGCTAATTTTCCCTCATAGACTATTAATAGAATAAGAGCAGATACATTGTAGATATTCAGAAAATAGTAGCTTCAGAACTGAGTTAAAAACATCCACCAAGGCAGTTCACCTGGCCTCTCTTCTTGTCATTCCACAGTAGATAAAAGGATCATAGTTTGTTTATTTGTATTGATTTTAAAGAATCTACTTGTTATGTTTTCTAATCTATCTGTTACTTGATGTTTTTGTTGAATTGTATTCTGAGCTGATTGTTAATGCACTGTGTATGGTGTTCGGAAATTAGAGGGACTTTTTTAAACCAATGAACAATAAACACATAAATGGCATTAGTTTCATACACTGGAGAACTCTGCACCATTAAAATGGTAATTTACATCCTTATGTATTGATATGGAAAGGTTTCCATAACCCTATATTGATTAAAACATTTATAAAATATTATTAATCACTTCATTGAAATTATATGTTCTAAGATAGATGGCCAGTGAAATACTAAGGTTGCTTCTTCAAGATGGTAGAATTTTAGGTAATTTAAAAATAAAATTTCATATACATAATCACATAGCATTTAACATGGAAAATGTCACTAACTTCATTTCACTTATATTTATTTAAAAACACACTTTAAATATTAAGAAAAGGGGGTATGGTGTCGCCAGCACTTCAGGGTGAGTGCATCAACAGCCTGATGGTGACTTCAGACTTCCAGATAACCCCAAATTAGTGTTGTGCCTTTAGCCAAACCCAATAACTTGGGGCCAAGTTTGCCAAGAAATTAAACAGCCAAAAGTTAGATATGTTGGAGACACACCCACAAACCACCTCTGGCTCAGCTATAGAAGCTCATTTATTGGCCTTATTTCAGAGACCCATAAATCTCATAAACGATCAAAAGACGCAGTTAGGGCGATAGCACGGAGGTAGGAGAGAACCCATGACTGAGATCTCCAGGCCCGCTTGGATCGTGACTGGGCATCCTCCACCCAGGTCCCCAGTTTTCCAGTAGCTTGACAGTCACACCCACAAACTGCCCGTGGCACCATGTATTCTCATCAACATCCAAGACCCAGAAACTATAAACTAGAGCTCCTGGAAGAGAATGACACAGAATTTTCTGAATACTATATTCTACCCATGACAAGCAATACAAAACAAATCATCTAGCTTTGCCTTTTCAACTGGTTTGAGTGGTGGTTGGACTGATGTTGAAATATCGAATGTAATCAGAGAAAGAGTATGGGGGAAATTGTCTGCCACACAGGCAGGGGAAGGGTTGGAACAGGGGTAGGGGAGGAATACTGGGGATTTTGGAGTGGAAAACGTGCACTGGTGAAGGGATGGGTGTTTGATGATCGTATGACCAAAGCTCAAACATGGGGATTTGGGTGGTGGAAAATGTGCACTGGTGAAGGAATGGGTGTTTGATGATCGTATGACCGAAGCTCAAACATGAAAGCTTTGTAACTATATCTCAATGGTACATCACAAAAGGGGAAGAAATAACAATGAAATAAAATTAACATTCTGAATTAAAAAAAAAGTAATGTGGAGTTCATGCCCAATTCAATCAGCTTAATCAATGACTGGGTAAATAGCAGTATTCCTATATTATTTAAAAATGTTAAGAAAATAAAATGAACAATAGCAACAAACCATAATATAACTTATTTTGCTTAAAACTTTTTATGGATCCCTATTTCTCACAGAATAAAAACTCAAGTCCTTAGTGAAGATGAAAGGCATTTCTCTCTGGTACCATCTTTTTCTTCAAACTAATGTACTAGCATTCCCTCAATCAGTGTTTTAAATACAGACATAACCCTCTGCTGGTACTTTCAACGACTACCAAGGTTATCATGCTCTCAGCATTTTCACAAAAGTTCTGTTTGCTCTTCAGTGTCCTCATCCTCATTACAAAGTAGGAACCTGTCCCTGTATCCCTAACAATTCAACTTCACACTCCTTTCCCTGTGAGACCTCCTTCAAACTTTTCCAATGACTGAGTCAAAGCCACATCTCCACTCACACTTATGTCTGCTACTCCAGCTGTTCAGGTTCTTCTTTATACTAGCTGTCATGTGTCCTAATAATTGGAATGCAGCTAAGCACTGTGGGAAAAGATTCTTATACCAAATTCTCTTTCACCACAGCTTTGCAAATGCTGTTCTTATCGCCACTTGATAACACTGAACACTTAAGTGAGTTTTCAGTTTTACACTGTGATTGAGAAGCGGTTCAGATTTGGATTCAGATTTTTCACTCCATGTCTCTATTTTGTTACCCACTAAAGTCTGCTGCCCCCACCTATATTTAGATTTGTGGAATTGATAAAGACACCAGGGTATAAATTCTCTCACTCAGATAAAATCCCATCCTCAACATAAAATAAATAAACCTCAACAACTATGTGTACATACTTCTTTGTAATTTAAGTTATTAATCATGCACTATAATTACAAAAGCTTCCTCCAAAGCAAAAACTTTTGAAGATGCACCTTTAATACTATGTTTTATGGTGGAAGGACACCAGTATGACATCTTGCTTTTCTTTGACACTTAAGTTAGTACTTAGAAGTATACAAAAGTACAGCACAATTTATTAAATATATAATTAAATAATAATACAGAATAAACTAAATAATACAGTTTATTTAGTAGAGTGTATTTTGAAGCATGATACTCTGAAATCCAATGCCTAGAATCAAATTCTTCTTTTACAATTAGTAGATTTTCATGCAAATTGCTCCTTTCTGTCTACTTTGCCCTATAACATAGACAAACTTATATTACCTTCTCTACAATGTTTTTTTCAGAACTCAGTGAAATAATAAACAGGCAGTTAGGTGTTCAGTCAATCATTGTATCAAAAACATAAGTTGTTGTTGTCACTGTATTATATTGTCAGGTGAGAAAACTACTTTTGAATCAGCAATGCTTGGGTGTCACTATATCACAAGGAAGAGCAGAAACTAAGATAATTAAAAGGCTGAAGCCATCCTGGAGAAAATAAACTTTCCTTTTTATCTCATAGACATTTCTTACAAGGCTACCATTTCCCTTACCTGATAACATTTTCCTCCTCGTAGGCTTTATCTCCCTTGTATCTTTACCCTAGCATGAACCCTGCCCTCTATTTACTACTTTATTTCCCAGTAACACTTTTCTCTAATTCATAGATTGTGGAAGGTATCAAATTTCTCTCATTCATAGATTGTGGAAGGTATCAAAGCAGGATGCACAAAATTTCCGGAGATCAAGTTGAACAAAGAATTGTACTGGAATCCACATGAGAGGTTAAAGAAATGGATGGAGATTTCATTAAATATGTTAGAAAGTACTGCCTCTGCTATGCATTTCTCTGTGATAACACACACACACAGAAAAAGAGAGAGCTTATTCTTCAGTCAAGTTCACATTTAATAAAATTCACCTGGGGCATTATTCTTTTGGAGGGGTGCTCCCAAGGAGTGCTCTGGAGTCCCACAGATCCCATCAGCAATTCTGAACTAACTGGGCTGACAAATCAATGCAACGACATTTCTCTTTCCTGTGATGCAGGGGTCTTCTTTAAGTGCTCGGGAACCTCTGAGAGTGCAACTGGTGATGCTTGGGGCATTCTAAAGTTCCATGACTGACAGTACAGTTCTACTGTACTGTCTCCTGGCCCAATAACTTGAACACTATTCTAAGATAAATTTTGTAACATCTCAAAATGTTAGGCACACTGTATATTTTGATGATGTAGTTACCACAATGATTATAATGGCGATAGTGATGATGGTGATGAGACGGAGGGGGAGGAAAAGAAAGAGAATGAGAGGAGGGTAAAGTGGAGGGGGCAGAGGAGTTTGAGAAGGTAGAAAAGCTAGGGAAGTCTTGAGTAAGGATATTCCAATTTTGACGGGTAATGAGCCAATGGATACTTATTTTATAAAATTCTTACAACCCTAATGTTTTTTTAAGACTACTATAGTCATGAGGAAAATTCAGATTGCAGTTGAAGGACCTCCTTAGATACAAGTAAGTGCCCATCTATACCTTTGGTGAAATTGTTACTGATCTTAGAGTGGGCTTATTATTATTTGATAATGCAAAGATTCGTTGAACAGTATTGTAATAGTATGCTGTGTACTTCACACTTTCACATGTTACTGTGAGTGACAAAATTCTGTGCAGGGTCAAGTTTTGGCACAATGTTCAGTAGAAAAAGGAATTGAAAGTTTCCTAGAGGTAGCTATAAAGCTAGATTCCACTAATTTTCCCAGCCGTTTACCTGTGAAAAAGAATCCTAGAGAATTAGTGAGTCTCTTAGGAGCATGTCTCTTTTCCTAAATGAGTTTAAGATTTTTCTAGAGCAGCCTTGCACTTGCATATGAGAACACATCTTTAATGCTGCGTAAAAGGGTCATTAGCAAAGTGTGGCCATATGGTAGGAAAAATGGAGAAATAATTTCATATTCTTATGGAAACCACATCTAAAGTTAAATGAGTTTGGTTCTAGGAAGAGTTGTCTATAATTCAGCAAAAAAGTTCTAAAGCATTGTTTACCGTGTTTATTCTCTAGATGTCATATACTTGTTAATTTTATTTTTATAACATTAATAAAGTTTTTGTGCTCATTTATTTATATTATTTTGTCTATTTGTCTATTTGATGTGTCTAGTTGATATATATTCAAACAAAAATTTCCCTTTGAATTTCTAAGAATAATTTACATATTTATTTAATACTCTGTTATGAGAATAGCAAAGTGCATTACAGTTATCCATTCATAATGAAATATAACTCCAAATAAATTGACTCACGTCCAGTTTGTACATTTTCTTCAGCCTATGATTTCACTTTATCTAATATTAATATTGGCACACCTGTGTTGTTCTTATTTGCATTTGTTTAATGCACATTTTCCAAATACATTTTTTAGACTTTCTGAGACACTTATTAAAAAAACCGTACCTTCCAAGAGGCGAATTTGTTTTGCCTGATCTGACTATTTCTAAATATTGTGGTATAGCAATCACTTGCGTTTATTGTGATAAGACTTAAACTTGCATTTCCTTCTGTGATCATATTTTATGTTTTCTGTATTTCATGCTTTCCTGCCATTTACCCTATTTCCTGGCTTTTGCTAGTGAACTTTACTTTGATTTTTTTTTAATCTCCTACAATAATTTGGGAGGAATCATCCTGTTTTTGTTTCTACTAAATTTTGCAAAATGACATATTTGATCTCATAGTCTTCTAATTATCAAGGTCAAGAAGAAACAATAACTTTTGGCTCTATGTTCTAGGAAAACTTAGAACAGTTTTTAATATTTATTCCTTCTACTACTTTTCAGTATTTCATACTATGATAAATAGATTTAGATAGCTGTTTCAATTTCTAAAATATTATATACTTTGAGTTAGATTTATTTTAAGATTTATAAAAAATTATTAAAATATTAGAACATTGTTGTTGGCCTTGTTAATTTACACTTTAATTGTTTTCTTCAATTTTTTTTTTCTTGTCTTTGCAGAGATTTCTACGTGGGAGATCCTCAAATGCTGAAGTCCCCAGGTCTTTAGTCTATGTCACTTTACCTCATCTAAATTGTAAACACACTTTTATGATTTGGTCATTACTACTGTTTTTATGACCATTGAATCCTTACCAAATTTCTCTCTTACCAACAAGATTTGTGTAAACAACTTCTTATTGGAAAATTTTTTAATATCACAGTGACATACCAAACTTCAGCAGAAAAGGTTGCAGAAGACACAATGAGTCGTAATATAACTTTACTATTCCATTTAAGTCAAGGGAACGCGGTGTAGAAAGCTATCCAATAAGTGACATCTCCTGCCAGCAAAGGCATACATGATGTTCATTGTACACAGAGCTGGAAAGTCCTGAATATGAATAAATAGTTTTCTACAGATAGTCTGCACCAAAGTCACTGCCATTTGTGGGGCCTTAGATGTCAGGGAAGTCTGAATCAGTGACCTTTCCAGAAGGTTCTTGGTAGGGAGGCAGTGCTAAGTCTAGAGAAAGTGATGGAAGGACAACTGGTCTTTGCCCCCTCAGCTTTCATGCCCTTTGAAGCATCGTTCTCAGAAGTGCTTGGACAGCTTATCAGGCACCCCTATCCAGGCCTCCAGTAAGCACCTCTTATCCTCCTGATGCAGAGATGTCCTCATCCCTGGCTATTAACTTCCCCTCATTTTGGTACAAATATGACAGCCATTTCCTTTCAAGACAACTTTAAGAGACCATGCCCCAGAGGATGATAATAGAAAATTGGGACACCATCCTTGCTTGCTTAGACAAACAGACAGTTTTGGTATCAGAAATAATATTCAAGAGTAGGAACCATACAATTTTCAGGCTTACTAAAGCTACCGAGAGTGGCTCGCCCACACAGCAGAGCTGGCAAGCTACCCGTGGTGTATTCTATATGCCAAAAACAGTAACAACAAATCTCACAATGGAGACGTTACTGGTGCCCACTCGAGCAAATCGATGAGCAACGAGATGACAGTGATAGTGATACGATATACATGATACTACATGCGGCCTTTTCCTATTCTATCCCTATTTTAATAATGATAGTTCTGGGGCCAGAGCCATAGTAGAGTGGGTAGGGCATTTGCTTTGCACATAGCAGACCCAAGTTCAATTCCTGAGCATCCCTGATGGTCCCCTGAACACCATCAGGACTAATTCCTGAGTGCAGAGCTAGGAGTAAGCCCTGAGCATCGCTGGGTGTGACCAAAAAATAATAAAATAATAATAATAATAATAATAATAATAATAATAATAATAATAATAATAGTCTCTTGCCCGCACGCCTGGCTGTCTTCCCCGGGTTCCAGCTTCCTTCCCCACCTCGAGCAGAGCCCCCGGTAGCCGAAGACCACCGGAACCTAGCTGCAGCCATGCTGGAGGCTCCTCTCTATACGTTCAGACAGGCCTCATGCATGAAGGTACGGGCAGAGGAACCCAGGTGTCTGTAATCCCATCAATGGCCAACATCCAGAGAGAGACTTAAAAGCAAGCTCTCAGAAGCCATATCTTTAGCCTACTTCTCCCTCTAGGAGAAACTGGCAATCCTTGCAAGCTTCCCATGGTGTATTCATATGCAAAACCCAGTAACAAGCTGGATCTCATTCCCCTGACCCTGAAGAGCCCCCAGTGTGACATGGTTAAGAGGGCCAAGTCGAAATAGACTTCTAAGATCTCAGGGAAAGGACGAAATGAGATGTTACTGAGCCCGCCCGAGAAATCGGTGATTAACGGGATATTGTGATTGTGATTGTGAATAATAATACCAGTCTTTGGACACATGCCCAAATTAAAAAATAAAATTTAAGTCCCAGGAAGATTAATATCACAAGAGGCTGTAAATCTGTGAATTTTCTACTTATTCTACCTCAACACTTTTCTCTATCATTTCTTGTTTCCTTTCTTCTTCCTCATTTGATTTCTTTTCTTTACAGTAAAAGATCTTAGTTTTACTATTTGTCCTCATCCTTTGAGGCCACCCATTTTCTTCTGACATTATCCCAAACTATCCCCATTATTCCAATCAATCCAAAGCAACTATGAAGGATTCACAGACCAGAGTTGACCAGAAGACCATCCATACTCTGTAGAGGGCTGGACACTACCCATAACCCAGAGATTTATGACTTTAGTAGACCCATCTGGTGCCAGGATTCAGCGTTCGTGGTGGGGAATGTTAGGGGAATGTTATCCATTCAGATATGATTCTTTACTAATTATCCCAATTTCATTTAAGAAGGTGAGTGGAACTAGAGTATGATCCTCTGTGGAAATGAATCGTGCATTTGAAGGCCATGTGGCAGTTTCTGATTTAGTGTTAATCCTGGTAGATTCTTCCACTGGCCCTGCTGGTCCCTAGCCAGTTTTCTTGTCCCTGACACTTCAGGCCAGCCTGAAAGATGGTAGAATATGAGAATGATCAAGCTAAAGGAGTCTCAAGTTTCTGTGTAAATGCAACATACATGAGTGGAACTTTCTTCCACCTATACTTGGGGTGGTACAGAATGCCCACATTCCTGTAGTCCTACTTCAGCAACCAAGGCAAACAGATTGTCCTTTGAATGTCTCAAAAGCTCTTTTTTTCTCTTGTAATGCCAAATGCAATATTTGTTTGAAAAGACTACACCAGAAGTTTCCCAGCTGAGAAAACAGGCTTGTGAAAAATGGTTTCAGAAAATGAAATAAACCATGCAAAAGTTGTTCAGGGTGTGTTTGAAATGAACATCTGGATATGAACTGCTAAATTACCTCCCTCTTCCTCCTCCTTTTTCTCACAGCTGTTGGAAAGAGTCCTGAGGGCAGGGAAACAGGTCAATGGACCAAATTGCACCTTTTACCTCCTTTAATCCCTTTTGCACCTATGCAAGGAATCTAGCTCACATGTGTGTTTAATAAGTGGGCACAAATACAAGAAAAAAAATCTCCCAATTCCTGTTGACTCTCTACAGCAATACCAAAGGAAAATAAACTCCGGATTTTAAATTTTTTCAAACAAAACTTATGGTTCTAATAAAATATAGCTTTAAAGTTGACTTTTTTTGTATCAAAAACTGAACAAACCACTCATTTCTCTTCATTTCTATTGAAAGAAGGAATGAAAGATTATTACATCACACTTTCCCCAAAGTTCAGAAAATTCAGTTCCCAAGGCTCTGCCTTTTAACTTATAATTGAGAAACGTGAATGGTTCTGTTTTCGATATTGAAAATCTCATTGCATCTATTACACACCCTCTTCATTGTTGGACATTACTACAACTTCAATACACACACCTGAAGAAGGCTTCCACTGGACAAGTATGTTGGAAAAGATTGTGCTGTAACTGTCATCCCATTGTTCATCGATTTGCTCGAGCAGGCACCAGTATCGTCTCCATTGTGAGACTTGTTACTGTTTTTGGCACATCGAATATGCCACGGATAGCTTGTCAGGCTCTGCTCTGCAGGTGGGATACCCTCGGTAGCTTGCCAGGCTCTCCAAGAGGGACAGAGGAATCGAACATGGGTCGGCCGCGTGCAAGGCAAACACCCTAACCACTGTGAAAAGATTAAGTTAACATTTTACAGAAATTACGAGATTATCAGTGGCCACAGCTAATACAAAAAATGTGCAATAATTACCTCATGTCAGAGGAACATGTAGCAAAAGTTTTGGGGAGAAACATGATAAATATTTTCCCCATATAAAAATACTGACCCATCATCTCTGTGCTGAGGCTAAAGAGGGTTCAATTAGAAAAGGCAACTTAATGCTTTAAAGGTTTGTCCTCAGTTTTAAGACTCTATTCCCTGTAGTAGAATATTAGATTTCTAGGAGAGAGAAGGGAATTTTCTACTACTTGGATCCTGGGGCTCTGCTCTCAGGTGAAGATAGTCCATATGGTGCCCTGAACAATTTCTCAGCTCAGAGCCAAGAGGAAGCCCTAACATCATCAGGTATGGCAACAAAACAACAAAAGATTTACATGTTACTAAATGCATCTCTTTTCAGCTCATTTTACTTTAATTTGTTGTCTTGATAAGATACTATATATCTAGGGCACTGGAGCAATAGCACAGAGGGTAGGGTGTTTGTTTTGCACTCGGCTGACCCGGGTTCGATTCCCAGCATCCCATATGGTCCCCTGAGCGCAGCCATGGGTGATTCCTGAGTGCATGAGCCAGGAGTAAACCCTGTGCATCGCCGGGTGTGACCCAAAAACCAAAAAGAAAAAGATACTATATATCTAGCACAAATAGTAGTGGATGTATGATAAGGAATCCTTGAGTAAAAGTTGTGGAGAGAAATTCTCTGACCTAGATTATTTAAAGTAGGAATATTTGAGGACACAACAGAGTAATTGATGAAAAAAATGTTCATGAAGGGTACTCTAATACCAAGAAAGCACAAAAGATGTATAGAAACAATATGACAGATAGATAGATAGATAGATAGATAGATAGATAGATAGATAGATAGATAGATAGATAGATAGATAGATAGATAGGGGTACTATAGAAAGCTCTGACTGGAGGTGAACACAAGGGAGTGAATTGAATGATAAAAAGTGGGGAAAGGAGATTACATTTGGGGACCACATAAGGCATTTGAACTAGGTAGTAGTTTAGCTCTGATGGATTAGAGAACCCAAATTTGCGTTTCAGTCTCAGATCAGTGCCATTCTCCAGATTACTCTTATCACTGGTCATTGTTCTCTTCTCATTTCTCTGTGACATGTTCTTGCCCTAAAAAACAATCCATAAATCTCCTTCTATGGTTTTATCCAAATTGACATACTTGTTTCCACAGATCTCTGTAGCTTTCAAACCTCTTCCATTTTCATTTTTATATCTCAGTTGGCTGTACTGGGGACATTTCATCCCAAACTCTATGAGCATAGTTGCTTCCTTCCCCTGATTTTACAAACCCTTCCATATCCACTACCTCAAGGCATGCAACTCATATGCCTCTCAGCTAAGTAAATCTTTGTGGATGGACTGTGCACAGAAGGCTATTCAAAAATAGTCCTAATCTTAAGTAGCATAGATCATATTTCTGGGTTAGAATATGGACATTTTCAAAGCAAACGACATAGAATCTTGCATAACATGCTTCACTCCCATATTATTTTCCTCTAGTCTAAAATAGAGGTATCATCTATTGTTTAGGACTTGAGTGAGAATTATATTGGTAATTACCCCAAACAAAATGTTCCAAAATGTTTTTATAACATCCAGGGAAAAGGATTGAAAAGACTGAATTGTCCAGGTTGATCTACACTCATTTCACAGCAAATAAAGCAAGCTCTTTAGGGGATTTTATGCATCTCCTGTATGTCACAAGTGCACTGTCTTTTTTTTTTTATTTAAATTTATTTATTTTTAATTAGAGAATCACCGTGAGGGTACAGTTACAGATTTATACACTTTTGTGCTTATACTTCCCTCATACAAAGTTTGGGAACCCATCCCTTCACCAGTGCCCATTCTCCACCACCCGTAAACCCAGTGTCCCTCCCACCCTCCCCAATCCCATCTCCCCCCCGCCCCACCCTGCCACTGTGGCAAGGCATTCCCTTCTGTTTTCTCTCTCTAATTAGCTGTTGTGGTTTGCAATAAAGGTGTTGAGTGGCCGCTGTGCTCAGTCTCTAGCCCTCATTCAGCCCGCAACTCCCTTCCCCCACATGGCCTTCGACTACAATGTAGTTGGTGATCGCTTCTCTGAGTTGACCTTTCCCCGGAACGTGAGGCCAGCCTCAAAGCCATGGAGTCAACCTCCTGGTACTTATTTCTACAGTTCTTGGGTGTTAGTCTCCCACTCTGTTATTCTATATACCATAGATGAGTGCAATCTTTCTATGTCTGTCTCTCTCTTTCTGACTCATTTCACTCAGCATGAAACTTTTCATGCCCATCCACTTGACTACAAAATTCTTGACCTCCTTTTTTCTAACAGCTGCATAGTATTCCATTGTATAGATGTACCAAAGTTTCCTCAACCAGTCATCCGTTCTGGGGCATTCGGGTTTTTTCCAGATTCTGGCTATTGTAAACAGTGCTGCGATGAACATACATGTGCAGATGTTGTTTCGATTGTACTTTTTTGCCTCTCTGGGATATATTCCCAGCAGTGGTATTGCTGGGTCAAATGGGAATTCAATATCTAATTTTTTGAGAGTCGTCCAAATTGTTTTCCAGAAGGGCTGAACCAGTCGGCATTCCCACCAGCAGTGAAGAAGGGTCCCTTTCTCCCCACATCCTCTCCAACAGCGGTTGCTTTTGTTCTTTTGGATGTGTGCTAGTCTCTGTGGTGTGAGGTGGTATCTCAAAGTTGTTTTGATCTGCATCTCTCTGATGATTAGTGATGCAGAGCACTTTTTCATGTGCCTTTTGGCCATTCGTATTTCTTCCTTGGTAAAGTTTCTGTTCATTTCTTCGCCCCATTTTTTTGATGGGGTTGGATGTTTTCTTCTTGTAGAGTTCAACCAGTGCTTTATATACCATTGATATCAACCCCTTATCTGATGGGTATTGTGTAAATATCCTTTCCCATTCTGTGGATAGTCTTTGTATTCTGGTCACTGTATCTCTTGCGGTGCAGAAGCTTTTTAGTTTAATGTAGTCCCATTTGTTGATCTCTGTTTTTACTAGATTGCTTAGTTCCGTGTCACCTTTGAAGATACCTTTATCTTCAATATCGTGGAGGGTTTCGCCGACCTTGTCTTCAATGTACCTTATGGTTTGTGGTCTAATGTTGAGGTCTTTAATCCATTTTGATCTGACTTTTGTGCATGGTGTCAGGTCAAGGTCTAAACCCATTTTTTTGCATGTGGTTGTCCAGTTGTGCCAGCACCATTTGTTAAAGAGGCTTTCCTTGCTCCACTTCACATCTCTTGCTCCCTTATCAAAGATTAGATGGTCATACATTTGGGGTTGTGTGTAGGGATATTCCACCCTGTTCCATTGGTCTACGGCTCTGCCTTTGTTCCAGTACCATGCTGTTTTAATTGTTACTGCTTTGTAGTAAAGTTTGAGGTTGGGGATGGTGATGCCTCCCATCATCTTTTTCCCAAGAATTGTTTTAGCTATCCATGGGTGTTTGTTGTTCCATAAGAATTTTAGTATTGCTTGATCCATTTCTTTGAAGAATGTCATGGGTATACTTATAGGGATCGCATTGAATCTGTATAATGCTTTAGGGAGTATTGCCATTTTGACAACATTGATTCTCCCTATCCACGAGCAGGGTATATGTTTCCATTTCCTCATGTCCTCTTTGATTTCATGGAGTAGCGTTATGTAGTTTTCTTTGTAAAGGTCTTTTACTTCCTTGGTTAAGCTGATTCCGAGGTACCTGATTTTCTGGGGCACGATTGTGAATGGGATTGCTTTTTTCATGTCCCTTTCCTCTGCCTCATTGTTTGCATATATGAAGGCCATGGATTTTTGGGTATTGATTTTGTAGCCTGCAACTTTACTGTATAAGTCTATTGTTTCTAAGAGTTTCTTAGTAGAGGTTTTAGGCTTCTCTAGATATAGTATCATGTCGTCTGCAAATAGTGAGAGTTTGATTTCTTCCCTTCCTATCTGGATGCCCTTAATCTCTTTTTCTTGTCTAATAGCTATCGCAAGTACTTCCAGTACTATATTGAAGAGGAGTGGTGAGAGTGGGCATCCTTGTCTTGTGCCTGATCTCAGAGGAAAGGCCCTTAGTTTTTCCCCGTTGAGGATAATGCTTGCCGTAGGCTTGTGATAGATGGCTTCGACTATCTTGAGGAAAGTTCCTCCAAACCCCATTTTGACAAGTGCCCTGTCTTAACCTTCTTACAATAGTGCAATTTGAGGAAACATTCTGTTTTAAAGTATAATCCCAAATTGTTATTCCTTACATGTACATGCACACAGGCAAATAATCTGTATGAAATTGGTGAGCTGCACCAAGGGGAAAAAAACCACTTGAAAATGGTAAGAAATTGTTTTCCCCTTGAGCTGCTCTCCTGTCTCTAAGTCTTCATGGCCTTTCCCCACCTGGAATCACATTTTTCCTCAGGTCAGTTTTGTCCCCTCCAGTCTCTCCTTATGGTTGAAGGAGGCTGACTACATGCCTATACAATCTGTCACTCAAGTCAGGACACTGTTGAGAGGGGATGGGTCCTCAGCTGAACATGACACTAGGATCATTGGCACTGTGGACAGGCACTGGCAACTAAAGCTGTGTGGGCATATGAGCTCGAATTGGCCCTCTTGCTGATTTTGGGTGACACAGCTTTCAGCATCTTTCCAGTCCCTTTAGTTCCAAGTCAAAGAGGAGTAAAGCCTCTTTCTGATCCAATTTATTTTTAATTGTAACAGAACATTTTAAACTTAGTGTTGTGCATAAGTTTCCTGGAAGGCCATGTCAATATACTGTGAAACATCTGGATCTTTGGGTATTAGGATGTTGGAATATAATGAGCAGTTTTCATCCCAAATCTTTAGAGTCATGTAGATAAACCAATTGGTTTCGATTCAGGGAATTTAACTGCCAACTTCAATTAGCCAGGCTTCTTTAATATATTCTTTTTCTAACATGGTAGGCAACTTCGATAAATTATTATTTATAGAGTACTTATTAAAATGCTACAGGGAAATCATTCCTGGAAACATCTCACTGTGTAACTGTAAATGATCAAGCTCTTGCTTGCTGATTGAATATTTGAGGATGTAAGTCAGATCACAGGATCACAGACATGCACGCTTCAAGGAGACCTCAGACAGTATCCATGCCAACTCCAAATTTAATTCCTGAATGCCTTCAATCTCTCACCCAGGTAGGTAGTCAGGAAATATTTAATGTAATAACTATGGAGAGATACCTTTCTTCCTCAAATAGTCATTTTATTTGCTATATGACTTTGTCAGATAAAATAGATTTCTGTTTTAATAAGAAATCTACTTCCTTGCTTGAAGTTCCATTTGCTAATATAGACTTCATCTTCTGATCAAATTAATTTCTTCAACTTTTTTTTTTTTTAGTCATCCCATGCATGGTAATGAAGAATTGCTTCATTGGAGCTACTGAGAAACAAATTCAGTTCCTGAAGTTACAGACAATAAAGCAAAATGGCTATACCATGAGGTCAGCACCAATGTACTTGGGTTTGAATCCTGATTTAACCTTAAACAAGGCAAAGCCTTGTTTAGTCCCTTAGAATCCTGGTTGTTTCATTTGTATAATGGGCATTGTTAGTAATATCTACTTTAGGACATTCTTGACTGGTTTTAGGAGGCAATATAAATAAAATGCTTAGGAGAGTGTGTGTTTTTTCCCATATAATAAATGCCATCTATATATTATCACATAGAATTTCGGGGTTTTGAGACAACACTCATTTTGCTGTTATTGGACCGGTGCCTATAGGTTGGAAGTTAGTATTAGACACTGCGTGACCCCAAATGCAGCCTCATCAAAATACCTCATCAAGCATTCCTAGTTTGTTGGATTAAATGTTGCATTCTTTTTGAACGAAATAAATTCCAGGAATTAAGAGGTAGATTAAGCAATCATAGTCAAGGTTATTGAAAATTAAATTATTTGGTAAGATTTTTAAAATAACAATGCAATACAATTTTAGAGGGATAAAAACATGGATATTCTATGCCATTTCCTTAGGAAAAGCTAAATTCCTGTGACCAAAGGGAGTGGGTGCTCTTTGATGAGCTCAAAGACATTGAGAAGAATGAACTAAGAAGAGAAGAGGGGAAGGAGGATTGACTCACCGTACATTGAGGCTAGAGGAATACTGGGAATATTTTGAACTTTGTTGTGAATGCATTAGAAGTAATTCAGGGTTTCAAGCAGGGGACAACAGGGCACTATGAGAAACCCTAAATGAGTGTTTTTATGCCAATAAGGAGGAAAAAAGATGGAGGGATCTAGAGAGGAAGTGAGAAACAGGCCAATCAGAATCCTATTGCAATTGCTCAAGGGAGCCAGAATAGTGCTTGGATTGTTGATGTTGATTTCTCTGTAACTGGGGTACTACACAAGTAACAACATCAAAAATACTAAGATTAGCTCTATAGGTTGATGGTGATCAAATATCAAGTTAGGAGACGGTATAAGTTATATTTTTGAATGTTTTGAATTGGAAGACTTCCCTGACATCCCAGACTAAGGAAAGTATGCAGATCTGGAGTTGGAATAAATTCTAGACTGAGGGGATTTCATGGCAACGACTTTGAAAAACTGAGACAATGAAAGTTACATGTAGTAAACATTAACTCTGTTCCAAGACTTAACATTTATTATCTACTCTGACACATACAGAACTCTACTAAAAGAATAATCATCCCCATGTTACAGATGAGGAAGTGAGGGCCCAGAGCATAGATCCCAGGTCCTTACCCACTGTGTCACACTGCCCCCTGCTGAGCACCTACTAGGTGCAAGGTGCTGAAAATGGGATTTAAGACTACCCAAGAAACTTCGGTATTTTGGTAAAACTGTCTCACAACTTTTTGCATCGTCCATAGCAAACTCAAGGAGGAGAAGCCATAGGGTAAGATATTTTTTCCATTTCTTAATGCTTTCTAATGTCACTTATCTGTAAGTCAGCCACCACTTGTATCACATACAAAATTACCAATCACACCAGTACACAGTTTTCACTCCAATCTTTTACCCTTTTTGACCAAAACACATTTTTTCCCTTCTGGCTTTCGGTTTCCTAGGGGCAGGTAGATTAACTGGTGAGAATATCATCAAGTACCCTGCACACTTTATCAGCCTCTATTTCAGGGTTTGGGACTCATAGCATTGAAATTCATAGGTTCTCCTTTTGTAAATTGAGCAAAGGTCTTGTTTACTACAGGAAGCTTCTTGTGTTTCTGTTTCTGTGCACTTAAAAAAAATACCCTAAAATATGTTATTTAAACACCTTGGCTAACAAAGTTGGTCATAATACAGTTGTTACTAGTTCTTGATGTTTCAACCCCAATCCTACCACCATAATGACCTTCCCCCCATCTTTTTCCCAACCACTACCCAAGCCTGCCCCCTTAGTAGTCACACAATAATTTATTTTATATTGCTTGTTACAATTAAATGGCTAATGACATTTTCAAACATTCTTCAGTAAAAGAAAATTTGTGAAAATGATTCTATCTCACCAGAGACTTGTTAAGCCCTTGTTTGAGGATTTACCAAGCTGTTGTTGCTAGCCAAGTCTTCTGTGCTATTGCTTTTGTTTGTTGAATTTAGTTAACTTCTTTGTTACTTTCCCATCCTTCCCATCGAACTATTCATGGTCCTACTGGAATTTCAGTATTGTGGAATTTGGAGCTGTCACACAGCTGCACAGTTCAGAAACATCAGAATCTGTAGAATTGGGCCAATGAGTTGACCTGGTAGTGGCTGTAGGAGATGGATGTGGTTGCTGGGGCTTCCTGAAGTATAAGGGGTGAGGGGGCTCTGCCCACCCCAACCCCGAGAGGACGTCAGTGTTCTCAGCCTGAACAACAAGTACCTGGAAATTTTCAGGTTTGGCGTCTATGCAGAGATTATTAGTGGAGTGGTAGAGCCGGGCTGTTGGCATAGAAGCAGTGGTGGGGTGTGGGTACAGCTGCCAGGACATCAGCAGGACAGGGACTGGGCTGGTTCATGACTGTCTGAGGAAATGTAAGAAAATTATGGGAGGAATGGATATATTCACTGTATCACTGTCATCCCGTTGCTCATCAATTTGCTCGAGCGGGCACCAGTAATGTCTCCATTGTGAGACTTGTTATTGTTTTTGGCATATCCAGTACGTCACGGGTAGCTTGCCAGGCTCTGCCGTGCGGGTGGGATACTCTGGGTACCTTGCTGGACTCTCCGAGAGGGACGAAGGAATCAAACCTGGGTCGGCCTCGTGCAAGGCAAACACCCTTCCGCTGTGCTATCTATCACTCCAGCCCTAAGGAAATATAAGAAGAGTAACTAAAATTCATGGACACACTGATCTCCTGGCTGAAAACTTGAGGGGTGAGAGGGACTGGGGGGTGCTGGAGCTTGAGTCCTCACCCTGCTGAAGCCCCTTTCTGGGCACTGTTTTGAAGACTTCAAGAATGACACTCTTAAAACTAGCTGAAAAGCAGAAGTAGACTTTCTTAGCAGCTAAAGAAAAGAGAACATTTAGAGAAAGTGATTCCTTGGACTGTGTTCTGCTTTTGCCCAGACACTGAGCATAAACATGAAGGAATTCCTGTTGCCCAGAAGAGTTTGAGATTTGAAACTGGGAAAATTTCCATAGTTTAACGTGGAACTAAACATATGGATCAGTACTAAAAACATACATCACTCTTAAACTCTTGTTTCTTATTATTTTAGTAAAAACAGAGCTGCTTGATGTTTGACAACGTATGCCTCTGTGTGTATGTGTAGATATATATTAAAAGTACATTTTCAATGATTTGCTTTGGATTTAGCTAAAATTTTATTTTTTCTGTCTTCAAATGTGTTTTCACTCTAACTAAAATTATATAATCTCCTTATTTAAATGGTGTTTAGGATCAGTGCAGAAATAATAGAAGCCAATTTTATTTCATTTTATTTATTTTTACTCCTAATAGGATCTACACCCATTAGTTTCAGGGTTGTAGGGCATTAGGAAGTGCCAGGGATCAAACTCAGAGACCTACTATACAAAACATGTGCTCTAGCAATTAAGCTATCTCCTTGCCCAAGCCCCAGCAACTGTGACCGTGTTTCACTTGTCCAAGCCCCAGCCTGTGACCATGTTTTACTCCTATAAATAACAAAAATTTTGCTCCTTTGGCCAGAAATATAGCTCAACTGAGTGTG
The DNA here is from genome assembly GCF_027595985.1 of Sorex araneus. Classification (NCBI taxonomy): domain Eukaryota; kingdom Metazoa; phylum Chordata; class Mammalia; order Eulipotyphla; family Soricidae; genus Sorex; species Sorex araneus. Next base: position 123,005,035 of record NC_073306.1, on the reverse strand, counting down.
TGCTTTTCAAGTCAGAGGCCTAGGTTCATTCCCTAGCATTGCATGATCCTCTGAGCAATAACAGGAGCAACTCCCAACCAGAGTAACCCTAGACAAACTCTATGGAGTATTTCCACACAAAAACCCACAACCAAAAACAGATAAACAAAATATTTCTTCCTTGGACTCAGTCATGCCTTATTTATTTTGTAATTTTCTGAATCCTTAATATTATTTTTAAACCCTATTCCCAAACCTAAATGCAATGCTATTTTGATGACACACTGCTCAACAGTTGAGAGCAATGTCATATCTGAGCAGACAATCAGTGCTCTCTGCAAGGACTCTTGAGTATACTGGCTAGTGGAATAATTGAGAAGAGTAAACCTAAGACTGACTTACAAAGTTCACACAAAGTTCACATGGGCGTATGGTGCTGCCAGCAGGTCAACCAGTATTCGCAGGGCAAGTTCATCAACAGCTTGATGGTGCGTCCAGGCTTTCTGATACCCCAAAACTGCCACTTGTACCTCTGGCCAGACCCCAACTCAGGACCAAGTTTCCCAAGAAATTAAATGGCAAAAAGTTAGGTATATGGTAGCCACACCCAAAAACTACCTCCAGCTCAGCTATGTAAGCTTATTTATTGACCTTTCTTTGGAAACTAATAAATAAATGTCAAAAGAGATCAAAAGCCTCAGCTAACCATGCAAGATTGAAGAGAACAGAGTAAATAAAAGGGGGTGCAGGTTAGCCAGGGACAGGTCAGCCTTGTGCACGTCCAAGCAAAGGCCCTGGCAGCCACTTGCTCCAGCAGTCCAAAATTGCCACCATGCCCCTGGCTGGACTACACCATCTCAGGATGGACCTCACCAAGATATAACCTGTTGAAAACTCAGGCATGCAGGTTTTGTGACTGTAGACTCCAGGCCTTCTTGGGGTTGGGATGGGCTATCTCCCCCTATCTCCCTGCACTTCTGGAAGCTTCAACAGTCACATCCACACCCCAAAGCTGCCACCAGGTTTAAAAAGCCACTCCAGCCTTACCTTCCCAATAAAAATACTGAAGACCCTGAACAAACATGATGACCTCTAAGTACCTGCATTGCAAACTATAATGCGAAAGGGGGAAGGGGTGGGAGAGAATGCCTGCCATAGAGACAGGATGGGGGGGCGGAGGTGTTGGAAGGAAAATGGGGGTCACTGGTGGAGGAAAATGTACACTAGTATTTGTTCACTGTAATTATGTCACTGAAATTCAATCACAAATAGCTTTGCAACGGAATGGTCTAACTTATGGATATTCAATAATTTAAAAAAAAATAAAGTAATGTGGGACTGGAGTGATAGCACAGCGGGTAGGGTGTTTGCCTTGCACGCAGCCGACCCAGGTTCAATTCCCAGCATCCCATATGGTCCCCTGAGCACCGCCAGGGGTAATTCCTGAGTGCAGAGCCAGGAGTAACCCCTGTGCATCGCAGGGTGTGACCCAAAACGTAAAAAAAAAAAAAAAAGTAATGTGTAGTTCATGCCAGTTTCAGTCGGCTTAATCAGTGACTGAATAAATAGCAATAAAATAGATTAAAAATACAATCTCAAATACATTAAAAACAACTAATAAATACATAAAATGTTAACATTGTAAGTCAGTTATATAATATTCTGTGATTCCATTTATTTATTCATGTGCAGTCACGGAAGAGCCTGACAAGCTCTCCATGTCATATTCGATATGCCAAATACAGTAACAATAAGAGGTTTCATTCCCCTGACCCTGAAAGAGCCTCCAATTGTTGGGAATGACGAGTAAGGAGAGGCTGCTAAAATCTCAGGGCTGGGACTAATGGAGACGTTACTGGTGCTTGCTCCTGCAAATAGATGAACAATGGGATGACAGTGATACAGTGAAATCGAAGACTAAAGAGAAACATGTCATTGGCAGCACATTTTTTCAGAAATGTTAATATGATTTGTTTTTCTCCAAATGGTAACATGTATACATTACAAATAATCTGTATGATTAGGGGAATAGAAAGTGGTATTAAGGGAAGGAGGAAGGGTACGTCATTGATAGCTGTTGTTTCATATCTTTGTCCCTTTGGTATCTCAAAAATGTTCAGTATATCTCACCAAATGGGGAAAAAGAACCCATATTGGTTTGCGTACAATGATGGTAATTCTATCCATTACTGTCACTGTCATCCCGTTGATCATTGAGTTGTTTGAGCGGGCACCAGTAACGTCTCTCATTGTGAGACTTATTGTTACTGTTTTTGGCATATCAAATACTCCACGGGTAGCTTGCCAGGCTCTGCTGTGTGGGTGAGATACTCTCGGTAGCTTGCCAGGCTCTCCAAGAGGGGCGGAGGAATCAAACTTGGGTCGGCCGCGTGAAAGGTGAATGCCCTACCACTGAGCTATCTCTCCAGCCCAATTCTATCCATAGCAGATGGAAAGTTATTTTAGGAGGTTCTCTATTTTTCCTTGAGGAAATTTCTTCACTGGTGTCCAGAGACCATTCATCTCTATTTTCCAATAATGTTTCCTCTCTGGTCAATGGCTCCTTCTAGGTTATCATTAGTTGAACTCTGTCCATTTTTAAGTGAAAATAAAAAAATCTTGGGGCCGGAGCGATAGCACAGCGGATAGGGCGTTTGCCTTGCACGCGGCCGACCCGGGTTCGATCCCCGGCATCCCATATGGTCCCCCAAGCACTGCCAGGAGTAATTCCTGAGTGCAAAGCCAGGAGTAACCCCCTGAGCATTGCTGGGTGTGACCCAAAAAGAAAAAAAAAAGAAAAGAAAAAAATCTTTGTTTTAACTCCACCCCCAAATCCAAATCCCACTTAACACTCACTCTGCATCTTAATTTAACTGCAACATTTCTTCAAAAGCTGCCTAAACCATGACATTCATTTTATAAAATTGTCTTTGCTTTTCCAACTATGTCAAATTGGGCTCTCACTTATGTCTCATAAAAATTAAGAGGTTTTTCAATAACGTGTAAGGTTGCCATGTCACTAAATAAAATAGACATTTTTCAATCTTGCCCTTCTTTACTCACTCATTCATTTTTTCTTCCAAGAGTTAAACAAGTGTTTGCTATGAACCTGAGTTCTATTCCAGGTGTTAGGATGCAGCAGTGGACAAACTGACAAGAATTCCTCTGTTTTCAGGGTTTTCCATTAAGAGCAGAGAGCTACCCATATTAGATTTAAAAGTAAATTTGCATATTCTGTATCCAGGATGGGATTACTCAAAGAGTTTAGCTAACTTGATTCTATGCTTGGGGCAATCTCAACTTATGTGATTCTATACTCAAGCTTTTATTTTTTTTCTCTTTGATTTTTTTTCAGTCTCTTTTTCCAATCCTATTTCCTCTTTAACTGAAAGGGTGAAGGGGATATGAGTACTCTAAATTGAAATCCCACAAAGTTGTCCTTTAATTTTCTTTGTGTTATTTATTTTTGTTTCTTTGGCCCTTTTGAGTGTATAATCTATTTTATTCTTAGGTAATTTTTCAGAAGTCTCTATTGTATAAGCCACCACAAATAGTTAGCTCAATGTTACTAAAACTTATGAACTGAAGCCCTGAGATATGTAAAGCTAAGAAAGCCTGTCATCATTTGCCCTCCCTTCTTCTCCACTGACCTCTGTGAGTGCTGGAGTTTCTACGAATTACAGAATTTTCCAAGTGTAGAGTGAAGTATAAGTTACAACCAGAGTGTATTCAAATATAAGCATCCCTGGTAAGTTGCCTAAAGAAATTTCAGAACAAAAGAAACTAGATCTTCAAGAGTTCAATAATTTGTTGTGACTTCTGTTTCCAATCTAAATAAATATTTTTATATGTATCTAAGTTTTTCCTTGCAATTCTGTTTATTTATTTTTGTTATGAAAGAGGGTCCCCCAAGTTGCATTATATTAAAGTTCCATGAAAATTGGATCCTTCTTTGTGGAGAACTAGCCTCTTGTGTGAGGTCTAGTCAGTTCCAAAGTCTTCTTAAATTTCTCTTGATTCTATCACATATTGCAGAATTCCTTTCTTTCTTCTTGGATTTTTGTAATATCTGTCTACCCAGATTCCCCAAGCACAATGAAGCTTCTGTCCCCTCAAAATGTTTCTCAGTAGAATGCATTAGTCCCTCTATAGCCAATGCAAAAATTTATGAACACAGACCATCAATGTCATTGACACCTCAACCCCCTCCCACCACTTTCTAAGTTCTTGTAATCTAAGACTTAAAATTAATACACGAGTAGAGAGGAAAGGGGCTCCCAACTGATACTCAGGGGTTCCACTAGGAATTCTCAGGCCAACTGGATCTTGAGATTAAAAGGCCCTGAGGTCTTGATACTTCTTGGTTTCTATTGTGCCAGGAATACCCATCTTGGTGGTGCTGGGGATCTTCAAGGCAACACCCTATGCAACTCAGAGTAACACATAGTTCTGGGAATTGAACCTGGGTTGGGTGTATGCCATGCATGTACCCTGATTGATGTACTACTTCCTACTCCCTCAATCCAGTATTTTTAATACTGCATCCACAGTGTGCTGCAGAACAGAATCCTACTTCATTGTTCTCTGAACCAAAAATAATTTTTCTTACTTCCTTCTGAAGATTGCATTCAATTCTCTACTGGAATTGTGTTAAATGATATCTTCAGTTATTGTACTTCTCTTATTCAAGATATTCATTTGACTATTTCCTAAGGTCTTGGGTTCAACATTTTTTTCTGGCATAGAACAAGAGTCAGAATTTGTTTCATCAAAATATATGGGACAATAGACAAGGAAAAGGATACATCAAAAGTAGGATCAGGTTAACAATGTCACACAAAAGTGGATCAAACCAAGGTAGAAAGACCAGTGCCAACTGTTCTGTGTTTATCCTATTTCTGCTTCTTTCAGGACCAGTCACCTCATAATTAAGTTCTTATATTTGAAATGTAGGTGAGTTGGGCCTGGTCCCATGCAATGCCCTAGATTTGCTTCCATTTCCTGTACTTTCTAGCATGATACAGAGGACACAACAAAGGACTTTGAGGCTCTATAACTGAATGGAAAGCTTTTCTTAAATACCAACCTGACTGTGTGATAAATAAAAAAATCACCTCCACTACATTAAGTCTCTAGTTGTAAGGAATATACGGCACGGCACCTATTATCACTTTATCTAATTTTGTGGGGAGGGAGAAGGAAATGGGGAGTTAGAACAACTCTTGACTGTGTTCAGGACTCACTCCCAACTCTGTTCTCATGGATCACTTCTGGCAGAGCACTGGGTATCACATGTAGTGCCAGGTATCAAGCTAAGTCCACCATATGCAAGACAAGTGCCTTTCCCACTATACTATCTCTCCATTTCCTGTATTCTTTATCATTTTAAGACTTCAAACAACAAAGAAATAAGCATATACTATATGTTCTCAACCCTAAACCATTTCAAATAGAGGAATACATTTTTTTATATCCCTATAGAGATAAAGAGCTGGCAAAATAGTTCAATCAATATAACAATGGATTATGGCCCTTAAATCAATCTCAAGATTCAAAGAATTGGTCACTTTGCAGAGGGATATGTATAGCTGTTAAATGCTAAGACCTTCTTTCTAAGGTGGGTTATTTGTGATCTGACTATACCTATATCCTCTCCCCATAACTTTGTAGTCTTTTCCTGACTAAATTCTGATTCAGCCGTGTGATTTCTCTGGCTGCTATTATGTTTGCAAACAGAATGCAAGTGGATTTTTGTAAAGCATGTATGTTTCTCCTTGCCCTCCTGCTTAACCAGATTTGTTCTTTCTTATACTTATTCATTGTCATGGAAATATGCCTCTCTAACCTCCTAGTAGGATGTAAGAGATACACAGACCATGCATAACCACCATAAAGTGAGGTGATTTCTACAACATGAGAAAAAATAGCCAAAATCAACAGAACCACTCTTCTAGCCCACAGTTGCTACAGGTAATCAAAGGCAGGTAAAATAAAAATAATTGCATAGCCTCCTTTGAAACCCGTGAACAATAAATTGTTAATGATTAGTATCTTCAAGTTTAGAGATAGCCTGTTGCAAAATATTAGAATTTACATATAACAAATCTATGTAAAATCCCAATGCTCACAATGAGTAACTTTGTGATCCTAGACAAGTTACCTAATCTCTCTTTGCCTTAATTTTTGCTTCCAGTACATGGGGCATCACATTAATTATCCTAAAATATTGTTGCAAAAAATGATGAAGATAAATAGTAAAAAGTACAAAATTTTGACCTTTAGAAGAAATTATATAACTAGATGTTATACAGTGGAAAAGTAAAAGAAAAGAAGTAAAAATAGAAGGAATTATATATATATACATATACTGTAGCACTGTAGCACTGTCATCCTGTTGTTCATCAACTTGCTTGAGCAGGCACCAGTGACATCTCCATCGTGAGACTTGTTATTACTGTGTTTGATATATTGAATTCGCCACAGGTAGCTTGCCAGGCTCTGCGGTACAGGCGGGATACTCTCAGTAGCTTGTCGGGTTCTCTGAGAGGAATGGAGGAATCAAACCCGGGTCAGCTGCATGCAAGGCAAATGCCCTACCCACTCCACTGTGTTATCACTCTAGTTCATATATATATATATATATGTATATATGTGTGTATACACACATATATGTGTGTGTATATGGACTATATTATATATATAGTTTGGGGGCCACACCTGGTGTGACTCAGGTAATACTCCCATATTCCTGACCCTGTGCTCATGGATCACTCCCCATGGGGCTTGAGAGAACATATGTGTTGCCAGGGATCCAATCCAGGTTGGCCACATACAAGGCAAGTGCCTTACCTACTGTACTATCCCTCAGGTCTCAAGGAAAATTAGATCATTTTAAGCCAGTAGTTTGGATTCATGCTGTCTGGTCAGTATTTATTTTAAAAGAATGTCAAACAATGAAAATTACAAACCAATGGGAACCCTATTGATCCAGCATTCTGAATTAGCTAAACACTATTTTTTGCTTTATAAAATAAGTCACTGGGAAAGTATTTGCTTTTTTCATGTTAGTTCAATCCTTTAGACTAGAGTAACTCACCTGGACACTGACCTCTCCCTAAGGACCAACACTTATAACCAAGGTCAGTGGTTTTTAACCTTTCTACACCCATGGATTATTGGTTGAAGAATGGTGTCTTAGATAACTATCTTTTGTATTTAGGGGAGTGTGGTGGGGGGTCATGCCTGGTAGTGCACAAGGCTTATTCCTGACTCTGTGCTCAGGGTTCACCCAGGGATATCAGGGATTGATTCTGGGTCAGCCACATGCCAGGCAAATGCCTACCAACTGTATTATATTTCAGTCCCTAGAACTCACTGTTTACCAAATCTTACTTCACTATTTACCAAATCTTACTTCAAGATATTAACCTCAGTATTAATCTAAACTGTTTTATTGAGCAGCAATTAAAAAATCACATTTTGGTTTTGTTTAAATATGAGGGTTACTTTACATCGTACCTATAAATGTTCCAATTAGAAGTGTACGTGTGCCATATTTCTTTTATTACTTTTGAAACCTGTTTTATTGAAGCATCACTGCATTTTATACAGTGTAAGTTTTTAGTCTGCTCTTTGAAAATTAATTTATATATGTGCTAATATAAAATTGATTTTTATGTATATATACTATCAGGTACCATGTTCTTTTAAAATTCAGCAAATATGTAAAATACAGTAAAACACATTATGTCTCTAAGAATAAAGTTATTTTCTCATTTCTGGTTGGCTTTAAAATCCTGACTGCCAAGAAGTTCAGGCATATTACTTAATTATGACAACTTCATCATTGTTAAGTTGAGCATATTTACTTTATTGTCCAACTATTCTGAACATGGTAAATGTATCTCTAATGCTCTTTCTTATATGCCATGTGCTTTAGTCACCTCAAATCCAATTCAGAATTCACTGTGCAGAAGTAAATTTAAACTATTTTTCTAACTTAACAATAGTCCAAATACAAATGTGAATTTGACACATGTCAAATCTGAGGCCAGAAGCTGCTCCCTTGGTTCTTTGACTCAACCTCTGAAACCTGTTGCCTGGATTTCAACCTTTCCTTTGGAAAAGTCATCAGAGATCATAAAACAAAATTTGCTATTAAACTGAGGGTAAGACTCTAAGAAGGAGAAACTTGTGCATAAAACACAGGGTGGGAAAATGCCCCTCAGAAGCTTTGCTGGCATGAATCCCAAGCTCATATTACCAGGGCTATTTACATTAAAAATATATCTCCAGCTTGACCAACAACTATGAGGTCAAGCTCAAAATCCTGCCTGGGAGTTCTTTGGTTTTATTACCATTTGTCAGCCTCAGCTTTGGCTATGATTTCTCTGCTTTCTGAGGCATGAAGGCAAATAGAGCAGAGTGAAGGCTGGGAATAGCAACCTTGTCAGCATGCTATGGGGAGGGAAGTCTTCTGAGATTTTCCAGCAGGGAGTGTCTGTTGGGGGTTCTGGAGGTCAAGAACCAGCATCTCACATATAGGGTTTTTTTATATGCAATAGGCTGAATAGGACTACTTTTTGCCAGATTCTCTTCTGGGATCTGCTTCTGGAGATAAACGGGTCTGGTCCTCCTTCCATCCACATCCAGAACACCCTGAGAGATTTTGCTTAATGTAGGAGTGAAAAAGAGAAAGATTTACAGAGTTTCCATTACAATTACAGTCATGACCACGCGATGGTTTTCACTGGGTTGCAATTCACTCTTAGATATTTTATTCCAAGTCTGACATTATGAACCTCTGTCAGGAAAGCATGTAAACTATAATTTTATTACTAGTGTGGTTTTTTAGAACAATTTACAGATCTTAGTTTAAATAAAAATTAGATGATTAGATGAATAAACAATGCCAGTCCCAGACTCTCCCAGGAACAACACTCATCAAAGTAAATGCTGTCAGACAGAAGAGAAAAAAGATCTTGGCCATGTGGAACTGAAGTTAGTGATCACGACCATGATGCAATGAGACACAAACCAAATGCGAGGTCTCAAGCATGCTCATACCCCATTTGAACATCTGGTTCCCAAATCATGCATCATCACAGCACTTCTCTCAGTCTGCCTAATAAGTTATGATTTCGTGACTGTTGATCATCTTTTAGAATTTTGGATGACATAAAGCACTAGGTATCTTTGTCTGGTTCGTGGCTTGGCTGTCTTCAAAAACAATTTCCAGTTCATGTATTCTCTCTTCCGCTGTATCTATGTTAGTGTTTACTTTTCTCACTAAGGCTTTTATTTTTCTGTTTGTTTTATGTACTTTAATAGTGCTTTTAATTTGGTCCTTTTACAAATTTTTATTTCCCTTTTTAATATATTACATTTGTGTTGTGCTTTGAGTTATGTCATTTAATCTTGAATTGTATTTTGCACAATTTTATTTTACAAATACTTCAAGGTTGGAATACTTCCTTCAATATTTGGCTCTATTTATACATGTTTAGGGGCTGGAAGTTGGCTTGCTGTGTCTCCCTTATGGATTTTTTAAGTTGAGTCCCAGTTTTGCTTCTACTCTGGGTGTGTCGATAGGAAGAACACACTGCTACTGAGTAGTAAGAAGTCAAGGAAAAACAATGTGTATGCAGAAGACCTCTTAGATGTTTCTAATTCGAAACAAGTAATTTTATTTTCATTTTATTAAATCACAATTTCTTCTGGTCAATCTCATGGATAAGATAAATGGGGAATAGAATATAGATGTTCTATTTTGTTAACTTCATGATTGACTGCCCCCATCTTCTTGTATTTGTAGGGAAAAAATAAAGCAAACAGCACCTAGAAACTCTTCTGAGTCTCACATTAATTCTGTAAACAAATTATTTTATTCCCTTCCCTACCAAGACCTCTTCCCCAACAGAGCCCCCAGGTAGCTCTTAGCACTCACGAGACTACAAAGTCCTTCCTGTCATGGTTCCTAGGAGAAGAGTGGCCATTAGACTGCTTCATTGGATAAATTTCAAATATTATTTTCATGTGTCCTGCTCTCATGGGTAATTAACAAATCAGCGGGTTTTCTTATCTTCATTTTACCTTTTTATTCTGAAGATTGACATGTAATGCCCTCCACATGCCCTTTCCCACTGTTATCCACTTCCATCAGGCACCTGGCTGGAGCTGACCACCACAGGCTCAGAAACCATACATTGAAGAGGACCCATTTCATGCATAGAGTTGTCATGGACCGACTCCACTCTGACCATGGTTGCTAAACAGATTTTGCAAGACCAACATACATTAGTCTCTAGTCTTACAGCACAAAGATTTCATGGTTTTTTCCTTACAACAGCTTTACTGCGCTGCGATCTGTTCCCTGTTCTTTTCACCCTGATCTGAGCTAGCCTTATTCATAATCTAGCCCTCATCTCTGTCCCAAGAGATAAGTAAGCGTTCGTCTCACTCCCTTATCTATTGACCAGGGATGCCATACTACATTCACCCACAACTGTGTTGCTTGAACAACAGAGACTTACTCCATCATGTTTATAGAAGCCAAAGTTCAACTTCAGTTTCACTAAACTGAAACCAAGGTATGATTGGGGATGTGCTGCCTTGGAGTAGAAGCTTGGGGACAGTAGGGTATAAACCTACTTTTGTTTATCCTGTGGCTATGTCATCCACATCTCTGCCTTCATTCTCGTGCCAAATTTTCCTCTATCTCTCACTTAGAAACAGAGAAGATTCGATTGAGAGACGCCTGGATATCCTCCTTGAGTCAAGACCCTTTTCAGATTTTGTCCTCTGAAAAGATCATTTCTCCTGATGACGTAACATTTCCAGGGTCCAGAGATCAGCACCTGATCTCTCAGGGTGCCATTTGGAATTTGCTACTCTCCAGAGCTGCTCAGGTGAAGCTCCCAAGCCAAAGATGAGAGCAGAGGAGAAGAATCTCAAAACTGGAAGGCTGGTACATCTGGAATATTAAGATCTTTCACTAAGATACTGATTGAGGAGAGGCAAAGCCATACACATCTCTAAGAGCCATGCAGGAAGCTGGGTTAAAACTTGGAGCCTGGAGAACGAAGTCATGTGGCAAGTTCTTAAAACCTCTGCACGGCTTCTTAAACAGGCTGCAAGTTTTCCTTGTAAGGTTCAGTGGACAAATATCTTTCAGAATATACAGATCAGACACTGCTCTGCGTGGGGGGACACACAGACAGAGCAGATGAAAGACAAAGTCCCAGCTCACCAGATAGATTCCTTTCTGAATTAGGTGAAATTAAAATAGTCCAATGGCCCCAGATGCCAGTGTGCCTTTGCTCTCAGTTCCACACCACCCTAGACGCGAAAAAAGAGAAACTAATGGAAACATCACTGTATTCTTTAAATACCTGCGTTTTATTTGATTGTTCTAAGACTTTTCAATCCCTTTGCAATTGGGGGTAGGTGATAGTTCTGGGTTTGGGTTTGTTTGCATTTTTTTTTTCTGTTGTTTTTCACCTAGCAGTGCTTATATTGTTTTTGGTTGTTACATAGGTTAGAAATGCACTTTGCCCCAGACAACTTTCATTACATAGTTCTGTGTTTGGGTATTTCTATTTGTATTCATCTCTCCGTTTATCAGTACATCATTTCTGTCCTTCTGTATCCCCCCAGCCCTGGTCTCCGATGTAAATGCAGATTGGATTTATAGGCAGCTGAGAGCTAGGCATGTCTCCCGGCCCCACCAACCCCACTACTGTCTGGCCCTGCTCTCAGCACAACCTGATGAAAAGATGTCACTGCAGACAAGCATTTAACCTCCTCCCCTCTCCCCTTTGCCCTCTGCCTTGTCTCCGCAGCAGTGGGGGGAGGTGGGAGTGAGAGGGGAGATTAAATCAGGTGGTTGAAAGCTAATACAGTCTCTAAGCAACCCTCAAAGTGAAACCAGGAATTCAAAATGTAATATTATCCCTTAGGAGAAGGAGCAAGAAAATGAGAAAGTTGGTGCCTTGCTGGGCTCAGGACTGGGGTACCCAGGAAAGGCTCGAGACAGGGAAGGGACAGCAGTCTGACCTTAGCCGAGGTACAGCTGGGCATGGAACGACAAGTGGGGGCTCACACAGACCCCCATGTGGGAGCCATCAGGAGTGTTCCTGCCAAGGCTCGGGAGCCGAGGGACACCCAGAATCCCCAAACTGGGCCATGGAAAAGATACGCTTTGTTTTCTTTTCACCCCTGCTGAGAAATGCTGCCCATTGTGTTTCCACGGGAGGCTTTTGTGGCTAATTTTGAAAAATGAAGTGAGCAGGTAAACTGGAGCTAATGGCCTCAACCCCGGGGCAGACATCTGGGGCTCTGTTGACTTTGTTGCCAGAGAGCCAGCTGGCCTTTGCAACGCTCTCCCCTCCAGCCCCGCGCCCTGCTGGCCTCTGAGGGGGCTTCAACTCCTAATGAACCAACTGCAAAGGCCCCGAGACTGTGGTCACTGCTGCTTGTTGCTGCTCTTGCCTCCTGGCCTTTTTCTACAATCTCGCTAATATTTGTTTTCTGAATGAGCTGACTCTGGGCACACCTTGAGGATGTCTTCTCCCTAAGCCTTAGAGGCAACGCGGCTTCCAACAGCCCATTCCTGCCACGGAAGAAATTCTCAGATCATGGCCAGGGAGAGAGTCCTGTTAGAAAGTGCATTTCTAACCTATGTACTCTCTTGCCCTATACTAGACTGACCTGGGTTCAATCCCCAGAACTCCTTATTGTCCCCTCGGCTGTTCCACAAGTGATTCCTGAGCCCCAAACCAGAAATAAGCCACACAGCTGGATGCACCCTTCCTGCACTCTCCCCGCCGCCCCCCACCCCCACCAACAGAAAGAAATTCTCAGATTAGAGAGAGGTCTACTAGGCATAAAATGTAACCAAAGCATGGTTCATGAAGTGTGTGTGAGTGTGTGCGTGTGTGTGTGTTTTGCTGGGGATTGAACTCAGTGCTTCACACACATAGTCACTGTTGAACTAGTCCTTGTTTATGAGTGTGTTTTGATTTTCCAAATGGTGAGGAGCCAAGTCACCTGCTAGTTTCCAGAGACCTTGCTAGGTGCTCAGTATCCCCTCATCCTAGCAATTGTGCAGTACAAGGATTCCCCCCCTTAATGTAGAGATAAAGAAAACTGGAATCTCTAGAACATATAAAATTCAGGTTACAACCACAAAGTCATGGCTATGTGGTAAGATGAAGACATACATCAGAGGATTTCAAGCCAGATGAAGAGGGCTGTGCAGTGAACTGCTTCCATCATTCAGTCCCACCTGGGACTGACTCAGCTTGCAACCCTGGGTGAGTTTGTTCCCTCTCTGAGCTTCTTTATCACTGTGTGTCAAGTGGAGAGGACTCTCAAAACTGGAAGAATGACTCGTGAGTTGTGGCAATGACTTAAGCAGAATAAGGCATGTATTATGGTTCTTGTAATGAAAAGGGCTCCGAGGTTATTTTCTAGTTTGGTTGCCGTATTGGTGATCTTTCCACAGAGGTGCCACTGATTGCAATAGAGCAGAGAAGTGCTTGGCTTCTTATAGATACAGACAAACACTAGATTGCATGTAGAGGCCTCTGCAGGGCTATGATGGATCTGATTTTGATGATCCTCAGAGGGTGGGGCTGTTAGTTTTCCCATTCTTCAGCAGGGGGTGAAGCTACACTGAATGTGTGCAGTGTGGAAAAAGGAGGCAGGAGCATTTTCCCCACCTGGGCAAGGTGGTGAGTTTAGTTTCCCTAGATCCTTGCATTGGTACTCCCTGTCCTTGGCAGTAGTAGATCAGTGTCTCAAGAGTGGGTGGAATCAGCCTCATATGCCGCTGGGGGCCTCTAGGACATTTGAGAAGACAGAGCCTCTGACCTCTTCCCTCTCCCTCACCTCGGTTTGAAGCCAGAGACAGAAAGAGAAAAATAAATGTAGTGTGTTTAATAGGCCAATTTTCTATGCCAAGTGATCATTCATTCACTCACCCACTTTCGTAGCATCCTAAGGGCTGGTACTGAGTGACTCACAAGCACAGAGACACACTTTATGGGCATACTACAGAAATAGGCCAGCTTCTTCTCCTTTCCCGGGACCAGCAGCAGTTAGCCTGAGTGTGCAGAGACAGAATCCATGCCCCATGTCCTGGGTACAGAGCTGGTAAGGAATGATCCATGTCTTCAGGACCATGCATAGAACTCTTCTGCCTGTTTGTCCTCTTTCCACTCTTACCCCACACCCACCACCCAGATCACTGATCTTCTGGAGACCACTTCAGGTAAGAGCTCACAAGGCAGGAGTATCAAGCAGAAGTTCAAAGTCGCCCCATGTAGGAGGTGGGAAGGGGTGGGGCTGGGGGAGGGATACTGGGAACATTGGTGGTGAAGAATGGGCACTGGTGGAGGGATAGGTACTTGAACAGTGTTTGACTGAAACGCAATCATGAAAGTCTGTAAGTCTGTAAATGTAGCTCATGATGGTTCATTAAAATAAAATAAATAAATAAAAACATCATTAAAAAAAAGTCACCCCATGCTTTTTCAAAGAGAGATTCTTCTTCATTTCCGTATTGCAGAACATCAAACAGAGTGTCTCCCCTAGGCCTCTGACATCCATGTTGTCACCTCGTTAATGACTATCTGGGAGAAGGTTTTATGAGGTACCAGGGCAGATGGGGATAGATAGGGGGGGAGAAGATGTTTTCTAGTCTGTGTCTTCAGAGGGGTGAAAGCAAGGATGACCTTTTTGTGTGTTTTACCAAGTCATCGGCATAAATTTACTGGGTATTTTTTTTGTTTGTTTTTCTCTGTGTACACCATTGGCTCATGAGTCCAGGGAGAATCAAGAAAGCACGGTGACTTTGCTGAAGGAGTTCGAGACCCAATATCAAAGTGCACTAGGAATTCCAAGGAAGATACATTCCAAACTGTTATGATGCATTGGTGGCTACAATAGGTATTCAAAGGTCACATTTTACAGAAAGGCAAAGACACGAAAACCTCATTTTCCATCTAGTGTTATCTAGTAGCTCTTGACCTAGCACAAATTGGGGAGACGATGTCAATAACTATTAGGTGAAGAGATGATTTCACAAATGAAGTGAGTGAGTGAGTGATGGAGAAAAGAGTCAGCAGATGTCACTAGTTGGATATGTAAATAGTGAAATCGGAAGAAATTGGGAGAGGTGAGAAATGATAGACTCAGGCCATGACTAGCACCAGTTAAACTCAATCTTTCATATTCTGCCAAGAGAACAGTGCTTCAGAGAAGGCTTATGGCCCTTCAAAACGAAGGCAGGAATCTAGTCACTAGAACTGGTTAAGAAGAGTGGAATGATAGGAGATATACTGATCTCACAAGAGTGAGTTACTCGGGGCTGGAGCAATAGCACAGGGGGTAGGGCGTTTGCCTTGGCCGCAGCCAACCCAGGTTCGATTCCCAGCATTCCATATGGTCCTCCAAGCACCACCAGGAGTAATTCCTGAGTGCATGAGCCAGGAGTGACCCCTGTGCATCACCAGATATGACCCAAAAAACAATAAAATAAATGAATAAATAAATAAATAATTTAAAAAGAGTGAGTTACTCATATTGCCCAATTGCTTTCTAAATCTCTGCGTGCACTTTTAATAAATAACCCTTAACACAGCCATGTTACTTTATTCAAAACGTGAAGAGCAGTGGAAAAGAAGGTAGATGTTAAAAACTCTTCCCTGAGTGCTGAGATTTAAATAAAACCAAGCTTAATTCCTGAGGAATGACACCTTCCAAGACAGTAAATCACTCAGCTGAGTGGGGCCCCTGGGGGGTTCCTAAAGAGAAAAGAGCAAGACCAACACTGTGTTCAGACTCCACAGAGAGAGTAGATGAGCCAGAAAGGTTCATCCTTCAACAAAGACTTGGGGACTGAAAGGAGTGTGACATGTTAGTATCTTCCTTGGTGAGCCAGTGGGGCCCAAATGCCAGGTCCACTGAAATGTGGGATGGGCACCACAACATGAGGCCCATGATGAGCGATCTGCCCCTGCCACAGCTGTCTTGTATTTTCTTTTGTGTTCCTTTTTGACACTAAACCCAACTCATACTCAGGGAGCTACAGAGCACAGCTCCACTTGGGTAGATCCCCAAGCTACACCCCATCTTCTAATGGGTCTCATGCGGTCTGACACATTCCAAACACCTCCAGTTGGTATGTCCCCAGGTGGCCTGCCAGCAACTGCTCAAACTTGACTCATCAAGGGCTTTCTCCCCACGACATTCTGATCTGCAAATATTTGCCCTAACAATTTTCATCGTCTTAGGTTCCAGGGATCCAAACCTGACAGTCTCTTCGTCCATCACTCTCCCTTTGCCCAAGGTGAAATCATTTTATTCTCTTTTTCAAATTCTAAAACAATGAAAGGTAGTTGCAGAAAGTTTCATTCATTTTCTACCTCTGTGGCTGCTTTAGCATTGGCAGCTCTATTCCTGAGCTGGTTTGCATCCTGTGTGAAATTGTGCGTGGATTCTTGGTTTTTCTCTCCATGGTTCCATCCCCCACAGGCTGCCAAACCTGTCTCTCTAAAGTGCACTTTGGAACATGTCACTCCCCCGAGCAACCAGCTTGGACAGCTCCCCATTATCTGCCAAAGAAACCTCCAGATCCCTTATCATGGCTTTTCACATCCACTTAGATCCTGTCTCAACTCAGTGCACATTTATTGAGTTCTGCTTAGTCCCAGGCCTTGTGTGAGGCATAGTAAATGTAGAAATGAACCCGGGATTTATCCTATCCTTGAGAAGAAATGAAATATAAGCAGGTAACCATATCACTCATGCCCACTTCTGAAAGTGTAAAGACAGAGTTTGACTGTAACTTTTTCATCTAGGTCCAAGAACTTTCCTCACTTCAATCTTTCGTCCAACCTTCTTCCACTAGCATGTCCCTGCCTCCTGGAAGCCAAATCTTTGTGTCCCTTTGAAGGGTGAAGGCTCCCCATTTATGATTTATCTTGCATAATTTTCTGTGCTGAATTATGACCTATGTTAACTTAGACATCTTCATGCTACCTCCCGATACCACCAACCCCAAACTAGTGTGTGACTGATTCTAATCCATTGAATGAATTTTACTTTCTGGGTGTTCTTGGAAGAGAAGACAGAAAACTTTGCTAATTTTTCATTATATAAATGCAATTTTGTGTCAAATTTCTGCCTTGCATGCCTTCAGGGACACTTTACCAGTTGCACATAATGTATGGAGATTCTCCAAGACAATAGTGTCATATAGAACATTTTCAAAACAGATGAAATGCAGGACATTTCCCTTACATGTGCTAAGTTTTCATAAGATAGTTCACAACTCTTGGAGAAAAGTGCTCCACCAATATAGTTTAGAAAATACATCTCTAGAAAGTCGGCTCACTGAGCAATAGTGATCACAATAATTAGAGGGGAAAAATTATCTTGTAAGCATTTGTTCTGTGGCAGCCATTGGGTTGAGGGGTTTTACGTATAGGTTTTATTTAATTGCCACAAAAAACCAATGCTTTGGTGTTAATATTAATCTATATTCAGATTAAGAAACAGAGACTCCAAGCAGTTAAGATTCTTATGGTCATTCTCATGAAGAAAGTAGTTAAACTGCTGTATGAAGTGCCCTCCATCACCCCAGAATCTGTTTTTTGAGGGAAGAAGGTCGCTTTAAAATTCCTGGGAATCCCTGGAATCCCTGTCCTGTCCAATCTATAACTGTCTGTAACTCTTGAAAAAACTCAAAACTGGTTTTCTAGCCTGCATCTGCGTTTGTGCTTTGATGCTTTCAACAGAGAAAGCATGAAAGAACACTGCTACCCAGATCCTAGGCCCAAGAGACCTGAGTCTATGACCTCAGATCTGCCTTTAATTATCTGTGCATCGTTAGGCAGAAAATGTCTCCTCTCTGGGGCTCCGTTTTCTCAGCCATATAATACTAGAGAGGCTAGACCCAGTAATATCTGAGGTCTTTTTGCCTCAGTCACTATGCTCTTCTCTTTGCCAGTTTCTGTGATTAAAACAAGTAGATGATTCCCTTCTTGTCCATTCTATCTGCCCCTGGTAGATTTGGAGCTGTCCCACCAAGAAAACCAGGCTTATGGTCCATTCATATGCTGACAAGGAGGCATCAAGTGACCTGGTATCACTGCATCATGAGGGGCAGCAGCAATGCTTTTCACCTAAGTAAGTTCTTCCATTACAACTATTTTTTAAAGTGTAGAAACATCAAATAAATAAAAAAATTCATTTGGATGATATAAGTATAAATGAATAAAAAAACAGATGGGATACATTTCCCTTGCAATATATACATGATTAAAAATTGAGGAGAAAAATGTTTGTAGCAAATATGTTTTGGATTTCCTGAACCAAAAGCTCTTGCAGAATAGTTTGAGACTTCCAGAGCACCAGTGTGCAGCTGCCTTGGCCATCCTTCAATGAACCATCAAACCCCAGTTGTCTTGGAAACCCGCCTGCATTCTGGGATGTGTTCTCCATTGAGCAGCTAAAATGGCTTCAAGTCTTCCAGGGTAACATGGTTTGACTGTAGTTCACCCCTGGGGAACCTTCAACAAACAAGATGTCTATCTCTTGACCCCAGAGCCATAAGTGAAAGAGCTTTAAGAAATAAAATAACAATAGTGGCTAATGTTCGTTTGGGGGTTTTCCTGAAGCTTGAAGCGAAGCAGAGAATTCCAGAGATGGAAAATTTAGTCTATAAAAAATGTTTTCCTACCAGTAATTATTTCTATACAGAGAATGAGGACTTAAGTGTTAGCAGCCATAAAGGTTTAGAGGAGGAAGGAGAAAAGCTCAAACAAAATCTGAAAAGTATTTTGTTAATTAAAATGCTCTGAGACTTTGACACAAGTTTCCTAGAACTTGTGTATTAGCTATAACATTTTAATGATGAGAGCTAGGATTTGTTGAGTATGTATTCTGTGCATAATTTTACCTATGTTTTGATTTCTCTAGCAGATTCTGTTGACACTTGTTCCTGTGACCTTGGCCTACCCCAGAGGTCACCAGCCAACTGTTTTCATTAATACCAAAGAGAACTTTTATCTCTGTTACAAGGTGTCCTCTGGCCCAAGAAAAACTTTGAAACCACTCCATTCAACCATTAGAAAGAGTAAAGTGTTAACACCACCAAGAATAACTCAAAACAACTCATGAGAGAATCTGATGAATAATTATCCTAACTTCCTTGTACCTCAGCAAAATAATCCAATCCTGAATCATGATATATACAAGTTTCAGAAAGCTCCCAGGGAATTACCAGGGAAATCAAATGGCACGTCTCAAGAAGATTCAGCTATCAGAGAAAACCACCTTCACCAGCTTCTAGAGAGAGAGGTCCAAAAATGACTTAAGACAATCTTTCTTTTGTTTTTGTTTTGTTTGGGGGAACATACCTGGCTGTGCTCAAGAACGAACCCAGATCAGTTGCATGCAAAACAAATGCCTTGCCTGGTGTACTATTTCTCTGGCCTCTGTGATTAAGGCATTCTGATTTGGGTGCATCAAAATCAACGGCACAGATAGCTGAGATCAGCAGCTGCGCTCACTTTGTAGATTTTCAATACGATTCTCTGCACCATGAAGAAAACTTGGAGAAGAACCTTAGTAGAACTGTGAACTGGTGATTGTTATGTCCAAGAAGTATTCTTTTGGTTTCATCAAGGGTTTGTTTTCATACATTTTTTTCATAATTAAAAGAAAATAGCATCCGATCTATTTCCCCAAACTTTCAAGCTACTAGACTTGTAGTCACCAAAAGATACGGGGAAAAGGAGTGGATAAATTGGATAATAATGGTCAACATGGGGCCAGGAGAGATCAATGGAACACTTGCATTTTAAATTGGGCACTAAACTGCCCTCTAAGAACTGCTGGATATAGCCCTGGAGACCCCGAGGGTGGCTACCTGCACCAACTGGCCCAAGCAACATAGGTATCACTCACTGAGCACTGAATAGTTTAGCCCTATACTGTCTGGTGTGGTCTCTGGGAGACCACTCACGCAGAAATAGGACTTTTAGCAGTGATCTTAATCCACTGACTTATAATAATGCATATATTGTAACATACATTATAAGTAATGCTAGTGTCATGATAAATAAACAAAAGACAAATAAGTGCATGTCATACAAAATATTAAAAATATGAAGAATTATGTGATCTTAATTAAAGAACACTGATAGCACTGTAGCACTGTAGTCCCACTGTTCATCAATTTGCTCGAGCGGGCAGCAGTAACATCTCCATTGTGAGACTTGTTGTTACTGTTTTTGGCATATAGAATACGCCATGGGTAACTTGCCAGGCTCTGTCATGTGGACAGGATACTGTCCGTAGCTTGCTGGGCTCTCAGAAAGGGATGGAGGAATTGAACCCGGGTCAGCTGCACGCAAGGCAAACACCCTACCCGCTGTGCTATTACTTCGCCTGATAACCCAAGAAAGAACACTGGTAACTAGTACTTTTTGAATGAAGTTTCTTACCTACTAAGTGGAGATTACAAAAGAATATGCCTCAATTAGTTTTGAGAAATAAATCTGGTACATGCCTAAAAGATGAAATATTGTCATGATTTTTAAAATATAGTAAATATTTCCTGTGCATAAGGCATATCTGCACATCTTCACACATACATGGAAGGTAGTTTCCATTTACATTACAAGCTGAACTGGTGAACTAATCTTCAATTTAATTATTTTTATGTTAGACGATTGAGATTCAGAAATCCAGAATTTGATTACAGGTTTCCTTACTGTAAATTTTTCACTTCTCACACAACAAGAATGCAACAACATGAATGGATTCTTGAACCTTTGAAATGTCATATATTTGCTATCCTTGTTCTTTTCTTATAATTTGTCTCTAATGATTAGTAGCAAAACCACTGCCACGAAAGTTATCAATATTCTTCTCATTCTTGACCACCAAACACAGGAGACCAGAGAATCCTGTTCTACTTCACTTTCTTTCGTGCTTCTGGGAACTTTATTTAAAGATTGACCACTTCTCTCTTGCTTTCTCAATTTATCTTTCATGACATCATCCCCTTGGCCTCTAAATAGACCTTCTCATTTTTTCTCATTCTTAAGGTTACACCTTATGTACTTTTTAATTTTTTTTATTTTATTTTTTACTTAAAATCATCTTTATTTTTATTTTTTATTATTATTATTATTATTTTATTTTTAAATTAGTGAGTCACAGTGAGGGTACAGTTACAGGTTCAAACATTTAGTGCTTGTTTTTCCCTCATGCAGTGTTCGGGAGCCCATTCCTCCACCAGTGTCCATTCTCCACCACCAATGAACCCAGAATCCCTCCCACCCCAAATCCCATACCCCCACCCCACCCCGCCTCTGTGGCAGGGCATTCCAATTTGTTCTCTCTCTCTTTTTTGGGGTGTTGTGGTCTGCAATAGGGGTATTGAGTGGCCTTCATGTTCAGACACTAGTCCACTTTCAGTGCGCATTTCCCTTACCACGTGGGATCTTCACTCACAATTTACTTGGTGTTCCCTTCTCCATTTGGTATGACTTTCCCCCAGTATGTGAGGCCAAGTTCCAAGCTATGGAGTCAACCTCCTGGTATTATATACTACTATTCTTGGGTATTAGTCTCCTACCCTGTTATTTTATATTCCACAGATGAGTGCAATCTTTCTATGTCTGTCCCTCTCTTTCTGACTCATTTCACTTAGCATGATACTTTCCATGTTGATCCACTTATATATCTACCACAAACCTATGGCAAGCATTATCATCAATGGGGAAAAACTAAGAGCCTTTCCTCTAAGATCGGGGACAAGACAAAGATGCCCACTCTCACCACTTCTGTTCAATAAAGTACTGGAAGTACTAGCAATAGCCCTTAGGTAAGAAAAAGATATTAAGGACATTCAGATAGGAAAGGAAGAAGTCAAATTCTCACTATTCGCAGATGATATGATACTATATCTAGAGAAGCCTAAAACCTCTACTAAGAAACTCTTAGAAACAATTGACCTGTACAGTAAAGTCGCAGGCTATAAAATCAATATCCAAAAAACCATGGCCTTCCTATATGCAAACAATGAGATGGAGGAAAGGGACATGAAATAAGCAATCCCATTCACAATCGTGGCCCAGAAAATCAAATACCTCAGAATCAGCTTAACTAAAGAAGTAAAGGACCTCTACAAAGAAAACTATAAAACGCTACTCCATGAAATAAAAGAGGACATGAGGAAATGGAAACATATCCCCTGCTCATGGATAGGGAGAATCAACATTGTCAAAACGGCAATACTCCCCAAAGCACTATACAGATTCAACTCGATCCCTATAAGGATACCCATGACATTCTTCAAAGAAATGGATCAAGCAATACTGAAATTCATATGGAACAATAAACCCCCACGGATAGCTAAAATAATTCTTGGGAAAAATATGATGGAAGGCATCACCCTCCCCAACCTTAAACTTTACTACAAAGCGGTAACAATTAAAACAGCATGGTACTGGAACAAAGGCAGAGCCGCAGACCAATGGAACAGAGTAGAACATCCCTACACACAATCCCAAATGTATGATCACTTAATATTTGATAAGGGGGCAAGAAATGTGAAGTAGAGCAAGGAAAGTCTCTTATGTACTTTTTAGAGTAGGTAACTAAATGGCTTTTTACCTTCTCATTTTTCTCATTCTTAAGGTTATACTTTACGTACTTTTTAGAGTAGGTAAATAAATGACTATACAATCTCAATGTATTTTTGTACCACAATGACTTAGTGCCTGCTTGCATCGGAATATAGTCAGTCAGTAAGAAGAGTCCCTCATCTGGGGATTCAAACTCTTTTTATCCCTGATCCTGCTTTGCATTCCTCTTTGCATTTCTCTTCTGCTATTGCAAGACAGGGACAGATAATATGGAAGCTATCCAATAGTTTCGTGGCCCAAAATTTTAAATGAGGCACATCTTTTCTGTTCACAATACACTAGCCAGAAATGATTACTTGTCCCATATATCAGAAAGGCTGGAATTTGTAGTCAAATAGCAAGTTAAGGGGTATATGAGAACTAGGATATTACAAGCCCTATCAATCTCAATCATTGCAAACAACTGTTTCTATCTGTTATTCCTTGTATCATTTTTTAAATAAAAATAAAAGCATTGGTTTCAATAAAGTACATATGTAATTCCAATCCTTTTTAATGTTATAATCATGATTTAGCCCTCTGTCCTGATTAATACAAAGACACAAACTCTACAGATGAAAATATCTTGTTTCTAAAAAAGAGTCTGATAAATATACACTAGATACCTAACAAATTGGATGGAGTGACAGCACGGTGGATAGGGCCTTTGCCTTGCATGCAGCCGACCCGGGTTCGATTTCTCCACCCCTCTTGGAGAGACCGGCAAAGCTACCAAGAGTATCCCGCCCGCATGGCAGAGCCTGGCAAGCTCCCCGTGGTGTATTTGATATGCGGGGGAAAAAAACAACAGTAAAAAGTCTCACAATGGAGACGTTACTGGTGCCTGCTCCAACAAATCGATGAACAATGGGATGACAGCGACAACAGTGATACAAATACCTAACATTCATTGATTGGGGAACTGTCATGATATTCAGTTAATCCTTTGCACAAAAAGATGCTGGTGTACTTTAATGTCTTAGACTTTGTTCTAGAATCTAGATGCTGGGGACTCACTGGCTGGGTCTTCCATAAGAAGATACTGATTGCCAGATTGAAAAATGGTGTCTGCTTAGGAAAGCATTTTTTAAAAGGGGAGGCATAAATTCATATTAAGTGAAGAGCAACTTTCTGTGGTAGTTAGACAAAGCCCTGGGAAACTGAGTATAAAGATATGGTGTGTGTGTGTGTGTGTGTGTGTGTGTGTGTGTGTGTGTGTGTGTGTTTTCTGAATGCTCCCATTCTTGCCTGGATAAATCAGTGTCTATGGGCTGTCTGAGAAAAATATGCCTCTGGATGAGAGGATACAGCAGAGGCTGATACTGCGAAAACTTCTAGCTGGATATAGTTCTTCTCTGTAGAATATTCTAGGTGGTATGGAGTAAATAAGACTTTAGCATAATTTTTCTTGGGCTGGGGTTATAGTATAATGGGTAAGTTGCTTGTCTTGCACACAACTGACCCAAGTTTGATTTCTGGCATCCCATATGGTCTCCAGAGCACACCAGGGGTGACTTCTGAGCACAAAGCCAAGAAGTTAGCTTTATGTGTCAGTGGGTAGCACTGTAGCACTGTCCTACCTCTGTTCACCGATTTGCTCGAGCGGGCACCAGTAACATCTCCATCGTGAGACATGTTGTTATTGTTTTTAGCATATTGAATATGCCATGAGTAGCTTGCCAAGCTCTGCCAGGCAGGAGGGATACTCCCAGTAGCTTGCCAGGCTCTCCAAAAGGGACGGAGAAATCAAACCCGAGTCGGCCATGTGCAAGGGAATGCTCTACCTTCTGTGCTATCATTCCAGTCCTGTGTCAGTGGATATGACCAAAAAGAGAATAAATGCCATATATATCACTGTTTTAAGATCTAGTTGGATATGATATATATATACATATATATATATGGACAAACTGAGGTGGTTTATTAAATGCAACAACCAAGATATGAAGGTGTTTTGGATATCCTTGACAGGCCTTTAGACATATGTGGCTAATATAGGTGTGGTGGCAGAGAGTCTCTTGCCCACTCACCTGGCTGTCATCCCCTCGGAGGGGATGGGCTCCAGCTTCTCTCCCCACCCCAAGCAGAGCTCCCGGCAGCCGAAGACCACCAGAACCTAGCTATAACCATGCTGGAGGCCCCTCTCCACACGTCCGACAGGCCTCATGCATGAAGGTACCGGCAGATGAACCCAGGTGTGTGTAATCCCATCAACGGCCAACATACAGAGAGAGACTTAAAAGCAAGATCTCAGAAGCACACAGCCGCAATCGGCCACACGATATCATGTAGCCTGCTTCTCCCTCTGGGAGAATCTGGTAATCTTCTGAGAGTTTCCTGCCCACATGAGACCCTTGCAGCTTCCCATGTTGTATTCATATGCAAAATCCATTAACAAGCTGGATCTCATTCCCCTGACACTGAAGAACCCCCAGTGCAACATCGTTAAGAGGGCCAAGTCAAGATGGATTGCTAAGATCTCAGGGAAAGGACGAAATGAGATATTACTGAGCCCACCCGAGAAATCGGTGATTAATGGGAATTTCGTGATTTCATGATAGGTGTGGTGGGTAGGCAGGTAGGCATGACTTTACAAAGTATATGGTTCTTGTTGGGTCATTTAAAACATGCAGTAGAGTATATGAGAAATAATTACAAAGAGGGCTTTCCAAGTGGCAGGCACAGAATAAGAGAAACAGCCTCCATCCCAGAACTATTTCCCATGATCAATTAATTCCTCTAAAGAATGATTTGTTTATCTTGAATGGTTATCTTTACACCTAGAAACATAGTAGGTATTCAATAAGGGACCTACAAATATGGATGACTAAATGAACAAATAAATGAATAATATAAAGTCTGATCAGTGTCTGATCCATATATCCAAAGTTCTCTAGCACAATATTTACAATATTTTCACTTCCATTACCTGCTTAATCCTCATAACATTAGTTTTTTTTTCTTTTTGGGTCACACCCGGTGATGCTCAGGTAATTCCTCACTCTGTACTCAGGAATTACCCCTGGCGGTGCTCAGGGTACCATATGGGATGCTGGGAATCGAACCTGGGTAAGCCTACCCACCGTGCTCTTGCTCCAGCCCCAACATCACAGTTTTATTGTCTAAAATTCAGTCAAACACAAGCAGTAGTAGTGATCTGAAATCTCCTTGATCCAACATTTGTCAATACTACTTCCTTTCTCACAAAGTCCTAGTTTTACATTTTTTTCTGTCTCAAGCCCACCTATGCTAAAATGCCCCATCTTTAGGATTTTTCCATGCCAGATATTAATTATCAATTCCTAGAACCCCTGCAGCATGTGTGTACATGCATACACATGCATGCATGCACATACACACTTGTCCACTTATCTTATGCTTTGTGAACAGGTGATTGTCACCACTCAGGTAATGAGATGCCACCTGCATGGCTGCCAGGAGTGTTCCAGTATGAGATCTCAGCTGAGGTTGTCTGGGTTTCTATGTGAGCCGAACTCTCCTGAGCCTCGTAGAATGCTGCTGCTGATGAAGATAATGATGAGAGATCAGCTTCCTATGCTGAATTATTCTTCAGACCAGCTGGACTGGACCTTCTCTGAATTTTGAGTTTTGGTATTCTTTTACTTCATGTTACAACTCTATAACTGAAAAATACATTTTCCACCTTTCACCAGTGCAGGTATAAACTTGTATTCTGTCATAGTACAAAGCAATGTTTGGAATAATGTGCAGATGGACACTGACTCCTCACAATGTATTTCGAACAAGTCTTGAACTACTGACTTCCCTCCTTCCTTCTTTCCTCCCCTTCTTCCTCATCAGCTCTCTCCTAATCTTTCTCCCTTACAGCCACCATCTCCTTCTTTAACCCTTTAAAACATTCTCTTGTCAAGACTGAGGTTTCGAGAAATCATTTTCTGACTAGGTCCTTGAACTCCCTCTATCACCAAGTTCCACATACAAGGATAGTGAAAAAACTAAGAAAAGCATCATTCAGCATGTACAGCCTATTGTCATACCCTCTATACTATCTCTCTGGGACCAATGCATCAGAATTATAATCTGTCCTCTCATGGACAAATCCTGGGGATTAAACCTGCATGATGCATTTTTTACTTTCTGCTCAGCTTAATATGGTTCCTGTAAAGGAAGGAAATTGGGAGACAAGTAATGACTAAAGATAGGTAAGAGTGATAGTTTAGGGCTCCAGTACATGAGGGTGTTCATATACTTTCAGATTTTTACTAGATAGATGGAGGGGATGTTAGGTGGTATTGCCTCTCAAGAACAGGGAAATCTGCTCTCCCAGGCTATTACAGATTACCTCTTCCATAGTGATATGGGGGAATATCTGCCCAGTGTTTTGTAATGATGCTTTTAAAGATTATTGAAAAATGATTTAGTCGCTGAAATCTGATAACCATGATAAAGTCTTTAATGCATACCTGATAGGAGGTTATAAATTCAAAAGTGACCTTGGGACTGAGCTTTCAGTTTGGATAAAGTACTATTTCCCTGAGAGGAGCAATTAGAACTGTTGGTTTAGAACAAGACTATAAAATACCAGATCTCTTGGCTGAAATTCCGTATACAAAATGATGTTCGTTAACTCCCACATTGCTTACGAAATCCACACAGGGAAATCTGGTCACATAAAATCCATAAAGAATGGTGAAACCTATTAGCTTCATCAGGCCAATGGGAGCTCACCTAGCTAACGAGCAGAATAGGAAATTACAGTGATTTCTGGAAGCTGAGATCCATCTCACTTGGGACTGGACTTTTTGTGAAGAATGAGGTCCAAAATTACAAGTCACATTGACGTCTGATAGCATCTGAAATCTGTGTTCTAAGTCAGTGCCATTATCAGGAGGAATCAATCAGGATATGGAACCACGTTGTTAGACCAGGATATGGAGCAGGTTTTTAGAAATGAGTCAGGAGAAAGCATGAGAAGCTTTGAGTTTCCAATGGAAGAGAAATCACAAACCTATAATTGAACTATAATTGCACTCTCTCTAAATACTAAAAACAAATGCTTTAGATGCAAAATTCTACTGGGAATTCACAATAATTACAAAGTTTGTGCTTATTTTGCTTATTTCCCTATTGTATATGAGAAAAGGGGAGATGCAAAGCTTTCTTGTGGAGCAAGAATTGAAACCCAAGTCTGTTACTTTGCAAACCTTTGCTGTAGTCATACTGGGAAAGAGTGTCACTGTTTTTTTACCTCCAGATATCCTATCCGGCTTCTTTCCACAGATGGGAATCCACAATGTTAAGGGAAGGCTTGAGGTAAGGCCATGGCCTTCTCATCTCCTGCAGCACTGATAATGTGTATTTATAATTTCCCATATGACCACAGTGATGGACAGGCTCTGCTGACTTTTCAGGCTAAAGGTGAACATCTGCATGCAAGAAGGACCCTTTCTCACTCATCACTGCTCAGGTGTGAAGGCGTAAAAGGGGAGGGCAGCAGAGGAGTCCCACATAATTAACTCAACAATTTAACAAGTTCCGAACTTCTGATTCCAATTAACCTCTGAACTTACTTCTAGCTGGATCTTCTGTGAAAACCCCAAAGTTATTGGAGGGATATTCCTAAACACCTTCATGGGATCCGGATGAGAAATAGGCTGTTACAATTTATTACCAGGATTTCTGTCAGGAACAGAGGTGGTAATTCCATGGAATGGGGGCAGATTCAGGGAATCTGTAGAGGACCAGCACCTCCATGATGTGTTTTGTTACGTTTTGTTTGGGGACCACACCCAACAGTTTTCAGCACTTACTCCTGAATCTATGCTAGGAGATCATTTCCAGTAGGCTTTAGGAAACCATCAGTGGTAACAGTGGGGATCAAACCAGGGTTGGTCACTTGCCATGCCAGTGCCCTGCCTGCTGTACCATGTCTCTGGCCTATCTATCTCTGGCTTTCAGTGGCTGGTGAGCACAGGACATGTGAGAAGAAACAGATGATTTGGGGTCTGTAAATCCAAGATCTAAATCAGCCCATACATAGCTTTCTCCCCTTCCAAGTGAACCTCTCCGTCATTCACTGCTTCATTGTCAACACCCTGAGTTTCATACTCCTCATTCTTCTTGTGGATCTGGGATGATGGGAATTACATTCTGTTGGGAATAATTCCATGCAGCTTCTCCAGAATCCAAAGTGCATCAGGTCACAGGATTCTGTTACCATGAGGTGACCAAGTTCAAATCCTTACTGAACATATTCATTCTGCATAACCTTGAAATGAAACTTAAACCCACCCACCAGCTCAAAGCCTACCTCTGGGCCATATTTCCAGCTTCCAGCTGCACATGGAAATATCCCTTTGTTTGCAGATGGAATGTTAGATATGCTAAAAGATTTATTGAATCTTTAAAGGTAAATATTTTATTTTTAAAAAGATAACTATACCCATTTTTAACTCAGTTAGCTTGAGATTTTTCTCTAAAATACAGATGTTCCTATCCTTCAACTAGAATTTTAGAATGAATTTATTTATTCTTTTATATTAACCTTTCATATTTTTCTCTTATTACCACTTTATAGATTATTAGACAACTTCATATTTTCCAGATACTAAAAAGAAAAATCATATCACTTCACACATATCAGAATTGCATATATTTAAAACAAAAAGATAAAAATGTAAGCAATCTGTATTATTAAGTATATGGAGAAAAATTGACACTGTGCATAGGAATATAATCAAGTTCAAACCCTTTGGAAAACAGTATACAGGTTTTTCGGACAAGTTAGAATTGAGACACTATATGACCCAGCAATTTGAATTATTGGTATCCATTCGCAAGAAACAAAATCATTCATACAAAAGGATAGATACACACCATTGTTCATTGGAGCACCTAGCACAATAGTTAGCATGTGGAAACAACATAGGTGTCCACTGACAGATGAATAATCAGGATGTGATATGCAGACACACAGTGGAATACTATACAGCTGCAAGGAATGATGGAATTATGCAATTTGCTGCAACTTGGATGGAACTGGAGGATATCACGTTAATTTAGGATAATGGGGACAAATGCTGGATGATCTCAATTACCTGCAGTATATAAAATAACTATATCGCTGTATTACTGTCATCCCGTTATTCATCAATTTGCTCGAGCAGGCACCAATAACGTCGCCATTGTGAGACTTGTTGTTACTCTGTTTGGCATATAGAACATGCCACAGGTAGCTTGCCAGACTCTACCATGCTGGTGAGATACTCACGGTAGCTTGCTGGGTTCTCAGAGAGGGGCGGAGGAATGAAACCCAGGTCAGCCACATGCAAGGCAAATGCCCTATCCACTGTAAAGCAAGGCATAAAAGGAGGGAATACCTAGTTTACCTGATGCTATATTATTGAAATGACAAGGTCATGGAAGGAAATAAATTGAGGGGAAAGTAAGAAGTGGATGGGATGTAACAGGAGCTGGAGATGAGGTTCTCTAGCATATTGAAATATAGCGGTACAGGTATAGGTCTAAAACATAGAGCCAACAATACTGCAAGTAAGAAACCCAAACTACAACATCTAAACTTTAAAATGTGCCTGCCACGAAGGCAGGCTGGGGGTGGGAGGGAATCTTGAAACTTTGGTAGAGGGAAGGTCACAACATTGATGGTGGGATTGGTGCTAGAACCTTGTTTGCCACAAAATACATTATGAACAACTTTGTAAATCACAGTGACTTAATTTTAAAATGTATTTTAGAATCGAAAGAATCAGGAGAAAGAAGAGAGAATAAGAAGAGAAATATGAAGAAGGAGGAGAACTAGAAAAATCATTTTTTAAAACCGCAAGTATAACCCTATACTCTAGTCAGCTAAGAATGTCTGAAGCAGGGGTCAGCAAATTATGGCCCATAGGTCAAATCAACTCATTGTCTATTTATTTAAATAAAGTTTCATTGAAAAGGAGCCATGAACTTTAGCCTTCATGATTTGTATGCCTACTTTTAACTTTTGAGGTCAGGATTGATTCATTAGAACGGAGACTGACCTACAGAGCCAAAAAGTATTTTTCCCTTAGCCTTTCCCTAAAATATTTATTGACTTGTACTAAATCTTCACATCACCCACCCATTAAAATAAAGAAGGAAGAGGTGAGGGAGGATGAGAGTAGCGCTGCTCTCAGCCTCTGCATTCTGTGCAGGTGCAATATGAATTCCATCTGAGCAGTGGAACTGATTAGCTTGGTACCATCCATAATTTTGATCCCATAGTCTTTGATACATAAATATCTTGTTGATTAAAAGCCTGAGTGGTGAAACTTACAGTGTAAAAAACACCAACTTGTCCATGGACATCACCCTCTCAGTCAATCAATCTACTAGTCTAATTATTAACCATTAGGGATTCGGTCACCCTAGTAATAAAAATCACTATCCTAATAGCTGACACCTTTGGCACACCTTCCTCAATCAATAACTTCCACCTAAAGTTCCCCTCTAAAGATTGCATAAATTATCACATATATGCAAATATGATTATGACTTAATTACTAGGGCTGACTGGTGATTAATTTTTTGATTATGATCAATCATTCCTTACAAATCATAATAAAACATTCAGGGCAATCGGCAGGATGCTAATAATGCTGTTTCCTTTAAACCCTGTAACCCCCAAAACAGGTAGAAAAAGCTCTTTGCTGAAATCTGAAAAAAGCAGTTGATAGGGGGAAAAATTCAATAAAACTATGAAAGGTGTTTAATATTACTCATAAATAAAAAGGAATTCAGTATAAGGGGAGTAATTACTTTAACCCATCAAAGTGCCATTTAAACATTAATAATACCCAATATAGAAGCAGATTTCAAAGATTAGACCTACTAATAAACATTGATGGCAATATTTCTGAAGAGAATTTATCAAATCTGTCCAAATTCAAAATGCTCTACCTCTTTGACCTTACTATACTGAAAAATTCTCCTAAAGAATTTTTATGAGATTTATTATCAATCTTACTCTTTGTTTTTCTTTCTCTATTATCTATCTACCCATCTATCTGTTATTGGATTATCTATTCATCTACATATATGTTAATAAATAAAAGAAACAGGCTGAAAATAGTATATAGACTCAAGATTTATTAGGCATCAAAATCACCTCAAGTTTTTTCATAATACAGATTTCTGGCTCTACCTTGGAATTTATGACCCAATAGTTTTGAAACAAGAACTGAAGTTATTGTGCTTACAGCAATTCTCCAGCTGATGCAAGTACTAATGGTCCTGAAACTATACTTTGAAGATAACTGAAGGCATGATGGCACTCTTTATCCACTTACATACTAATAGACTTACGATTAGATTAAGTCATATTGTTAGGTTGGAGGAATCACCCTGGAATATAGGGAAGACTTAAATTTTCTTTATAATATTTTTGTACTTATAAATTTGTATGCATTACCTTATAACCTTGCATTTTACAAATGTATTTAATTATAATCTATCATTTAAATGTATCAACATAATTTATAATATTAATTCATAAATATTATTATGTTTATGTATTAACACTTATTTATGTATTTATTATGTATTTATGCATTTACACCATTTTGTGGAGGAGGAAATTGACTCTCTACTAGGTTTGAACTTGAGTTTAAACACAGGACTTTGAAACTGGAGAGATAGCTCTTGCCTTGCATCCCACCAACTTGATTTGAATCATTGTATTACATATTACCTCAATCATTGTACCTCAAGCACTTATGAGAACACAGAGACAGCCTCTGATCACTACTGGTGGTGGCCTTAAACCCCTCCCCCCAATAATAAACATAGAATTTTGTGTTTCTCAGAAACGTGGTTTTTTCATTATATCAGCTAAACCTCAGACAATTTTCCACCCAGGGATTTCAAAGAGGGATCTCTGACCTTGGTATGGGGTCTATGATCATGGCTTGAAGCTTGCCAGGGTGGAAAGGAGGTGATGAATGCCTCCGCCAGATGGAAACAAATATTCCAGAGAGAAGGACATCACAGAGAGGTGGAATTCTGATTGGTACATGAAATACAGAGGAAAGTAGGAGGAATGACCTGAGGGAGACTTTGGAACAAGGTTTAAAGGATTTGTATACCAAGCCACGGATTTTAATTAAGTGTCAGAGGAAGTGAAAACCTGAAAACCAGTAAGTTCTTAAGTAAAATGACTTATTAAGAGTTATCTTTTAGGAGGACACCTTTGTTCCTTATTGGGGAATGATTGGAGGAAGATAAATTTTAGGCTGAGAAATAAGTAGGAGAAATGTTAGGAAGTCTGAAGTGATGAGAGTCTATTTAAAGCCTGATTATATAGATACTCTTAAGGAAGTATTGGATCAGATATTTGTGAATGGTTGCTGTAACTTGAAGAGCAAAGGGAAAGGGAAATGAGGGTTTTATTATATCTTTCTCCATGGGATGAGAGGATGCTTTTCACTGAAGATAGGGACAAAAGGAGAACCATAGGGAAATAAAAGGACTTGTTGCTAATAAAAGCCTGAGCAGTAATACCAATACTAACCATTTCTGAATGCTTACTAAGCAGTGGACACTATGGTGAACTTAGAAATTTACAAGTATTATCCTACACATCATCTTAAGTTCTGATAGGTACTCATTCAACCAAACTTTTGTAGAATGAATGAATGAGACACCAAGTTTCATTCACTTGTTTATTCAAATTCTACTCACAAATATGAAGCCAAGATTCTACCCAGGCCTGTACTTATAGAGCCAGTGTCTTACACATTCTCACATGAATGTGTTCATTTATCTTGATTTGATCAATGATTTTCTTGTAGGCAAAAGATAAGAGTGAAGCACTTTGTTGGAATGGAAGATAGATTTAAACTTCATCAAAGTGCCACAGAGGTACCAAGTAGAATCATATTTTCTAAATTAGAGATTACAATCTGGTTCAGAGGTGACAGATACAGCATGGCCTGTTCTTAGTAAAGAGTTGTTTTACCCTCCACCTCCCACACGTTTGCTCTGAACCATTAACCCTCTCTGACTGGGTTACCCTGGTGACCAATGGCATTTTCAAGGCAGCTGGCTAAGGTCATGGGTCAGGTCGGCACTATAGAAAACACACCCCAGGCCTTTGTCTCCTCAATAACCAAGCTGGTCTCCCCAACTGAGAGGGCTAATTGGCCCGTTCCTTTGAAATGAGGACCCAGAAAGACTGGGAGTTAATAAAATGTATCGAGAAGGCACCAATCACATCAAGGAGGAGTTGGGGAAATCCACAGATTCCTGAGCTCCAAACCTTATGAGTTAACATATTTTGTAAGCAGAACCCAGAAATTATATATATATATTATATTTTCCATTTTCCAGGTTGTTTTTGTGGACAAGGTTTTGAAACCACTGACACGAGCCTTTCCTCTTTAATGCCTGTGCGGTTACTCAACTGGAGAGGAGGGGCAGGTGCATCACTAGGGAAAAAAATGAAAGGAGAGTAAGTGTATATCATGACTCAAATGTGTTCCAAAGAATGCCTGTAACTGGTAGAATAGATTAATATAGGAACAGTAGCACATAGAAGTGCTATACCCCTGCTGTGGGAGAAAGAGGAAATGGCATCCAGATCCCCCCAACCTCAACTGGTCAGTTCCAACAGTAGCATCACACTGATAGAGGCAGTTAAGCCTTCTAACGCAGATGCATTACCATGGACTGAGGAAAGTAACCATAGTTTCCAGTGATTCCCAGGAGTCCCCACAGTGCAGCAAAAACAGGTAAGCAACCTGTGTCTTGTTTTTTTGTTGTTGTTTGTTTGTTTGTTTATTCTTTTGTTGTTCTTGGTTTCTATTATTGTGTCTTGATTTGTTGCATGGAAATGCCATCTTTCACTCCTGGTCACTTTATTTCCCAAGGTGCATGGAAATTTCTATGTGGGCGACTGGCAATCGCATAGGTCTTTCTTCAAAAACCTTTGTCAGGTAACAGTAAGTCTCCATCTCTTGAAACACCTTGGATATCCCTTAACATTTGTATATTGGAAGCGATGCTTCTACTATTCTTACTTTCTCTACTTGGATTCATACAAGAGACTGGTATGCTGATTGTATTCTGTTCATTTCTAAGCATTAACCCTTCATTATATCTGTCAAGAAACTGTATCTAGTATCTCTTCTAGAAATTTATGGCACCTTCTATAACAGACCTCGGATTGTAAATCTAACACTTACTTAAGCCAACATCGTCTCCTGTGGGCACTACAGCAGGAATTTATCTCTCAATCCTTAAGTTTCTTCCTCCATCATCTGGGCAGATTCTATGGTGACCGAGACCAAGACGGTGTTTCCAACCCTCTTCATCCAAAGTGATGCAGAGCCAGGTTCAAGCTCAGTCTGTCTGAGACCTGCAGTTTCCTCTTCTTTCCTTCAGAAACATTTTCTTAAGTTCTTTTTTTTTTTTTTTTGCTTTTAGCTTTTTGGGTCACACCTGGCAATGCACAGGAGTTACTCCTGGCTCTGCACTCAGAAATTACTCCTGGTGGTGCTCAGGGGACCATATGGGATGCTGGGAATTGAACCCGGGTCGGCCGCATGCAAGGCAAATGCCCTTCCCGCTGTGCTATCGCTCCAGCCCCCATTTTCTTAAGTTCTTGAACAATCAATGAATCAGGTATCCGAGAGCCCATGAAGAAATTCTCAGGAAACAAGGGGTGATGAAGAAGACCGTAGATAAGCTTGAGCATCCTACAAAGCAATCCTCTCTTCCTCAAGGTACCCAGCTGTAAAGGAATCCATTTGGGTTCTTCAGAAAAGCAAATCCCAGCTAGAATACCACCAGAAATCCCATCCCTGGACATAAGGAGCCAAACAGTGCCTCAGACAAGCACTGGTTGAAATTCTGACTCACCAAATCAAGAAGTCAAATAAGAATGCTTATTTTCAAAGCCACCAAGTTTGAGGGTGCTGTATCTCGCAGCAATACAAAGTGCGGAGGAGGAACATCTTTCTCTGGAGCAGCCGTGTTTCCATATCAGGCAGAGAGGAGTCACACCTTATGGTGTAAAAGACTTGACTGGACAATGTTGTGAAAACGGCTACCTAAATACACCCAAGATCAAGTAGACCAAAGTATCCCCCAAATGCCCCTGTCACCTTTCCTCTTTCAGGAGAGGGGCCTTTAAGGAAAAGTGGTCAAAGACTCCACTTAAAAGTGTTGTTCCTTTTTCAAAGGGTTTTGTTGAATGGGGGTCAAAATAAAGGAAAGTCCCTAGGACTCCCGACAGAGAGGTGACTTGAGAGTAGAACCCAGTTGCTTGCATTGTGATGATTCAGCTGGTTGTTTCTGCACCCAGAAACTCCCCCTCTGCACACACAGGAGACTGCCAGATGTGGGGAAAGACTCCACCCTGAGACCTGCCCTGCAGGTAGAGGTACTCCATTGCAACCCCCCGCTCATCCCTGCACCAGTAGGCATGGCGCCCACGAAGATAATGTGGATGATTCTTCTGCTCCAACATACATTCTCTTTCAATGCACGGGCTCCTTGTTGTTAGAAGAAACCCAGAGCACTCAGATCCCCCCAATCCTCATTCCCTGAAAGACACAAACAACGTCCGCTCCCCCCTCACCCCCAGCCCCCCACCCCCACCCCCATCACTCTTTCCAGGGAAAAACCAGATGTGTCCTGCAAAGAGGAAGTGCCCAGGCAAGGCCTCGCTAAGATTAAGGGCTGTTAATAAGGAAAGACAGAAGCCAGGAGGTTTGATGTACAACTCGACAAGCAGAGGTTAAGGGGAGAGCCCGGGCAGGCTCATTTGCAAACTTGGTCCTGTTTCATTAAGTGAGAGCAGAGACAGCCTGTCTCAGTCCAGCAGAGAAGGGCCTCATTATCCACGCAGGGAGCAAGAGATAAGAATCTTTTAATAATTGCTGGGAATTTTTTTATTATGATGTGGAATGCCAATTTAGGCCTCTCCTAGCAGGGTGGATACAAACAGCCTCCTTGGGAGTTGAAGTCGCTCCCCTCCCCTGGCTGTGGTCATTAAGGACAAAGAGGAGAGAGACGGATGTTTGCTCTAGAGAAAGGTTGTCGCTGGGGGGCTTCAGCTGCAAAGTCAGGGCAGACTCCAGAGCCCCTGAGCTTCTACCCCTGGTCTCCAGCGCCCTCCAAACTGGCCCCTGGACATACAGGAACTGCTTCCCTTTCTCTTTGATGGTCCCTTCTGGAACTCCTGTGACAGACATTCTTGCAAGAAGTATAACTGCTATTTCCTCTCCCATTTTAAAAACTTCAGCTCCAAAGATTTAAAGAGCAACAATTGTTTTGTTCCAGCTTTGCTACCCACTTCTCTGAAAACAGAATTCCATGAAAGTTTTCCTAAGTAGCACTGTCGCACTGTCACCCTGTTGTTCATCAATTTGCTCGAGCGGGCACCAGTAACGTCTCCATTGTGAGACTTGTTGTTACTGCTTTTGGCATATCGAATACCCCACGGGTAGCTTGCCAGGTTCTGCCATGTGGGCAGGATACTCTTGGTAGCTAGCCGGGCTCTCTGAGAGGGACGCAGGAATCGAACCAAGGTCGGCCGCATGCAAGCCATCAAAACAATTTTATGACTCTCGTTGCACATAACACCTTGGGTATAAATGATGTCAGATGCAGAATTAAAACTCTAACTTTCCGTCAAATTGCTAAGCAACACTTAACATGCTTTGCTTCATGCTGGACAGAACTGAAGATAGAAACCAACGCCAACAGGAGCACAGGAGAAGCATCACCATGTACTCTGACCTGCATCTTCTTTCCAGTAATTATAAGCAGAGAGACAACTTATACTACAGCTGGTCATTTTATGGCTTCTTGGTTTTCGAATTCTATTCCCCCCACCAAATGATCTTTCTGATCACTTGTAAATAGTCAAGTTTTATGAATATAAAGAGACATACTTTTGTTGAAGTATACTCTATAATGGTCTGCTTGCATTTTAATTCTTACACTGTAACTAATTAAAATTTCTATTCTGTGGCATACACAATCCTCTCATTAGACCTTCTTACTTCATTTATATGCTCAGCAATCTATTCCAGGTAGGAATAATCCATAGCGATATAAATAGTTCGTTTGTAAGACTTTTGCTTTTGATCCAATCAAAAATTATTTATTTCACCCCTTGTTAGTCAGTTTCTCAATCACCATTTGTGAAAAGACTCAAAAGTTTATATCTGCGGGGCTGGAGTGATAGCACAGTGGGGAGGCTGTTTGCTTTGCCAGCCTGGATTCGATTCCCAGCATCCCATAGGGTTCCCTGAGCACCGCCAGGAGTAATTCCTGAGTACATGAGCCAGGAGTAACCCCTGTGCTTCTCTGGGTGTGACCCAAAAAGCAGGGGGAAAAAAGTTTAAATCTGCTTTGTGAGATTTTTACTCCCATGTGTATCCCACGCTAAAAATCTCTTTCTCAACGTTCTAAAAGGCAATCCCAAATCTCACTGTCCTTTAAGGACACCGTGCATATTTCCCTGGACTGCAGTCCCATCTGTTAAGGTGTTTTTCAAAATCTATTTTCAGTGAAATATTTGCACTTTTCAAAAAACTAAGTTCTTCACGTTGCAGAGCTGTTTCTAGGTCAACCATGGGATAAGGGTGCTCTGATTAGGACTCTGGGAACAAATTTTTTTCTTTCAGAGATTCGACGGTGCTAATGATTTCTTCTATTACGAAGTTGTCTGCTAACCACAAATCAAATGCAAATTTGCCAAAAAGCAATGGCCAGTGTCTCATGTCCTATGTGGGTACAGAGCCACTAGGTCTGAGTGCATGCTGGACCAGGAAGCCCTCAGTCCCTCTTGATCTGCTCTCGTTCTTGTTCAAAGAAAGTCAATTCCAGCATGGATTCACCTTTTCCCCCAAGTGTCTCACACAATATGGGATACTGCCCATGCCATATTAAGTACATGTTTGATAATTTGGGGGTTCCCCTACTTTATTTTTGAGCCACAGCTGGCGATGCTCAGGACACATTCCTAAGTAGCATCAAGCAGAAAGATGGGATTGCCATTAAGGGGGGAAAACAATTCTTTGTTGTTTTGGGGGGAGCATACCCAGTGGTACTCAGACTCACTCCTGGTTCTGGCCTCAGGTAACTTGGGGGATCATTCGGGGGGTGGGAATTAAACCGACAGGTGTTCTAACATAATACTATCATTCTAGCCCTAAAAAAAATATTCTGAGATTTCCCAGAGCTCCCAAATAACCTACCAAGAAGCCGTCAATCCTGAAATCCTTCCCCCTTATATATCAAAGAAGGGGCCTTAAATGAGCTATAAAAGAAGTTTCGAAGGAAAGAGCCTTGGAATCAGTCTCTGGCCTGTTAAATGGCTGCAGCAAAGCCAGTGCTGGACACTGTCATGTTCATGAGTGAGAAAAGTCTCTCTGAGCTTCCAATCCATCAGCATGTGTGTGTATGTGTTTCCATTTCCTGAGATCTTCTTCAATTTCTTTCTTGAGTGTTTTTAAGTTTTCATGGCATAGGTCACTCACCTCTTTTGCTGATATGTAGGTACTCAGTGTTTTTAGACACTATTTTAAATGGGATTTACTCTTTAATCTCTTCCTCCTTTGACTCATTATTTGCGTATATGAATGCAACCAATTTTTGTGTGTTGACTTGCTGTATTTGCATATTGTTTCTAGTAGCTTTTGTGTAGACTATTTAAGGTGTTCAATGTATATCTTCATGTCACCTACAAATAGAGATAATGTGACTTCCCCTTTGTATCCCTTTGATTTCCTTTTCTTGACTGATTACTGTTGCCAAAACTTCTAATACAATGTTGAATGAGAGTGGGGGCAGTGGACATGGGGCCAGAGAGATAACTCAGTGGGCTGAAGTACATGTAGATTATCAAGGCCACTACTTGAATTGAGAGTTAAAAGGCACAAAGGGGCAAAGCTGGTGGTGATCAAGCATATATCTGTGGCCAGAGAAGATCGGACCTGGGTCAGGAAGGATTGAACTGGACGGGCATGTGAAGGACTTGCTGTCCAAATGCCACTGTTTCTCAGTTAATTAACCCCAGGAGCTCAGTTTCTTTCTCTAGTGATTGGGGGAATAAATTACCTAAGCTGTTTGAGAGAACAGGTAGTCACTGTGAGTTCTCCCAGAAGTAGACTGAGAACAAGTTCTTATTTAGATGAGAGGTGAGGAAAGATGGAACAGGCGTGCAGGATGTGTGAGTGTGCCCCAAACTAGGCTGTCTAGGACCCTTATTGCTGGTCTCTTTCTAACATTAGATTCCCTACTAACTTTGACCTCTCCATCACACAGACCTCTCTTACCTGACTTATGTCAACATATATGCATGAAGTAGCAGCAAGCACTTCCTAAGCTGAACTCATATCTAGTCTCCAAACATACATCTTTCTCATTTTCATCATTCTGGGGTCACCTCCTCCAAGAAACCTGTCCCATTGCCCTGGAACCACATATGCCAGACCCAGAGAAGTATGGTGAGAAAAAAAAGAATTGTTTCTCTCACTTAGTTGTTCCCTAGAAGTGGTCCAGGTTGCTTTAGCTAACAGCCCTATCTTTACTGATTTCCCTTATCCTACTTTATGTTTATCTGCCTCATTCTCCCCACCTGACTTACTATTGTTTATTATTATTATTATTATTATTATTATTATTATTATTATTATTGAGAATCTACCTTTACATTGAAATTTAAAGTTTCATGAAGATAGGTGGAATTCTGTTGCTCTCTACTTGTACTCTTTTTTTTGGGGGGGGGAGGGTGTCACACCCAGTGGTGCACAGGGGTTGCTCCTGGCTCATGCGCTCAGAAATTACTCCTGGCAGTGCACAGGGGACCATATGGGATGCTAGGAATCGAACCTGGGTCAGCCACATGCAAGGCAAATGCCCTACCTGCTGTGCTATTACTCCAGCCCCTCCACTTATATTCTTAGGTAAAAAACCAAAGTTCCTAGAGGTTGTCTGGGAAATGCTTTCTGGCTGTAAAAGTGAGTAGAGGAATTATCCTGGGCTAAGCTAAATGCCTTTGTGCTATTTAACCCTACTATAAACTCAATATAATGGATTCCTTTGTATCTCCTATTTCACAAATAATGAAAAGAAAATCTTCAGAGGTTAATGGTTTCTCTCAGTGGCACTGGGAGTGGACACTAGAGTTACCCAGATGCTCGATTCTCTGGTATACAAGTTGAGGTGATCTCTGCCTAAACACATGGAAGAAAATAAAGACATGAAAGGTCTCCTACAGAGATTAAGAATCATCTTAAGGACAGCATTTGCCATCTGGGCCCGTGCATCATAAAAATATGTTTTTCCTATAATGTCGGGAAGGCGAGGGCTGAGGAGATGCTCTTGAGGAAGAGAGTGTACGTTCTCCCTTAAATGAAGCCATATGGCCTCCCATCCTCACCCTGTGAGCCCAGCTTTACCTCAGACTTTAAAACAACACAACATAAGGCAAATAATGGTCTCCTAGCTGGGGAGTGGTATTGGGTCTGAATCTGCTTTGTTTATGATGCTACTTAAATTTTGAAGCTTCCTTTGGTGTTCCTGTGGAAAAATCAGGTGCTCTTGCTCCAATCTCACTAAAGCATTGCCAAGAAATCAGAGTCAGATCACCTGGCACCTTTCATGCTTTCAGATTCCTCAACACCAATGTGTACCTGTTTGTCTTCCTTCCTTCCTTTCTTCCTTTCTTTCTTCCTTTCTTCCTCTTTCTTTCTTTCTTTCTTTCTTTCTTTCTTTCTTTCTTTCTTTCTTTCTTTCTTTCTTTCTTTCTTTCTTTCTTCATTCTTTCATTTTCTGTGCCACTAGTTTGTATTATCTGAGATGTCCTGTGGGCCTACCTTCTATCTCATTCCATTAGCCCTCTTTTAACTTGTTATCATTTTATCTCTTGATTCCACATCACACATAAATGCAGAGACCACCTCGTCATAGATTTGATATCATCATAGAGACTCAGAGACCAATAGATACTGGAAATGGGGTGTCATTAACAGAAATAGCAAAGCCCAGGAAATATGGGGGGATGGGTTTCTAAGGAGGGGCTAATTTAAAATTTAAATTATTTGCACACTTTGAGCCAGCACATATATCTTGGTATTGATCGAAGCTCTTTGGAAGCTATTTACGTTTTCAGCACACCTATAAGGCTGAGATTTATACTGCATTTGGTGTTTAACTAGCCTCTTAATGCATCCTGTTGAGCCACAGTATTGGTGGGCGTATTGTAAATTTTAGCCTTGGCTGCTGAATTGATTTGATTAGCAGAGTTGAATTTAGGCCGTTAAAATAAATAAATAAAATGAATAAGAGGGGGCTTCCAGGCCCTCATGTCATATTAAAATCAACCGAAGGCAGAGAGACATAATTTTTGGAGTCATGATTAAATATTTGCCCCAGACTTAGAGCATGAGGATTCCTTTTAATACGGCCTCACAAAATCAACACCAACAGAGCAGAATTAAAGGAGAAGCTCTCCACCTACTGATACAGATCTAAAGCCTCTTAATTCAGATGCTGGCTTTATCCACACATCCACACCTAGAGCGTCTTGTTTCTGCTTTCCAAACAAGTAATTGGAGTTTAAAAATTGTTGTATTCTTCTAAAACTCTCATCCCACAGAGTTAGCTTTACTCTTCAGTCATATTCTGATCTGTCCCACTCTAAGTTAGGAGAAGAGAACAAATGTGCTCCATCACGTAGGACTGATGTATGCCAAGAGCTCTTGTTTCATGGACACTTGGAACCATTGTGAAGTTTTGATTTTCTCATAAATATAGTGAGTATAGTGAGGTGCTGCATTCAGATATAAGGATCAAAGCCAATTGGAACATCCGCAGATATTTTCCCAAATTTTCCCCCCAGATTAAAGTATCCTTTTTTTCTTCTAGAAATAGATTGAAAGTAATCTGAAATCAGGCGATTAGAGTCTGGTGCTGTTTTCATGACTCTACAACACAGTAGTATTTTGTTTTGTGATGTAGCAAATGCCCAGATAGGGCCAAAGTCCTAAGGTCCTGATCCCAGGACCAAGTTCATTTGATCTTCATAAAAAAGAACTTGAGTACTAGTGAGAATAATGAAAGTAGGAAATAAAACGTATACAGTTAAGAATCAGAGTACAGCATAAAACAAGAAACTTATTATGAGTATACACAGAGTCAGAGTATAGGCTTACTCTCCAGGGATTAGCACCATTTCTATAGAAAACCTATAAATTTTATAGGCATATTAATGGAATAAATTAATAAAAGGTGGAATATATATGATATTTGAAGGAAGAAGGAGGACATTGTGGTGGTGATGTCTTAGAGTTTTAAGGTGCTTCCCATATTCTAATAATATTTAGTGATTATTGAATATTTCTATAGCAATTTTAAATGGTAATGGCATGGCAGTAAGAGATTCTTATGATGCAAAATCATTATAATGATGTGGAAGTCATCTACCTTTATTTGGTTCTCAATCTTAGATTTTGATGGCTCCAATCAGTCTTAGATTCCAAGTGTCAGATCCCATTGTTCTTCCTTTTTTGAGGAACTTAGCTCCTGAAACATATTAACTATTTTGGAAAAACATATTTAGCATACCAACATTGCATGTAGCTATGTAAAAAAGACATGATCAAAGATTAGAACTGATAAAATTTGAAGGGGCA
The DNA here is from genome assembly GCF_027595985.1 of Sorex araneus. Taxonomy (NCBI): domain Eukaryota; kingdom Metazoa; phylum Chordata; class Mammalia; order Eulipotyphla; family Soricidae; genus Sorex; species Sorex araneus. The sequence goes on along the minus strand of NC_073306.1, from coordinate 122,961,684 downwards.
TGGTATTAATGGGTAAGGTACATAGTTATTAGTCCTTGTAAAATAAGCACAAAATATTTGCTTAAGGGAATGACAGGATGTTGGAGTTGTTAAGTTTTGCAATGGTTTCACAAAGGAGTATTTTTCCATGACAGGCAACGTTTTCTGATTACTTCCCTTTCTAGGTCAGTTAGTTGCCACACTGATTCTAGCTGTTTTTTCTATCACTTTGAGTTGTTTTTTTACAGGGGTTTAAATCATGCTGGTCACTGGGCATTGTGAAGAATAGGTTCCCATCAAAGATTTGCTCTGAAGGAAGAAAGTATACAGTAGGGCTTGATTTTTGTTCAGGATCCTGGTGACTCTTAGGGCATATCTTTAAGGATGCAAGTACCACCTTCAATCCTCTCTCCTTAGCCAGATCAGGTCAGGTCTAATTGTCATTCATTGCCACTTCAGAATTTCTCAAAGATAGCAGTCATCTCTGTACAGGAACATTGTTGCTAAGCATGCTTGGCCCTAAAATGAATGGTCAACCTGAGTTATCCACCTTTTCAATGACTTTCAATACCTTAGCTTAGGTTCTAGCAGATACATTATATACTATTGGGAGTTTGGGAATCAGAGGAGAACAAAAGATAAAGAAGAGAACGTACAAAGATGTTTGTACTTGTGCATCCTCCTTTCTCCATAAGCCTGTTTTTCAGAAGAGAAATATTTACTGCGCATCCTCTTAACAGATGAGTGGGTCTTTGTAACAGTAAATACAAATGATACAATGAGACCTAGGCTAGGTCTTTTTCACTAAAACTAGGATGCTGGAGCTTCAAGAAGCAAAGTAGATAAACTTATGTGAAAGGGACTGTAAATTGCCTGGTTAAAGAGTTCAGATATCATTTTTAAGATAGTAACTTATATTTAAGGCATTTCAAGTAAAAGTGCATGATAGAATGTTTATGTTATATATTTTCGCTGACAAAATCTCTGTGTAGATAGAACCCAGGTGATATTTAAGGTTAAAGACTTTGAACATTATTCTGCAAGACACTGATTTATATTTGAGGCATTTTAAGAGTTCTTGATAGAATGTATATGTTACATACATACATATATATATATATTTTTACAAGCTTTGTGTAGATTGAATCCAGGTAAGCATGGAGGCATACAGATTAATAGAGGGAGAGTTTAAAAGATTAGCAGATAAAGTCTTAAAATCATGAATAATTTGCACACTTTGTAATTTCATACACAGGCAAGATGATCTATGAAAGTCACTTCCAGAAGTTTCTAATTTGTCACACACACATACACACACACACACACACTACACACACACATCCCTACCTCACATCATGCCTCCTCCATGGCATAATTGCTATATTCATTTTAAAACCTGGGGCTAAAGGAGATAGAACAGTGGACAAGGCACATGCCTTGCATGTGACTGACCAGGTTCAGTCACTGGCAACATATATGGTTCCAAGTCCACCAGGATTGATCCCAGAGTGCAGATTCAGGAGTAAATCCTGAGCACCACCAGTTGTGGCCTGAAAAAACAAAGCAAAGAAAGAAAACCACAGTAGAAGTCTCCAGGACTCTCTCTAACTCTCCTTAGGCTGAGACTGTGGTATCTTCACAATGAGGACATGTGTGAGGAACTGAGGGAGAACCAAACTTGCTGACTCCAGCAAGCTTTCCAGCCTCCCTCACTTTAGTCCAGATTGTGTATTCAGCTTCCTCTTTTCTCCAAATGTGTCTGCAAAGCAGGGGAGAAGTGGCCACAAGCCTCTTCTGTGAATATTGGACACTCTTCAAAGCAGTGATACTATTTCAGTTGAAAAAAAAATGTCTATGCAAAACCTCACCTCATGGTAAAAATCCATTTAAACAGGCTCTGGTTTATTTACTGTAACCAGAGCAGAGTAGAACTGGAGCTAGGATAATTAAGCTCTAATTCATCGATACATGGGGAACAGTACATTTCAGTTGAAGAATTTCAACAGGAATGAATGGTTGGGCTGGGGCAAGAGTTGGGGGCACTAAATTATAAGAAGAAAACCTTTCCTTCTGTTTCACATTGATACTGATCTCCCACAGCACTCCTCAGCGTTAAGTCCAAACACTGATTGCCTGGGCATAAACATATCTTACATGGCATAGTGGTGCTGTACCAAGGTTCAGGTGACAGAGAGGCCAGCTGGCATCAGTAAATAATTTCTCTTTTCTTGGTCTCCCTCATAGGCTAGACTAGAGGAGATTGGAAGTAGAGAAAACACTGAGCCTTATTGGCATACTTGCTGCTTTGCTCCTATTTAAAGTTAAAATTCAGTGCGGGGTTCCTTGTCAAGTTCAACATTCCTGGGAGGGATTCAGTGAAATGTGATTCTAGGTTTCACAGCACACACATTTCTGAAAGCATCCCTAGGCCTATACGTAGATGATTCACTCAATACTCAAAACCCGAGTCAAGTTTCTAAGTGTCCTTTGTACATGCTCTTCTCTCTGACCTTCCCTGTGCCCATGGTGCTTGCCCTTTCTTCAGAGATCTGAAAACATTTTATTACTCTGATTTTTATTCACACATTCATTGATTTATTCAATAAACACACACATATGTCTGATTACATATATATATACATTTGTATGTAGTAATGTTACAATGTATGTGTAACGTAGATACAAATTTATTTAGTTATATTATCGATGAGAAAATAAAATCAATTCATAATGTGAGATATTACTTATTGTATTTGCACACCCCCCCAGTGAGTTTTCCCTAGATATTCTAATATACTTCCATATCCAGTAAATGGGCCCCGTAGGTTGATTGCAGTGTCTCCTGATCCTAGTCTGAGCAAGTGTGTATGCTGTTTTCTGTGATGGAATAAGCCCTGTCAAGCAATGGGCCTTAAGATTGAGGCAGGTTGTCCGCCACCTAAGATCCTAAACATTGAACAAGTAGATTGGGAAAATGAATGAATCAATGAATCAATAGCAGTTATTAGTGAATATTAGGGATGTTTATGTTTGAAAGTTTGCTGATGATTTAGTAATTATAAAGATGCCATGAAAATATAATGCTTGTTTCTATCAATTAGCCTATGGTTAAACTGCTTTCTTTATCATTGTATCATTTAAAGTTTCCAAGATCATGTTGAGTACTAGCAATATATAAGGCCCAGTTATCTTTCTCTTTTTCTTTTTCCTTAGATTTAGGGCATGTGGAAATCAGAGTCTGTGGTATATTCATCTCTTTGTATCCTGTGGGACTAGCACTGCTCTAAAAATAAATAGCACTGTCGTAGCACTGTCATCCCGTTATTCATCGATTTGCTGGAGCGGGCACCAGTAACGTCTCCATTGTGAGACTTGTTGTTACTGTTTTTGGCATATCAAATATGCCACGAGTAGCTTGCCAGGCTCTGCCTTTTGAGCAGGATACTCTTGGTAGCTTTCCAGGCTCTCCAAGAGGGGCAGAGGAATTGAACCCAGGCTGACTGTGTGCAAGGCAAACACCCTACCCACTGTGCTATTGCTCCAGCCCTTGAAATATAGTAGATGCTAAAAACGTAATTTAAAAAGAGAATAAGTAGTCATAGTAATTCTCCTAAAATCATATGAATGTCATTTCAGCTGGAGAGGTGAGGAAACAGTCATGGCGATGAAGTGATGTTACTATTTGCACACTTATTAGTAAGCAATGTTATCTAAGCTCTGCCCCAGGTTTGAAAGGCAACAGCAAAATTGCATACACAACGATCTAACTGTGAAGCCAAAGATACTCTTCTAAAGCCAGGGCTTGGTTGATGCAAAATGGAAATGAGTGGTGTCAGCAGGCATTCATGAACTGAGCGGGCTTAGCTCACCTGCCTGGCTACCAAGCTGGCCCCCTTCCATTCTAGCTGAAGCAGATGCTGCATTGGTGACACCAGCTTTCCCTGAAGTCCAAGACAGACTGCTGTGTTGTTAGCAGAGCAGAGCCAGGAGTGTAGAGTGCACATGAGTTGTTTCACCCAATTTCTGGGGGTGAGAGGAAGCTGGGAACGGGCATACTGGCGACAGCTGAGCCTGTTGGGAATGCAAAAATAGAGCAGGGCAAAGGTTGTGGGGATGGAGATGGAAAATTCTCAGTCTCTGTGCCTTCCTCTAATCACCAGGGCTTCCACCGTGCCCAACTCGGGGAGGGGGGGGCGAAGAAAGAGGGAGAAATGTCATCACCTTGGGCTGGGCAGGTGACAGAGTCCTGGGGACCTTTGGGGACAGGGGAAATTGGGCAGCACCTGCTGTGCTTATCCTGGGCAGATACTGGCAGCCCCAAGAAGCTCTGCATCTGGTGGGCGGCCCCCAGTTCTAGGGGTTTTACCCTGCCTGGATGTTTGCCTTGGCAGCCCTAGAGCATCAGCCTTGGCCCCCGCCTGATTCCCCAGCGGCCGTGCAGCCGGGCCAGCACACCTGAAAGTCATTAGCGTGGGGTCCCATTTTGTTCTCACATTTCCAAGCAGTGACCTGCAGCCATGTGTGACGGGGCAGGCACTTGATCAACTTGCTTTTCCCGCCCCACCCCACCCAGGCTACCTCCCCTTCCATCAGTCCCTGCCCAAGACCTTCCAATCTGCCCCCAGACCCCAAGCTAACAAGGACTCTTTTCTTTCCTCTTTTTTTAAATAAATGTGGATAAGATCTGACTCATATTTTCATACCCTATTTTTGTCAGTATTCCTCAGTTTTTTTCATGCATGAGAACTCTGAGGTTCAGAGTCCTTAAGTGGCTGGTCGAGAATAACATAGCAAACAGGGTGCAAAGTCCTAACAGCAAAAGGTCCTGGGAGTCTCACACAAGCATCCCCACCCCACCCCTCAGGAACTCTGGCCAGTTCACTTTACTGATGCTCACAAATGACCTCAGGTTTCAGTCTTTCAGGAGTGCAAGCCACTGCCCAGTTTCTCTGACCATCCATTACCTTAACAAACAGTTCTCTTTTCAGTCTCTTTCAACCACTGATCCTGCTAGTTTTTACCTTCTAAAATTATTCCCACTAGAAATATAGTTGTCCAACTTACGTTTTCATTAAGGCAATAGCTCTCAACCAGCAATGCCGTGTCCCTAGGGGACATTTGGCAATATTTGGAGACATTTTTAGTTCTTGCAACTGGGGCAGGAGGTCAGCAGCAAGTGTACAGTAGAGGTAGAAGTCAGGGACTCTATAAAACATCCTAGAATGCACAAGGCAGTCAACAGCAAAAAGCTATCCAGCCCAAAACATCAACAGAGTCTAACTGAAAAGCTGCTCTAAAACCGTCAGTATATGGACATAAGATACTTTCTTCACAAGATTATAACTCTATAAGACTGAGTCATCGATGCCATAGCTCACGGAGTCATTCATGTATGATATGGCCAGCTTGCACCAGTCCCTCGAGATTCCTGGGTACATCTCTTGCCAAATTCACATTTAAAGATAGTGGTAGATGCTTGCAGATCAATAGACTAGGTATCTTTGCTAGATGGAAATTGGGCACTTAATTGTCTAGGTCTTTTCTGTTCCCCTGAGGACACCTATCAATCAGCACTCGACTCACACTTTCCATGTGACAGAGATCTGCATTGTTCTATTTGATCTTCACAGTTTTCTGAGGAAACCAACATCTTTATCCCAATTGAATACTGGGAAACAGACATAGAAGTTAAACCAACTTGTCCACTATGCTGGCGGGGGCAGGATTTGAGACTGGCAGTCCAGCTTCAGAGCCTGCATCTTCGGCATTGAGCTATGAGCCAGATGCTAGCTGCAAGCACAACTACAATGTCCTGTGGATTCCTCAGCTGGTCAATTTGAAATCAACAAGTATTTATTTACATGAGAAGAATAGCAATCCGAGATTATTTTGTAATTTTTATCTCTTAATAAAATAGAATTTGTATGGATCACTTCCTTTTAGGTAGATATTTATACTGTAAAATAAACACATTGAGTCAGAGAGATAATACAGGACTAAAGGCACATATAATCAACCCCACTTTGATCCATCACATCACATATGGTTCCTGAACACTGCCAGGAGTGGCTCCTGAGCCTAGAGTAGGAGTAAGCAGTCCTGAGCACTGCTGGGTATGGCCAAGACAACATACATTTGCATACGCGCGCAAACACACACACACACACACACACACACACACACACACACACACACACACACACACACACGAGTTCTTAAAATTCTTGGAGCCAGAAAGATAGTGCAGCATGTGCTTGCCTTGCGTGTTGCCACCTAGGTTCAAAGCTTGACACCACATCTGATCCCCAAAGCACCACCACGAGTGATACCTAAATGTATAGGCAGGAGTAAGCCCTGATCACAGAGAGATGTGGCCCAGACCCTGCCCCCCAAGTTTTCATGGTAAACACAAGTTTATGATAAGTGCAGAGTACAGTGGGACATGCCTTTCCATACATTTGTTTATCATCATTTCAGTAAGTGAAAGTGGGAAAGAAAAGTGGACACCCAGAACAAGACATTGGGCAGGATTCATTGAATCGATGCCACTTTTCTAAAGTCAGTGGAGCTTCTCCCTCAAGGTGTACAGAGCACAGAACACCTGCTCTCATGATCTTTGGGGGAGGTTGGTACTCATAGAGCAGATGGCTACAGGTAGAAAAGAATGTGCACTAAATGGATCTGTCAATGCTAAGTCTTTCACAAGGCCATATTAAAAATATTGAAGTCCATATTACAGCATATTAAAAAGACACTCATTGTTATCCCTGGATCCACCAGTTTGACTTCAAAATAAGAAGCTCACAATGTCCACGTCCTAGAAAGAAACAAGGTCTTGGACACCATTGTAACCTGCTAATATTGGACAGTGGAGAGAGTAGGGTTGTTGGGAACATGTAGGCAGCCAAAATGAGTTTTAATTTCAGATTAATATAGTCATAAACTACAATAAAGTGCATACGTATATATTATTGAACATAAAACAGAATTATAAATGTTAAAGTTTTATGCTTCAGATAGACGTCCATTAAAGCTGTTAAAGGCTCTATTGACACGCTCAGAGACTCAGGACTGGAGCAATAGCAAAGGTAGGGCATTTGCCTTGCATGCAGCCGACCTGGGTTTGATTCTTTCGTCCCTCTTGGAGAGCCCGGCAAGCTATCGAGAGTATTCCACCCATATGACAGAGCCTGGCAAGCTCCCTGTGGCATATTCAATATGCCAAAAACAGTAACAACAAGTCTCACAATGGAGATGTTACTGGTGCCCGCTCAAGCAAATCGATACACAACAGGACGACAGTGCTACAGTGCTATAGATATCCATATGATATATAAACATGAACTTGTAGGGTACGTGTGTATATATAACACATAGTTTATGTATGGATATAACATACATACACATATATTTTGAAAGTATGTGCTGTTAATTATTCATCTGAAATTCAAATTTTACTGGATAGTCTATATTTATCTGGCAACCCTGGCAGGGAACTGAGGCCAGAATCTTGAGTTGCCTGGTTACTGGCAGGGACCTGTCACATGAATTGCTGAGGAGGCGAGGCTGGGGACCAGGGACAGGAAGTAGTCCCAGGACATGAACAGTCAACAATTCTGGGCACAGGCAGTCCCTCCCTTCTGCTCCAGAGAATCACAATATTTGAGAACCAGACTGTCAGATTCCTGGCATTCACCTCAGACTCAAGCCTGTTTGTTTGGCTTTGTTGTCATTGCCTCCTGCAATCCAGTGATTTTCTCATCCCTGCTTCAATTGGGTCAGTAATCAACAATGTTCTAAAGTCTGGCTGACGTACAGGATACAAGGGATGCTCCTGAAAAGACAGGTTTCCTAGTTCTCACCTAACAGGAAGCTCTAGACTTGGTATGGGGTATTGAGTTTCCACAGATCTTTGAGTGAGTATGACTATTAAATATTTGGGAAATCTGACCATTTCTGACCCTGATCTAAATTCCTCTACTCCATCAAACATGCTCCTTTGTTAGAAAATCCTGGAATTCAGTGTCTCAGAGACAAAAGCTAGAATTAAACAAGACTGATGCATCCATGGAATGAGAGATATTGGGGAGTAGGGCTTAGGGCTGAGAAGGGAAGACCCTGAGAGCTGGAATATCAGAGACACATACACAGCAGGTTGTGGTGAGAATGGCCACCCACCATGCCTCAGAAGCAGAGCTAGCAAGGGTCGGAGTAAGGCTGTAATGGGGTGATGACAGCCATAGGGAATATAGGTCACACATCTAATGCCCACAGACAAAAAGCAGTTGATATGAGGGGCTCAGTGCTTGGAGCTGGACGGCAATACAAAGCAAAATATCTCAAAAACGGAATCCATCTCTCTGAGTTTTGATGTCTCTATATGATGTAACATGAAGATTCTTTCATGATTGTATTCATTTCTCAGGATGTCCATGAGCTAGTCATCTACTGGAGTTAGAAGTACTGCCACTAACAAAATGTATATGATGCAAAACTTGTTGACCTGAGAAGGCAGGAAATAAACAATGGAAAGGAAAGGAACTAGTTGCTCCTGTAACCAGGAGAGATAGTTATTGCTTACAATTGCCCGTCGATTCTATAAAGGGAACAAAAAATCATAGTAGAGAATGTTTTCAATAAATTAAACATACTCACCACAGACTCCATGAGCTTAAATCTATAAATGTAGAGGACCAGCATATTTATCAAAGGGCAGACCAAAGAGCAAGTCACATGCCTGGAATTTCAATGGAGACAATTTGATGTAGGGAATTTGTGTCAAGATTTAAGGAGATCTAAAAGGGCAGAGAAAAGGTGAGGTGTTTTAGAGGCAGACAATAGTACAGAAGCCCTGCTTCCTCCAGGGCTGAAGGAACATGGGAAGAAAGCGCCTTTGCAAGAGTTCAGGTGCCCCATAGAAGCTGAGATTGTACAGACTTGTGGGAATATGTAAGGGACAGGTTGGACAGTGGGATCTGAAGCCACAACTGAAGAACAATTGCTGCAGAGAGCCCATCCCAAATGAAGGGAGGGTGTGTGTGGGGGTGGGGGGGGGAAATCACACAGCTTGTTCCTATCCTATCACTTGCCAAGTCTTTCCTTGGTAGACCCTACCCTGAAACTCACAGAGAAGGGAACCTGGAAATGTGCTGCCACAGTATACAGAGCAGGTGGATAAAAGGGCAGGAAATGTATTTGATGCAGTCAACCTGCACCAGAAGAAGGCAAAAGATTGGACAGAGGTTAGTGCCTTATCTGCACAGGGACCTGAGTTTGAACACCAGAATCTCACGACCTACAGCACGGCAGATGTAACCCAGGAGACTCCAAGTACCATGAGGTGTGGCCCTGATCCTTCCCAGGTATATCAAGCAGCACCACATTGCCAGGTCACAGTTCTGAAGTGTCTGGTTTAGTTGGCTGGATATAGTCGGGAATGCATTGCTTGGGAGTCACTCCCTCCCAAAGAGTTTAAAACGCAGCCAAAATATGTGAAACCTGTGAGACTTGTTGTTACTGTTTTTGGCACATCGAATATTCCACTGGTAGCTTGCCAGGCTCTGCCCTGTGGGTGAGATACTCTAGGAGCTTGCCGGACTCTCCAAGAGGGGCAGAGGAATTGAACCCGGGTTGGCCGCACACAAGGCGAATGCCCTACCCGCTGTGTAAAAAAAATGGAGAGGCGGTTAATGTTGGTGTCTTTTTACTGGAGTGTTAGCATGGTAGAACAGACTGCATGTGTGAACTGATTTAGCCTAGTACCGGGGACAAATCACACACAAGGCTACATGTTGCACCACACACTAGAATAGATTCATCCAGTTAGTTGTCTTGCCAGAGTCTGGAACTGTACGTTGAACCCACAGATCATTAACCAGTTTTCTCGGAAGATCTTCCTTCGTTGGTCTTGGGAAAAACATCTGAATAGAGTCAACAGAAGGAAAGACATATTCAAGAGAGAATTTCCAAAACGATGTGCTAGAGTCAGCTTGCACTAGGTCATACGAAGAGTCATAGCATTTTCAGGAATTTTGTGTGCCTGACACAGCCATTATTGGAAGCTAATCAAACAATTTAAAAAGTTGTATTAAAAGCCAAGGCAATTAATACTCAAGATACAATGTTTTCTATTTATTTGCTGCTTCTCACGATTACCTGTACTTGTGTGATTATTTGTAATTTTAAGATCTCTGTGGCGGTGAATGCAACTGATATAAGAGAGCTACAGCCCTCCATTCTTTCAGTGAAAGATGAAACTTTCAGTGATCTGATATTGATCATTTAAAATTGACTTTAGCGGAAGTAGTTAAACCAGCGGAAATTGCACGTGCAACAAGTTAAAGTGGCTTGGTTTGTTGTTCCTGAGAACTGTCTGCAGAACACTTACTAGCATAACAATTGAACCTCCCCTCCCCTATTAATCTTGAGGAAACTTGGACACTGTCTGTATCACTGTCATCCTTGTTGCTCACCGATTTGCTCGAGTGGGCACCAGTAACATCTCCATTGTGAGACTTGTTGTTACTGTTTTTGGCATATCAAATATGCCACAGGTAGCTCGCCAGGCTCTGCTGTAGCTTGCTGGGCTCTGAGAGGGAGGGAGGAATCGAACCCGGGTCAGCTGCGTGTAAGGCAAATGCCCTACCCGCTGTGCTATAGCTCCAGTCCTTGGACAATGAAGCAAAAATAATGGTGTCCCAAGGATTGACAGGCCCTAACCCCTTCGATAAACAGAATCACTCACAGGAAAAGCACAGCAATAGTTCTTACAACTTTGTCTATTTTCACTTTTTTTTTACTTTAGTAGATAAAAATTCCCTTTTCCATGCTACCACTTGAAGCAGCTAGGGCAGGTTGGCTGGAGTCTGACTTCCTTGCATTAACTGAGAAATGCCAAAGGAGCTGTAAAGAGTTAATTTAGAAAGTGATGAGGACTAGGATTAGGAAATATCGGGTGCTTCTTTAAACTTCCTTAATTATTGAGAGAAAGCAAAAGAGGAGGTATCTTTATATATCCTTATTTGCCTCTCTTTCTTTCTTTTTTTTATGGTTTCTGGGTCACACCCGGCAATGCTGAGGGGTTACTCCTGGCTCTGCACTCAGGAATTACTCCTGGCAGTGCTCGGGGAACCATATGGGATACTGGGAATCGAACATCGGTTCACTGCATGCAAGGCAGACGCCCTATCTGCTGTGCTATCACTCCAGCACCCTATTTCCCTTTCATTTAAGAGGGCGAGCTTAGAAGTTAGATTTGGACTTTTTCTTATTTCCTGGTCCACAAGTTGCAGCTAATGTAAGTTGTATAAGGTGAGTAGAAATTAGATCTAAAAAAGAAATTGGCACTCTTTATTTTTTCTTGGGATACTTAATTGTTCATACCACTGAAAGAATGTACTAAAGAAAATAATCCTCCTGCCTGTTGGAGACCAAGTTGAACAAGAGAAATATGCTTTAAAAATTGGCCTTGGAATAATTTTGTTTGTGCCATGATGAATCTTCTGGAAGACCTTATGTGCCAATTCATCTAAACCCAACTTGGGGGTCATGTGGGTATCTAATCCAATTTGTTTTCCCTCTTTTCCTGCCACTGGGATTTTTCTAATAATCACACAGGTCTCTTCAACTTCGCTTCTAGTTTTTCCTAAAACAGCTAAAGGCTCTTGCAGTCTCCTACAGGCAGACAGGAAGTGCTAAAAGTAGCACCCCTGGGAGTCAGGCTTCCCCACACAATGGGATAATTCTGGGCATTCTTTGTCTGCCAGTTGCCTTGGTGGGATCCAGCTGCAGGTGCCCACAGTATGGGTTGCAAGCACACCTTGTTTGGCTGCAATCCCTTTTTCTCACCTCCTCTTCCCCTGCAGATGTTCTCACAGCTCCCCCAATAAATTTGTACGCCCAGTTCCTTCAGTTCTGCCCTAATACTCTAATGGAAATTAAAACTAAAGAAATTGCTCTCAACCTCATGAATGGCTCCACCCTCCCAAGTTGGGTCCAAAATATGCCCCACACAGCATAATCAGGGACCTTGGACGTGGCTCAAGCAGTAAAACTCAGGATTTGCATGTACAAGGCCCTGGGTTTGATTCCCAGCTCAGCGGGCCCCCAGCCTACAGGACAGCTTCCTGTGTTGATCCTGGTGGTCCCTCACACTGCCCAGACCTGAGCATCACTTGAGCTAGGTACTATTTAGAAATCAAAACAAACCAACAAAACGCACAGACAGATTTCCAAAAAAGAGATACGCCCTATCCAAAAAAGACCTAACCCAAAGCATGTAAGAGACCGGAGGGGTGTTATTCAAAAAAGTAGCCCAAGATGATAGCAGCCTCACATGGTAAAGGTGCAGGGCAAACTGTGGTGAAGGGCCAGGCTGCTCAGCAAAGCTTGGAATCTGTCCAACGCTTTGCACAGGCCAAAGTGCTGTTGGCTGCCCCGTGGGCCCAAGCACTCAGCAGCAGAAGGCAGCAAGGGTACTTAGCTCATCTGTCAGAGCCAGCCCAACAGCAGCACATGGATGCAGGAGAAGCACTCACACAGACTCGCGGATTTTAGGAGAAAAACAACACAGATTTGTTAACGTCTGTCACCTCCTTTGGGCAGCTGTAGCTCTTTAAGAGCCAAGGGGTCCCCAGTGAACGTGGATCAACCAGCACATGAGGGATGATTGACGGGGAACACTTTTGTCCAAATGCCTGCTCATGTTGGGCTCACACTCAGCTGTGAGCGGGGATGTTTCCTGAGCCTGGGGCTGGGACCAGGACTCCCAAGGAAACCAGTTTCTCTTCAGGACCCTGCAGTTCCGCAGGATCGGGTTTCAACTCTGCTTTGCTAATTCCCCTTGCCTTCCTCCTTTCCCCTCTGAAACATTTAAACTTCCATAGCTCTATAAGTTCAAATGTTCTTTTATGGAGTGAAATAAACAGCTTTTATAGCCCGAAAACAGCAAGCTGAGAGATCAGCCGTTCGCCACTGAAGCAGGCATGTTTAAGCTAAAGAAATAGATGGCATTCCCTTCCTTATTGTGAGCTATATTTTCCCCCAAACTAATGGGAGGTAGCGTGTAAATTAGCTGCTTTCGAAGTTGCCAGGCAGAGTAGTGAATGCAGCCTCTGGGCTTTTGCTACAAGGCTGCCCCCCTCTGGCTCCCACCACAACGTGATTTGTGGAGAAATCAAGAACGTTTAAGAAAAGCAGCTCAGAGTTGGGGCAAGGAGAGGTCAGGGTCTCAGATGCTGATGGGTGACTCTACTCCATTTGGCCAAGTCCAGAGGGCCAGGGTGCAAGGCAGAGGGGCCGAGGGACCATTCCTTTCTTTGCCAGTGCTAACCTTTCTGGTACTAAAATTAAAGGTCCTTTCTTTAGGGCTCTACCTTCATGTTAGGAATTAGAACACGATGGGAACATTTCATGTTGCATATGAGCAACTTGCTGGAGATGGATTCTGGTTGGAGCCCGAGTCTCTTTTGTCTGCACCAAAGAGCCAGTTCTCATCTCTTCACAGAGTGGAAGTCTGTTAGTACAAGGAGGGGTCTTCACAGAGCAGCTCTCAGGCTGTTCTAACTCTGGGCTTCCTTGTTCTCTCTTTCATCATGCGAAGTCATACCCTCAAAAAGCTTCCTTTACAACCCATCCGCTAGCCTCTCTCTCTCTCCCCACACTTACTGTGCGGGGAGAGAGAGAGAGTGCCTGGAGGGCACATTCACCCTAATGTGCCCTCCAGGCACAAGAAGTACCTCACCATGTTGTTGCAAGTGCATGTCATCAAGCAAATGAGTCTTGTTTCTTCAAGCAACTGGCCCCAATAGAACTGGAGTCTTTCTTTTACTCTACAGAAAATATACCATGGTTATATTGGTTTGCGAGGACTACCACAGCAAAATACCATGAAGCTCAGTATTGTTGTTGTTCTTCTGCTTCTAGCTAACTAGACTTCTGTCACTGTCACTGTCATCCCGTTGCTCATCGATTTGCTCGGGCGGGTACTAGTAATGTCTCTCATTGAGAGACTTATTGTTATTGTTTTTGGCATATCCGATCCGCACCGCAGAGCCTGGCGTGTTGGATATGCCAAAAAACTAGACTTGGTAATAAAAATGTGTTCCCTCTCTATCCTGAATGCTAAGATCCTGAAATCAAGGGTTGATTCCCCTAAAGATTAAGGAGGAATCAGCTCCATACCTTCATTCTTAGTACCCATGACTTGCTGGGGATTATTTATTGACTTATAGAAGAGAAGCATTGCCCCTACCCCTGCCATGACCTTCACATGTCTCCCTGAGATATCTCTTTAACCAAATACCTCCCTTCCATCAGGTTATCAGTTCCATTGCACTAGAACCCACAATAGTGACTTCACATTAAGTAATTCAACTGTAGCGGTCCCACTTCCAAATAAGCTCACTTTCTAGATTCCGGAAGTTAGGATGTCAGCATGAATTGTTAGAGAGGAGCAACAATCTATGCTTTACCTATGCCCTTTGCAGGAAGCAGAGTTGAGAGCTCTTTCCTCACTTTCTAGGCACACACTTAACTTTGCACAACTGTTTGCAAAACTAACTCCAACTACTTGTTCAACTGTCTTCTGCATTGGTTTGTAAGTCCAACCAGATCATGATCAGTGAGTATTTGCTGAATAATAATAACACTTTCACAATTGTCTTCTTCTTGCTGAGGATTGGCAGGAAAGCAAAAAAGAGAAAAAGCACCGAGATCACCAGCTACCTTCTGTTCTGTGAGCTTCTAGATCCCCTTCTTACGTTTTTTGTATCCCTCTCCACCGCAAATCATTATCCTCCCACCAATTTCTCCTTAACTTTGTGTTTTAAAAAATATTTCCTTGCCTCCTAGTTCCACAAAGACCCACCGCTCAAGCAATGTGTACTAGATCTAAACACCCATTGTCACAAAGTAGAAGGAGTCTAGAAAAGTGAATTTTTCATCACATTAGGAATTTTCATTTTAGATTTTTCTATTATTATCTAATATTTCCTAATATTAAATGTTAGTAATTTTCATATTAGAAAATTATAATAGTTTTCATATTAGGAATCAAGGAATTCCTGATACAATTTATAGTCTCTCAGCCATTGTTTATGCCTTTGTGTTAATCCCAGGATTTATATTTTCCTTATTGTGATGATATAATATGATGTATAATTGCTTTTAAGAGTTTGAAATTTCTTTTGTGGAACTAGAGGGCTTAATTCATGAGTTATAATGCCTTGCTGCCAACAGACACTTGTCACATGGCATGGGGTGCTCATGTCTCTTCTCATTCAGGAGGGAAAGTGTCATACTCTGGGGACTCCAAGAAAGTGGAGTGAGTGTGAGATCTTGATCTTGCAGCAGTCTCTGGAAAGCCACTGGTTGGAGTGGCATGCGTGAGCCACATACGAAGTTCTGGCCAAAGTTGAAGACACTCCTTTAGAAATGCTTCTCCCTGTCCATCCTGGAGAACCAGAGATGTGTGCAAGGAGCAATCTTGTTTCTTGGTTCTACCTTAGTCAGCTTGTGGGTTAACTCAAGTGAAGCCAAACAGCTTCACGGGTGGGAATATCAACTCTAAAATGGCTTGCATGTTTGCAACATGATTGGCATAGATGTCATAAAAGGTGAGAGCCAGTGTTACCACTGCCAACGAATGTTATAGGGAACCATATGCCCAACTTACACCAACTAAAGGGGTGTGGGGACTTACAGACCACTACAATAGAAATGAATTGCACAGGGAGAATAAAGCTCATGTCCAGGCCAGAGCAGATACTGTACCACGCCTAATGCCCAGGGTGACGAGCAGCATGTGCAGGGGCTGTGCCATGCTGAGGGGGTCTATTTTCTCTTTTTTGTAGCAGCAGCAGTGAAGGTCATAATAAATATCCTTTTCTACAGAAACAACCACAAAAAAAGACAAGCAGAGAGCTAAACTGAGCTAGAGTTTAGGGTTGAGATAATCTCCGTGTCCCTCAGCACTAGTCACCTATGTTGCATAGTAAGTTATTAAGAGGGATTGGAGCATTAGGACAGTGGATAGGGCACTTGCCTTACATACAATTGATCCAGATTCAATCCCTAGCACCCCACACAATCACCTGAGGCCCACAAGAGTGAACCCTGAGCACAGATCAAGGTGTAAGTCCTGATCACTGCTGAGTGTACCCCCCAGACAAACAAAAAATATCATTAAATATAGCATTTTTGCACATTCAATGTTTCTCATCTCACATAGTTTCCATGAGTTTAGAAACTAGAAGTAGCTGGGCCTGACAGTTCTGAGATAGAGTAGCCCTAGGATTATTGGCTAATCTGACTTCACTGAGGACCTGCCTTGTCTAATAAATCCACATCCAAGGTTCTGGCAGATTAGTGCTGTTTACTGATGGGAAATCTCAATTATTTTTCTCACAGGTCTCTCCAGAGTGCTGTGTAAGTATCTTCAGGGGATGATAGTGGGCTTTGCAGGTAGTCAGGTAAGCCAAGAATCAGCAAAGGGCAAACAGAGCTCACCATGAAAGGTGAAATGAGTTTTGACAATATCCTATTTATTACACAACCCTAGAGGTCAACCCTATGCAGTGTGTGTGTGTGTGTGTGTGTGTTTTATGGTGGTGACAGAGCCAGAAAATCACTTATGATGAAGAAAGATATGTATGTAAGAGAGATTTTCTTTCTCCAAGCTTCTTTCTCCCAGACATCAGTTCCCACCAGCATATCCCCACACACTTGGTCTCTGCACCTGTGTTCATACTGTTTCTGTGCTGTTCATATGTACTTCCAGGCACTTCCTGCATAGTTATCTAGCTGTATTTTTCTACTATGTGGTTATATCTTGAAACAGAAACGATGCTCAGTTCTTATACAGGAAATCAGGTAGAGATTGGTTATGTGGGTGTTGGAAATACCTAGAAGCTAACAGACATACCTTGAACCCATGAAGGACAAAGAAAATGCTTGGAACTGAGACTCAAGCTCAATGTTACTCTCAAACTTGGCTAGCCTCACCAGTACTCGCTCAGGACATCATGGTCTACACTTAGTAATTCCAGCCCTGGGCACATCTTAGAATGTGTGTTCTTTCTTCAGGCTGCCAAATTGCTAAGCTATTCTCATCTGTCACTTTGTGGTAAATCAATTCGGAGTAATTCCCTGGAAAGAGTAAACTGGTGCTTACATGGTGTTGGGCTAAAGAATAGTCTGCTCTTGGTGTATTCACTCAGCCTCCCGAGGGGAAATGGATCAGGATACTCTCCTTTGGGCAATGATGGAAGGCATGCTCTGGGGAACTGTGTACATGTAGGTATGTGTGTGTGTGTGTTGGGGGCAGGGGGATTGTGTCCACATATGTGCGTGTGTGTATATGTGCAGCAATTAATAGGCTTTCTGGAAGGAGCATCTTAAAGGAGTTCCAGGTTGTGGAGGGGACTGAGCCCAAACAAAGGGCTTCTGTGAAGAGCTCTGGCAGGAGCGCACCATAATTTAGCATACAATCGGCAGCTTTGTGAAAGAGGTTTGCCTGAGCCTGGTAGGTTGTGGGGACCGAACTTGGAGAGAAATAAGGAAGAGAATCAACATCTGGGCTGTTCCAAACTGTCTTCTAAAAATTAAATTTGTAGTCATTGACTTAATTAAGAATAGTTAATTTGGGCGCCTGACCAGGTAGGGCATTTGCCTTGCACAGGGCTGAACTGAGTTGGCTCCTCTTACACAGAGTTGAACTGGATTTGTTCCCCAGAACCCCACATGGTCCCCCGACCATGCTAGGAATGGTCTCTGAGCACAAAGCCCTGAGTATTGTGGGTATGGTCTAAGAACAGGAACCACACAGACAAGAAAAAAATTGTTTAAGCATATTTGTAGGTGCTACAGTGATCTAGTACAGTGGGTAAAGTGCTTGCCTCACATGTGGCCAGCCCTGGTTCAATCCCTGGCCCCCCATATGGTCCCCTGAGCCCTGCCAGGAATGATTCCTGTGATCAGAGGTAGGACTAAGTCCTGAGCACTGTCAGGTGTGACCCCAGATAAAAATATCAAACAAAAAAGAACTGAGCTCCTGGGATTCAAAGCTTTAACAGACCAACTGGGGTTCAGTGTCAGGTGTTTGCATGAGACCACACTATGTAAACACCCACCATGGTGCCGGGATCAAACTCAGGGTCTCATACATGCAGGATGTGTGCTCTACCATTGAGCTACTGCCCTGGCTCCATTGATGAATTCTTTATTTCTGTTCCCTGGAAGCCTATGAAAACATTCCTGGAGAGATGGGGAGAACTTGTGCTCCCTCTGCAGGAGCCCCAGTTTGATCTCTGGCACCACATGTCCCGAACCCCCATAATTGCTAGGAGTAACCTCAGTACAGAGCCCAGAGTCACCCCATACCATCACTTCCAGGTAGGGCCCCAAATAAAGCCACTGATTAGATTTAATAAAAAGAAGGATCGTGCAAGTTTAGGCCAACTAAGTAATCGTTTTAGGAACAATGATCTTTCTGTCCAGTTCCAGAAACTCTTAAATATTTTTATGTATTGGGGTCACATCAGCTGTGCTCAGGGCTTACTTTGGGCTCTGGGCTTAGGGGTCCTTCTTGGTGGTTCTCGGGGAACAATATGTGTAACTGGGTGTGGAAGTGGGGGTCACTGAGTGCAAATTTCTTACCCCTGGACTATCACTTTAATCCCTGTCCCCTCTTGAATGACTAATGTAGTTTGGATTCCTCATCATTCTGTTCATTGTAGCTGGAGAAGGTGAGGGAGCTGAGGGGAAGGTGAGGGAGGAGAGTACAGGGCTTGTGAAAGGGAAGGTGAGGAGGTGAGCGGGAAGGTGTGTGTGGGGGAGGGTGAAGGGAAGATTTGATTTTCTGTCTTTTCTATCTGATATCTTCTAAGATTCCATGGTATCTATAAAGTTTCAAACAATGATTAAGGCTTGAAAGTGGTTGTTTTCCTATTGGGGGAGGAGATGTGGGTGGTGTCAAGCCCAAGCAATGTTCAATAGGTTGGAAGCGCCCTTCCCAGGGATTCTTAGCAATCAGGATGGCCTAGCAACGCGAGGTCTTATGGATGTAATGCTGCTCAGGTCCTGTAATGCTGCAGATATCCAACCACCTTGGCGGGGCTGGAGTCTCTAGGGCTGTATGCTGTGATGCTTAGGGACCATGCAAAGTGGAGGATTGAACCACATACTGAGGCATGCAGAGCAAGTACCTTAATCCCTGTATGGTCTTCTCTCTCTCTCTCTCTCTCTCTCTCTCTCTCTCTCTCTCTCTCTCTCTCTCTCTCTCTCTCTCTCTCTCTCTCTCTCTCACCCCAGCAAATAGCTATTTTTTAAATCCTAAAATAAACGCTTGATTGTGATGATTAGGAGACCCAGTGAGAGCAAGATTTATAGAAACGATGAAAAGTTCCTCCATATCATGAACTTAACACACTTCAGAAGCAATTGCCTGGGTTGCTGTAAGCCTGTGTTGCTATAACCAAATACTATAACTACTGCAGCTTTTAAACAACAGACGTTTCTTTCTCACACTTCTGGATCCTGGGAAGCCCAGGATCAAGCCTCTGGCAGATTGGCTGATTGACTCCTGGCTTATAGATAGAGTGTGTGTGTGTGTGTGTTGGGGGGGGGGCAGCGGGGGACACTCTCTGTGTCTTCACAGAGAGACAAAAGAGTTTCGTAAGTACATTTCTCTCAGGGTACTGATTTAATTCACAAGGGACCAGCTGCATGCCCTCACCGCCTCCCCAGAGCATCACCCTTTAACACCACTGGGGGTTAGTTTTCCCACATCTGAGTTTGGGAAGGATACACACTAGCACTTGGCTTTGCCAACAGTGATCTGAAAATCTGTCTGGAAACATGAACTTCTGTGCTCTGATCGACATTAGTCCTCACAGCACTGCTTTGCTATCGTCCTGCTCTATGCTACCCTTAGTTAATATTCCCTTTATCTCTCAGTATAGTTTTATTCATCAAATAACTTAATATACACTAGGTTTCATCCTTGTTGTTGTGGCTTTGGTTTTGAGGTTGAACTTGGCAGTACTCAGTGGCTATATCCAGCTCTGTGCTCATAAGTCACTCTTGGCAGTTTTGGGGGGACCACATGCACAGCCTGGGATAGAACCTGGCTGTCTGCATGTGAAGTATGTGCTCCAGTCCATTGAACTATTTATCCAGCCTATATTAAGTTTCTTCTTGTTTTTTTTTTCTATTTTAGGTACCATGTTAATGATAGGGTTTCATTAAATACACACAGCATTTCAACACCACTCTCCCCAACAGAATGCCGTTCCCCTCTTTCAACATCAGAAAATGTCTGAGGTTGTCAGTGGGGTCACCTGCTGGGTCCCAAAGTCATCATTATGATGAAGGAAACAGGAAGAATGTCCGAAGTCAGAGGCTCTGAATTGACTACTAAGCCCAATTTGGATTGGTAGTGGGGAGAGGGAAGAAAGGTACGTTCCCCATTGAACATCATACCATGAGAGGAGAAGAAACCAGCAGTGAGTATTAGGAGGAGAAACAAGAACTGAAGACATGTTTCTGCTCTAGCCTGCCCATAGAGCCTTCATAGAGACTAAAGGTAAACATTCATGTGTTCTTGTAAGGGATTTTATTCTAGCGTCTAGCATGTATCAATGGAGCTAAAGATGCATGGACCACTATCAATGAAGAACTTTCAACCCACAGAGAAAGTTATTATTTGTAGGAATAGTGGACACATGGTAAAAGTGGCAATTTCTATAGATGTTAATAGGTACTTAGTTTTTGAGACAGAAAATACCTAGGAGAGGGTGGGAGTAAAGGATAGTCATTGCAGCTGGTGGCAATGGCGTGGGGCCTTATCAAATAGGCCTGTGAGGTACCAGGAGTGGTGGGGGGTCATGTGAAGGTAGATCCTGGGTAAAGGGGTGAGAATGAAAGGATGCAGGAAGAAATGCAAGCTGCAATGTATTAGATGTTTCACTCTTTCAAACTCAACTTGGGCTTTTTGAGTGCTTCTTAACTCCATGAGAAAGAGAACTAACTAAGCAATTAGTGGGGGCAAAGGTCTACATCTTAGCCTTTTTCCTAAAGAGAATAGAAACTACGTGCCTTAAAAGGTCTATTGGACTCACAGATGTTCTAGTAGAGCACCTACTATTGTTTCTTGCATACACAAGGCTATGAATTTGATCCTATGGTATATGGTATACTCCATATACCACCTACAACCTCAAAGATTCCTGAAGCCAACAAAGAGCATAATCTCTGGAACAAAACAATTAAGTGTGCAAGCACCACAATCATTATGTGTAACTTCCTGGTCAGCATAAGAAGGAAAGAGGGGAAAATGTTCCTGATCCAGAAAATATAGTTCCAAGTATTTGACCAAAGAAATGGTAAACATATCTAAAATTAAGCATACATACCTAAACTCTCTTATAACCAGCAATTAGTATCTAAACGTTTTTCCTAAAACAGAGAAAATGTAAATCACATATGCAAAAGCAAATGTTTGGCATATTCAATATTAAAATAGATCTTATAAACTAAATAAGGGAAAGTTTAAAAAAAATCACAAAACCCCTAATAAATTATAAACAATGAGATTTTGAATGTTTCATCTTACTGTTAATAAAGTGAATGCAAATTAGATTTTTTAATCCAATGACAAAGAAATATTATTTTATTTTGTTTGTTTTACATGCTATTGACAGGCAGAGAGTAAGAACCAAGACATCAAGACAAACTTTCTATTGGATAGTGCTGTGACAAGTGTCATAAATTTTCAAAATAGGCTCTTAAGATTACCTACTGCCAATTTTAGGGGTGCAGTGTGGAAGAATAGGTCACATCTGGTTATTCTGGGGGCTACTCTCAGCTCTATGTCTGGGGTTGCTCCTGAAGCTACCATTTAATTATTCCGGTGTTAACTGGATTCTTTCTAGAGAAAGATTCTAGGTCATGGCGATTAAACTGAGTCAGAAACTCTAACCACTATTTCCCGGAAACTCATGGGAAGTTTCTAGCATTTTCAAGCTGCCAAGTTTGCTCCAAATCCTCATAAAAACACTTTCTTAAGAAATATTTACCCTATCATAAATCTGTCTGCTAAGAAATGTGATTCTGTCTCCTAAGAAATGCAGCACCTGACATTTCCAGAAGTAAAAGGTGCACCCTTTTGCCTTGAAGATCCCCTAAGACAAGAGTCTAGCCTGCCAGAGAATCTACACTCCTCAGAAAGGCTTGATTTGATTGTGTAGTCTCAGTGTCTCTTGCATGATTTTTTTGGTTATATTTTTGGTTGCTTTCCCTCCACTAGTACAGAGTTCCCCAGATTACTGGTGTATCCTTTACTCAGTGAGTTTACCTCTAAAACAGATCATCCTAGCATGAGGCAGTCAGAAGGATTATTTCCAGTTGAGAACAAGAAAGGTGGGACTTGCATAAGAGGTGCTTAAAAAAAAAAAAGATTGTCTGTATGTGCAAACAATAGCTTTCCCTGTGGTCCACCAACTCTATTCTAGGGGACATACCCAAAAAAGATGAATACTTAGATTCAGCAAAAGTTACACGCAAAAATGCTCTAATTTAGTGTCAGGAAAGGAGCTCAGTGGTAGAGTGCTTGCCTTACATTTGGTAGGTGCTGGGTTCAATTTATGGGACTCATAGGGGGAAATAATTGCTCACATTTTAATCAACTAGCCCCAAACTGGAAAAGTCACAACAAAACTGATGAAATTATTATAGTACATCCATGACGGGGATTACTGCCATGTGTAGCACAAATGCAGCCTCCCAAAAGAGCTAAGAGAAAAGAACCAGAGAAAGAGATCATGCAGAATGAGTCCAGTTAGACAAAGTATCACTGTCACTGTCACTGTCATGCCATTGCTCATCGATTTGCTTGAGCGGGCACCATTGTAAGACTTGTTGTTATTGTTTTAGGCATATTGAATACTCCACGGGTAGCTTGCCAGGCTCTACCATCAGGCGAGATACTCTCAGTAGCTTGCCAGGCTCTCTGAGAGGGGCAGAGGAATCGAACCCGGGTTGGCTGCGTGCAAGGCAAACTCCCTACCCACTGTGCTATCACTCCAGGAAAGTTTCATTAGAAGGCTAGAGGTCACTGAATTTCCTGTACAAAGGAAATTCACTAGGAAGGAGCAGGTGGCAGCCTGCTGGGCTGCTAGATAATCTTCTCTGTTGTGATCTGAATGATGGCTACACGCATGTCTGCAAGAGCAAAACTGCAGCCTTTGGCACTGTTGGTATGTGGGCTTCATTGTGTGTAAGTTATATTTAAGAAAGGAGTAAGACACTTGGCTAGAAAGGCTTCTACTGTCAAGTGTATTCCTAAAATGTCTACAGAATTCAAGTGTTCAGAGGCTGAGTAATTAATCAATATTCACATGTGCTTCAATGCTCCAAAGTCAAAGCATAGTATAAAATGATGTAGGGGCCAGAGTGATAGTACAACGGGTAAGGATTTTGCCTTGCATGTGACTGACCCGGTTTCGATCCCTGGCATTCTGTATGGTCTCGAAGCACTACCAGTAGTAATTGCTGAATGCAGAGCCAATAATCCTGAGAATTATAGATTGTGTCGCCAAAACCAAAAGCAGATGTCAATGTTTCCAATATATCATACTCATTTCCCTTTGAAGAAGTAAACTCAATGCAAAAACTCCATGAGAGGTAAGTAGTTTAAATAATACATTGATAAACATTAGATAGCTTAAATGATACATTGAGCATAGTCTAAACCCTTTCAGGTATTTTATTTAATTACACATCAAATCAATGCACTACCTCTTACACCCTGGTCATTTCTGCTTTATATGTGGGAGTAAAACACCGACTGTGGTTTTTCCAAGACTTCCTAGATATCTAGGAATTATCAGCATGAGGGTTCAAACCAAACATTCTGATTCTACAACCCAAATTTCTCCATTTAAATAATGACCTCATTGCCAGCTTGAGCATTGTCATTTTTATAGCTGTGTTATTACATTTAGGAAAGACTTATTTCTGCACAAACATTGCCTATTGAATTTGTCTTCTTTCTGTTTGTCTTGAAACAACATCATCTACAAATTGCAACAAAAGACTATTTTTCAAATATACTTTTGTGGCTGAATTCAATCGTTCAAATAAAAGTTTACCCTAAGTCCCAAGATAAATAAAAGCTGAGCTTTCTCGCTGAAGTGGGATGACTGGATTGGGAGTCAGGGAAGGAGGTGGACCTGGAGGAAGGGGAACACCTGAGGGACTTGGCTGCTATTCCTCTTGACGAACAAAAATTTTGGGAGGGGGAAATTTTGGACTACAGAATTCTAATGATAGTTTTTTGACACAATAAATATAACTAAAAATGAAGACAGCGGGTTTTGGTAAAAGTTGGAGAGTGGTTAAAATAGGCTATTGGTCAGCAAACCACTGTTAGACCACTTGAAAACTGACTTTCAACAATAGCTTATAGTGACTGGACTTAATTTAGAACTAGTGTTATAGCACCTCACCCTAAAATATAAGAAACAGTGAATTGGGGGCTGGAGCAATAGTACAGCAGGTAAAGCATTTGCCTTGCATGCGGCCCAACTGGGTTGGATTCCCAGCATCCCATTTGGTCCCCTGAGCACCACCAGGAGTAATTCCTGAGTGCAGAGCTATGAGTAACTCCCAAGCATTGCCATGTGTAACCCAAAAAGCCAAACAACAAAAGAGTGAATTGAAGAAGCTTTAAAAATAATCTGCCTAAATATCACATGCATTATAAGGTATGATATAAAGACCCATCCTAGAAACTCAGTTTCTTCTAGTTCCTTCAAGCGTTGCTCCCTGGGCAGCATTCTTCCTTTCTTTATAACCTATGGGCAATTCTTTTGTTTTTAAATTTTTAAAAATTTTATTTTATTAAATTGCCATGAGATGCAGTTACAAGCTTTCATGTTTGAGTTACAATCATACAATGTTCAAACACCCATCCTTCCACCAGTGTACATTCCCCACCACCAATCTCCACAGTATACCCTCCCTTTCCCACCCTCCCCTTGCCTCCATGGCAGACACTTTTCCACATACTCTCTCTCTACTTTTGGGCATTATGGTTTGCAATACAGATACCAAGAGGCCATCACTTTTGATCCTTTATCTACTTCCAGCACGCCTCTCCCATCCCAACCGATCCTTCCAACCATCATGTTCTTAGTGATCCCTTCTCTATTCAAGCTGCCTTCTCCTATGGGCATTTCTTGATCTTCTTGTGATCCAGATTTTTTTAATGGTGATTTTATACTTCACATATTGAAATTTTGAGCTAACACATTTTTCTATTAATACTGATCTTTGTTTCTCTTTTTGTGCCCACACCCAGTGATTCTCATGGATCACTCCTGGTTCTACACTCAGGGATCACTCTGGACCCAGGGGACCACAGAGGGTACCAGAGATTTAACCAAGATTTCATATACATGCAATATACTTGCACATACTTATATACTTTCATATACTTGCATGTACTTCCAATACATGCAAGTCAAGAATCTTAGCTGCCATGCTATTCTCTGACCTTTCAGCATTCTTTTTCACTTTTAATTTATTTTTATTTAAGATATGAATACATGTGCTTGATAAAATAATGGGGAAAGTGCAAATGGAAAAGCAGTGTGATGAAAGAAATTTTTTTCCTGCAATGATAAGAATTTTTTTTGTTTTTTATGTTTCTTTGTTTTTGGGTCACACCCGGTGATGCACAGGGGTTACTCCTGGCTCATGCACTCAGGAATTACTCCTGGTGATGCTCGGGGGACCATGTGGGATGCTGGGATTCGAACCTGGGTTGGCCTCATGCAAGGTAAACACCCTATCCGCTGTGCTATTGCTCCAGCCCAGAATTTTTATTTTTTAAATCTTTTTCCAGATTTTTTTGGTGAGACTGTTGTGTGAAGCTGAAGGGGTTAAAACTCTAACAGAGCTTTCAGACTTCTCAACTATGCCATGTCTGTGCTTTAGTTCATACACTTTTGTAATTTCATAAATGCTTTCACTTATTTGTTCTTTGCTTGTATCTGAAAATACATTTTGCAAAGTATGAGCACTTTCCTTTGTACAGATAAAACAAATTAGCCAACTAATTTCCATCAAGGAGTACTTAGGTTGTTAGATACTTTGCTGAGGAAGTTCAAATAAACTCCTTAGGTATTTAAGAATACCAAGGTTTAGGATCATTCCTGAAAAATTGAATTGCTGTAGCCAAGTTTTTGGGCATTAAAATAAAAGTTGATATATTTTGGCCAAGGGTCTTCAAATTCATACTCTAAATAATTTTTCTCTACGTTGTCCAGCACTGAAAATCAGTTTCAAAGGACTATACTTCTTCTAGGGGTAGATGATTTGGAGGAATAAAAATAGGGTGCTCTTTAGCCAACCTAAGTTTACTTTCTGAAGTGCTATCTTAGTACAATTGGGAACAGTTCTAGGTGTGGTTTGACTCAAAGAGCTCCCCTGGTCCTTAAAAATAAGAAAAATGAACTGAGGCCCATTGTTCCTTTATTTTTGGCTTGCCAAGTCTTTCTGGAAAATTATTCTGACCTGAATCTGTGGGCAATGCCTTTAAGGCACTGTGTGAGGTCTTTTAAATATCAGGGGGGAAATCTGGTTTGTCCACCATGTCCATCTGCCTTTAAAGCAAGATTCTAAAATAGCAAAAGCCAGTGAATGGGAATCCTTTATCCTAGGTTCCCCAAATAGGGAACAGGCACCATACCCAAGCCCCAGGCATCTATGGCCATCTTCTTTACTTACAAAGCACCTTCCTTAAGATCATTGTAAATAAGTGCAAAGGAAGAGTATCTGCATGATCGAGGAGTGGTCTTCTTTATCATTTTTACCCCAGTTCTACAGTCATGAAAAAAAGAAAGAGATTGTGCCATGCTAATCTGAATAGATAAATAGGGACGGGTCTAGATAAGGGACAGAATTTACCCAGTATTTAATTTAAGATTCTTTCTATGAACTTACATTTTAAAAATACAGAGTTTAATTTACCAGGGCAGCTGTGGTATGGGAAAAAAAAAACAGGACTCAATTTCCTGGCAGTTTTGCCACTAACAGACTCCAAGACCTGGGAATATTAAGACCTACCTCACAGGTGTTAATGTGAGACCTGGAACGGATGATGTAGGTGAGGGTTTGGGAAAAACAGGGATATAACAAATGCACATATTTGGTTTACTGGTATAGAGAAGCAGGTCACATATGTGGATGATAACATATGGTTCTGTCTCTGCTAGGAGCAAATCAGGCCTACTTATACGTCTTCTCGAATACCTTAAGAATCCAATATTATTGCATCCTTGCACACAGTATCAGTCGATCCTTACAATCATGGACTTATCTGCCACTCCATAACATTCTGCAGTTTCTTCCTTTCTGCTTCTGTTCTTACAGATATAGCTCCTGGTAAGATTGATGTCAGTGGGCTCCACAGATGGCTCATGTATAGCAGGTAGGAAAAAGACAGTCACTTCTGCCCATCCGCCTCTGCCATCTGGGACCCAGGGTTACTGGGTTCTTGTCTTGCCTCACACAGAAGAATTTCAGGAGTAGACAAATAGTAAAGTAAAACAGATTTTATTTGGAGGTTTTGAAGGGAAGGAGGAAGAGAAAGTGGGATAGAGTGGAGAGTAATGTGCTCAAGAGAGAATGCGGGCTTACATATCTCAAGAGGGGAGATGTGGGAGACACATGTGTTCAGGAGACACATGTGCTCGGGCACCACCTGTGCTCAGCCCCATGGGTGCAAGAGGCACATGGGCTTGGGCAGCATTTGCACATGCTTCCTTTGTTCAAGGTGGCCTTTATGGATTTCTGCAACCTGCCCCCCATGTGGGGCTTCTACCTATGTCAAAGGCCATTGGTAGGAAGGTTGCCAAGGGGATAGGGTTAGGAGTGATGATGGGCTTCGAAATTCCTTTCCTGGCTATTGTTCCTGCTGGAGCTTCTGTCAGAGGAGGGTCCAGCCTCCTCAGGGGCCATTGGTGGGAGCAGGTGTGGGTCTTATCAGGTCTTGGTTCCTGTATTCTGCAAGGTTGGTCTTTGCAACTTCAGAGCTATTATTTTCCAGGAAATTTACTGCCATTGCCTTGGAGGAGGCCTTCCCTAGCTGCCTGCCTGCCTACATCAAGTTCACATCATGGGGAAAGTGTGGCTTCCTCTCTTACTTAACTGAACCCTCCAGGATAACCTTCTCCAGCTTAACAGAAAGTGATTTCTTCTTTGTCTGGTCAAAGTCTCTTCCTGAACCAATGCTATTTCTTAAAGAGAAAATGCCCTTGTTTGGGATATTCTTGACTGCACAAGAAAGATCACGCTGCAAACCTAGTTACTACCTATTGCTACATCGTTTGCCTTTTGCACATGTGCACATGAAACTGGTCTGAGTAGGGTTCAATCAAAATGTAATTTGGGTTCCACTTAGCATTAATATTACACTTAATAATCAAAAACTTGTGAAGAATTCAAACAACTTAAGGACCACAAAGACACTTCCTGGTTTAAATGTGAGAAAAGCTTATGAATAGATACTTAGCTTCTCTGAAGAGGATGTACACATAAACAGATGTGTAGGTCCTCTTTAGAGAAGAGGCACAGAAAAGGATGCTCATCATTACTTATCATGAAGGAAACACAAATCAAACCACAATGTGATGTCACCTTGCAGCTGTTAGAATAACTATTATCAAAAAGGCCAACAAAACAATAAGTAAATAAAGTCAAAGACCTGGAATCATTGGGAGGCTCAGATATACTTTTTTCTGAATATAATGCTGGTAGATAGAAACTTACTGGGGGTTTATGTAGTGTTATGTGACTGAACATAGTATTATGCGTATTGCACTAACATATGCCTCAGAGACCTGGGCCCTATGCAAATAGGATGAGAACGCTATTCGGGACTCCCAAAGAGGAATGGAAAGAGCTATGCTGGGAGTATCACGTTTTACTCAAATGAGAAAAAGAATCTGGAGTTCCGACCTCTGTTAATGGTCAAGAATCAGGGACGCTCTCTCTCTCATTTGCCAAGGCGTCGAAAATCAGATGGGCAGGACACGTAATGCTATTCAGAGATGACTGCTAAACTATAGCTATTACTGACTGTATTCCATGGGATGTCAAAAGATCGTGTGGGCATCCACCAATGAGGTGGTCAGACTTCTTCGTCAAAACCCTGAATGAACGATTTGAGGCTCTTCCTGTTCCTGGAGTGAGTAGATATCATTGGGCTACACTAGCACGCTACAGGGACAAATGGAGACGTTACTGGCCCCACTCAAGCAAATTGAGGATCAAGGGGATGACAAGTGACAAGTGATGTGACTGAAGTCAGTGCCCCACCTCCACCTCCCAGGTGACTTATGTCAAAGCAAGATGAGAGAGATCACCACTTCTGATCCACCTCTGCCACCCTGGGACTGGCTACAAAGGCTACTACTCATAAAGTCTGCAATGAGCACCTTCATGGCATGGACCACTAGTCCTGCCAACCCCACTAGGTAACTGTCAAGCCACATCTTATGCCCACTTGTCCTAGACACAGGAGTTAATCCCCAACACAATTTTTGGGGAGCTATGGACTCAATCTGGCTCGAGGAATTGCTCCTTTCAAAGAAAGAAAGCCAGTTCTAGGCCTTACCCAGGCCTTCCAGGTTCTTGTCTTTCACACAGAAAAGAATTTCAGGAATAGATGAGCAGTGAAGTAAAAACAGATTTTTATTTGAGAAATTTGAGGAAGGCAAGGGGGGAGAAAAAGAGAGAGAGCAAAGCACTCAAGAGAGAACATGGGCCTTCTCCAAGGGTAGTGAGAGCCCCAGTACACATCTCAAGAGGGAAGATGCAAGTGACACATGTGCTCAGTCATCACATGTGCTTGGCCATGTGAACACAAGCAGCACATGGGTTCAGGCAGCATATGCATGTGCTTCCTTTGCTCAAGTTTTCTTTTAGAGGGTTTTTCCCAAGCTGTCTCCTGTGAGAGTTTCTACCTAGAGAAGAGTGCATTGATAGGGTGGTTGCCGAGAGAGTAGAGCTGGGAGTAATTGATGGTCTTCTTTGACATTCCTTCCTTGGACTTTATTCCTGCTGGAGCTTCTATAAGGGCTGGAGTGGGTTGTCCACTCTTCACTGGGTCTCTAGAGCCCATAGGATGAACTTTTTGCAGCACTGGGGCTATTGGTTTTATTGCTTCCCAAGGAATTCCATTGCCATGAGTGCCTTTCCATCTCTATATTCTTACAATTGTTATTTCATAGGAGACATTATTGGCTACCTGGAGGAATAGTTCCTGGGTTGCAAGAATAGGGGTACATGCAGGAGAGACAGACAGGGAAAAGAGATCACAAGAGAGAGACAGAGAAACAGAGAGAAACAGAGAGACAGAGACAGACACACAGAGAGAGAAGGGTGAAGAGGAGGAGGAGAAAAGGGAGAGAGGTATATCACCTTTTATGACCTAGTTTCAGAAAACATACAGTATTTTTCACAGTATAATATTTATTACAAACAAGAAGCAAGTCTCTCCTAACTTCTAAGACTGGCATATAATCAACAGTAAGGGAATTAAAATTCACCTTTAGGTGGTAAGAGTGTCAAAAATTTGCAGGCATATTTTAAAACCACCACACACCTACACCCAGACCCATAAGTATTACATTCTGCAACATGGGCTGAAAACCTGCTTTGCTTAGCATTAGCAGGTTCTCCGTCTTTATTATGGTTTATTAATGAAACACCTTTTTTTGCCATTTTATGGGCAGTGTTTGTTTGCAGGTTCCTTGCCCTGGGACTCAGACATAAGCCACTTGGGGGTATATTGGGAAAATGACACTTTTCTGTGTTCAAAACTACACATCCATTTCATGAGCATGGGTTTTTGTTAGAGGATTACATTGTTAGCTACCGTTATGGAACAAGTCATCTCATGGCTCACAAGTCTCTGGGTAGTTTGAGTTCAGTTGATCAAGGTTAAACTTAGCTATAAAAGCTTGGCTGTAGCAGCTCTGCTCTGTCTCTCAACCTCCTCCTCGAACCAAGAGGTTGGCATATTTAACTCACGGTGGCAGTAAAAACAGTTGAGACACTTATATGCCATCGGTGAAAGCAAATGCTATGATCAAGGTCAAAGTCAAGTGTCAGGAAAATGTACTTCGCCTATAACAAGGCCAAGACCTGTGTGTGACTGCTGTACTGAGGTTAAGACGTGTGTGACTGCAAGAAGAGAACAGAAGATGGTTACAAGGGGTGGTTCAAATAAGAACTAAAGGATAAAACAGACAATTGCTTATAAAACCATAAACAGGCTATCTTTGGGGATTCCACTATGGTTGCAAAGGAAATAAGAACAAAACAAAAACATATGGACTACATCAAATTTAAGAACTTTTCACTGGGGCTAGAGAGATAATACACAGAGTAGGGTACTTGTCTTGCATGCTGCTGACTCCGTTCAACTGGCCTAGATTTGAACCCCAGCAGCCTATGTAGTCTCCAAAGCTCCACGAGGACTGATCCCTGAGCAGAGCCAGAAGTAAGTCCTGAGCACCACCTGATATGACTGAGAAACCAAAATTAAGCAAATAAATAAAAATTTAAAAAATTAAAACTTCTTCACAATGAAATGAAACCCTGTTGAAATGAATGGGAAGAGATTAAATCCTGACAAGGAATTAATATTCAAAACTTGTCAGGAGTTCAAGCAGCTCAATGGCAACAAAGACACTGTAGCTCTGTGGCACTGTCTTCCTGTTGTGTATCGATTTGCTGGAGCAGTCACCAGTAATGTCTCCATTGTGAGACTTGTTGTTACTGTTTTTGACATGTAGAATGTGCCATGGGGAGCTTGCCAGGCTCTGCCATGCAGGCGGGATACTCTCTGTAGATTGCCGGGCTCTCCAGGAGGGAAGGAGGAATCGAACCCAGGTCAGCCATGTGCAAGGCAAACTCCCTACCCACTGTGCTATTGCTCCAGTCTAACAAAGACACATCCAGGTTTAAATGTGGTAAAGAGTATGAATAGATACTTAACTTCTTTGAAAGGACATCACAAAGGCAGATGTATATTTCCTCTTCAGGGAAGAGACACAGCAAGAGATGTACATCATTACTTATCATGAAGGAAATACAAATCAAATCACAATGAGAAAACAAACCTTCCAGCTATTAGAATAACTATTATTAAAAAGGTAAAAAAAAACATTAAATATTGGTGAGGATGTGGCTAAAATTATGGGAACAGAATCTCTCATAGAATGACTGTGAAAAACAATATGATAATTTCTAAATATATAATAATATAAATGGTATGTGATTCTCCTGTTTCCATTTCTAGATATTTATAAATACTTTGTTTGGGGGCTAAGGTCCCCCTACCTGTGCTCAGAGCTTATTCTTGGCTCTGTGCTCAAGAAATACTCCTGGTGGGACTCTAGTGCTAGTATTCAAATCCATTTAAAACCAGTGTCTTATCTACTGCACTATCTCTCCAGCCCCCATACCCTGAAATATTCATGCAAATAATATGAAAATACTAATCTTGAGAAATATGTTTCTCCTGTTCATTGCAGCATTATTACAAACAATCAAAATATGTGGTATGAATATCCAATTGAATACTACCAAGTAATTAAAAAATTAAATTTTTTAAATTTCATTAACTTGCATGATCTGAAAGGTACTATGCTAAATGAAGAAAGTAATATGAAGGAAGTTAAACATAGAATGATTACAGTAGTATATGGAAGATAGATAAAAAACAAGTGAACAGACAAAATTAAAGAAAAACAAACTCAGACTTATAGGAACAAAATGCTAAGTTACTAGAGTGCCAGGAGAATTTAAATTAAAGCAGTCAATTGTATAGTTGAGGATAAAAACTAGGCTTTTTTGGGGTGGTGAACATAATATAAGATACATAGAGGTTAAATTATAATTTTGCTCATCTGAAATCTCTGCAACTTTAAAAACGTTAAATTCAATGTTACTTAATTAAGTGGTTTTCATGTCCAATGTCATCTAACCCATGAGCCACTCTTTTGTATTTAGAATTCCTCTTATTCTTAAGAGAGAGATAGCGATGTCCTCTCCATCTTTACTTTTATGACAGTTATCATGGGGAGAGTTCAGCATGCTTTATGAGTAATCTGGAACACTCTAGAGAACTTTTTTCCTTGGAGTGCTCCACAGAAAATTGATTAGAACTAAAAAATTGAATAAGCCACATATCAAGTAAATTATACAAGAAGTTTGTCTATCTCTATGCCGAAGTCCTGATTTCAAACACAGAACTCTCCTGTCTAGCCAGGTCAAAGTATTAAGAGCAACTAATGAATTGAGATAAAGGAGCAAATTGAGATAAAGGAATTACCTCTTTATTATGATGCGTTTAATTTTATTTTCTGTTTCTTCTAGGATAAAGAAAACCAAACTGTGAACCATGTATGTATATAATCCTTTGTTAAGGAAACACTATTATGAACTCTGTGATAAGTGCATCTTCAAAGAGGTAGTCTTTTAAACTCACCTTTCCTTATTCATGTGAGATCTTTTTATAATTTTTTAAGATAGGATGTCTGATATCCAAAATAATGGCTTGGTCCTATGTCACAGAAGCGCATGCCGTATACACATGTGCACACCCATGCACACAGGAAAACACATATCAAATTGGTCAGTCAGAAGTTGTCATTACTGTTACAGTAATCACATTTCTATAAAGGGAATTAGTAAGGACTCTAAGACACTTAATTTCTTAAAATGCTTTGCTATCTTGTTATAAAAAAATTAGAAATGTGTTTTCTATTTGCTGTTACCATTCACAAGTAAACAATTCTTCTGATGAAGAGAATAAAAGTTAATTAAGCAGAAGAAACTCTTGCGGAATCCTGCTCCTCCTCGCTGACCCCAACTGTGCTTTCCTCCCGAGTAACAGAGCCAGCAGGGTTGTATAGGGGAACTGCACCAAAAGAGGCAATAGCAAATCTTAGCAAGAAGGAGGAAGATAAAGTGAAGTGAGTTGTACCTGTGACTCACAGAGCTAAAGTTAAGGATGTTTCTGAAGAAAGGAAAATGCACCCGATTCTGAAGTCTGCATAACTGTGACACTGACTGAAATAAATAAATGTGTTTCCCACAGAGCTTTTCAACTCCAATCTTCTAGGTCAGCTCTCATTGTTCAGAGTAGTAACTTTCCACAGGAGGGTGGAAAGCTTAGGACTAAAAACCTTTAAAGAATTAATAACATGCCCCAAGCTTAAGGACTCCCTCCTTTCCAAGACAGATAGGAGGTCCCCTCTAGATGGTGGTTAAGGAGGCATTGAGCTAGTTCTTACAGCAGGAACATTCAATGAAGAAGTATCTAAGACACATCAGCCAATCCAGTCCAAGTGCTAATTGGTTTGCAATTCCCCTAATTAGTTTGTCATCTACCTGGACAGCTTAGCGGCTGGCTGGAAGCCCAGACCCTGCCCAGCCAAATTCACAACTCCTGGAATTAGGAAGTATAGCGATGGTGACAGTTCCGCACCTCGTCCACATGTGGGCATGCCCACCCCCACATACTCACCTTCTTGCTAAGATGTAATGATAACAGATTCTCACAATGCTGCTAACAATCTCATTAAGCTGTTTGGTGTGAGGAAGAAGCAAAAGCCATTCTAACTTTGCTCTAACACTTTGAGAGCAAACTCCAGAGTTGCTCAGACCAGTTTCATCATTAAGCAGACAAAAACGGGGTGCTGAAAGGAAGTGAAGCTATATACATGATACGCCTTCAATAAATGCTTTATTTACAATAGTAAACCACAGAACCTAAAAGGAAAAAAAAGAGAAGTGTCTGCATAAAGACAGACTGTGGGGTGAGAGGGAAACTGGGAACATTGGTGGAGGGAAGTGGCCATTGATGAAGGGATGGGTGCTAGGACATTGTACAACTGGAACTCAGTTATGAGCAATGTTGTAACTTTATATCTCATGGTGATCCAATAAATTTTGCAAAAATAAAGAAAGCAAAAGCTTCAGCTAAGCTAAAGAATGTCTAGAGACTCTGGCCTCCCAAATCTCTCTTCTATCATTAATATGAGATGGTGTACTTAAGCCCCTTTGTTTTAAGTATTACTTTATATCTCCTTCAAAATATTCTCTATATAGGTGAAATGCTTTTTAGTGTCTCAGATTTTGATTTTCTTATTTTTTTATAATGTAGGAGTACTGCTATTAATTCAGCCATTGATTAAGCTGACTGAATTGGGTATGAACTCCACATTAATTTTTCTTTTTTATTCAGAATGTTAATTTTATTATTTTATTATTATTTCCCTCCCCCACCCCTTTTCTTTGATTCACTGTGAGATAGTTACAAAGCTTTCCTGTTTGAGCTTCTATCATATAATCATCAAACACCCATCCCTTCACCAATGCACATTTTCCACCACCAAAATCTTCAG
This sequence comes from Sorex araneus, assembly GCF_027595985.1. Classification (NCBI taxonomy): domain Eukaryota; kingdom Metazoa; phylum Chordata; class Mammalia; order Eulipotyphla; family Soricidae; genus Sorex; species Sorex araneus. The sequence goes on along the minus strand of NC_073306.1, from coordinate 122,926,225 downwards.
TATTCCCAACCCTTCCCCTGCCTATGTGGCAATTTCCGCCATACTCTCTCTACTTTGGTTGCATTTGATATTTTGACACCAGTCTCACCACCACTCAAACCTGCCAAAAAGACAATGCTAGATGACTTGTTTTGTATTACTTGTTATGGATAAAATATAATGTCCAGGAGATTCTATGTTCTCTTCCGGGAGCTTTAGTTTATAGTCTCTGAGTCTTGACCTTTGTTGAGATTACATGGTACCAGAGGCAGTTTGTGGGTGTGACTGCCAAGTTACTGGAAAACTGGGGGTCTGGGGGGAGGAGGCCCAGTCCTGATCCAAGCAGGCTTGGAGATCTCAGTCATGGGTTCCCATGTACCTGGGTTTTCCGGTCGGTCTGCTCTCCAGTGAGGTTCATCCCATCTTGAGTGAGGGTCATCCTCTCTTGAGAGAAGTCAACCAAGCACGTGGAGAGTGGCCTTGAGCATGGCGGCGGTTGGGTTCTGGAGGTTTTTGGCTAATGGAGCTCTGCTGGGGGCAAGGAGGGTAACTCAACCCGCCCCCCCCTTTAAGTTGCCCCGGTGAGGACAGCCTGGCACAGGGTCAGGAGCTTCTGTGGTGCCCTCTTCCAGGAGCTTTAGTTTATAGCTTCTGAGTCTTGGATTTTGATGATATTACATGGCGCTGGGGACAATCTGTAGGTGTGACTGCCAAGCTACTGGAAAATTAGGGAGCAGGGGGAGGAGCCCCTGACCCGATCCAAACTGGCCTGGAGATCTCAATCATGGGTTCCTGCCTACTTCCGCTCTATAGGCCCTAACTGCATCTTTTGATCTCTTTCTAAATTTATGGGTCTCTGTAATAAGGCCAATAAGTGAGCTTATATAGCTGAGTCAAAGGTGGTTTGTGGGTGCGGCTCCAGCATACTTAACTTTTGGCCGTTTAATTTCTTGGTAAACTTGGTCCTAAGTTGTTTGGGTCTGGCCAAAGGCACAACAGCAATTTTGGGGTATCTGGAAGTTTGAAGGCACTATCAGACTGCTGATGTACTCCCCCCACAGGTATAGGTTGACCTGCTGGAGGCACCATACTCCCGAGTGTCTCAGACTTTAAAACTTGGGTATCAGAGCAGCTCTGTGTGGAGACTGGAGGGAAAATGATTTCATGTATGTGCAGCATTGACATAATTTCTATTATAACATCATGTAAGTATATATTTAAAGATTTAATTTATTTATTAACTGTTTATCCTTATGACTCACATTCAACTAACACAAAAACATTCAAAATGAACAGAATCACAATAACAAAACTATATTTGAACTAAAATATTAATTGAGTGTGGCATCTTGTGTTGAGTTCCCTGAGACTAAATTGCCATTTGAAATCTGAACATGACACTAATTGCTATGTTTCTACCATATCTTTTCTGTCTGGCAAGCTGATATGACAATGCACACAGTGTGATGACTCAATATCCTTCCGCACTTTCTCACATTGCCTGTTTGAGCTGTTACCAAAGACTTGTTCATTCAAATGGACAGAGGACATGAATTGACCTTTTCTTGGAATGGAAACTACACTTCTACAAAGATGCCCTTCCATCTATTTTGTTTTATAAAAAGCACAAATAGAAGCACATATGATAAAGGTTTGTAGTAGTATCTAGTTAACTGTAGTTATCTCTGTGCCTCAGATTATATTTGCAGTTAATATAATAGATATATTCTTTTCCAGCATTATCAAAATAATAAAAACACTGTTGGCCAAATAATTAACACTTGCACGTTATGGAAAACTGCATGTAAGTATCAATGGCCTACTGGTAATCTTGTGGACACCCATAAATATTACAGAACCTGCACCTCAGACCAAAGTTATAATTTCTGCTATTCTAGTACATCTGTGATCTTTGCAAGCTTTTATTTCAAACCTATGCTTTAGAAAACCCTGTGCTTTTCTATACTGTCTAGGAGAGGCTAAATCATGAAGAAATCGGGCATGCTGAGACATGAATTATCAAAATCTAGCAATATATGCTTGGAGAATTAGGCTGCCAATGTCAGGATTTTTTCCAATGTACAGAAAATTCTAGAAACTTTCTGAATGCTTTCTCTGAGCAAGAATGTAAAATAAGTCACTCATATTAGGTATAAAATGTTGGAGTATGCCAAAATGATATCATAAATTAAGGAAAATAATAATTCAATACAATATGATTTTTTAGAAATCAAAATCAACTCAAAAAGTCTATGAAAACAAGATACCAAGATTTTTAAGAGACCATTGCTCTTTTTAATCATATGTAGTCAGATGCCAATGGAAAAAATGTGTCCCTATATACACATTAATGTATTTTATTAGTGGCTAACATTTTTGGCAGGTCATTAAAATAGTTAGGAAAATATTAAAAACTGAAATGTAAATGTACTACATTAAAATTAAAAACTCACATTATTTTAATTATAATTATTTTATTTATGGCATTTTCTTTTTGGTTTAAGTTAGTTAAAAATTGTTTAAGTGGTCAGTTGGTGAACAGAAATTTTCAGCATGACAGTCTTTCAGTTGAAAATGAAATAAGTTAAAATGTATAGTTTAAAAATATCACAGAAGGGTTGGCTTTCATTAAAGCCAGGCAACACAATTTTCTTTCTGCCTCGGGTTCCAATATAACTTGGCACTGCCATTCACTAAGCAGAGAGAGGGTAAATTTGAAGATTAATTAATTACTGGAACATAATAAATATTTATTACACACTTCTTGTTATCATTGTTATCACAATCCCTTTCCAGGGTGACAAGAAAGAGCCAGGACTTCCGATTGATTGTGCCAAATACAGTTTTGAGTCATGGAGAAGAAGATATGGAAATTGAGCTGGACAGTAATCAAAATCTTTTAACTATCCCCAAACACTGCGCCCAGTGTCTGATGTTAGCTGCCACTTGGTACTATCTCCCCAGCAACCTCAGAAAGCTCCTCACTTTTTCTATCACCTTAGGTTCTTTGAGCCCCATGTGACTGATGAACCAGGCAGGCAGAAGAAGATCCAAAATCTGGGGGAAGAATGGAAAACAGAAGCCAAATGGCATCGCAGGATATTGGTTGGAGAGTATACAGTTTCCAAATTTCTTTAATCCTATGCTCATCATGGTAAAAATGAGCATATTCCAAATCACTTTGTTTTTGTAGTGTCTGAAGGAGTTCCCAGCACAGACTATATCAATAATAAATAATGTTTATTAATGCAAGGAGGGAGATAGGGATGTGTGTTAGCTCTCTTGGCTGCATAACAAATTGCCATATGTTTTAATGACATAAAACAAGATTAGTGAGTCTTATGAATCTGTAAGTTTGAAGGGCTGAGACAACTTCTCTGCTGAGCCTCTGAGTCAAAGGGTAGACTGGACTGGGGTAGAAACCAGAAATTATTTCCAAGTGTAGCAGATAGAGAGACAGGCGACCTGTGATGCATATGGGGAGAAAGACACTGTCTGAAACTGACAGAAGTTCAAAGACATGAGGCTCTGTTAATATAAAAGACCCATCTAAGGAGCCCCCCAAACCTATAAGATGCTGAATGCCAGGTCCATGGTTGGGTCCCTGAGATAAAAGGCTCCATCATCACTGGCACAAAGGTTCATGCTAAGTAAGACTAACAGGAATAACATCAACAGTTCCAAGTTCTCACCATTGGTAATCATCCTATCACCAGACTTCGGAGGTGGGAGGAGGAGAGGGGGGGACAGAAAGGGATGGGGCAGTTTGGAAAACTCTCCATAGACTAGTTTGGTAGAGGAAAAGGAGCTCTCTTCCACATTCTAGGAAAACAGCCCACATTTTGCCTGAAGTATGGACTTCCTTGTTTTATGCCACACATTCTCCATGATGGGAATTGAATTTGCTGCAGCTCTACTTGAGATTTGTACTTGACTCTCTCCACTCAGGAAAATCCACCAGTCTCTCTTGAGTGTAAAACTCTCTTTTGCTCCCCTAGTTTCCCCAAATAAACTTATCTTCACTATCCATCTCTTTCTTGAAACTCTTTCCTGGGTGAGAAAGCTACAACCCTGGGTCAGGACTGATTTCCTTTCCTACAAAGAGCATTTCCTCATTCCAACCTGAATTCCATGGTTTCCAGAGAAATAGGGTGGCAGAGATAATTCCCATATCAGGTAGAGCAAGTATGCTACAGGTAAACACTTGACAACATCCCTGTGGAGCTGGTGAGACATAAGGTCTGTATCAAGCAGGTGCTCACAGCACACTTTTATCAGTTCTAAATTTCCCCAGACACTCAGGTGACAGTGGGAGGTAGAGAGGGAAACAGGATATTTCACTCCTTTTCTTAGGCCATCACCTCTCTTCTCTCAACTTCAATAAAAATAAATCTTCTTCCAAGATTTTTCAGGCTGTTGGAACCATCTAGTTTCTTATGACAATAGAACTGTCCATTTCTTTGCTATCTGTTTTTAAGGAAGCTGTGCCATGCACATAATCATGGGGGTAGTATCTCCTAGGCTGAACATTAGTGTGGAAATCAGGAAAATACGATATGCCTTCTGATACTTCCTCCTTCTACCAGACAGGATAGAGGGGAAAGGAAAGGCATCAATATAAATACACTCTTCAAAGTGTCATATAAGTGCATTTTTTCTTTTTAACCTAATCTTTATAACATTGCATGGAAAGTTACTGCTGCCATTTTACAAATGAAGAATCTCTCTGGTCATTGAACAATTTTCCAAAGTTAATTGATGTTAATAATAATTGATGATGTCACATATTTTGGAAACTTAGAAAGATACACTTTGAGTATTGAAATCATACAGTAATTGAAATCTATTACATGTAAGATTATGTGATACCGTTAAACTTATCAGAAACAACTCTCTACTGCTCTTCTCTCAACCATGTGGTGAGCTCAGGTTAGAATCATAAGCAAAGCAAAATGATCATTCCAGCCATGCAGAAAGGAATACACTGAAAATACTCCATGTTCTGTCTGTCACCTAGGTGGGAGGGATCTGATTTCAGTGACAAGCATGGGTTCCAAATGCCAATTGGCTATTGTTTGTTTGCATATACTTTATTTTTTTTTTGAGTCCTCTGCAGTTTTACAGCCTAAATATTGGAATATTCCGGGTGTGTCAAGTGCAGAGAGGGATTTTGTATGAATTCTCAGTTGTATGACACCCACCACAGACACTCATTTAGTTGACTCTCCTGTGAGATCTTGTACTTTGGCTCCTTTACTGTAAGGTAGAAGCAGGAATTGTTCAATAATTCAAAAATAAATGCGCCACTAAGAGCTTTTCCTAAAAATAAAATTGGTGGACAGTGTAGAAATCAGCACTGTGCTCAAAATTGAAGTTGGCATAAAACCTGGGATCTCTTTAAGCTATTTGCTTGTTTAACCTTTTGGTCACTGTTTTGTTCTTGTTTCTCAGTGGAAATTCTTTATAAGAAGTTCTAAATTCTTTTGGAGACCCAAAGGGGAAATGATTTTTTTTCCCCTATTAAGTCAGGGTAGGCAGGGAGCAATGTGACACTAGATGGTTAACTTAGGAGTTCTGCCTGTCCTTGGTAGAGGGCCAGTGGCTCAAAAGAGAAGCCAGATGGGGTCAGAGACCTCAAATTGACAGATGTGGCAGTGGAAGATTCCAGGAAGAAAGATCAGAGCCACTGCCCAGATGCAAAACCCCAGAGGGGTGAAGGTAGAGGCTCGGGCAGTGTTTTAGCTGAGTCATGGGAGAAACTGTTCAGCCGTTAGGGTCAAGTTCAGGACAATGAAACACTAACCAAGAAACTTGAGGAAAGAGAGAGAGGGAAAAAGTTAAATTCAAGACCCCAAGTAGTTGTAGCATCTATATAATGACCTAAAATAACTGCCTTCCTGTCACCCCAAACTGTACGTCTACATGGGACAATATGTCTATCTCTTGGGAATAATAAGGGCTGTACATAGATCAGAATCATTGTATACAATAAGGAACATAGGAAAAAAAGACAGAAGTAGTGTGTCGATTGCCTGCTTTTTGTTTTCAACACTCTCATCACTATGTCAAGCTCCATCTGAGTCACTGGGTGACCCACAAGCAGAAGGTGTAACCTCGTGTGACTCAGTCCTCAACGTCTGAGAGAACATCTCTCCCCACTTGAAAGAGGTGAGGATGCAAACTTCACCCTGGAGCCTTTACTCGGTTTACCAAATAGGTCTTGATCTAATTCTTTATTCTCCAAATATTTATAAAATAGCCTCATGCTATTTGTTAAGCCCTTCCTTAAATTGAAAGCCATTTAAAGTTTATTGAACTGCACATTCTATTGTGTTGGCAGGCTTTATTAATACTTTTTAATGTTGTTTGAGCTTCAAACGTTTTTGTGATAACACCAAATCAGTGACTAAAACAACTTACACAAAATTATACCTTCCTTGGTCCAGGCAATGAGGACACGAGTGGAAAAGGCAGGCCAGAATTCCAATAAATAAACATAGAAGGAAAGATGGAATTAGAAAATCACCCCTTGGCAACCACTATGGTAATAATTGTTTCAGGCAAGGAATATTAATGGATGCTAAAATTAGTGGGTGAAAGTACTAAGAGAAACAAGATATTTATATAGTCTCATACCATCTTCCCACAAGATACTAATTACTTACAAAAAAGAATAATAGTAACTTTACGGTGCAGAAGTCTGGCAGACACCACTTTAATGAAGCAATTAAAGTAAACATCACACACACAAAAATGAGACAAATCCACATCATGTGTCTCATGATATCATGCACTGAGAAGGACACACCACCATTTCTGTGGTTTTCCTGCCAAAACTGCATAGCCTGAAGCTAATTATGAGGAAACCTCAAACAAACCCAAATTAAGGGACATTCTAATCAGTACAATTCCAATGTGTCAAGATTATGAAAGACCAAAGAAAAGCTCAGGAATTGTTTCAAATTAAAAGAAAACAAAGGAATGTGACGGATTAAAAGGGCATGATCACTACACATAATGGTGTGACCTCTGATCAGATCCTGGACCTAACCTGAACCCTGGGCATTAGGGTAAGACTAGCAAACTTTGAATAAGGTCTGGGAATTAGGTAATATTATTGAAACAAGGATAACTTCCTGAGTTTTACCACTGAAGTATGTAATAATATGATTTGATTTGGGGAAAATACACATAGAAATATTTAGAGTGAGGGCTATCATATATGCCACCTTCATTCAAATATTTCTGAGTAAAGTATTATATATGTGTATGTTGCCTTGTACCTAGCATGGTAAAATATAAATTTTGTTTGTTTGTTGTTTGGATCACACTCAATGATACACAGGGTTTACTCTTGGCTCATGCACTCAGGAATTACTCCTGGCGGTGCTCAGGGGACCATAGGGGATACTGGGAATTGAACCTGGGTCAGCTGCATGCAAAACAAATGCACTTACCTTTTGTGGTATTGCTCCAGTCCCTATAAATAAATTTTTAATATTTGCAAAGAATCTTGTTGAAGACCCTACAGAAGTTCTATTCATACCTTTTGTTAATTTTTTCATCCTTTTCATCCTTTTTTTGACTTTTCTTCTAAGTCTTAAATTGTCTCAGAATAAAGAGTGAAAAATAATAAAAATTAAAATCATTTTAAAAGACTTGATCTCTTTCATTAAGTACCACTTGACCTCATGAGCACAGAAGCAATCCACCATAAATAAACATAGTCCAGTAAATTACAGGGTGTTAGAGGGTACAGAAGATGGTCTATAATTTCTGGAAGTTAAAGAGAATAGAAGTTCTCTAGAATAGACATTAAGTTCAAGTTAGGCAAATCCAGTGTTCCTAATCCTTAAGGAAAACATCTAGGTTTATTATTTTGAAAATCTGAGTCTGTTGATCTATATGTTAAAAGAAATTCTTTAGTTCATATTATTCTACCCACCATCTTTCCGTTAATCCCATCTATAACACAATCATGTGCCCATCCTTGGCTCCACTACATCATGTGCACTCCTGAAGCTATGTTCTTATTTATACTCAGGTTAGAGTGACACTGAAGATTACTTTCTTTGCTAACAAAGATCCAAGAATTTACAAGAACTCCCCTCTACTAAAAGTTTTGAGGTTCACCAGACAGGCAAATTTCCATGGTCAAATACTTAGCTTTATTTTGCTTTGTTCTATCAAATTCAGAAATGTGTCTTCTGGCAACATCATTTCTCAGAATAGAGATGCAAGTGCTTTCTAGGTATTGAGAAAGATATTGATGCAAATAAAAAATAGTGTTTACAAGAACTTTCCCAGTAATAAAGTGGAATTAGAAAGCAAGGACAGAGAGACATTTGGGGAGCAGACAAAAATGATGGTATCTGGGTGTAAATAGAAAGTCACTGGCAAGCAAAGACTGAAAAGTGTAAGACATTTTCAATCATGTCCTCTTATACTGCGTCCAAATATATAGTTTCATTTTTCAGGAGATATTGGATTTTATTTAATTAGCAAATTAATTGACTTCTGAATTCACAACCACCATGACCTAGGCAATAAGATTAAAAGTCAAAACAGAATAAGTTGCTTCCTGATTTTTTATAGACCTACCACTAGTCACAGCGGTTGGGCGTTCGCCTTTCACGTGGCCGACCCGTGTTCGATTCCTCTGCCCTTCTCGGAAAGCCAGGCAAGCTACAGAGAGTATGGAGCCTGCACGGCAGAGCCTGGCAAGCTACCCGTGCGTATTGGATATGCCAAAACAGTAACAATAAGTCTCTCAATGAGAGACGTTACTGGTGCCTGCTTGAACAAATTGATGAGCAACGGGATGACAGTGACCACTAGTCAGCCCCAGGATGAGACTCTATGCTTGTGTCCCTGAAAGCCTGTATGGTCATTCACATAAAGGATTAGTGATCAAGAGAGCTTCATGTTATGTGGTATGTAGGTTTTTGCTTAAAACAAAATTTTATCTATTTATTTATGCTTTTGGGGTCACACCCGGCGATGCACAGGGGTTACTCCTGGCCCATGCACTCAGGAATCACTCCTGGCAGTGCTCAGGGGACCATATGGGATGCTGGGAATCGAACCTGGGTCGGCAAATGCCCTACCCATTGTGCTATCGCTCCAGACCCCAAAACAAAATTTTAAAGAAAAAATTTTTGTTTAAGTATTTAATGTACATTCACTCAATCTGAATATATATTAAGTGAAGCTTTAAATTTTAGGTCATTCTCTTCACCAAAGGGGTCAACTGCAGATCTACTTGTGTATTGGTATGAGTTCGACTGAGTAGAAATCTGATTTGGGTCTTCTTTATGCTACTATGTAACCACATGTTCTTAAATAAACTGTTTTCTCTCTGAACTTTGGTTCTCTCTACCATAAAGTGAAGATGCTTTAACTGTCTATCTAGCACCTTTGAGCATGGTGATATCAACAGCAAGCAGTGGTTGTAGACCCAAAGTCCCAAAGATATCATCTCTGATTGAAGAACGCACCTAAGGAATGAATTAAGAGCATACAAAACCCTGTATCCGGTTAATCTGTACCCTGTTCAACCTGATTCAGTGATGGCTAGAATACAGCTTCACAAAAGACAGGGAAATGGTCTCTCACAGGCTGTAAGAAGGATCAATTTTAGAGAAATAGGAGCTTTATCATGTCAGAGAACAAGGAAGGACTTCACACATGAGATAGCAATTGTCTTTTTCAGATATTTTGATGGGACACGGGTAGACAGAAGTGTGGGCTGGAAATGAAAGTATGTTCATATAGGATGCCAATAACTATGGGGGAAAAAACTCTCCTAACAAAAACCTCAAGGTTTGGATAAACCTTTGGTAAAGCAGTTTAAGTATTTTTAAAATATAACAGGATAGCCAAATGCGACCAAGGAAGAATAGAATAGGAAAGAATAGAATAGGAAGTTGCCACATTCTTACTCTTTACATTAAAAGATTGACCATGTGAAATATTCCAGCCTCTGCTTTTAATGTACCTTTAAATTTTGATGTGACTGGAGTGATAACACAGTGGGTAGGGCGTTTGCCTTGCACGCATCTGACCCGGGTTTGATTCCTTCGTCCCTCTCAGAGAGCCCGGCAAGCAATCGAAAGTATCCCACCCGCACAGCAGAGCCTGGCAAGCTACCTGTGGCATATTCGGTATGCCAAAAACAGTAACAACAAGTCTCACAATGGAGATGTTGTGAGATGTTACTGGTGTCCGCTCGAGCAAATTGATGAACAACGGGATGACAGTGCTACAGTGCAGTGCTACTAACTTTAATTAATGTCTTTGTTAACTGAAACAATGACTTACATGTTGGGAGCCGGTGGGGCAGTATGTTGCATTGAGTAGATGGCCAGCCTGTGAACTTACTCAGGGCTTCCCAGTGACCCTAAAGTTTGAACACTCCTTATATGTTTGTCTCATTTTCTACAATCAGTCCAGTGGGGGCTGTAGAACCAGTGTGGCAGAAATTGTGACATTAATTTTAAAAATTTTGCCAAAAAATGCCAGAAACGAAAACTTTGCCTCTTTTTTTAAAAAAAGAATGTTTACCATCTTGGGGACTTGGGGAAAGAGTGATGGCTTATAACTATTTTCTAGGTCTAAGATACTATAACTCACCCAGAAACCATGTTGTTTAATGTGGAATTCATTGTTCCAGAGGGAGAAGTGTTTTCCTTAAAGATACTGAGTATGTTTAGACACTTGATCTGTCTCCTTTTCCAATGTGACAAGGTTTTGAGTTATTACTTCATGAAGGAATTGGAAAACACTCTGAGATGCTGTTTATTTCTTAACTGCTTTGCTGTAAGCTGCTGTTTTAAATTCTAAACAGCTTAATAAAACTTTCCAACAATTTCAGCATTTTTCTAAATTTGAGAGGCCATCTTTATAGCTTTTGGAAGGAAGTCCAGGGGTATTGTCACTAAGCAGTTGCAGGCAAAAACCTAATTTTAACTCATGAAATAATAACAATTGGAGGGATGTAGTTTCAAATCCCCTAAGTACTCAGTGTTCATGTGACTAACACCCATTACCTCACCCAGCTGATTCAGAAAAATGAGGGTTTTGCAGAGGAAGGTTTGTCTAAACATCTACCTCAACTACTTTGCCTTTGGTCAATGGAGAAATTAAGTCATTCAATGCATTGAACTCAAGATTCGGCATGTTAAAGGCACCCAGACAGTTTTGGTAGAGAATAGTGGAGGCAAGCTCACACATGTGCCTGCACCCTTTCAATGATTGCCAAATAGACCTCTTAGAGTCAAGGAAAAGGTTTTATGACACTCAGAAAAATTGCCTTATTTTGACATCTCTCCAAATGAAATATGCTCTCCCATTTTCTTTAAAGAGAAACAGACTCAGAGAAGGAGTAACTTGCCTTCACTCAGAACTTGTAAAGCTGTAATGTGAATGAATGCAGATTGTATTCTAAGAGCTCTTTGATAACCTTGCTGCTAGATTTCAGAGTATGTCTGTATGTCACATGGGAACAGGCTAATATCTTGTCTCCTTCAAACTGGACATCTGCTCCTCACTTTTCCCATTCTTTCTACTCCTTTCCCTGGTTTTGGCAATACCCTCATATCCTTCCTCTGCGGGCTATAGCTGCGCACCTCTTCCTTCTTTCTTGGCCCTGTGATATGTCATGTGTAGAAAACAGAAAGGAGAGTGAGTTTGAAAAGGCTGATCTTGGCAACAGATACATTGCAGAATAGTCCAGAAGATGTTCCTGTGCAAATTAGCAGACAGTCCCGCCAGGATTGGCGAGGGTGATCACTGAGGTGAATCTTGCCTTTCAGCAGACATCTTCCTGTTTCAAATGTCATTATTGGCACAGAAGGAAATGGGGGTATAAAGGTTCACATTGTGATTAGGGCTTGGCAGGACTAAAATTCCCTGCATTAAATATTTAGATGGTCCAGACTTCCCCTCCTGTTTCAGAGCTGATGTCTGTTTTCTACAAGGATATCTACAATGTAGATTGATAGTTGTCGATCTATAATGATATCTATCATTATAAAGAAGTAGGCATCTCCCCTCTCCCATTAAAGAAGACCGTGCAGATGTATCAGACAACATCCAATGAATCATCACCGATTTGTTTCTGCTATTTTTAATGTATGAGACATAACTCTCGACTCAAAACTCAAGTTTCCCAACACCTTCTTCCTCCCTCATCTGTCCCCAGCACAGCCCATTCTTTCTATGTAAGACTGGGTAATGTTATCTCTCTAACCTTGCTTGAATGCACATGCTCTCCTCCATCTTCATTGCCCCTATCCTATTCCCAGTCATCAGCCTCTCCTTGCTAGTTGACATCGTTATCTTCCAGATGGCCTCTTTCACGTCATGTATCTCCAAAAATTATTTACTCACCACCACCCAGTGGCCAGATCAAACTTCTCAGAATGCTCATCTCTCATAGTACCCTCTTGATTTTGACAGCTTACTTAGTTTATACCGATGGAAAGATAAAAACCATAAACTCTGAAACATGATCTGCCTGGATCCATAATGTGCAACCCTGCCTATCCTTTTTTCTTTTTTCCTTTTTGGGTCACACTCAGCTGTTGGGGCTGGACTGAGCTCTCAGGGCGAGCCCATGTAGACTGTACAGTACTAAGGACAGGAACATAGGGACCCATGAAAATGGGCGAGATTTCTCATGTGTCCTGACTGGTTTGGATGAAGCTGAACATTTTCCCCCTTTCAAGCTGCCTTCAGAAAAATAATTTCAGTATATTGAAAAGAGCAGTTTTTCTTCTCTCACAGAAGCCTCTCTCACTGGTCTTTGACATGCAGATCTCTGGTGTTAGCCAGGCCTGACCTTTGAGATTGCAAAATGCAGGCTTGGGCCCAGCCTAGTCTTTGGGACGTAGATTTCAGATGCCTGCCCAGTTTGTATTTGAAGTGGCAAACACAGCCTAGTCTTTGGGATGTAAATCCAGGTGCCTGAAGCCCAAGAAAGGTTTCAGTTTTGGTTTTGTATCCAGGTGCCTGTAGAAGGTTTCAGTTTGGGTTTTGTATCTTTTCCTTCTCAGTTCTGTGTCTTTTTCCTGAGGCTACAGACCTACAGGTACAAGGAAACAATGCGTTCTACTGCCTCAATGTTCTTCCTGTAACTTCTTTTGATGCCTTTGGTGATGTCACTGTATTGCGCCCTTTAGAGGTAGCATGATCAATAAAAGGAGATCCACGAGGCCCTCTGCCTTTGCCAAGAGCCAGAGCGAGCCTTGGTCCTCCATGAGACATATTTCTTCTGCGTTCCTTATCTCAGCGCCTCCGACCGCATGAATGTTCATGCAACACTCAGCCACTCAATGATGCTCAGGGGTTACTCCTGGCTCTGCACTCAGGAATTACTCCTGGGAGTGCTTGGAGAACCATATGGGATACAGGGGATCGAACCCAGGTCAGCAAGGCAAATGCCCTCCCTGCTGTACTATCGCTCAGGTCCCCTGCCTATCCTTTTGACTCCCTAAGAAACTGCTCTTGAGTGTGGCCCGAGACACCTTCCCACCAAACATTTTTTTGAGCCCAGAAAAGATCCCAGCTCCAAACTGCTCTCTCTTCTGCTTGGAGGGATGATGCGAATGCTTACTCTGTGCACTTTCTAAGAGAAGCTTTCATGGTGCCTAACAACAGTGCCACATTTTTTTAGGGAGGGATTCTGGACCACACTTCCCTAGCACTCATGTCAGCTACCATTTTAATTTTCCTTATGCGTGTTTCTTTCATTTTGTCTCCATTATTAGACAATTGTTAGCACCTGAGGTTATGAATTGTTTGATTCTTCTAATGACGTTACTCCTAGATGCTATGGAAGATTGGGGTATTTCTTATAAAATCTATCTCTATAAGATAATTTTTGCAATATAAATCAATGCAATGGAGAAGACCTTTTAAAAATGTTATAAGCTTAATGCCATTGTTTTCACACATTAAAGAAGTTTCAGTGAATGGGTAAATAAATAAAAGAGCAGTAAACACTTCAAATATAATGGAAAATGGTATTTTAATGGTAAAAAATTAAATTCTCTGTAACAAGCATTCAAAAATTTATATATTTCAGTCACTAATACATATACTTAAAAGTCAATATCTTTGCAGATATAGTTTTTAGAAATCCTTCTGCGTTATTGGAAAATTATTTGTACTTTTTACCATATTCATTTGGACAGAAAACATAACATGACATTACAATGACATAAATAAAGAAGGGCTTGGCTTCAAGTATAAATTTGCTAATAAGCCAACATTAATGTTTTTATTATTTTTATGAAAACACTTAAATGACAACACAGTGTGTTATATTCTTAGAACTCTGTATTAACCACTTCTTCACTGAAAAGCCTTCCATCTCTATGTATCACTTAAATGTGTGACTTAAGGGTTCCAACTATAGTTTTCCTTTTACAAAATATGGTATTTTGATAATATACCTCTAAAGAACACAACATGTATTAGACATTTAGTTGGTGCTTAAAATGCACATTATATGAATAAATATTAACTGGGATAAAAGGTATTCTGGAGGGGTCAGGAGGAGATCTGCTCTTCCTCTAGAGCACTTCCTCTGTCCTGCTCAACCACTATGCTCTTAATATTTGGGATTGCCTAGGTCTCTTTCAAGTGAAGGCTGTCTTGTGTATTGGTTTGGTAGCCCTCTTTTCTCCATTCACTGAGTTCCAGTAACACCCTAAAACTCACTGTCAGCAAAAATGCCTCCAGACATTACCAAACATCCCTTTGTTGGGAGAAGAGGGAGAAAGGGAGGGTTAACTGGTCTCAAATTAAGTCAGTGATACAGAGTTCCAAAGTGAACACTAACAGTCCATGAGCTCTGGCTTGACCAAATATGATCTGTACTATTTACATGAACAGTGATCACAGATTCTCAGCCTCAGAAAGAAAAGGAGAATAGAATGTACCTATGATCTGATCTCTTGGCATCATGGAAGGTCAAAGATTTTTGAAAGCAGACAGGTTGGGGTTTGTTTATCCCAGGTCAGTTACAGTGCATTGATTATGATAGCTGGCAACTGGCTCAACCACCCAAAGTACTAACTGTCCTAAAACTAGAGAGAACAGCAGGAAACTCCTAAAAGTATATGAGCTAAAGATGTGAAGACTTTGCAGAATCGATGCAAGATGATGACCTATTGAACTGGTGATTTCTGGCACCACAGTTGCTACCTCCACTTTTCCATTGTGCTTGATCATTAGTTTACCCCACTTGAGACTCACTTTCTACTCTTACCATGTTTTATGTTACTCCACCCTATCCCAAACTCTTCCTTTGGCTCCTAGGACTATACTTTTTATGCTTTCTAGAACATTCCATTTGCTTTTCTGAGCCATTAAAGCTGTATAATCAATCCAGTCTTTGGTGCTCTAGAACACTTCCTCTGGAAACACCACTATTTCTTTGCCTCTGGTAATAATTCTGACAATAAATTGTGTTCCTAGCATGCCTTCTCTTATTCACTGTCATGGGTAGCCTGTCTTGGTCCAAGGCACAGCAATTTGAGTAGTTGGGCAGCAGAACGCAAATGCCACTGAGCTGAGACTATCCTCCCCAGGCACTGCCCAGCCAGCTTCTTGTCCAGGGCTGTTGGTACAGTGGAGCAGGCATAAAGAAAACACAGAGTCAGCTACGAGTGTCATGGGAAGGGAAGAAGAGGGTTTCCTGTCAGAGGTTCTCACTGGTATTGGGAGATGGGGTGAAAAAAGGCAGGCAATTCAATCAGGATTGACCCTAGAAGTCTTGTCACCTCAACAGTTTCTGTGTTCCCAGAGAGACTACGGGGGAAATTGTCTGCCATAGAGGCAGGGGGCAAGATACTGGGGACACTAGTGGTGGAAAATGTGCACTGTTTGGAGGAATGGGTGTTTGATCATTTTATGACTGAAACTCAAACATGAAAACTTTGTAACAGTATCTCTCACAGTGATTCAATATAAAAAAAGTAAGAGTGCTCTACCAGCTTGTCACCATGAATTATCTCCTGGTTCAAAGAAAACTTCAGTGATGGGAAAACCCCAGTGCACTTGCCTTGTATGTGACTAAGACCCAGTACCACTTATGGTCTCCTGAGCACCATCAGGATTGATCCCTGAGCAGAGAACCAGGTGTTGCACCAAAACCAAACCAAACAGCAATAAAAAACATAGCGCCTGCACTCACAGAGACTGTTTGGAGACACCTTTTTATCATCAGCTGAGTTGTCTTTGAGGGATATGTCAGACCCAGTCATCACTAAGTCTCCACTTTATCTATATTTACTTGGGGAAAGGCTACCCTGTTAGCTGCTGATTTTATAAATCAAATTTACAGTTAGATAATGGTAATTTCTGTTTACACATGTGCTGTAAGTGGTGAATCTGCTTTTCCTTAGAATTCAGTTATCCTTTTGGTGTATGGGGTAGTAGCTAGGTTTAAACTTACCTTGAGTTTATGTGATAAAAGCTTTTGAGAATTGATATTACACTGCGAAGATTTAAATTTATCAGGTATAAGTGTTCTTTATTCTACCAAAGATTATATGTCCCTATATTAAAGAACTTATCCTTATCTATTCATTGAATATTGTAAAGTTCTTCAACGTATTGTAGTATACTTTTTTCATCTAAATAACTTTTAAATGTTACAGAAACCACATTTAAAAAGTGGACTAGTTTCAGTGCATTTAGTTTTAATAGCATCATTATAACCCAACATGTGCAAAATGACGTCATGTCAATGTGAAATAAGATTCATCCATGCCAGAGGTGACATTACTTTTCCATCCTACTTCTTTGATATCTGATGTGCACTTCACACTTAGAAAATATTTCAGCTCAGACTATTGACATTTCAAGAGTCTAGTGGCCACACCAAACTAGTGGCTACCAACTAGACAATCCAGTAACTGAAAAAGTTGTTTACCCCTCTCCTGTATTCTTCCTTTAAGTTACCCTTATTGCTTCATGAGTCATGGGTGTTATACATCTCTTTTGTTATGGTTCATCTGTTTACAAAGACAGCATGTGTTGAATTTGGTACAGATGTTCTCTTCTTTCTCCAGATTCCTCAGTAGAAATTATGCACTGTGAATTGAAGTCCATGTCTCCCAAATATCAAGTGGGAAATCAGTGTCAGTCAATTTTAAAGGAAAATAAGTTTTATTTTTTTAATTTATGAAAGTCCTGGAAACTCTGGAATATGTAGCTAACTGTTATAGGGCATCTCAGTTTTACAGAGCAGAGATGTAACCTCTGCCACATTGAGTTCTCATAAAACTTTGAACACAGACAAGCTGATAGTTTAGCTTAACTGCCTTTGTACCACAGAATCTCAAACAATAGAAATCATATGAGCATTCAATAGGATTTTGCATATTGTCCCTGCAAACCAAAGAATAACCATCAGGAAGGAGAAGATATATGGAAGCCAAGAAACCAAACAACACAAAATTGCTTAATATTCTCCCTTTACTGAATCCAAAAGATAGATGTTTTACTACCATTACATTTAAAACTTTCTTATGAACACCATATAAATGTAATTAAGCCATAGAAAATAAAATTTACCAAGTGAAAATTCAGATTACTAAGATAAGACATGTGTGCAACCATTAGTGATAATGAGGAAGATCTGGATACGCTAATAGGTTAAGATGCTCATATTACCAGATAAGCAAATTATGGATCATTATGTATTATAGATAGGTTGCTTGCAAAAATGCATATTTATTACAATTATATCTGTAGCTCTCTTTATCTGTCTGCAGAGAGATGAAGACAAAGACATTGGCTATGCCTACTAGCTGCCAAGATGGGACAACACCAGATTGTTTAGAATCGTTGTTTAGGCATAATGGAAACTGAGCAGATGAAGACATTTACTTTTTTAATATGAATTTTTTCTATTAAAAATTCAGGTCTGGGGCTGGAGCGATAGCACAGCGGGTAGGGCGTTTGCCTTGCACACAGCTGACCCGGGTTCGATTCCCAGAATCCCATATGGTCCCCCAGCTACCACCAGAAGTAATTCCTGAGTGTAGAGCCAGGAGCAACCCCTGTGCATCACCGGGTGTGACCCCCCAAAAAAATAAAATTCAGATCATCTTGACAGGTCACTTTGACAAGTATGGCAGGTCATTTGGGGGTCATGAATTTTTGAATTCCAATATTATCAATCACCATTACCAGGAATGTTAGTAAGGCGGTGGTGTTCAAGTTTAAGTTGCTATGCATAAAGTAAAAAACCGTCAAATGACATGATCTTTGGTATTGTGTTTTCCCATTCACCCTCATATTGCTTCACAATTTGTTGTGCAATACTAACCTCTATTCCTAGTTGACTTAACTATTACAAATAAAAGAGAATTAACATTTGCTGGTCAAACACTAAGAACTTCCCCTGTCTTTAAAGAACCCTCTTAGAAGTCCTGGAGGTAGGGATTCCATTTTAGAGGTGATAAACCAAGATGGATAGATACTGAGTCATGCAGTATCATGCAGATACCAAGTCAAGGTCAAGGAGTTAGAAATACAGTGTGATGCAGACCAGCTTCTGGACTCTGGGATGCTTCCAGCACCCAAGGACCTATGCACAGCAGGCCATGCTGGACAATGAATCTTCTATACGAAATAGCTGAATTACCTTTCAGGAGGGGGAGAGACATGTCTGCTTGAAATCACCTGGGGATGTGTAGTCACCAGAAGAGAGAGCCTACCAAAATGTATCATAAAACCAGGGTGTCAGCCTACTGCAGGGCAAGGCAGAGAGAAGAGAAAGTCAAGACTGGATGGATGTGACTATTTTCAGCACATTGTCACTCTTTTAATGATTGAAAGTTTTAGTTTGGAAGATTTGACTTGCAAAATGTGTGACTGCTCACAGGCTACAGTTTTACTGATCAGGTTTTAATTGTGAAAATAAATCTCTTTGCTTGTGAGAAGTGTGGATTTCATCAAAGGATAAAGTATTATCTTGAGCACTGTATTTAACAATTGGCGCTGCATTGTTTGCTAATAGCTTCTGTAGCCTTGCTGTTGGATAAAATTTTAAAATTAGTGTTAGTATCACTATACCTAAAGGTCTTCTGGTTCACAATAATGCTGTCAAAGACAATAACTGAAGGGCTGGAGCAGTTGTACAGTGGGTAGAGAGCTTGCCTTGCACACAGCAGACATAGGTTCAATCGCTGGCATCCTATAAGGTCCCACAAGCACCATCAGGAGTGATTCCTGAGGCGGAGTCAGGAGTAAGCCCGAAACATCGCTGGGTATGACTCCAAAATAAAAACGAAAGAAGACAATAACTGATGTTGGCAGATTCATTCAATATTTTCTCCTGTTACGTTTTATAAATAATCTCAGTGTTTTATGTTTAAGTTTAACCAGTCACCAAGCACATCCCTGAGTAAACTTTGGTATGAGGTGTTTTGCACAAACTCTGAATCATACACGACATAAAACACTTAAAAGTTGAGCCAGAGACACAGTCCAGAGATTTAGGCATTTTCCCACAAGAAGCAAACTCCAATTTGAACCCTGGAACTGCATGTGGTCCCTGAGCTTTGTCAGCAGTGACCCCTGAGATCATAGCCAGGAGTAAGTCCAAATCACCATACCCACAAATTAAAAAAAAAAAATGACTTAAAAATCTATGTTGTGGTGGTGGGAGAGAGGTAGGAAGATGGACCGCAGATTTTTTCTAGGATCATGAAATTATTTTTTCTGGTAATTTGATAATTATGTGTCATATATGTTTGTCGAAATCCATAGGCCAACACTAAGAATGAATATTAATGTCAGCTGCAAATTTAGGTGATCATGATGTGTGGGCTGGAGCAACAGCACAGCGGGTAGGGTATTTGCCTTGCATGTGGCTGACCCAGGTTTGATTCCTCCGTCCCTCCCAAAGAGCCCGGCGAGCTACCGAGAGTATTCCACCCGCACGCAGAGCCTGGCAAGCTACCCGTGGTGTATTCAGTATGCCAAAAATAGTAACACCAAGTCTCACAATGGAGACGTTACTGGTGCCTTCTCAAACTAATTGATGAGCAACAGGATGACAGTGATACAGTGATGATGTGTGAAAGCAACTTGTTATTTAGTAATCAGTATGCCATCCTGGTGAGGGATGTTGACAAGAAGGGAAGCTCTACCTTTTGCATAATTGTCAATCTTTTCCCGAAGATTTTTTTTTTTTTTTTTTTTTTTTTGCTTTTTGGGTCACACCCAGCAATGCACAGGGGTTATTCCTGGCTCTGCACTCAGGAATTAGCCCTGGCGATGCTCAGGAAACCATATGGGATGCTGGGATTCAAACCCGGGTCGGCCTCTTGCAAGGCAAATGCCCTACCCACTGTGCTATTGCTCCAGCCCCTCCCACAGATATTTTTGTGAACCCAATACTTTTCTAAAAATATTGCCTTTGAAAACAATGCAGTTATCAATTTTTTAAAATTTACCATCTAACATTTTCTCCTAATGATAACATGCAGATATTTTAAAGAAAATAATTCAAGTTGTTTATCTGATATAATTACCTCCCACCACATCCCCCAATCACATCCAGATTAGTTATGGGCAAATGAAACCCTCAGGCTTGCAAAATTCTCTGTTGAAATAATTTTTAAGGAATAATGGATGGGTTGTAAGTTTCTTGTACAAATCAGTTAACTTAAGTACATCCTATAAGTACTCTACAACCTTCTAGTTGCTTCTTGATTGGCCCAAGATACTTCTGTTTGGCTCTAAATATGTTAGCTTATTGTATTTGAACAGAACTTCTGTTTGTGAAATAAACCACTTTTTTGATTTTAGGTAAGCAGGTCACTTTCCTCTCCGCACTTTTCTTTTTTATCTGCAAAATGGTAATAATATTTTATATTCTAAAGAATAGCTTATATAATTATAGGAAATGATAGATAACATCACACACTAGACATTAATATGTATGCAGCAAATTATAGCAATTATATAGTTAGTCCAGATTATACATGGTGACTTTCTTGTACCAGTACATGCTGCAAGAAAATTAAAACTCTTTCAAGAAGAAAGAGCATGATGGTATGGAAGAAATGAATAGACATAATGGAAAATATAAATTATAAATTAAAGTATAAATTATATAAATTATAAATTATATACATTATAAATGTTTTAAATATAATATTTATAAATAATGTCTTATTTAGATGATACCTAATAGTAGGAGAAATGAACATACTGAAGGCCAGTAGCATAAGAGATGGAAAGTAGAAAGATCCAACATGAGAATAAAAAAAACTTAAAAATAATCAGAGGATCCAAAAACAAAATAGAAAATGGGGCTTTATATATATATGTATATATATATATTGGATTGATATAAATTTAAAATACCACACACTAGACACTGATAGTGTATGCAGTAAATAAATTATAACAACACCATGAAATAGTAAGGAAGGATAACAATTTATTGGATGCTTTTGGTTGCCTTTAGTTTTGAAAAGGGTCAAAAGGAACACGGAAAGGAATAAAACAACTAGCATGTGGAATTAAAAGGTGTTCAGAGGCCTGGAGAGAATATAGAAGATTAGGGTTTTGCCTTGCATGCAGCCAAACTGCATCAATTACCAGCACTGCGCAACTGAGCACCATCAGGGACCACTTCTAACCACAGAACCAGGAATAATCCCTGAAGTATCAGTGGGTGTGGCCCCAACTTTGCCCACACCAAAAACCAAAAACCAAAAACAACCCACCTCCCAAATTAGATGCCCCCCCCATCTCTTCACTGAAACTATAACTGCAAAGGACTGGTACCACCAACCCACAAAGAGACATAGTGACAGACACAGTGCCAGATTGAGAACGTTATTGGCACAAATCAGCAGACTGGATTTTGAGTCATGTTTCTTTGTTTCTTCAAGAAGAGACCATTTTGTCTGTATGGTCAAAAAACAAATAGCTTTTATAGAGAAAGGGAATGGGAAGCACATTTTTATGAAGAGTGAATTGCAGTCCAATGGCTACCAAAAGGAACAATAGTCCCCCTCCCCCCTTGTGTTCTGGCCCCATGAGATACACTCTTCCTTATCTACAAACCTAATTACAGGAAGGGCTGTGTTTGGGGGTAAACTCAAGACTTGTTGTTAGGCTTTGGGTAAACGGAGAGACCAGACAACCTTGCTTAGATAAATTTGTTATTCCTAATTTCCCTGAATTGGTTTATATTTGCTTCCAGCATTGCTCTAGAAATACTTCTCAACTCCCCCAATATTTTATCTGTTATTCATATCTAGTAACATTTTAAAAAATTATTTTATTTTTTAAAAAATATTTTATTTTATTTTTTAATTGAATCACAGTGAGATACGCAGTTACATTTGAGTCTCTCCTATAGCTCATGCTATCTCTGAAAGTTTCCAAATTGTGTGTTGTGTTTTACTTAATTCCTCTCTCTCTCTATCTGTGTGTGTATGTATCTCTGTCCTGTCTGATGAGAAGAGTCAGTTACAAATTAAAATATAGCCAGGCAAATAGAATTTTAAAAAAGAAGCTGCTAAAGTAGAAAGAGGGAAGGAAGTGAAGTGGGCAGTCAACATTTTAGAGAATATGGAATGAAATGAAATGGCTGAGAAGAGGGATACCAGAGACACTGATTAGCAAGATGGTTGAGACTTCCCAAGAGGATACATCTAACCAATACCTTTGTTTGGGTCTATTCCTAAGGGTAGAATTGCTAAGTGATGTGGTAAATCTATGTTTATCACTTTGTGGAACTGCATAGCTATGTTCCAAAAAGTCTGCAACATATTGTATTTTCACTAGCCGTGTTAAAGTGTTCCAACTGCTCTGTATCCTCACAAACTCTTGTTATTGCCTGTTTTTTTTTATTATAGTCAACCTAATGAACATGGGGTACTGTCTCATTTTCATTTGCATTTCCCTGATGATCAATGATGCTGAGTCTTTTTTTTATATGCTAAATGACTAATTCATATTTTAATAACAGTTATAGATTGTTTTCACCCAAAGGGACAGGCTTTTCCTCAGGGGCCCCCGCATATCTGCCCAGGGCTTTGACACTCACTCAGACTCTGAAACTCACTAGTTATCTAGTTATTCATTTTCACATTTCCATCTGGACAGAATAGATTTCCAAGAAAGAAGCAGAAAGTCAAAGATTTATTTCTCTATTCTTTTTTTTTTTTTTTTTTTTGCTTCTCTGTCCCATGCAGCTGGGCCTCTCCTGGAACAAATTTCCTTAGATAAATTCTACCAAGCCATCAACTCAAGGAGGAAAGATGAAGAACGTGTTAAAGAGTTTGGGTCAAACTACCCAGAGTTTCCTGTGCCAGGTGAGCATGAACAGGCCCGAAGTCACCCATTACTAACCCCTCATCCATGATTGCCTGAGAGGTATTTCTTAGGTTTTCACCATGAAACCTGTTTCCTCTCTCCTCTTCGAAGCCCAGTCCAGAGAGAATGATAAAAATCACTCAGCAAATGGAAAATATTTATTTTGTGCTTATTCTAAGAAATGTGATCCTTCCAAAATGAGCTGACAAGTACTTTCATTTCCAAGGACAGTGTCCACACATTCGAGGCTGCCTCTGGGTCTGGGATCAGACAAACCCAAGCCAGAAGCTAGTGAGGGCCACACAGATGTCTTCCTGGGTGATAAAACAGCTCAGATTAAAAATGCCATATCCAGAATACTTTAGTCATTTGCTGTGAAAATCAGGCAAATTGCTTATCCAATCCTTCCTGCCATTGCCTGCAGTATAAAACAGCAATAATAATACTATGTCGATCACAAAATTGTTTCAAGAACTAAACAGGGCATTAACTGCTTGGTTCTTAGAAAAGGGTCTAGAACACATCAATCAGTAAATAAAAATTAGATATTAATATTATTTGACTACTTACTTTGAAAAGGAAGACCCTTCCATTCACAAGTCTGAGAAGTTTTATAAAAAAAATTTGGGGGGAAATTTTTGTGTCACATCTGGAGATGTTCAGGGGTTACTTCTGGCTCAGCACTCAGGAATTACTCCTTCCAGTGTTTGGGGGGCCATATGGGATGCCTGAGATTGAACTCAGGTTGATTGTGTGCAAGCCAAATGTCCAATTCACTGTACTATCGCTCCAGTGCCAGTTTTATAAAACTTTTTATTTCTTAGTAAGAGCTACAATATAGGCCACTAAACATAGTTTTGACCACATTGTACAACTTACCTGATTTAGACTTGGTAATATTAAAAAAAATGGTAAAATTTGCACTGTACTTAATTCTAAGAAAATCAGCTGAATAGTTATGCGATGGGCTGAGGGGATGGTTAGCCTTACTGGTATCAGTGTCATTGTCAAATGAATTTACAGGACTATTTGGTCTGGGTAGGCCCATTGCTCAATGATCCCAAAGAAGGCTATATGTGTCTTTTTTTCATCATAATTATTAGTGCTAATTAGGGTTCTCTTTTTTTGTTTGCTTCCTTTGTTAGATCCTAATTAGAACAAAAAAATGAAGTCTAAGAACTAGAAATACCATTTTGTACAAACTGGATTGTGAAATCAAGTTTTAAAAGTATTAAAAAACTGATAAATATTTGGAAATATAAAATGCAATGAAATATGGTAAAGAATTTCATGGTATTACTTTGTAACAAAATGTGGTAAAACTAAGTTTTACCACAAACTTAGTGGCCTCCACAGCAACATAATTTAAAAAATCAGAGTCCTGGAGGCCAGAGGTCTGATATGGGTCTTACAAAATAACATCAAAATGTTGGCAGAATTCATTGCTTCTCTAGGGAACATTGGTCCTTTCCAGGGTGCCTAGACTCAAGGCTGTGGTCTCCTCCCAATCATATCACTAATAACTCTGTTCTGTCACCGTATCTTCTTCTCTGACTTTGATCATCCTACCACCTTCTCACAAAGACCCTTATGATCACATCAGGCCCACTTCAATTATCCCAGAAAATCTTCCACGTCAATATATTTAACATAATCTCTGTTGCCTTATAAGATTTTAGGGATTAAAATAGGGCTATCCATGCAGACCATTGTTTTGCCTGCTATACACCTTATATTCCAAAAAGAAATTATTAGGCGAAATACAAATAAGGAAAAACTAATATAAGTGGGTCAAAGTGATCAGAAGGCAGGCTTGGGCTCCAAATAGAACAATCTCAGTAATGTTAAGGGGTGAAGGAGGAGGAAGAGCTTTTGTGGAGTATGAGAGCTTGTCCTCAGTGGGTTTTCCTATTCTAGCTATCCACTCACCCAGATCTGTTGGAGGCTTTTTGTCTCACAATCACTGAGAGTATTTCCAATTTCACATTTCTATGTCTTTGTGAGCAACTCAAGGCAAGTTTGAGGATGTGGAAGTTGCATCCATCCAAAAAGGCTGAACTATACTGAGATAACGAATAGCCCATCCCAAATCTGAGTGACTTTGAAAAACATATCCATTGTAGGACTTCAAGGACCTCAAATCACTACAGTCCCTCAGAGACTAAAGGTTCAAGTACCATTTCAATGCTAGTGGGAAAGATTACTTTTGAAGGAATAAAGATCCAATTAATTCTCTGGCCCACCACTAAGGTGGGACAATCACTTACACTGACAACTCATTAGTCGGATCTAGTCATGTAGCTCCAGCAAAGAAGAATTTATACATGTAATATGGAAAGAGCCAGAAATAACTGGTGAGTAAAAAACAGTAACAAATATTGTAAGCACTCCCTTTACTTTTCCTATCAATTTGGACTTTAATTAGGCTCCTTTCAACCTCTAGAGAGTTCCTCTAAATAGTTACTGTCTGTCCATGTTTTTCTATATTTGAGGGTACTGATGATATATCTTCTTCATCAATCTTAGTTTCAGGGTTAGAATTTCACCTCAGAAGATAAATAAATGCATGACATTTTTTGAAAATTCAACACTGTTGAACATTGAAGGACTGGAGGAATAATACAGTGGATAGGGGGTTTGCCTTGTACACTGCCAACCCGGATTTGATTCTTTGGTCCCTCTCAGAGAGGCCAGCCAGATACCAAGAGTATCCCGCCCACACAGCAGAGCCTGAAAAGCTATCCCTGGCATATTAGATATGCCCAAAACAGTAGCAACAAGTCTCACAATGGAGACACTACTGGTGCCCGCTTGAGCAAATTGATGAACAAAGGGACGACAGTGCTACAGTGCTACAGTGAACATTGATTGTTTTCATATTTTTCTGAATATTTTTCTGAATCTTAGGAATAGAGGCATGACTAAATTATGCTTCTCATTTCATAACATACTCCCATAATCAGATAAAGGCAAAGACCATCACTTTATAGTTTATATTCAAGCATCCTAACTCCTCATCGTATTATTTATTATACCTTTGATACAAAGACTTGATCTGGGTTCTATGTTTTAAGTATATTTACATAGAGAGTGTTGCTGTTACATAAGTATTTAAATTTTCTAGCCCATAGGGCTATAAATTCTATTATACTTCTTTATTCCCTTTATTCAGCATAATTAATAAGATCTTTAGATATTTGTAAGTTCACATTTCACACAATTTATGACATACAGTAGTTGCACAGTATTCTATAGTGTAGGTGTTCATTACATTATTCTTAACTCTTCCCTTCCATGGGACTTCCACATTAACTGTTGTAGTTCCATTCTATTTTAAGCTGCAAGTTGACAAAAATTTTCTATAAATTTATGATAGTGAATGGCTTTATATTTGTTGATCAGATTATTCTTATATTCAACTTTGTTGTACCACAGAAGCAATCTTAGATAGTATATAATAACTGGGTGTGACCAGATTTGACCTCCTGGAGCCATAGTCAAATATATCTGATTCAGACAAAGCCATGATGAACTTCTCTCTTGTTTTCCTAGTAAGGCTATATACTATATTCTCTGAAATGTATTCAATATATGAGTGAGATTTCAACACTGCAGAGTGTACCCACTATCATTAGATTAAGAAGTGATAGGGTTTATTCCAATGGCTTTATAAATCTGAACTATTTTTAAGACTTCAAAACAATAGAAGGTATAGCCTCAATCCCTTCCAGTGTTCCCCAATCATACTAACCCTACTTAGTATGATTGGAGTCAATATCTAATTACTTTTTTATCCATAGTTATATTTGACAATGCATTTCAGCATTTCTTCAAATGTGTGTTGGTCATTTAGCATGTCCTTTTCCTTCTATGTTGCATATTCATACCTCTGTCTTCATTCTTTTCTATTTCTTGTAGCTCTGAGTTTTTCATTACGTTCTAAATATTAGTCCTTACTCAGTTTTAGTGATGTCTCCAAATCTTTCAACTGTTCATAAACCATGTCTGTGTTGTTTTATATTAAGAACAGGAAATACTCATTTCTATTTAAGATGTATACTTTCAGAAACTTCTTAAAGTATCCTTTCATACTACTGGGTCACAAGAATTGTATTACTTAAATTACCATAAAGTTTTATATTTTGTCTTGAATTCAACTGAATACCATTTTATTTACAATTTATTCAAACTATATTATAAACCATATGTAGGGTCAGGTTTTCAAATACCATTAATCAAAACTGATGGATAAAACCTTATCTACTGTCTCACCTCACCCCCTAATTATGTATTAATTTCTCAGATATATATAAATAGCTACCATTTCTTTTATTACAGTGATATGTTAATTCATCTGAAAGACACACTTTTATTAGGTATATGATATTTCTCCTCTGCTATTCTTTCAAAATTTATTTAAATATTTATCAAACTTTACATTTTATACACATTCTTCTGTGTTGTCTTTGTCTTGATTCTTGAAAATAATCAGCAGCAATTTTTATTTTGAGTGCACTAAATTTTTAGTTTCATTTGTTATAATTGATAGTTTTATAATATAAAAAATACTGACATGAGTCTGGAGCATCCCCAAATTATTTATTTTTAATATTATTTAACATATTTTTGCATTTTCTTCATAATTTTTTGTTTTCTTTGTATTTAACAGATTCATAAATGCATATTTTTTATCTATTTGGGAAATTATTTCATCCATATTTTTCTTTCATTTAGTTTACTTTTGATAGTATTAATAAGTGCTATTAATTGTGTCAGCTATGCTTTCTCATACTGTAATCCTCACACAGTCCTGAAAGTATGGCACGATTTTCCCATTTCACAGTTGAACATGAGAAGTACTCACCTCAGATCAATAAGCTAGTAAAGTGTGTTGCAAATACACTGCTAAATAGTCCTTCCTATTCCATAGAGTAATGTTAATAAATTTAAAAGTCCCCAGTAAGGGTGGCTGAAGCAATAGTACATCAGGTAGGCTGTTTGCCTTGCATGTGGCCAACCTGGATTCAATCCCTTGCATCCCATATGGTCACTGTGCACAGCTAGGAATAATTTCTAAGCACAGAGCCAGGAATAACCCCTGAACATTACCAGGTGTGGAGGAGGGGGGAGGAGAGAGAGAGAGAGAGAGAGAGAGAGAGAGAGAGAGAGAGAGAGAGAGAGAAGGAAAGAAAGAAAGAAAGAAAGAAAGAAAGAAAGAAAGAAAGAAAGAAAGAAAGAAAGAAAGAAAGAAAGAAAGAAAGAAAGAAAGAAAGAAAGAAAGAAAGAAAGAAAGAAAGAAAGAAAGAAAGAAAGAAGGCAGTATAAAAATACTCAATTCACAAAACGAAAATTCCTCGTGTAAATATTTTTATTTGGTCTTTCCTCTATTGATGCCTTCTGACTCCCAGGAACATGGTGATTGCTCGCCATGTGGGCCCAGTTAATAACAGCTCCAAGGGAAAAAACAGCAATGTCTCCTGATGGGCCATGCTATTACATTCCTCCACCAAGTTAAAAACCAGCCCTGTCAAGGCAGAGCTAGATGCTGTGAATAGGGCTTTCCCAGACTCCCTGGTCCGACTGGCACCTCCTGTCATTTCCCTTGTCATTTTTCTTTCTTTCTTTCTTTTTTTTTGCTGAAAACTAGCCCCAGCCTTCCTCATTGGCTCCCTCTTAGAAGTCTCCTGTCTGGAGCCAGGGAGGTTTGTCTGCTTTCTTGGATTTGGCTAATAAATTGGGATCGTGAGGTCAGGCAGCAGGGGACCTGGCACCCAGGGAGCCCCTGACACTGATTTTATTAGATTTCTCTTTGCAGGACCCAGGATGCCAACCCAGTGGGGAGCCCACAAGTGTTCAGTAACCATGATTTTGTCGTCTCTAGTTTGACAAGGTCATTTTTTACTAGAGGAGGAAAAATCCCACATTAATTATACAAGAAAACTGGGGCCAAGGCCGTTGGAGCTGGCCTCCCTCTTCTGGGAGGGGGAGGAAGGAGAGGACTTGGTTTCCTCTGTGCGTGAGGAGGAAAGCGAGACAAGAGAGCGGGTGTGTGTGGAGTTTACACTTCTCAGATCCTCTGTCTCTGAAATGCATATGTGCTGTCAGAGAAGTCTTTGGAATGTTTGTTTATTTAAAACAGCCTGCAAGGAGACTGATCCAAGCAACATGCAGGATCATGCCCACATCCGTCCATGTGTACATGCAACACGTTTACAGAAAGCACCTATGGCACCTACCGAACACACAGCAAGGGATTGTGAAGGAAGAGAAGAAAGGAAAAGCACGTGCGCTGCCTTCTCAGCCCTTCTCTCGCATCATGTCGGACAGGCTCTCAGTCCTCCAGGGTTACCACCTATCTCTCCGGTTCTAGAAAGGCAGGAAGCGCATGCTACCATGCTCTGGGGCCGGAAAGTTAGAAACTTGGGACATTGTTCTTGTGTTCCTGGTAGTCCTCCTTGTGGTGCCAGGTCTGCAAGTTCTTAACCAGTTCACCATTGAACTCCTGGATTCAGGATTATTGTTTGCACTTAACCAGCAGAAGGAACAAGGAGCCCAAAGCCTAAATTCTTGCTGAAAACTTGATATCGATTTTCTTGGCTGATAAAGATAGACACATAGATAAAGGTTCTTGTTTCAGGACTCACAATACCTTGTCACTGCATCACAGAAAAGATTCCATCCATGATCATTTGTTTGGATTTTTGGAGTAAAGGGGAAAGGTTTCTCACATACCTTCCTTACGTATCACTGTTTATGGTCTTACTCCAAGGTCTGCTTATAAATAGAGACAGTTGAGGTCTGCCTTCATATCCCCTAATTGCATTCTGCCTACTGACTTGTTTGATTTGAAATCCCCAGAAGCCCGTGGATTCTTGTGTGCAGGTCCTCCACAAGTCAGTATCTTGTACATAGATTGTCTTCTGCCTCTAGAAAGATTTCTCTTGATTACACTGGTCCACTTTCATTCGAGTTAAAGGTCTGTTTTTTTCTACCTGCATCCATCTCCCTTTCTCACTAATCTCCTCAGAATCTAGCCTCACAATGCCCTTAACATGTCTCCAAAGCCTTGTAGACACAGAGCAGTAGAGTAATTTTGGCAAAGTGTATATATTCCCTGTAGCATCTGCCAAAATGTTTGCAGAATATCAGTGTAACAATGTGTCACTAAGACTTAATCCTTCTCCTTCTGAACTGATAATCAGCAAGTAAACTTCATTTCTCTGTTTTAATCCTTATCTGTAAAACAGAGAAACAAAATGTCTGATAAAGTATCAACGAATCCTAAATGACACGATCCATGGAAAACTATACTTATTACCATCCACAGTACTGAAGCAGTATAGTCCTGTTGTTCATTGATTTGCTCAAGCAGGCACCAGTAACGTCTCCATTGTGAGACTTGTTACTGCTTTTGGCATATCGAATATGCTATGGGTATCTTGCCAGGGTCTTGTCAGTCTCTACCGAGGGCAGGTTATCTTTCCGGGCTCTCCAAGAGAGACAGAGGAATCGAACCCGGGTCGGCCGCATGCAAGGCAAACGCGCTACCCGCTGTGCTATTGCTCTAGTCCATAGTATTGCTATTCAGGGAAGCTCTCTTCCTGTCTCACTTTCAGCAGATAGCCTGCATACTTATTTTGCTTAAAAAAAAGATTAAAGTCTTTGGCATCTTCATAGTACCTTCTTCCCTTGATTTCCTTCTCTTTTTTAATCCAATTTCTATCAGGCACTGTGTTTTATAGTAGTATTCATAATAAAGCTTCATGCATATAATGTTCTGACACCATATCTACCACCAGAAGTTCAGCTCACCTTCAACATATTCCATGGACACTTTTCTTCAGTTCCCATACCCCGACTTAGTGAGCTAAGTTCTGGAGGACATTTCTCAGTTTCTGTTACCTTAGGCAATGTTTATTCCCTAATTTTCTTTGTATTCCATATACAAGAGAAGTTATTCTAGGCCTATATGTCCTGCTAACTTTTTACTCAACATAATGTCACCAATGTAGTGGCAACTTGATCAATGTGGCAGAAAATTGTATGATTTCAACCTATTTTTATAGCTGAATATTATTTCATTGTATATTTTATATATATATATATATATATATACCACATTTTCTTAATCAACCTGCCTTTTGTTGGATATTTGGATTATTTCCAGAGCTTGGCTAATATGAACAGTGTTACAATGAACATAGGAGAGCAAATGTCTTTTCAAAATAATTTTTTTGGGGGGCTCTTGTATATATGCCAACCTGTGGAATTTCTGTGTCTTATGGAAGTTCAATTCTTAGTTTGTTGGGAAGTCTCCTATATTGTTTTACACAGAGGTTGAATCAGTCAATATTTCTGCTGCTAAGTGCTGATGGGAGTATATACCCCCAACATTCTATAATTTCTTTCTTCCTTTATCTTTTCCTTCTTCTTGCACTGTAAAATGAACAAACTCCTAAAATGACTTTTGTAATTAGCTATCTGACGGCCTCTATAGGTTTGCCTGAAACTCTTTTATGAAGCTTTCAATAAACCCATTACTCTTCTCTAGCCCCAACCAGAAATGCTCAATCTTTTTTTCATTGTTTCCCTTAGTTATTTTTTCAATTAATTTTAATACTTCCAATATGATATTATCTGCCAAGCCTACCTACCTATACTAATTATTTATTGTGATGTAACAAAGAACCACAAAGTGTCTGCCTTAAAGCATCACAAGCATATATCCTGCAGTTTCTGTGGGTCAAGAGTTTGGACACCAAATTTATGACTTTGGCTTTGTGTTATCTTAAGGTGCGGCTAAAAAGTGTTAGTTTGGGTTGAGAGCTCATCTGGAGGCTGGATCAGGGAAGAATCCATTGCAAATCTTATGTAATTAATTATAACTATTAATACAAATATTGGATCCATCACCACCAATAAATTTACAAATGTCTTCTTTCCCAAAGAAAATAATTTAGACATTTGGATGATCATTAAACCAATGCTGCAATTATTTAGGCTAAAAGTCTATGTGGGAAAACATGAGGCCACCATCAGTTAAAATACCTCTAACGGGGCTGGAGCTATAGCACAGCAGGTAGGGCGTTTGCCTTGCACATGGCCAACCCAGGTTCGATTCCCAGCATCCCATATGGTTCCCCGAGCACCACCAGGAGTAATTCTTGAGTTCATGAGCCAAGAGTAACCCCTGTGCATCATTAGGTGTGACCCAAACAGGAAAAAAGAAAAAATAAATAAAAGAAAATACCTCTGAGTCTCCGTTTTCTTTCAAATCTATCAGGGAGGTTACTGGAAGGAATAAATGAGCTATACTTAAAAATTGCTTTGGATAAGACCTAGTATGAAGTAAGCGTTCAGTAACATTAACTACTGTTTGTTATTATTATTTGTGACTGTCTTCACCTGGTTTGCCTGTACTGGCTCACATCCTGTTCTCTCTTCTTCTGTGTCCTTTCTTGGCTCAGAAACACAGTATCTCTCTCCCACCGACCCCAGACTGTTCTGATCGTCCGGTCTTCTTTACCCATTTCTCTGCCTCTGATGTGGTTCACAGGAGAAAACCAAAGCACCCTGGGCCTGGCTGTCACCTCCAAGCTGAGCTCAGCGCTGGACTTTGAGGGTGAGAGACTGACTCCCTGGGCGGCACTTTATTGTGGTTTCCTGATTGGCTCAGGATGACTGGGCCTTTGCTGTCCCACTCATATGATTCCTCCCCACCCCCCCAACCCCCCCCCCCAGCCTCAAGTGAATTCCCAGTCCTGCCAGAGGCTGAGAGGAGAGTGACTTAGTCATTAGTTCCTCTGGAAACAGCCCCTGGCAGAAGTTCAAGGCAGCTTAGAAAACAGGGCAACAAGTGGCTGCAATATGTATTTCCACAGCTTAGCAGACAAGAAAAGGAAATGAAAACCAGAAAATACAGGGATAGCAATGTCTAAACCTGGAGGGGCATCTCGACACCAACTGGGCACTGCAGACAATGCTCCCAAAGACCATGAAGTAGGAGACAGAGACAGACAATGTCAAGGGGAAAAATAAAAAGGGGGGGCAAGGAATGAATGATGTGTCGAAGACTAGGACTTTTCTTGCCTCTGCTATAGGTAAGTCAAGTATGGATGAAAACTGTCTGTGCATTGTAGAAGACCATGACCAGGAATAGCTGACTTTGACTTAGGGGTCAGAGCACAGAAAGGATTCCCTGCCTTACAACATTCTTTCAACTCAGCATGTTGAGATCTGGACTTTCCCAGGAAGAAACACATGAGGGAAAATGATAAACAGTGGTCATTCAGTCTTTATCTCTTGCATCAGTTCCTTCTAGGTCATCTAATACTTATAAAACAAGCTGTGTGTTGACACTGCTTCCATTCCACAGATGATAATCAACACGAAGGCACAGAGAGAATAGCATAACTGATGAATTCATGTATTTCTTCATTTGTCTTACTTGTCTAATATGAATAGAAGTTTTATATGAGCTGTGACTGTCCTGTTTATTGCTTTACTACGGAAATCTAAAATATGATCTCTGTTCTGGAATAAAATACTTATGATTTTCTTTTAATAAACATATTTACAAATGATCACTGTTTTAAAATTCGTGTCTCCAGAGCAGGGGATATAGCTCAAAGAACTGGAGCACATGCTCGATATGTGAAGGTCTGACTGGTCCCTGGCACATACAACTCCCCAAGCACCACTGAAGAAAGACTTTCCTGATGGCCCTGGTCATGTCCATGGGGGGCCCGTTGGGTTCACAGAACTCTGCAGAATATCACTGGGCATGGCCCCTGTATTCCCTAAATATTGCTTGAGAGTCCCTAAAAACATAGAAAAAATGAATTTTTAAAATGTCTTGTCACTTCTTAGTGACGACACTAAAATTCTCTGATTTGGTATGCCCTCATAAAGGTTGTGATCTTTTCAAGGTATGGAGCAAGTTGCTGAGGTATGGTGAGGGCTAGGATAGCACTGTAGCACTGTTGTCCTATTGTTCATCAATTTGCTCGAGTGGGCACCAGTAACATCTCCATTGTGAGACTTGTTGTTACTGTTTTTGGCATAGCACAATCATTTCCATGGATTGTCTTCAAGTGTGTAAGCTCTACAGAAGTGCCCCAAATAAAAAATGAGAATGTGAAGTGTAAAGTTTTAATTTAAAATGTTTACACCTGCTAGAGGACCCCAAGTCCTATTTTGACTTTAAAAGACAGTTCGTCTCCTCTCTCTCTCTAACCTATATATCAATTCCAAGGAAAGGTTCTCACTGGTTCTATGAATATGTGCTCATCTCATGGAATAAGCACAACTGCAATGTCATGAAAATTGTCACAAGAATCTTACTAATAGTACACAGTTAGAATAATGGTTTTACATAAATTGTAGCACCGTAGCACTGTCCTCCCATTGTTCATCGATTTGCTTGAGCGGGCACCAGTAATGTCTCCATTGTGAGACTTTTGTTACTGTTTTTGACATATCGAATATGCAGATAGCTTGCCAAGCCCTGCTGTACGGATGGGATACTCTCGGTAGCTTGCCGGGCTCTCCGAAAGGGACAGAGGAATCGAACCTGGGTCAGCTGCATGCAAGGCAAACACCTTACCCACTGTGCTATTTGCTCCAGTCCAAGTGAACAAACATACATATATCTGTTAGGATTTTAGAAAAAAAAGGTCTGAATTGTTGATGTAGTAGCCTTTATTTATAATCCTTCACTTCCTTTGACCATACTCAAAGCAAATACCAATGATCATTGAGAACACTCATTCCTATAGAATCTAAATGTGCCTTTTATAGCAGTACCTAGGTATCTCCTGTACATCTCTAACTTCTTTAAGCCCCAGTTACATCCATTAGATCCACACATTGCTGTTCTCTTACCTTCTAAGCCTCTACTTCTGGTTCCAACCTACAATGGGTGAAAAAGGCAAGAATCATGTAATATAGTTGGGAGATGATGCATTACTCCTGTGAGACCACAAATATCCCATTCAAATTCATTTTAATTATGTCTCTCCTAAATTTTCAATTAAAAATGTGGTTAACACTAGTCTAAATATGATTCAAATCTTGGTTTCTTGCATTTAAATTGATTGACTATAAACTATTTCAATTAAATCTTACTTTATGTAAAATTCATTTAATAAACTCAGTCATATTGCCTGATGTTCTAGGTGCAGTATTCCAGTTTCAGGAGAAAATATCATGATCGCCATGTTAACTGATAGTATGATTGGGAGGGGTTGTATCACATTAATTTCTATATTATAAAAAATAAAGAGTGACACACATCCTGTCATCTTTATATATTTCCCGAGACAAAAACAGCTAACAAATTATAAAAATCTTTCTTGTTTGTATTAAAGAGACTCACTGTTTACTTTGTAACATAAGATTTTGCCACAGTGGGGCTGGAGCGATAGCACAGTGGGTAGAGTGTTTGCCTTGCACACGGCCGACCTGGGTTTGATTCCCAGCATCCCATATGGTCCCCTGAACACCACCAGGAGTGATTTCTGAGTGCAGACCCAGGAATAACCCCTGTGCATCACCAGGTGTGACCCAAAAAGAAAAAAATGATTTTGCCACAGTAATGAAGAAAAATTAGCTCTAGAATAATTACTTTTCTGATTTCATCTATGTACCTTTTTTAAAAAAGAATCAGATCATTTATATATCTAACTATGCACACAATCAAACTCCTAATAGTAAAGTTCATTATATCAACCATTTGATTTATAACTGCAGAGTCTACAAATAAAATGACACAGAAATAAATCAGGCAGTTGAAATTTAATAATTGACAAAGAATTGAAATAAGTGCATGAAAACATCAAAGATTAGTAGAACTATATTCCATAATTTAAAAAATGATACAGGTGAGATATAGTATGAACTACATCAATATTTTCAAATTCTTTGAGAGAAAACTTTCCAACATATGCAGCTTTGAAATGAATTTAAAAAATTACTAAACTCTGTGACATAGCAATAGGAATTAAGCTAAGTAAATGGTTAGAGAAAATTCTTTAAATTTTCAGTGTCATTAGTGAGATAATAAAAAGTAAATTAATACAACTAAAGCAGAATATACAATGGAGAATGAGAGCAGATCCAGAAAAATCCGATGAACTTATGGTGGGCCATATTAAAATTCTAAATATATAAATATGAAAAACTCAGTGAATCCCCTCATAAACAAAATAAAAACTGTATTAAAGTCCAGCAATATTAACTTTCTCAAAACCAAAAATATAGCCAAAGAGAAGGAGCATATTAAATGTTAACGAGTGCCATAAGGATTATGGCAGATTTTATATAAGAACCAAACCAAAAAAGGAAAAAAAAAAGATAGTGGAACACTTTGAAGTGAGATAGCAGAGAGGGTAGGGAGTTTGCCTTGTATGTGGCCAATTTGATTCCTCCGTCCCTCTCGGAGAGCCTGGCAAGCTACCGAGAGTATCCGCCTGCACGGCAAAGCCTGGCAAGCTATCCATGGCATGTTTGATATGCCAAAAACAGTAAAAACAAATGGGACTATCTTAAACTGAGAAACTTCTGCACCTCAAAAGATACAGTGACCAGAATATGAAGATAGTCTACAAAATGGGAAAGGATAGTCATCAAGTACCGATCTGATAAGGAGTTGATATCAAGGATCTACAAGGCACAGTTGAACTTTACAAAAAGAAAACATCCAACCCCATCAGAAAATGGGGTGATAAAAGGAACAGAAACTTTCTCAAAGAAGAAATCTGAATGGCCAAAAAACACTCCTCAGCATTAATCATCAGGGAGATTCAGATCAAAACAACAAGATACCATCTCACACCACAGAGACTGGCCCATATCCAAAAGAACAAAAACAACCGGTGTTGGCACGGATGTGGGGAGAAAGGGACTCTCCTTCACTGATGGTGGGAACACCAACTCAGTTCAGCCCTTTTGGAAAACAGTATTGATACTTCTCAAAAAATTAGAAATTGAGCTCCCATTTGACCCAGCAAGACAACTTCTGGGACTACATTCCAGGGAGGCAAAACAGTATAGTAGAAATGACATCTGCACTTGGATGTTCATTGCAGCACTGTTTACAATAGCCAGAATCTGGAAAAAACCTGAGTGCCCGAGAATAGATGACTGGTTAAAGAAACATTGGTGCATCTACACAATGGAATACTATACAGCTGTTATAAAAGATGAATTCATGAAATTTGCATATAGGTGGATCAACATGGAAAGTATCGTGTTGAGTGAAATGAGTCAGAAAGAGAGGGATAGACATAGAAAGATTGTACTCATTTGTGGAATATAAAGTAACAGAATAGGAGACTAACATTCAAGAACAGTAGAGATAAGTACCAGGAGGATTACTCCACAGCTTAGAAGCCGGCCTTGCATGCTGGGGGAAAAGGCAGCTCAGATAGAGAAGGGACCACCAAGTAAAGGGTGCTAGGAGGGCCCCCTCAGGATGGGAGATGTGGGCTGAAAGTAGAGTATAGACCGAACATGATGACCGCTTAATACCTCTACTGAAAACAACAACACCCAAAAGGAGAGAGAGAGAGAAAGAGAGAGAGAGAGAGAGAGAGAGAGAGAGCAAAAGGCAATGCCCTTCCAAGGAGGCGGGGTGGGGGGAGGTCAGGGAGGGGGTGGGAAGAGGGATGCTGGGACCATTGGTGGTAGAAAATGGGCACTGGTGGAGGGATGGGCACTCGACCACTGTATAACTGAAATGCAAACACGAAAGTTTGTAATTCTGTAACTGTACCTCACGGTGATTCACCAATAAAAAATTAAAATAAAATTAAAACAGTAACAACAAGTCTCACAATGGAGATGTTACTGGTGCCACTCAAGCAAATCGATGAACAACGGGATGACAGTGCTACAGTGACAGAAGGGTGAAAAAATAACTGTCAGTATAGAACTGTATACATACAAAAATATATTTCAGATCTTAAGGAAAAATACAAGACTTTTTTTCAGACATTCAAACCCTTAAAGAAATGATAAAAGGCTTAGGAAGAGAGTAGAGGAATGAAGTTACTTGCCTTGCATGTGGCCAGATTGATAACTGGCACCACCATCACCCAAGAAGCAACAGGTGTGACCCTGAGAGTTGTGAGCAGCACTGAGGTGGCCCAGATCATCCCCAGCACCACAGGACCTTTGCTTTGAACCACCATCTGTTGGCTGAGTCACTTAGAGGACTCTCCACTAAAAACAATAAAGAAAACAAAAGAAATGTGAAAGAAATATTCAGACAGAAGAGCAACCATGCTAGATGGATATGTATGTTTCTTTCTTTTTCTTTTATTATTATTATTATTTTTTATTTTTTGGATCACACCCAGCGATGCTCAGAGGTTACTCCTGGCTCTGCACTCAGGAATGACTCCTGACAGTGCTTGGGGGACCATATAGTATGCCGGGGATTGAACCCAGGTTGGCTGCATGCTAGGCAAATGCTCTACCCACTGTACTCTTGCTCAGGCCCATGTTTCTTAATTCTTTTTTAATCATCATCAACCACCCTCAGCTAAACTGCATATTTGTTCATGTGTTGCACACGGTAATATTGGACACCCCACCCCAAACCAATTTCATTCATTTGATGGTTTAATCTTCTCCACTGATAATACCTGACACATTTGTTTTTTGTTTTCTCTAGTTAAAGGTTGCCACAAACTTAGTTGCTTAGAACAACATTAATTTGTTGCCTTAAATTAGTTAGAAATGGGTCTCACTAGGCTAAAATCAAGATATTAGTCACACTGTATTTTTATTAGAGGCTCAAGAGAATTGATTTTTCTGACTTTTGCAACTTCCAGGAGTCCCCCACATATCCTTTAGCTCATAGTTCCTCTACCACTTCAATAATTCGCAATCTTAGGACTATTGTTCTGTAGTTACGTCTCCCTCTGATGTCAGCTATAAGTAAAAGGAGAGAAAGCCTTCAATATAGGAATTGAAAGGAAAGCATTCTTATAAGGAAAGGCATGATGATGGGTTCATCTGAGTAATGCAAGATAATGGTCTTATCTGCAGATCCTTAACTTAATAACAGATGCAAAGTTCCTTTTGCTTTATACAATAATATATTCACAGGTTTTGAGAATTAGGACATGGTCCTCATTTATAATGGGGGCAGACTATTATTCTACATAGGAAACATGTTCTAAGCAAAGATGTAACAAGAAATTGAAAGCATATTGCTAAACATAGAGATTTTATTCTTCTTATTAAAATATTATTGATAAAATAGCAGGCATACTGCATGGTTGATAATTTAAAAATGAAAGGCATTATAACAATAACAGAGTAAAAGTATATTTAAGCTATTTTATAATACACATTAAGTTCTTAATATCACTTGACAGTAAACTATAAATTTAGGATGTACATTGTTCATTGATTTGCTCAAGTGGGCACCAGTAAGGTCTCTATTGTGAGACTTGTTGTTACTGTTTTGGCATATCAAATACACCACAGGTAGCTTGCCAGGCTCTGCCATGCGTGCAGAATACTCTCGGTAGCTTGCCGGGCTCTCTGAGAGGGACGGAGGAATCGAACCTGGGTTGGCCATGTGCAAGGCAAATGCTCTGCCCGCTGTGCTATTGCTCCAGTCCAGGATGTACATTATATTTCCTAAAGCACTGTTTCTATACTGGAGGCCATTTTGTGAAATTTGATACAATGGGTGAAATGAGGGTGCCAACTGTTGTGTTGGGTGGCTACAAAAAGTAAACAAAGTCAGAAGGGGGCCCTGGTGAGAAAAATGTTGAGAAGCACTGTCCTAAAGCAATCGCTAAGTTAAAATAATAATAAAATGTAACAGCAGTACCTAACGAAATCAAGTTAAATTAATAAATAATACTATTATCTCAAAAGGAAGCAGAGAAAAACTAAACCAGCAATGCTATAAACCACAGATAGCAAAATATAAAAGTCTGTTTAAACGGAACCATATTACAATCACTATATATATATAAAAGAATTTATACACCCCAATGAAAAGACTGAGATCAGTATATTGGATTAAAAACTATAAGTTATAACTAAATGCTGGCTACAATCAACCCATCAAAGTGTTAAATTGCACTGTTATAGACTTATGGGGAATATCCACCAGAGTCACATAGCACATATGTGCACATGTGTGCATGCATGCACACATATGCAAAAATCAATCAAATTTTGATTCTAACATGTAATGATCCAGAAACTGTCAATCCCATTTTCACAACAAGAAAATAAGTGTAACAATCTGACTTTATTTAGGCCTCCAAGCGAGCTGAGTCAGGGGGCAAATTGTCCCCCTGAGCTCTGGTGAGGAAAGGGAAAACAGATAAACAAACACAGCTGATCGCAGCTTACCTGGAGATAAGCCACCATAAGCAAGAACCTGTTGTTACACTTAATGGGTCATGATGACGAAACACTTGAAACTGTGCTCTTTAGCTGAAGAGAGGAACTTACACACTTCCATGGATTTTACCTATGGGAATCCTATGTCATTGTTGACAATGAAGAGACAAGAACAAACAGCGATATTTTAGGTGAGGGAGGTGGGAAAGTAATCATTCTGATATATGTATGGCATGTTTTAAAAGGAAAAAAATGTCATCAGACCCTGACCCAGCAGAGATGGAGTAAATGACCCTTCCCCCGCCCCCATCTGGGCTCCATTTATCATCCAAGGGTGAATGAGATCTGGAGCATACTTGTGAGGTGACTGTCACGGCCTAGGCCCTAGAAGGATGACATTTAACCAGAGAACAATGTAATGCCCACACACTGCACCTTATTGCCATATAATAAGTGCTGAAAGAGTTGCAAGATATTGCATGTCTCCTTATGAAACTTATTTCTCCTTTCTTTTAACACAAATGAAATGGGAAAAAAAAAGGTGTTATTTTGCAGCAGATGTTGAGTTTCCAGAGCCTTAAATATAGCTGCCCCCATGGAGCGTTTAACTAAAGTTTTGAAAAGCAGACCAAGACCAGAAATCTGTGTTGGTGCAGGGTCTCACACACTGAGAATACTTAGGGGTCAGAGTGATAGTACAGTAGGTAGGGCAATTTTGCTCTGAATTTGTTCTGGCTCCTGATACCGTCTATCAGTCTTGCTAACTATTTGGTGAGGCAGAAATGAAGCTGTAGGACCCCATGGCATTTCTCTTAAGAAGCGATCTTAAAAATGAACACATCAAAAAGAACCATTTTTTTCTTTTATTTTATTTTGAAAATTTATTTTATTTTTATAAAGTAGTTCACAATATTTGATTACATTTAATATTCAAACACCAATTTTTCCACCATTAAACCTTCCCATCACCATATTTGAATGTTTCTATCCCGAACTCCCACCCCGTCCCAAAGCAGAAAGGAGATAATTTGTTTTGTATTGTTTGTTATGAATAATCTACTGAAAATGATCCAAAAACATTTCTTAAAGTAAAGTGTGTGAAGATTGTTGTATTTCACCCAGGAGCCATTAAGCTCTTCCTTCTATAAGCAACTACTAACATGTTGTTAAAGGTTGAGCTTTGTGTGTGTGTGTGTATGTGTGTATATATATATATGTATATATATATACATATATATAGATTTGCTCCAATGGGCACCAGTAATGTCTCCATTGTGAGACTTGCTACTGTTTTTGGCATATCGAATATGCCACGGGTAGCTTGCCAGGCTCTGCCGTGTGGGCAGGATACTCTCGTACTCTCGTTAGCTTGCCGGGCTCTCTGAGAGAGATGTAGGAATCAAACCTGGGTCAGATGCATGCAAGGCAAATGCCCTACTCACTGTCTCACTGTGCTATCTCTCCAGTTCTGAGATATATATATATATGTATATATATACATATATATACTGTAAAAATGTATATTTTTACAAAATACAATCTTCAGTCCATATGTAAAATATATATATATATTTTACAGCATATATATGTATATATATTAGAACTGGAGGGATAGCACAGTGGGTAGGGCATTTGCCTTGCATGTGGCCAACCCGAGTTTGATTCCTCCACCCCTCTTGGAGAGCCTGGCAAGCTACCGAGAGTATCCCGCCCTCATGGCTGAGCCTGGGAAACTACTCATGGAGTATTCAATACGCCAAAAACAGTAACAAGTCTTACAATGGAGACGTTACTGGTGCCGGCTAGAGTAAATCTATGAGCAATGGGATGACAATGATACAGTGACAGTGATGCTGTAAAAATATATTTCCCCCTATGATTGGTTGCCTTCTACTTTAAACTCATCAAATGTGGTTTGCTACTCTTGGAATATTAGTGATGTGAGGTGTGAGATGTTGCATGGCTGTGAATGTGGCTGCACAGTCCAAGAATGGGTTCATTCATGGGTGATGCTCAACCCAAGCATACTGAGAGCTGCAGTGAGCATGGTGGCAGTTGATTTCTGGAGGCTTTCAGCTGCCTGAGCTGGCTCTGTTGGGCTTTATTAAGTTAACCAGCCCCACTCAAGGAGTTCTCTCGAATGAAATAGCCTGGGTCTGGAGGCATGGCTACGACATCTCATTCTGTGCTCTCTTCTGAGAGATTTATAATAAATATCTAGATCATACCTGTTGATGAGATTATAGCATCAGCCAGAGGTGTCTTATAGGCGTGACTGCCAAGTTGCCAGAAACAGGAAGATGGAGGGAGGTCACTCATTCCCAGTTCCATTGAACCTATAGTTTTCAGTAGCAAATCCCAGCATACCTGGGTTTTCTGTAGATTCACTCGTGGATGAGGCTTGACCTAAGCATGTGGAGAGCAGCCAAAAGCCAATTTTTCTCCAATGTCAAAATACGAGGCTCAGGGCTGAAGCAATAGCACAGAAGGTAGTGCATTTGCCTTGCATGCGGCCAACCCGGGTTTGATTCCCAGTATCTCATATGGTCCCCTGAGCACAGCCAGGAGTTCCTGAGTGCAGAGCCAGGAGTAAACATTGTACATTGCCGGGTGTGACCCAAAAAGAAAAAAAAAACAAAGAAAGGAGGCTCTATAATTATCAAATTTTATATACAATGTATATATTATATAAAAGTTATAAACCCTTCAGGAGCCCAGTGTTTTTATCTGGAAGATAATAGTAATAAGAGTAGCAACTTAAAGTAAAGGTAACAATATGAATATCATGAAAATCAAATTATATAATCTGTACAAGCCCTCAGCATGCTGTCTGCTGTCTGCACATGAGCAATATATTTGTTAGGCAAGAGAATTCTCCAGTTGAGCACTGGTTGAGAGTAAAACAACTTCCCATAATAAATTCATCTTTAGAATGTGGGCAACATAGAAATAGAACAGTCTAGAAGGGGAGATGAAAAGTTAACATTCAGATTCCAACTTATTTAGTAGAACTCTCTAGATCAAAATGTACACTCTTGCACATTAAAATCAAATAGACTAAATGTAATGTAGCATCCTTGATTAGATCCTGGAACAACAACAAAAGGACAAATGTGGAAAAAGTGGTAAAATCCAAGAAGAGTTTGGAGTTTAATTAAAAAGTAATTTACCCAAGTTGATTTCTTCATTCTGACAAATGTGTCCTACTTTATGTAAGATACTGCCATTAGGGTAAGTTGGATAAAATATATACAGGAACTCTGCAATAGCTTTGAGACAGTCCTGTAAATCTCAAAGTGTTCCAAAGTTTTAATGTTTAGTTTAAAAAAATCAAATAGATTCTTCTGTTAT
This sequence comes from Sorex araneus, assembly GCF_027595985.1. Lineage (NCBI taxonomy): Eukaryota > Metazoa > Chordata > Mammalia > Eulipotyphla > Soricidae > Sorex > Sorex araneus. The sequence goes on along the minus strand of NC_073306.1, from coordinate 122,882,164 downwards.
TCATAGAACTTTCCATAGTGGACTTGCTTAACCTTGGGGCTGTGTGTTTAATTTGCTGCTGTTGTTGTTGCAGTGTTCAGTGGTCATGCCAGGGAATTGATCCCAGCACACATGCAAAGCATGTGCTCTAGTCCTTAAGTTCTAGCCCCAGTCATATCCCCATATCTTTGACTTTTAGCTTCTGGGATGATGCCTGGAAGAGACAGAGGGCTTGTGTCTCACCTACTCCTTGCATAAAGTCAACACAAAAGCCATGTTTGCTGCCCCACTTTGGCTACTTTTTTCATTGCTCTAGATCTGGCTGGGCAAAAGAGGACCTTGCTCTGGGCCAGAGCCTGGCCACCAGTTTAGCTTAATCTGAGAGAAAGATGAGGTGTCAGAAAGACGAAGTGGCCAACATTTGGTTTCCTGAGCTATTTTTCTCAGAAAAGTCAATGAAAGTCTTATGACTAGGTTCCCCCTTCTCCTCACACACTGCCCCTTTTGGACAGTGTTCATGGCTATCATTTAGAGAATTCAGAGTGGTTTCTTGACAACCCTGATACAGGTGCCTGGATCTTCAATCCTGATGAATGAGTCAGAGAGTAGGGAAAGAGCATTTCATTGAGCAATTATACTGATTTAAGAATGATTTTGGATGTCTCAGATAATACATTTTATTGAATTAAATAAGGAACCTGAGGCTCATAGAGACTAGGAAACTATCCAAAAGTTTTATAAATAGACTCCAGGAACCACAAAAAAGTTCTAATTTCTCCATTTCTCTCAAACACATGCCTACATATATGCATAAAACATATATGAATACAGACCCACGAATGACTTTCCCAGGATTAGAATACCTTTGATTTAGTTTAACAGGTGTCAGCAATTATGCTAGGTACTTGATTTGAATTCCATTGTGAGAGTACTTATTGTTGACTGACAACTTCATTTCATATAAAAAAGTAAATAAAGCCTATAGAGCATTAGTGATTTTCAGAGTTACTGAGTGAACAAAGTGAAAGGTATGGAGGACACAGTCCATCAAACTCCAGAGCCTGATTTCCTAATAATTTCAATCCTCAAAGACTGCTCTATTTTCACATGAGAAAGAATAAAATAAATAGCTCTGTGAGGGGTGGGGAAACAGTGTAAAGTAGTTTCAAGAGTAGTATGTGCTGGATCTTTGTGTCATATATATGATATTATTCCAAGTCCTTATGGAGAAGAAGGTGGGAGATGTGTAATTTTTTAGACTCAGACAAGATTTAGGGATTGGGGGGGATACTAAGGTTGGTAAAAACTATTGAAATTCTTCCAGATGAGCTGATCACTGGTGGTAATGATAAATTAAGTGCTCTAATAGATTAGAGCAGAAATGATGTGAGCAGAAAGAGAGGGATCAGACATCTCCTTCACCTTGTCTAGAGCTCCTATCACTCAATGGTCAGCAGGCAAGAGCTGGAAAAGGAAAAGATGAGGTTCAGAAGGTTTCTTAATGGAGCTTACAGTTTACTGACTGTTCAAATGTTTGCCTGATATTTGGATGTTAGGAAGCAATCTGCAGGTGGTTGAGATGAGCACCAAGTATGACAAGTGACTCTTCATCTTCCCAGCAAGACCAGAGAATATTCTACAGCCTGATTTCACTTACTTTTTTCTTAATCCATTCCCTTCATTTGAACACTTGACAAATACTTCTTATATAATGAGAAAAATGTCTCACAGGGTTTTAGGAAAGAAGGAGAGAAAGAGAGCACGAGAAATAAAATAAAATGTAAAAGAAATCTCACTTTTACTTCTCTTTAGGTTTAGAGTATCGACTTTGGGTATGACATTCTACTTCCTGTACCTCTTTACATATCTGATGAGGTAGTCGTTCCAAGTCAACATAGTCATGATAAAATATCACTCTTGATTCCCTAGCAATATGTGCAGGAGTAGATGCCCATAGAACTTGCTTGTAATTTTTTATCTTTAGAATCACCATTATCTAAGTTACAAAACTTTATTTCAAGAGTCTCACAGCCACAGGGCATCCCAAGGGAAAAACTGGGACCACATGTACTCCAAATTCTGATGCCACCCAGACATATGAAAGCTTGAGTCTTTACAGGGCTTATCATCAGAAATGCCAGGGTTCAGCTGAATTAGAAAAACAAATATTGTATCCAAGTTGGCATAAGACCTTTCTGGTGCCTCTAAGTCCATTGTCTGAATCAGCCAACTAGGGGAGGAAAATGCCTTCTTAGATTTGGTTGCTCTGAAGATACAATCTTTGTTACCAATAGTCACGTTGGTAATAAAATTCTACCTGAGCTCCACACACGAACAGACTGATTAGCAAGAACTCTACCACTAACAAACTCAATAAATACAAAGTTAAACCTTATATTTTGATATAAATAGATCACCATCAATTTTATTTTCTTATAGTTTATTTACATTAAAAAATAGTATACAATATGAGGTGGAGATATAACACAGCAGTTGTACAAGTATTGTTTGACCCTCGGGACCTCATATGGTCCCCTACTCCTACAAGGAAAGATCCCTAAATGCAGTCAGGAGTAAGCCCTGAGCACAACCTGGGTATGGCCCTCAAACAAACAAAAATCATACATCAAAGCCCAAAGCTCCTGCGTCAAAATTTCACGAGGAACAGAAAGGGCTGAAGAGAGCTAGCCCCTCTCGATGATGGGGATCTTCTGGCAAAGACTAAGTGCAGCCAGTGGGATTATGAGCAGTTCTTGCATAGGATACAGAGAGAAAGGAATACAACATGCAAAGTACAGATAGAGGATAGGACTAGCGGTCGGGACATATTCTCCAGGGGAGGTCCTTGGGAAGGGGAAAGGTGGCTTCTGGAGTTGAAGACAGCAGTGTTTCTTTTGAAATCAGAATATGTATCAATAATGTAATGATAATGGTGACACATGTATTAGTCCCTCCATTAATAACAACAGCAATATTTTTCAGATGTCTGGATGACATTTTAAGACCAAACTCAAGGAAGAAGCATAACAGGGAAGAATAAAGGAAGATAATTCATTTTTAAGTCATATCATTTTATTTCGGATAGCAATGCACTACTTTATACACATATATGTATGTACATACATACATATATATATATATATATATATATTATCTTCCTAGCTACCTCATGAGTTGTCTGCCATTTTTCATTTAAAGAACAGACAAATCAGACAACTTCTCTAGTCTGATAACTCATCACTGTCAGAGTTGAAACTATCAGTTCATTATCCTGAGCTGTTCCTGGGAAGGTAAAATGGGGTGTCTAACTAGCCTTGGAGTTTTCTCCACAAAGACAGTCTGTGATGGTCTAATTTCTCAGCAGCTCTCACCAGCAATGAGAGGTTCCTGATGTTCTCTCTTATCATCACCAACTGCTATCATTTTTCAGAACCAACATATACTGACACTCAGGTACACTATTGTCATGGCCTGTTCCTGGATAAAAGAAAGACAGAGACTACGGGAGGCTGAAAGTATCTTCTCGTGGCCCATTTTCTGCAGTATAGTTCCATTTCTTCTTTCTTGTTTTCCTCATACAGTTTCTCATCTGGCTTGTTTTTATGTTTTCTTCTCTTCTTTCTTCTTAAGCCGGGAGTGTTTGTTCTCTTTTTTGAGGCAGTTGTTTCTAATAAATCTTCACTTGTTTGCTTTAAGTTGTTCAGTTATTTTAAGTCTCCTCTTCCACAATCCTCTTTCTGCTTTCCATCTGGGTCTCTTGATCCTCTCTGTTTCTGGAAAGAAGCAAAAGAAGGTATCCAAGAATTGCAGAACAGCCTACTTCCGGACACAGAAAGACAGGGTGAAGAAGTAAATCCTATCTACAAACTTTCCTGCACTTTTCTTACATCTGGGGAAAACTGATAAGCCAGTCTTGACTGACCGTGAGGACCATCAATGTTCCTGGCTTCCATTAAAGCAGTGTAGTTATGCACTGAGTGGAACCTTTAATCTGGGTTTTTTTTCTGTGTATGCCTATTCATCAGGACCCTAACAGAAAGCAGATAGCATATTCAAATCAGGCAGATAAAAAGGGTTTAAAAAGTTAACTATTTGCAAACATGTGGGCGGATGTGTTATAGAGAAATGATAATAGACAATGCAGTGTCTTGAGGTAAGCAACTACAGAATTCTGTTTTCACCCAAAAGGATAAAGGTGGGGTGCAGTTCTTTGGAGAGGACTTATGTGACAAAAGATGCAATCATGGCCAACAGAAGGAGCTAGCCCAGTACTTACAGGAAGGAAATGAGAGAATACAAATTCTCACTTCACTCCCCTTTATCTCTATACTTTCCTGTTGGAGGAGCCCTATTTAGTATCCCCAACCAAAAGCCATGGTTAAGAGAACCCATGATAACTGTCAATATTAGTCAGATTTGGAGGTCGTGAGGTTATCCAGCAGAAAACAACAATGACAACAACATTTACACGTGAATGTCTGTTCTCACATATCTCTGCATATATGCACATTTTTTCTAGATTGATCAAGATAACTGTGAACTTTCTTTTAGGAAGGTGCCGTGTATAGACTACCTCTTACTCTCTTAGTCTATATGGATTGCTTAATATCTTGTTTTAATTTTTATTACAATTACTGAATACTAGAGCAATAGCACAGTGGGTAGGGTGTTTTCCTTGCACGCGGCCAACCCGGGTTCGATTCCTTCATCCCTGTCAGAGAGCCCTGCAAGCTACCAAGAGTATCTCACCCGCACGGAAGAGCCTGGCAAGCTACCCATGGCATATTCGATAGGCCAAAAACAGTAACAACAAGTCTCACAATGGAGATGTTACTGGTGCCCACTCGAGCAAATTGATGAACAACAGGAAGAGTGATACAGTGATACTGAATATTTGAAAAGCATGGCAGGGTACTATAAAATTAGCCTCCTCTGAGGTCATGTGCATAGAGGAATATTGGTATGGCAAAATCTATCAAAAAGAAAAATATTTTTCTGTTTCTTTTTCTGAAGTAGTAACTTCAGAGGTAAAAGTCAAATCAAGGGACTGGAGCAATAGTACAGTGGGTAAGGTGTTTGCCTTGCACATAGCTGACCGGAGTTTTAGCCCCAGCACCCCATATGGTCCCCTGCCATGAGCACACCTTGTTCTCACAAAAAGTCATATCAAAATAATGATTTTATTTATGAATCCATATCCCAGCCACTTCATCTGGGTAGGTGGAAATAGAGCCTTAGTCAACTGATGGAACATTAGGAACAAGAGGATTTTTCTGGCAAAACAAACTTAAAGGTTGGGTTGAGTCAAAAGCTCAGAGAGACCTAAAGTAGAAGTCAGTTACTCTAAGAGGCATGGCAAGTTGATCAGTCACATAGAGTCAGGATCTAATAGTTGTCACCTCACACAATAATTTCAACACAGAACATTATCCATCTCTCCACACTAGGGGTATGTTGTTGGCTATCTATCTATCTATCTATCTATCTATCTATCTATCTATCTATCTATCTATCTATCTATCTCCTCTCTCATGAGATATTCAAGTCCTCATTGATCTTCATATCATTTATATGTATCTTGGTTTATGGAAGATCCAGAGATATTTTCATTGATATTTTTCCATTTCCAATTAATCTCATGGGACTATGGTTTCCCTCTGAATTCCACTGAGTTGGTCTAGGAAAATTTATCCATTTTTTCTGGGCTGTTCCATAAGGCTTGTGCTATGAACTTACTGTCATACCCATGGGAGGCCATCTCTGACTTGTGGGCTTTGAAGTGAACATAGTTCATCATATTTCACCTGAATTCACCCACAACACCTACATCCAAGTTCCAGTTTATTAAGTTCTAATACATTCTGCTGCCCTTGCTCCTCTTTTGAATCCAGCTTTCAAACTGACAATTTTATTTATGCTGCCATCTCTAAAAGGCAGTTTCCATTTTTTCTTTTTCAAATAATTGATTCTTTAAGATCATTTTCTAAGGGGTCACAGATACTAGAAACAGGAACAAGAAGACATAAATATTCATTAGTACCTAATCCCTGTCTTTCCATCTCTACAACTGTAATATTTCAATCCTCATTTTATAAAGGAATGAGGTAATTCTTATAAAAAATGGTTTGACTTCTGTAAGGTCTCCTGGTGAATCTGCTCATTACCACAGTTTGAAGCATGATCAATATATGGAAAAATCTATAGTCTTTCTATTGTTCTTACAATGAAGGGGTTCCACTTTACCCCAAGTTATTCCATAACTATGTCATTTAGAAAAAAATTCAAAGTGAGAGAACAGCACTACTGCCTTTCCTTGGCAAACCTTGTCGCCATTAGAATTTAATTTAGATTTAATAAAATGCTTAATGAATCTTAATTAAATCCAAATTGAAATTAAAAATGGTTTAACAAGGTTTAATAGTGATGTGAGAGATCACACAATTTCACTCCAATAAATATTTTCCTAATAACAAATAACTATTTCATTAGTGAGGAAAAATGTTGTCATTAAGTCTAAATTAAATTAGACTATCCATAATTTACTGGCATAGTTAACAGTATACATTAATGAAAAATATGTAAAGTTTCTCCTCCTGATTTTTATGAATGACTCCAGCTTAGAGAATTAAAAAAGACACTCAATAGAACAAAATAGGCAGATTGTCTGAAACCAACAGAATAATCTCTGAGATTCTGCCGCCTCTACATATTGTCTGTTAATAGAAATAATGAGACAGAGGGAAGAGAAAGCATGAAGTTTCCACCAATGAATATTATCGGAGTTTCCACCAATACCATAACTATCAAATGTGACATTGACCAGAGATGTTGAACAAATTTTGAATCTAGGAATCTCTGGGTCAATAAAAAGGGCTTGTGGTTAGGGAGCGAGGGGGATTTTGGAATCTCTAAAATAAATGTTATCAGAGGTGATACTATTCAGGATAAAGGATTTGAGAGGGGAGAAGAAGGCCAAATATGCTTTCTTAATAATTTGTATGTTTCTGCATTTTCTATTATTTTTATCTTCATGGATGAACTTAACACATGTAATAGGATAAAGAAGAGTTGTAGTCAATTTCAGGAGAATTATATACAGGTTTTCAGAAGAGTTTCAGGTGCCTGAGTGCAAAACAAGTTTCTCATGAAAGTAATCAGACTTTAGGAAAAAGACAATGCATTTCAGAATGGGGGCTTAGTTATATTTCATTGCACCGTGATGGTATGAGATGGGGAAGGATGTGAGTGGAACTGCACAACATTTACAACGGACTTAAATGTGTCAGATATTCATATTTTTTCACCAATATTTGCCAGATTCAAGATGTAACCCCCAACTCCTAAGAACCCTCATCTCTAACTTTCTGATTTAGAAAGCAGATTGCCTATACTACGCTACACGTCGTCTGGGTATATTATTAAGAGCCATCTTGATGAACACTACAGCCTAAAGTCACATTGTGAGACTGAACCTTAGAAATACGGTTTCCTGGGCTGGAGTGATAGTACAGCACGTAGGCCATTTGCTTTGCATGTGGCCTACCCATGTTTGATCCCTGGCCTCCCATATGGTCTCCGAGCACTACTAGGAATATTTTGTGAATTCAGAGCCAGGAATAATGCCTGAGCATTGTTGAATGTGACCAAAAAAATCCAAAACAAAAAAAAAGAGAAAGAAGTATGTTTCTCTCGATTAAAATGAGCAGTGAATATAAGATATACTATATCTCAAAGACTTAAGAAGAAAATGTATTCATTCTAATAGCTATTACAGAAAATCATGTTAAAATTTTATACTATTATATTAACAAATATTTAAATATATTGACTAATTAAAACACTTTAATAATAATATTTCGCTGTTCCTTTTAATTTCATTCAATGAAGTAACTGAAATTTTTTAATTATATAAGTAGATAAGTAGATAGATCAAATTAATCTGTCATAAGTAAAGGGAAGATTTCATTTTCTTGTGTTAGTATTAACACACAGTGCTTTCTTCTACCCTCATTCATTCAACAGATATGTTTGAACATATAGCTGTGCCTGCTATTAGAGATACAGTTGTAGAAATAGCAGACTCATTTCCCTATAGCTTGAAATCATCCTTGTACACATTCAGGTGCCTGTATTATAACACATATTTGGGCATATGCAAATGTACATAATGATTACAGATGGGCCCATGGCACATGAATATGCACACATATGCATTATTACCAATGCTGGCAAACAAGTTAGGAGACAAAATCAGGTTCTGAAATCCGAACATTCATTAAAGTAGCAGACTTCAACTCTTCAGCCAAGTTTAGTTTTTCTAGTAACCAGTCAGAAATAGTTCTAGGAATACAAACTAGAGAAATGAAATGTGGCCAGGGGTCCTCTGGAAGATTTCAATGCTAATGGAGCTGAAGTTTTATATGAGAACACCAAGAGTGGCAGGTTTCTGTTACAGACCAACCCACTGAGAAGGCCATCAAGGTAGGCTGGTGATAGATTTGCTTCCATGAGTCTCTTCTCTTTTTTACTCGATGAATTTTTAAATCACCCTAGATACAAAGTTGCAAAGAAATTTACAATTGGGTTTCAGGTGCACATTGTTTAATCACCAGTTCCTACGCTGGTGTCCTCTACCCTCCACCAATGTTTCCAGTTTCCTCACACCCCCCTGCCTGCCTCTGTGGCAGACACTTTTCCCTTCCATGTTGTCCTGGTGTTCCCTTCCCTAATTTATGCAGCCACCCTCACTCTAGTGGTAATCTTCCGAGTGAAGATCAGTTTTCCTGCTTTTCTTTTCTTTTGCCATTGAGCATTTGATATTCCCCTATGAAGTTTCTTTGTATCCCTCCATATGACAGACTCATTCAACATGATACTCTCCAGGTCCATTCACATTGCAGCAAATTATGTGACTTTATCTTTTCTTACTGGGGAGTAGTATTCCATTATGCACAAGTACCATAGTTTCTTTCTTCTGTCATCTGTCTGTAGGCATTTGGGTTGTTTCCATATTTTGGCCATCTAGAGCTGCAATGAGCATAGAAGTCCATATATCTTTCCCAAAGTGTGCTTTTGGATCCTTGGGTTATATTCCCAGGAATGGAATTCCTGAGTCATGGAAGCTTAATTCCTATTTTTGAGAAATGTTCTTATTGTCTTCCAAAAGGTCTGGAACAGTCAACATTGCCACCAGCAGTGAACAAGGGTTCCTTTTCTTCAACAACCTCACCAACACTGGTTGTTATTTCCATTTATTTTTTCAACTTTTTTTGTCACACCCAGTGATGCTCAGGTGTCAATCCTGACTCTGTACTCTGTGCTCAGGGGACCATATGAGGCGTCAAGGATTGAATCTAGGTTGGCCACATGCAAGGCAAACACCCTACCCATTATACTGTATCTCTGGCCCCATTGTTATTTTTTTTTCAAATAATGTAGGAGTACTGCTATTTATTTAGACATTGATTAAGCTGATTAAATTGGGCATTATCTCTGAATTATTCTTTTTAAAATTCTATTCTGAATGTTAACTTCATTTTATTATTTTATTATTATTTCCCCCCTTTTTTTGATTAACCATGAGATATAGTTACAAAGATTTCATGTTTGAGCTTCGGTCATACAATCATCAAACACCCATCCCTTCACCAGTGCACACTTTCCACCAAAATCCCCAGTGTCCCCCCACCACACAACCCCGTTCCAACCCTTCACCTGCCTGTGTGGCAGACAATTTCCCCCATACTCTCTCTCTTCTTGGGTTACATTTGGTATTTCGGCAACAGTCTCACCCCCACTCAAACCTGCCAAAAAGGCAATGCCAGAAGACTTGTTTTGTATTGCTTGTTATGGATAGAATATAATGTCCAGACGATTCTGTGTTGTTCTCTTCTGGGAGCTTTAGTTTATAGTCTCTGGGTCTTGGCCATTGTTGAGATTACATGGCACCAGGGGCAGTTTGTGGGTATGACTGCCAAGCTTCTGGAAAACTGGGGACCTGGAGGTAGGAGGCCCAGTTCCAATCCAAGCAGGCTAGGAGACCTCAGTCACAGGTTCCCGCTTATCTGGGTTTTCCTGCCGGTTCACTCTCTGGTGAGATTCATGCCATCTTGGGTGAGGTTCATCTGAGCATGTGAAGAATGGCCTTGGGCATGGCGGTGGTTGGGTTCTGGAGGTTTTCAGTTGCCCAGGTTCTTCTTGGGGCAAGGAGGGAAATTCAACATGCCCCCCACCCCTGCCCCTGAAGTGCCCTGGTGATGACAGCCTGGTGCAGGGTCAGGGAATTCTGTGGCATTCTCTTCTGGGAGCTTTAGTTTACAGTCTCTAGGTCTTGGCCATTAATGAAATTACATGGCACCAGGGGCAGTTTGTGGGTGTGACTGCCAAACTACTGGAAAACTGGGGACCTGGGGGGAGGAGGCCCAGTCCCGATCCAAGAGGACTTGGAGGTCTCAGTCATGGGTTTCTTCCTACCTCTGCACTATAGGACCTAGCAGCATCTTTTGATCTCTTTCAAGATTTATGGGTCTCTGAAATAAGGCCAATAAACAAACCTATATAGCTGAGCCAGAGGTGGTTTGTGGGTGTGTCTCCGACATACCTAACTTTTGGCCGTTTAATTTCTTGGTAAACTTGGCCCCAAGTTGTTGGGGTCTGGCCAAAGCACAACATCAATTTTGGGGTATCTGGAAGTCTGAAGTCACCATCAGGCTGCTGATGCACTTGTCCCACAGGTACAGGTTGACCTGCTGGCAGCACCATACCCCCACCTCCCAATCTTTTTGATGAGTGCCAGTCTTTGTGGTGTGAGATGATAGAATGGTATCTCATTATTATTTTGATTTCCATTTTCCTCATGATTAGTGATACAGAACATTTTTTTTCTTACACTTTTAGGCCATTATTAAAAAGATGTTCCTTTTCATTTCTTCTCCCCATTTTTTAATAGTTTTGAGTGTTTTTCTCTTGTAGAGTTCTATCAGTGCTTTGTATATCTTGGATATGAAACCTTTGTTGGATAGTGGACAAATAGTTTCTCCCAGTCTGTGGGCTATCTGTTTATTCTGATCATTGTTTGATTTAAGGTGCAGAAGCTTCTTAGTTTAATGTAGCTCTATTTGTTTGCTTTTGCTTCTACTTGCTTTGTCAGTGGTGTTTCATTCTTAAAGAGGCCTCTAGCTTCAGTAGCATGGAAATTTCTACCTATAATTTTCTCTGTAATTTATGAATTCAGGTCTAATATTTAGGTGTTTAATTTTGTTTTGACTTTTGTGAATAAAATTAGAAATAGGTCTAAGTTCATTATTCTTTTAGCATTGATTGACCAGCTTTTTGCATTTTTCCCAACAAACTCTTATTGAAGAAGCTTTCCTGACCTCACTTCATTTTCTTTCTCTTTTATTCAATATTAACTACCACATACCTAAAGGTCTGTCTTGGGTTTTCTATTCTATTGCATTGATCTAGGGGGAGTTTCTCCTTATCCAGTACCATGCTACTTTAACTACTACCATGTTATAGTACAGTTTGAAGTTGGGGAAGGTGATGTCTCACATCTTTTCTTTCCCCCAAAGGATTGTTTTAGCTATTCAAGGAGGGGGTGTTGTTCCATATAAATATTAGGAGTATTTGATCTATTTTTTGAAAAGTGCCATATGCATCCTTGTAGGGACCAATGCTTTGTGGAATATTGTCATTTTGACAATGTTAATTCTCCCAGTTCTTAAATGAGGGATAAGTTTCTATTTTCTCATGTTCTCTTTTATCTTTTAGGTATATTTTGTAGTTTTTTTATATAGGTCTTTCACCTCTTTAGTAAGGTTGATTCCTAGGTACTTGATTTTCTGAGGTATCCTTATGAATGCTCTTGTCAAAAATTAATATTAAGTTAAATTCCTGGGAAGTGAGTCGAGCTCACCCTGAAAATTGAGAACAGAGTTGGATCAGCTCAGTCTAGAGACATTGGCCAGGCTGATGTTGGAATAATTTTATGTGATACCGTGATATCATTCAAACATCTTTCTGATTTACCCCTTATTCTGCTGTCCTAGGAAGGGGAGAAACAGAAAAAACAAACATATAGGACAAGTATAGTAAGGGGTCAGAAACTTTACAAGAACACAGATTCTTTTTTAAATTTTTTAAAAATTTTATTGAATCACTGTGAGATAGTTATAAGCTTTCATGTTTGGGTTACGATATCAAAATGATCAAACACCTATCCCTCCACCAGTGCACATTCCCCACCAATATCCCAGGTATACCCCCCCTTTCCCACCCTCCCCCTGCCTCCATGGTAGACAATATTTCCCATACTCTCTCTCCACTTTTGGGCATTATAACTTGCAACACAGACACTGAGAGGTCATCATGTTTGGTCCATTATCTACTTTCAGCATGCATCTCCCATCCCAACTGGTTCCCCCAGCCATCATTTTCTTGGTGATCCCTTCTTTATTCTATCTGCCTTCTCCCCTCTGCTCATAAATCCAGCTATAGGGAAATCCCCCTGGCCCTTGTATCTAGTGTCCTTTGGTGTCAGTCTCATGTGATGTTATTTTATACTCCACAAATGAGTGCAGTCCTTCTATGTTTGTCCCTCTCTTTCTGACTCATTTCACTTAGCATGATACTCTCCATGTTTATCCATTTATAAGCAAATTTCATCACTTCATCTCTCCTAACAGATGCATAGTATTCCATTGTGTAGATGTACCAAAGTTTCTTTTTTTTTTTTTCTTTTTGGGTCACACCCAGCGATGCTCAGGGGTTATTCCTGGCTTTGCACTCAGGAATTACTCCTGGCGGTGCTTGGGGGACCATATGGGATGCCAGGGATCGAACCTGGGCCGGCCGCGTGCAAGGCAAATGCCCTACCCGCGGTGCTATCGCTCCGGTCCCTATGTACCAAAGTTTCTTTAACCAGTCATCTGTTTTAGGGCACTTGGGTTGTTTCCATATTTTGGCTATTGTGAACAGTGCTGCGATGAATACATAGGTACAGATGTCATTTCTACTGTGCTTTTTTGCATCCTTGGGATATATTCCCAGAAATGGTATTGCAGGGTCATATGGAAGCTCAATTTCTAGTTTTTGAAGGACTGTCCATATTGTTTTTCAGAAAGGCTGGACCAGTTGGCATTCCCACCAACAGTGAAGGAGCGTCCCTTTTGGCCCACATCCACGCCAGCACTGGTTGCTTTTGTTCTTTTGAATGGAACACAGATTCTTTTAATAGAGAAATTTATGTAAAGATTTATGTGTCTTGTATCTGGAAGATGAAGAGATTACTCTTGATATCCTAGAGTAGCATCATTTGAGGAGTGGCTGTGACCTTTAGGGCAGTAGAAAGAGAAGAAATAGATTTTAAGTAAGAAAACGTAGAGGAAGGAAAACCTGGAGCCATGATAATAGAGGAAGGGTTCAGGTTAGACAGTGCTGAGCAGAGTCCAAGACTGCTACCACAAAGTACTATAGACAGTGAGTTACAAGGCAAAAATGTCATTTTCCTTTTGCTTGTGGAGTCTGGAAAGTCTGAAGTGAAGATTCCGCAAAATTTCTCCTGACAAGAGATCTCCTCTTAGCTTGCTGTGTTCTCACCATGTCCTCATTAGAACCCTCAAAGAGGGTTCTCTTTCTCCTCCTCTTCCTGTAACAGCACCAACTACATTGGATAAGACCTTAGGGAGCAAACTGGGGTTAAGGTCAGGATCAAAAATTGCATTTACAAGAGAATGCAATAACTAATTATCACCCCAAAACATTGCCAACTAGTTGCTGAGATTGCAAAGAACTACAGTTATCATGATAAAGCGGGATTGCTTTGCATGCTACTAAGAGAAACAGGAAGTAGAAAGAAACAAGGAGTCCATTCCTTTTTCAATCTCCCAGTTTCTCTCTCTACTTCCCCCTAATGGCAAAATTTTGTAAGGAGCCAGATGGTAAAGCAAACATGGTTTATACAGCTTGAATAAAACACAAAGAGTTGCATGCAAGTGTTCACATTAGAGGTGGTAGGTAGCTGAATTATCAGCAAAGTAGGCATACATAAAAATAATGGATGATAAAAAAATATACTGAACATTATCTCCAAAAGTTTATTGTGCACAATTTTATTCCCAAGAAAATGATCCATCACAAACAGAACCCTCATCAAAGATATTGAAGATAACTTTACAGACTGCATTCTACTGTTGCCAATTCATATAAATGCCTAAGGATAGAAAATTATTTCATAAATTTGACAGTAAATAAACATATTTTGCCTATAATAGCCCAATTATCTTTGACCAAAACTGTGTATTTTGTTTCTTTTCAGAACTCATTCATTTCCAAGAATTTTCCAAACACCGTCTGCAAAGAGCACTAAATTAGGGATGCAATAGAGACCTACATTACAAACCATATGATTAACTGTGGGGAATCAATAGAATGGTATATATTTCAGTTGGTTGGACTTCTCTTCAAATGCTATAGCTCAGTGGCTGCGACAACCTGGTGTTGGGGTGATCAACTTTTCTATGAATCAAAAAGCAATGTGTCAGCTAAAGACATGTTTATCTTGGGGCTGGGGCAATAGCATAGCAGGTAGGGCATTTGCCTTGCATGCGGCCAACCCAGGTTCGATTCCCAGCATCCCATCATCCCATATGGTCCCCTGAGCACCATATTCCTGAGTGCAGAGCCAGGAGTAACCCCTGTGCATTGCTGGGTGTGACCAAAAAAGCAAAAAAAAAAAAGACGTTTATCTTCATTTCTTTTTCACTATTGTATGTTTAACAACTATCAAAATAAAACTAGGGTAGATATATTCAAATCTGTGTACAGAAACCCACAGTGATCTTAAATTTTAAATATTGGTTGCAGTCTAGACCCACTGAAGCATAGTGTCAGAGTTTTGCAAAACACTAAGAAACTCATACCATCAGGCACTATCCAGGTCTTCTTGACCCTAACACAAGCGCAAACATCACTAGAGTTATGAGTTTTGTTGGTTACCGACACTGTGCACATATGACTACAGACCCTTCAGTCACTTTATATGTCACATATGACTACAGACCCTTCAGTCACTTTATATGTCGTCTTGACTTTGACACAACATTGACAGGACAACTTCTATGAATCCAAGGTTGCTATCAAGGACCATTTGATCTCAGTGTTGTAGCTGCTGCAAAGCACTCATGATCACAAGTCACTAACATTTAGAGGACATAAAATTCAGAGTCACAACCACTGCCTGGAATCTGCAATCCTGAAACTATGATCAGCAATCAGGTTGCTCAGAAATTGTCCCCATCCGCTGGCCATTTTATAGTATCAAGTAAATTAAGGAAAGAAGAACTTCATCTGCTGTGATGAAAACTAAACTCTTACAAATACCTTACCCTGAGCTCATCGAGTGTCCTAAACTCTACAATGAAAATTTTAAAACAGCAATTATAATGATGCTCAGTGAAATGAGGAAATCAATGGAGAAAATGTCAATAAAAACAGAGAAAAAATGAGAACATTAGAAATGACAATTACAAAATATAATTTTATATCTTATACAATTATAATTTTATAGGACTATAATTTTATAAATTAGAACCTTACATAAATTACAACCAGAATACTGTAGCTGAACTGAAAGTTGTAATAGAGAAAACCAACAGAATTACAGAGACCAAAAATTAAGTAAGTTTGAGAATGTGATAGAGAAAATCATAAAAAACAAACAAAAAAATTAACGAAGATAACAGAGACTTATGGATCAGCATGAAGAGGAATAACATTCACATCATAAGGATTTTACAAAGAGAAGAAAGACAGAAAGAAATAGAACTTTAATTTGAAGAAATTATATCTGAGAATTTCCCCAAACTAAGAGAGGAAAGAGATACTCAAATCCAGGGAGCTTCAAGAGTTCACACACAAAAAAAATAAAAACGTATCAGGACATTTTGTTATTAAAAACAGCATTTCAAGTATAAGAGTACTAAAAGCACCAAGAGAAAAGCAAAGAGTCACATGTAATGGAATCCCTGTAAGACTCAGCATATTTCTCAACTACAAAACAACTAATCAATAGGAAATTGAATGCTACATGGAGAATATTAATTAAAAAATACATTTAATTAAGAGTACCTACTGATCTGTTATCACATAGATTCAACACTTACCAGACAAATAATTACTATGATAGAAGATCTTTCTGTGTTTATTAGCCATTTACCTTATGTGAACAGCTGATTTAAGCTGTTCACTCATTTGCCTACTCTGTTACCTTTTTACCCTAAAAAAAAAAAGCGCCTGTAAGTCAAGGCCAGAGTATTGTAGGTAGAGTGTTTAATATGGTCCCCTGTTGCGTGAACATTCGTTCGCGCAATCGGAGGCGCTGAGATAGGAACGCGGAAGAAATGCATTGATTGGAGGACTAAGGCTCGCTCTGGCTCTTAGCAAAGGCAGAGGGCCTCATGGACCTCCTTTTATTGATCATGGTACCCCTAAAGGGCACAATACAGTGACGTCACCAAAGGCATCAAAAGATGTTACAGGAAGAACATTGAGGCAACATTATTTCCTTGTATCCGCAGGCCAGTAATCTAGGCCTCCGATAGAAGATGATAGAAGATGCAAAACCAAAACTGAAACCTTCCTTGGGCTAAAAGCACTTGGATTTACATCCCAAAGACAAAGCTGGGCCTGCACCTGAAATCTACAATTTACAATATCAAAGGTCAGGCCTGGCTAACACCATCTGCATGTCAAAGACCAGCCAGGCTTCTGTGAGAGAAGGAAAAACTGCTCTTTTCAGTATGCTGAAATTATTTTTCTGAAGGCAGCTTGAAGGGGGAAAATGTTCAGCTTCATCCAAACCAGTCAGGACACAGGAGAAATCTCGCCCATTTTCATGGGTCCCTTTGTTCCTGTCTGTAGTACGGTACAGTCTACATGGGCTTGCCCTGGTAGCTCAGTCCAGCCCCAGCAGTCCCCTGAGTACTACTAGATATAATTCCTGAGTGCAGAGACAGGAGTAACCCTGAGCATGGCCAGGTGGGACCCCAAAACAGAACAACAACAAAAACGTAAAAGTATTCTAAATGTAATCTTATAGTTTATGCTACAAATACTTTCCCCATTAAAAAAAATCTTTTCATGGGATTTTATCCCAGAAAAAAATGCACATTACTTTTCACATAATTTTGCTTTTATCAAAATCACACACTTACAAACTAAAAGTAAAAATTTTCTTCAAAGCTTGTAATGAAAAACAGTTGTCTCCTACCTCACACCTCCACTCTTATCCCCAAATCCTGCTTCCCTGAAGAACCATTTAAAAATTATATCTTCTCTTATAATATCTTATATTATGACATCTGATAGGCCAGTTCTCCCTTTTGGAGAACCTGGCAAGGTCCTGAGAGTTTATTGCCCACCTGGGGAAGAGCCTGGAAAGCTCCCCGTGACGTATTCATATGCCAAATACAGTAACAATGATGGGTCTCATTCCCCTGACCCTGAATGCTCCACCATTGGGAAGGACAAGTAAGGAGAGGCTGCTAAAATCTCAGGGCTAAGATGAATGAAGACGTTACTGGGCCTGCTCAAGCAAATCAACAGTCAATGGGATGACAGTGATACAGTGACAGTGATAGTGATTAGTTCTTGTCCACTAAAATAGCTCTGCAGAAAATACTGAAGGTCTTTTTTTTCTAACAAAAGAAAATAAATCCCACTCAGAAGTAGAAAGGTAATAATGAAAATTATAAAACATGGGAAAGAAGAAGATACTGGGATTTCAATATGAAGTAGATATTTACTGGCTTTCAATTAAAAATGCAAAATAAGTTTGGAACTCCAGGTATTGTTTATAGTAACTTCAAAGGAAAAAATGACTAGAAGAAATAAACAAAAAGAGAAAATGGATCCTATTACTATATAAAATATATACACAAAATGCAAAGTAAAAAACAGTAAAAGAGAAAAGAAACAGACCTACTGAAAAAATACTCAGAATCTGTGTCGAAAAACAGCTATCACTCCTCTATGTAAAGAATTTTAGTAAATGTCAGTGGCCTAAATTCACCTACCAAGAGGTATAGAGTAACAGGATGGATCAGGGAAAAATACCCAATCTTCTGCTCTTATGAGGAGAACCACTTGAACTTCTGTAATAAACAGCTCAAAGTTAAATGTTGAAAACATTTAAATAGGCAAGTAGTAGCCTAAAAGTGTCAGGAGGCCATGTTAATATCAAACTAAAAATGGGCAATTAGAGACAGAAATTAATATTAAATAGTTAAGGGATCAAAATATTAAGAGTACCTGTAGCACTATAGCACTGTTGTCTTGTTGTTCATCGATTTGCTCAAGCGGGCACCGGTAACGTCTTCATTTTGAGACTTGTTACTATTTCTGGCATATCGAATACGCCACAGATAGATTGCCAGGCTCTGCCATGCGATGGGATACTCTCGGTAGCTTGCCAGGCTCTCCAAGACGAACAGAGGAATCGAACCCGGGTCAGCTGCGTGCAAGGCAAACGTCCTACCTGCTGTGCTATTGCTCCAGTCCATAGTTTGAAGACAAAAAATTGGTTAAAATAAATTAAATCTTTACTTTTATTATCATATATACAGGAAATTGGAGAGATAGTACAGTGTGTAAAGCATTCACACCTTGCATTCAGCTAATCTGGGTTTAATCCTGTTCACCCAATATGGCTCCCTGAGCTCTGACAAATGTGATTCCTGAGCACATAGCGAGGATTAAGCCCTGAGACTGCTGGATGAGGTTCCCCCAGACAAACCCAAACACAATGAAAGAGCATTAAAAAACATAAAGCAACTGCTAACAAATCCAAAGAGGTACCATCAATAGTAACCCCAAAGCAGTAGAAGACTTTAAGACCCCACCCTAACCATTGAGCATATTAACCAGACAGGAAACAGAACAAGGAAATAAAAGCTTTAAATAAGGAATTAGGAGAACTGGGTTTAATAGAAGTTTACAGGGTTTTCCATGCGTCTCAAAAAAAAAAAAAAAGCTAAAAATACATTCTTCTCTTGGCATAGAAAAACACCATTGAGGATAAACATCGTTATGGAGCACAAAACAGCACAAAACAGATGTCAACAAAGTCATGAAGATTTAAAACATATCAGTTATCTTTTAAGCTCATAATAAAATAAACCATAGAATAACAAGAAATCAACCATAAAAAGAAAGCCAGAAAAAACTCAAACATTTGGAGAATAAACAACATGTTATTTAATTCTATTGGGTCAATGAATAAATCAAAGACAAATATTTTAAATCCTATAAACAAAAGAATGGAGACACAAGCTACCAGAACATAGAGGATACATTTAGAGTATTTCATGAGGGAAGTTCATGGCAATACATTCTTAAATCAAGAAAATCTAAAAAAGTAATAATAATGAATAACTTCATACCTAAGGAACTAGAAAAAATAAAAATAAAACAATAAAATCCAAAAGTAGGAAAAAGGAGGGAAATAATGGAAATTAGAGTGGAAATAAAGACAATACAAATATCAATGAAACCAAGAACTACTTATTGTAAAGAATAAATAATACCGGAAACCACTTGACTATACTCAAACAAAAATGGAGAAAACCCAAGATCAAAAGCAAAATAGAAGAAGTTAAAAGTTAACATAGAAATACAAGTAATCATAAGATACTCCCAATGTCAACTTACTGCCTCTAAGCTAAAGAACCTAGAAGTAATTAACAAAAATTTAAAACATAAATCAAGATAAAACAGAACAAATAAAGATGATTATCTATTAACTATCCTTTCCAAGGGCTGGAGAGATAGCACAGCGGTAGGGCATTTGCCTTGCACATGGCCGACCTGAGTTCGATTCCTCCACCCCTCTTGGAGAGCCTGGCACACTACCGAGAGTATCTTGCCCACACAGCAGAGCCTGGCAGGCTACCTGTGGCATATTTAATATGCCATAAACAGTAACAAGTCTCAAAAAATAAATAAATAAAATGGAGATGTTACTGGTGCCTGCTTGAGCAAATTGATGAGCAACAGGGTGACAGTGACAGTGACAGTGATCCTTCCCAAGTTCTTCAAAAATTTGAAGAAAGTAATTCTCCTAGTTTCTAATAGATCAACAGTACATTGACAGTAAAAACATACACTAAAAGAAATCACACAAACAAAAAGAAGACTGCAGACCAATATCCATGATGAACATAGATACAAAGGTTCACAGCAAAGTCTTATCAACCAAATTCACCATTAAATTAAAATAATCACATTTCATGAACAAGTGGGATTTGGTCCAGTTCATCATGTGCAAATCAATCAATGTAATACACCACATTGAAAAAGAGGAAAGCTAAAATCATATGGTCAGGTTAAAATGTGAAAGAATGTTTTTCATAAGATTTGTGATTTTTGTAATTTGTTGGTGATTTTTAGAACCCTCTCAATATAATAGGAATGACAGAAGCATATTTCAGAGAGTAAAGGTTATATACAATAAATACACAGCTAATACTCATTGGTGAAAAATAAAACTACAACATATTGAATGGGAGAAAATTTTTTGCTACAGATCTCTGAAAAAGGAAAAATATCCAAGATATATGAAGAACTCACAGAACTCGCAAAACTCAAAAACAACTCAAAAAATAAGGAAAAGTGCTGAATAATCAGTCTCCAAAGAAGACATACAGATGGCCAATAGTCACCAAATAAAAGTGCTTATCATCACTTATTAACAGGGAAATGCAAATCAAATGCAATGAGATATCACCTCACATCAGTGATAATCCATATATTTTAAAAGTTCAGAAGCAAGTACAGAGGAGTTATGAAGGAAAAGGAACTTCTGACCAAAAGTGATGGCTTCTCAGTATCTGTATTGCGAACCATAATGCCCCAAAATAGAGAGTATGTGGGAAATTGTCTGCTATGGAGGCAAGGGGAAGGTGGGAAAGGGGGGGTATACTGGGAAGATTGGTGGTGGGGAATGTGCACTGGTGAAGGGATGGGTGTTTGAATAATGTATGATTGTAACTCATACATGAGAGCTCATAACTATCACATGGTGATTTAATAAAATAAACTTTTTTTTAAAAAAAGAAAAGGAACCTCTATATTTTGATGGTATAGACATATATAAATTGACTTTACTTCTTTGAAAAATAGTATACATTTTATCAAAATTTAAAATTAGTAACTACAGTATGATCCAACAGTTTCATTCGTAGGTATCTATCCAAAGAACACAAAAATACTGATTCAAAAATATATGTGTACACCTATGTTCATTGCAACACTATTCACAAGCAAAGATTTGGAAACAACTTTAGTCCCCCATGACAAAAGAGTGGATAAAGATGTGGCCTCTATGAACAGTGGATTACTATTCAGCTATAATAAAAGATGAAATCATGCCTTTTATTATAAAATGAATGGAATTGGAGATGGAGCTGCTAATTGAAATAAGTCAGAAGTAGAAAGATAATGAGTTAACTTCTAAGCTATCTCACTCATGTACATAGAGGAACAAAGCAAAGGATTAGACAAAATCTAATAAAAGTCCTCAGATCTGTGACCACAGAATGGAGGTTACTATGATTTGGGGGAAGGGTTGTACTCAAAAGATGCTGTGAGTGGTTGGCACATTGGTTATAAATAGCTTTTCACGCCAAAAAAATGTATGAACATTTACATTTATTTTAATCATTGTCTCCTCCTCAATAAAAAGTAATTTATAGTAGGACCTCATAAACATCCATTAATATGTGCTGATTATTCCCAGGGAAAATATGGGTGTAGATCATCTACCCGGAGAATTGGCAGTAGCACTTCATATATTACCAAATATGGGAACTGGCAAATGCAAAGTGGAGTGCTATTCCCTAGAAATACAATGAGAGTCACAATGTCATTTGCAATTTTCTCCATTTAAAAGAGTAGTTCCATTTTAACAAATAAAAAAGAACATATGGAATTAATTTTAATAACATATTTTACATAACATGATTTACCCAATATATTATTGTTCCAACATGCAATCAATCTAATAGTATTAATACAATATTTGGCATTCTTTTCACTATTAAATTCTTGAAATCTGGTGTGTATTTTGCACTACAGCACCTCTCAGTTTAACTGACTGCATTTTAAGTACTCCATTGCTACAAGTTGCCACAGTATTGTACATCACAGATCTAGTGAATTCTAAAGTATGGCAGAAAAAAATGGGAACAAGAGGCAAATACCAAAGTTGCAAAGAGATATTGAGCCAAAACAGAGCATCTAATTACAGTTATTGAATATTGAGAAACTGTGAGTTAATTGATATTGTTGACTCACAAATTTATAGTGGATATAAAATAATTTAAATTTTGGCAAAAGGTTCATAGGAAGACAGTTTATTATGGTGATTTCTAAAAAAAAATGCTAGGAATATTTTTGCATTTAAATATGATGGGAATGAGACAGAGCAATCGCTCAAAGAGCTAGTACACCCGCTTTGCATATAGGAAGCCCAGATTCAATCCTCAGTACTGTATGGTCTTCCAAGCCCATGGGAATGACATCCCAGCAATCCACCAAGACCACTTGGTATGGTTAAAAAAAATAACAAGAAATGGAAAAGAAAGACATGGAAAAGAAAGTGATGGGAGAAAGACTTTAGAGAAAATAAAGACTGGGGCGTAGCATCATAATTAAAAATTCCTCCCAAGCTCTCCGCAGCTGTACAAGCGTGAATCCAGACCCAGCAAAACCTCTTTCGGTGTGAGCAAGTCCTCGCAGAATGTCTCTAGCCTGAGAACTAAGCCTCGGCCCCGTGCCCGCCCGGGAGGGGAAAGGTATTTCTCTCTCTCGCCTCTTTCTCTCCGGGGATGAAGGGCGCGGTGGCCGCCATATTAAGATGACCACAGATGGGATTTACGACAAAAACTGCAGCTAAAGGACACGAGGGTGCTCTTGGGAAGGTGGGAGGCACCGGCCCCTCCCACTGCCGAGATGTGATCCCGGGGGCCGCACGCATGTGCGGCCTCTCCGCAGCTGTACAAGCGTGAATCCAGACCCAGCAAAACCTCTTTCGGTGTGAGCAACTCCTCGCAGAATGTCTCCAGCCTGAGAACTAAGCCTCGGCCCCGTGCCCGCCCGGGAGGGGAAAGGTATTTCTCTCTCTCGCCTCTTTCTCTCCGGGGATGAAGGGCGCGGTGGCCGCCATATTAAGATGACCACGGATTGGGTTTTCAAGCCTGCAATTATCTAATATCTGGAAGAAATCTCCCTGGACTTCTTGTTAAAGTACAGAAATTCAAAACCGAGCGGTCGCTACTGCGGCCACGCGACCTTATTTGTCTTCACAGTAGGTCTGAATCTAGTGGGGTACTCCTAACAACAATAGTGAGGTTTGTCTTGAAATATTGAATGTAACCAAAGTAAACAGAATGTAAAATGAAACTTATCAGTTACAAGGTAGGGGGTGGGGGGGCGGGATGGGAGGTGTACTGTGTGTTGTTTTTTTTTTTTTTTTGGTGGTGGTATATGGGCACTGGTGAAGGGATCGTTGTTTCAACATTGTATAACTGAGACCTAAGCCCGAAAGCATTGTAATCTTCCACACGGTGTTTTAATAAAATAAAATAAAATTAAAAAAAATAAAAAAAAATAAATAAAATAAAAATTCCTCCCAAAGCCAATGATTACCAATGATTTTTCAACTCTACAGTTGGTCCACTTGGCTTCTAGAGATTTTGTACAGTGTTGGGGAGATAACTCAAAAGGATGAATCACAACACTCTTTACATGCTGGAGGACTGGTTTTAATTCTCAGTGCCACATGGTCCCCTTAGCACCACCAGGAGTGAATCGTGAATACAAAGAACGGACAAGCCTTAGAGCACCTACAAGCATGACCCCAAAATAAGCATATATAAGTTATATGAGGGTTGGTACTGAATTTTTGTTAAGCAATAGACATGCTCTGAGGCTTAGAAAGTATGTATATCTTATAGCCAAAACATTAGCTGGGATGAGTAAAATAAGGGAGGAGAAGTAAACAGAAAGCATGTATAACTTTTGTAAGAGCTGATATCGACACTTTCATTCCAAGGGGATGAAACAATATAATAAATATTTCACTTATTGCTTTGGACTGCAAAGAAAGTTATACAAAAATCTGTATTATTTCTTTAAATTTCTCCAAATCTTATTTACTTCCTGCAGTTTATTTCCTAAACTGACCACAGAATATAATTCTTGAGTCTCCTGACACCCGCCGCAAGCAAGTTTTCCTCATCTCCACAGACCCACACTTAGTGCCTAAGATAATGCTTATTATTTACCAATACCTCCCAAAATTATATAAAAATCAAATAAATGGATGGTTTCATAAATGAACAAATGAATAATAGAATTATCAAAAGTAACATCCGCATATTTATCATGTCTTTGTGTTGGGGAACAGTTTTTCACCAAGGTACCTGGTAATGTTGTGCACGTGGAGAGAAGGATGATGAGTGTGTGGAGAAACCCCCTCCAGGAGCAGCTGATGGCTGTTCACTTTATTGCCAAATACACACATATTTTATAGAGGGTCTCGGCTTTACAGGAAAGTCCAATCACATAAAATTTAGCATTATTGGACTATTACCTTTCCTACTCTGTTTTGCCCCCATCCAATCCCAATCAAAGCTAGATGCTGCGGTTAGGATGACGTGTTAAGCATATGTGGCAGTTTCTGTGTCTTGGGTGCATGTGACTAGGAGGTCGAGTGAGGCTCAAGGCCGGACACCTGGTGCTGACACCCTGTTCTTGTCAACTTTACCCAGATACTCCCTTCCTCAGGGCCTCACTTCAGGACCGCTTTGCAAGGTCGGGTCTTATCTGTTCCAGTGCCTGTCACCATGCTCACATTTTAGCACATAAACTGGACATTATATTGGAATAACATAAATTTGGCTTATTGGACTGGTTTAAAGTATGTCTTCAAGTCTCAAGTCAATTCATTTGCTCTGTCTCACATAAGCAAACCCAACAAGTCTGAGAAGGGTTTTTCATTCACTTGGCCAAAGTCCTTAGGTCTACACATATCTCAGACGCTTTTGAATATGATAATAATTCTGTTTATTCTGCCTCCCAGGAGGCAAAGGAAACTTGACACTTGGATTACAAGAAACTCTTGTAAAAAGGCGGAGTGATCCTTAGTGGTTTTCTGTTGGACACAGATGACCTTTGGATGGTCATCAGCTCTATATTAGAGGAATTGGCTACAAACCTTTTGAAACCTTCCTGCTCCGTAAACAAAACTGTGTGTTGGAGCCATTGTAAGAAGGAAAACAAAGTAATGTTTTTTAAAAAGTGAACAGCCAATTTGTAGAAATACTGTTTTCTCAATGAACAAAGCTTACTGTTTATTGAGGTGGGCTGGCGGTGGTGGTGACAGGGGGAGGATGAAGGTCCTCAGGCCCTCTTGTCGGTCTTTGTTATCTATTATTAGCTTTTCTTTTGGCAAGAACTACTATGGCTGTAGAGCTTTAACATAAAAAATAATAAGTATTTCAGCTGTGTGGGTATTGTGAACTGAAGATGTCTGTATTTTTAATTAGTCCTTTCATCAATGTTATTATGGGATGTCATGCAATTACCCTGAAACCAACACCTGGAACTTTGAAAGGATGACCATTCAGTGTCCCAATACTCAAAGAGAGCACATGAGGAAGTCTTGGCAATTGTGTTAACAGTGTTATCTAGAGGGATCCAGATCATAATGATTTTCCTGTCTGTGAATTAAATAATAATATAAAACAAAATCCTCTGGGTCCAACAGGAAAGCACAAATATAACAGTGAGAATTTCCTGCCATAGGGATGTTTCAAGTCTCTGCTATCAAAGAGTTGGCTGAACGGAGCTGCTGAGCCCCAGAGAATGAACCAGAGGGCACCCCTGAGTCTCTCTAAGCTTCACCAGGAGGAAGATGCAAGTTTTTTTGGAAGTCATAACTAAGACCCAGGAGAGAGAGGAGGGGCCTCACCCTTGATGCTATTGAAGGTCTTTTGGAGACCTCATGTTTCCAGATCCTCATGGTGAAAGGCCCCATATGCACTGATTAGTCTAATTAGATGACTCTTAGGACTCAACATGAGAAATTATACATTTTGGTTTTGAAGTTATGAAGAGCAATAATGCCAGCAAAATACAAGTCATCCCTCAACTAGGCTCCACACTGCTTCTCAGCCGTCTTCTCTTTGCTCATGGGGTCACCAACTATCATCAAAGTGCAAAAACAAGCAATTATTCATTGAAGCACTTGCATATCTCTCCTACTAATTGGGGAGAAAGAAACATGGTCTACTTGCTGCTTCTACTGATCTCAAATCCACCAGGCTCACTGTGATTTTAGAAGCAAAGGCTTATACTGCTGGTTTCCTTTATTCTTCTCTTTTTATAGGAGAGATTTTCTTTATTTGTCAATCCTTGTCCCCATATCAATTCTTGTTGGTAGCTATTAGTTGTAAAAGAGTATGGAGACCAGCCTTAGGTAATGCTTCCTTAACTTGTTAGGGTCTATAATACTATCTTGTCAGGGTCCATAACTCTATCAATGTCATTAGCACACACACCCACACCACACCAGTATTAGGAAATGGTGCCACACAAGTATAAGCCTAATAAAGACTGGATAGCTTTCCCTCTTTTCCCATATAAACTGTGGAATGTGTTTAAAATAAGAGTATTAAAAGCACAAGAGAAGTTAGGTTTTTGAGAATTGATGTGTTTATTCTCAACAAACTTAAGTTTAAAAAAAGACATCCTTGGATATATGATGGCTTAAGCACACATTTATCAAAACATACACAAAGATAAAACCCAGACTTCACATTGCAAACCCTAGCTATTAGCTGCCAAGTACAGAACATTCTGGCAAAATCAAAAGAGAAGTTTGATGGCTTTCAAACAATTTGATTCTCAAAGTCCTGGCAGTGTGTTTCAGGAAATAAATGCAAAAAATCTGTAAAGCTATAAATATTTTTCAGTTTAGGATGCTGTGGAAGGCCCAAGAGTGAGTTCAGAAAGTCAGAAGGTTCCTATTAGATGTCTCAGCCCTATCTGTGAAGTCTTCCTCACTTCACTTCTCTGAATGGAGGTGGGGAAAGTGAAGAGATTATTTGGGCTATTGCTAGTAGATTATCTCAACTAGAGGTTACTTCTAAAGTGCTACCCTGCCAACCTTAAATAGGTTAGAAATTACACCTAGTCACTATAGTTAGAGCCCAACAAAAGCAAAAGTTTCTGTCAAAGTTCTGCTTTATTAGTAACCTAGACAAGCATGTAATTACTCTTCTCTCAGACACAAAATGCAAGTGCCCAACAGAGTCTATGCTGTAGAATGTAGCTTATACTCAAGGTCAAAACAAGACTTGCTCTGTCTTTTCTCCACATCTAAAAGTTACTCTACCCAATCAGCTGTCACAGCACCCCTTGTACTATCACTGTACATACCTGCTGAGGGAGAAGACCCGGAACAAAGAATGAAGAGAAGAAACGTTTTAGGATTTGGTTTATAACACAGGAACTAGATTGTGAAAAGAGTTTCTGAGAATCATTATCACTAATAATCATCTTCTTCCACAAAGTGTGGTCTCATGAATCAGAGTCTTAGTTTCTCAACACAGTAGTCTCTCCCTATTCAGAGGGAACATCTTCCAAGGCCCCAATGGATACCTGAAACCATGGCTAGTAGCAAATCTTATGAATGCTCTGTTTTTGCCCTATACATATAGACTGTGATGAAAGGTAATAAATATTCTATAATTTATATGTTAGGCACATTAAGAGATTAATAAGAGCATAATAAAGAGAGATAATTTATGGCAATATACTACCATAAAATTATGTGAATATGATCTTTCTCTCTCTCAAAGCATTTTATTGTAAGAAAATAATTTTGGATTGCATCAACTGGTGGTAACTTAGCCATTACAAGTGAAACCACAAATAACGGGGTCACTACTCATTAAGAAGGATATGATCAACTATGTCACAACAGGAAAATAAATGTTCCTGCTTTCTTATCCTTGGAGGTAGAGATGTTTTCAGAGGAGGCTGAAAATCTCCCTCCCTCTCTATTTCACATTAAAAGAATTTTTTTTTTTTAAGGAAACAGTCCAAGTTTTTTCCTTGGAAGGAGAAAATCATTTTATTAATGACTATAAAAGTTTTTTTAATAGAAGAGAACTATCTTATAATGACAGGTATCTGGTAGATTTTAATTTTATTAAAGTTCATTTTAACATGAAAACCAGTTCAAATGTTTAGTGGTCACTCAAATCTATCCATTTGCTTTCCTTTCTGGTTTTTTTTTTTCAATCTTCCTATTATCCTTAAAGAGCTCCTTCCCAATTCATCCGTCATCTAGAACATTTTAGAGAGTTGATGGAGCCTGAGAGTCTGGAAAGATGGCCAGGAGGAGAGGAAGTGGCAGAGAGCAGCGGTAGCGCAGACCTGCAGTCACACAGCACTTTTGATTTTCTGAAGCTGCAATTTTTTCCAAGGGTTTTTTTCTCTCCTTCCTTCTTCTTTCCATTTGAAAATGCACAATTTCACTCCAGCTGCCTCACCTTTCAAATCAGACAACGGATCCTTCCTATGATCTGTTTGATTCTGCAAGTAAAGGTGTGCCTGGTGGAAGTGTGATTCCTGCCTTTTCTAAAAGGACAACAGCACTCTTTGGGTTAAAGTTCTCCTACTCTTGGGGCTGGAGCAATAGCATAGCCGGTAGGGCGTTTGCCTTGCATGTGGCTGGCTGACCCAGGCTCGATTCCCAGCATCCCCTATAGTTCCCTGAGCACCGCCAGGAGTAATTCCTGAGTGCATGAGCCAGGAGTAACCTCTGTGCAACGCCGGGTGTGACCCAAAAAGCGAAAAAAAAAATATTAAAAAATAAAGTTCACCTACTCTTTACTCAAAACTCATCTTTAGTGAAACAACTTTGTCCAGGTAACAAATAAAAATCTTTTAGGTAACTAAAAGGTGGCAGGTGTCAAGTAACTTATATATAAAAACGGATACAAATTTCAACCAAGTGTACCATTGATGACATTAGAAATCAGGTCAATTTCGCTAGAAATGCATGCTCTTTCAAAATAACTTCATAAAGGAATTTCTTATTCATATATGCTCTATTAACTTTTTCACAATAATAGCAAGACTTAAAGGTGTGGTGAAACAAGCGTTCATTGGCAGTGTTCAGTCATCCACTACCAAATCTTGCAGCAGTAGAATGAATGCTGGCATCATACTCAGAGTGCAGCTTTTCAATGTGCATGTATGTGGCTATCCATGTAAAAGACTTTTGCTTATTTAACACTAATGATGGGAATCATTCTTACAATGATCAACTCCCCAGTTGATGGTAAAATGACTGGTGCCACAATTGTTAATTTTTATTAATGATATTTCAAATATTTTAAGAAAAACGATTAAATAAGAACATTTAAGACAAGGAGGATTAAGGTAATCTAAACTAGAGTAAACCTAGAGTAAGCATCCTTTGGGCTTTATTCTTCCATAAGATAGTCTTTTAGTAAGACTATTTTTGCATTAAATTAATATTCTTAATTTCTTTTTGAAATTTCCTTAAACTTTCTTTCTGAAAAAAATTTGAGAAAATTATATAAAGCATGGATTTAATATAGAGTAAGATTATGGCAGAAAACTACAGGAAGCTGGCCACTATTTTAGGATCTTGGCATGTCTAAGCTACAGGAAACCTGAGTGAGCATGTAATTCCAGCATTTCAGATTTGACTTCTGATCAGTATCTAGCCCTCCTTTATTATGGGTCCACTGAACTATAATTTGATTTGATCGCCAAGAGAAAACTATGGATTAGCAACACCTGCCTCAGGCATAGAAATCACAAATTAGTGATTTCAACCTGGTGTACTCTTGAATATAGTATATTTAAATATATAGTATGCTATATATTTGACACCAATGCAAACCTGTCATTGTACAGATGTAGAAACTAAGGTTCAAGGTTTGCTAAATAACTTTTCCTAGTTCTCATATAAGCAAAATCATAAAAAAGAGTAGTTTCCTTTTAATATGGTAACAGGTTAAAAATTGTATCCTAGATATCCCAATTTCCAGTTGTACATATCCTTTCCTAACTTTCTCCACTCATTTTTCCTTTTCAAAAACTTTCTATTATTTTTTTCTCAGTTAAAATTCCTGGAAATATGTTGTTGCTTTTATAATGTGAACTAACAATAGGAATGACCAAGTAATAGGCCAGCAAACTTTGTTATAGAGCAAGGAATATCTGTAGGTGTCCATCTGAAAATGATTAGAAATAAAATACCAAAAATTATACTGCATACTAAACATCTCCCACTTTGAAAACAGGGCTTAGGGGGCAGAGAAAGGACAAAAGTCTCTCTATAGCCTGCAATAGAAGGTATTGATTTGTCAGGGCCAAGAGCATGTCAATGTTATATATGGCAATGAACCGGATTGGTGCACAGCAGATAGTATTGTTCAATGGTAATAAATAATAATTATGTACAGGGATTGTCTCCCTGATGTTCCATTCTCCACCTTCACTAATAATCAGAATCTGGTTCACCCAGAGACCTCCCTTCACTCTTATTCTAACAAGGCAGTAATTCATTCTAGGCCCATGGAAGGTAAATATATCTCTCCAAAACGTGCCTTCCACACAGACACAGCAAATGATCATACATTTAATTAAAGGTCATGGCAGCAGCCTGGCCTCTGATCCTCTTCATTCTATCTTGTTCCCAGTGACATGCACTGAAACTGCTGCTGGGAGCACCCAGGGATAAGAGCTTATGGGCTTCCCTGTCTATGTTCTAGTTGCACCTCTCACCAGGAAACAAAGATGTTCAAGCGGTTTGACTCACAGAGGTTTTAAATCACCACCCAGCAGGTTTCATTTTTTCATTATCAAAATATTGATGAAACAAATTAATGAATAATTCTAATCTTAGTAGGGACATTTCAGTTATAACTTCTCCTGAACATGGATGTGCTATTATGGGGTAGGACTTGGGTGATTACCATCCAGATCACTGTCCCTAAAAGATAAAAACTTCTAGAACTTCACAAGTTGCATCAAATAGGAACTCCCTGCAATTTTCACAGCTAAATCTGATAGCTGTATAACACCTCAAGTATCATCATCAATGTAAGTTTTTGTGTCAGATGGCCATAGCTCTGAGTCCTGCTTATAGTTTTACTAGGTTGATAAATTATGAATCATTTATTTGTCTATAGATGGTAAATAACCATAGTTATGTCACAAAGGGGTAAGAATAAAATCAGGATACATAAATTTAAGCAATGCATAACTGTCTTTGGCCAAAGTGCTGAATAATTTTTAATTAGTTGGGTTGCGTGTCAGTGCATTAATATTCATATAATTGGAAATTGTTTAAAAGTGAAATATTTCCATGATCTTGCAAAGTGTACGCAGTCAAAATGCCAAAATGCAAATTTTGAAATTGAACTTTCATAGCAACTGGATTTCCTAAATCATATAAAAATCTTGAAGCAAGGGGAAAAAAACACCCTAAAATCCAGGAGAAAGTATGTTGACAAATGGAGTCAGTCTTTGTGAATCCTCAAAATGCTTTCCCTAAGGAATCTCTGCTTTCTTAGGAGATAAGAGGGAGTAGTTGTCTAATCTAACCCCTAAATAATGGCCCTACCAGAAAGAAATGCCCTACCCACATGAGGCTGGCTGCAGCACATTTAGGGGACTGCACTATGGGGTCCTGAGGGGAAGCTTGAAGAAAAGGAAGAAGCTGCAGAAGACCTGGAATCAGCAGATCAATATAAGCACTTTAGGATAAAGCCTACAGCTGCCAGGGATGAGCGTTGCTGGGCGGGGAGCAAGCTCCACCACTGCCAGGAAAGACCCATTTACAGCAACAAAGGTTTTTATCTGTCCTGTCGGGCCTGAACCTTGCTCAGCACTCAGTGGCTTCAGCAGTGGGTCTTTCCCCAGGTCGAATCTACACACTGACTACCCGTTAGTTTGTCTCCTGTTGGCCTCAGTTCTTCCCTAGGAAACAAGGAGGGTGAAGAGTCAAGAAAATTCTAGCACTCAGAAAAGGGAGTGTCTGGGACTGGGGTAATAGTACCATGGGTAGGGTATGGGGTACCCTGAGCATCATCATCATCATCATCATCATCATCATCATCATCATCATCATCATCATCATCATCATCCTGTTGATCATTGAATTTCTCAAGCAGTCTCAGTAATGTCTCCATTCATCCTAGCCCTGGGATTTTAGAAGTCTCTCTTTACTCGTCCTTTCTAACGGTGCCACATTGGAGGCT
This sequence comes from Sorex araneus, assembly GCF_027595985.1. Lineage (NCBI taxonomy): Eukaryota > Metazoa > Chordata > Mammalia > Eulipotyphla > Soricidae > Sorex > Sorex araneus. The sequence continues at coordinate 122,849,819 of NC_073306.1, read as the reverse complement.
CTATCAGGGTCAGGGGAATGAGACCTATAATTGTTACTGGTTTTGACATATGAATACACCATGGGGAGTTTACGAGGCTCTCCCATGTGGGCAGGAAACTCTAGGTAGCTTGCCAGACTCTCCCAGGGGGAGAACTAGGCTACAAGAGTTGCTCCTTCTAAAGAATAAAAAAAAAATAGGTAAACCTGAGCATCACCAGGAGTAATTTCTGAGTGCAGAATTAGGGGTAACCCCTGAGTATTGCCAGATGTGGCCCCCAAGCAAACTAACTTTTTTTTTTTAATTTAAAAAAGAACAGCACAGCAAGGAGGGTAGGATTAATGGATATCCACAGCCAGGAAAGAAAATCCCCACTTTCGCCAATGACTGCAAACTCCTCCCTTATTTAACCTTTTGACAGAACTACTTTGAAGAAGTGGAAAATTGGTGGATTTGTTCTTTGGTCTTTGTTCCTTTCCCAAGTTCCTGGGCAGACAGTGTGCCAAAAAGGAAAACCAGCTCATCCGGCCTAGGGAAAGGAGAAAGGGCAAAGCCAGAGGCCAGGCAGTGCCACATGAAAAAGGAAACTCGGCTGGACAGTAAAGAGCCAACCTTTCAGGACAAACTAGATTAAATAAATAGCTAACAGATTTGGAACACACACCATGAACCAAGCACGGGGTTAGCCACTGTCACTAACAGCACGTTTTATAAAGAAAATAAACAAAGCTCATTGGGGTTTATGTGATTTATCGCTAGTCACATTAGTTCATAAATAGTACAGCTAGAGCCCCAAACCCATCAAGTCTGTTGAGCCTCACGGAAGTGTTCCAAGACCTCACCTTTAACTGGTGGTAGTGGATCTGATACTTGACAAATACCACAGTAATACTCAACGTGTTTGCACCCACTTAAACTGTGACCAGTGTCAGCATGCTCCAGAAAATCAGAACTGACAGGACATATAGAGATAAAATGGAGCTATATAGAAAAAGATTGACTCAATGGTTTTGGAGGCTGAGACATTTCTTGATCCGCTGTCTGTAGGCTGAAGATTCAGAAGAAAGGATTTTGAAATTTTCAATATAAGGCTAAGGGCAAGCTTTTGGATGGATTTTGAATCAGTACAAGACTAAAGATCAGCAGCATCAGAGTTCAAGGACAGAAGAGGTGTTTTTCAGATCAAAGGAGAGTATATGTTCCCTTCCTTTGTCTTTTTGTCCTAAAGGATGAGATAAGGGATGGAAAAATGCTTGACTGCATTGATCAGGGCAACCTTTCTCACTCAGTCTTAAGATTCAAATGCTAATCTCCTCCAGAGGCATCCTCAGAGACACACCCATGAGTAATAATTTCTTATTGTATTTTAGGCACTGTGGTTTACATGATTGTTAATAGTCTGGTTCTTGCATAAATCATTCCAGCACCACACCCTCCACCAGGGTATCCATTTCCCTCCACCATAGTCCCAGTGTCATCACACACACACATAAATACACACACACACACACACACACACACACACACACGTACATCCTCTCTGACCCCATATCTTCTTCGACCCATTGTCAACTTCCTACTGAAGATGAGTTCTCAGTTTCTATTGCTGTTACCAGTTCTCCAGGGATCCATGAGCCCTGTTCAGTTTACACCTAAAATGAAATAACCATGGTTCCCAAGATCTCTGCTTGAGTGAACTTTGTGGCTGAAACCTTTAAAGATCACAATACAGTTTTCAGAGAAGAAGCCATTGCTCTGACAGTAAATGTACTCATGGAGCACAAAATGCTGGCACCAGGCCTATTGGGGAGGTGAGTGGAATAGTAAACATAAGAAGTCAAACAGTGTAAACTGTTAATGAAGCATCTAATAAGCGCTGAGTAATTTGCACAAGTTCACATGAAATCTTCACAACAATCCATCTGAGGTGGATATTATGAGAGAGAGTGTGTGTGAGTTGCAGGGCCCATAAGGACTTCTAACAAATGGAATTGTGTTGGTCAGGAATGAACTAGAAACTTGACATGTCCTCAACAAGGGAAGCTATTAGATATAACACTTTAAAAGGAACTAGATTAATTAATATACATGAGGGGGAAATTATTTAATAATTAATTTTATTATAAAACAAAATGTCTAGGACTCTCTCTGATTAATAAAAATAACAACTGTGAAACCTGTATTAGACATGATTCATTATAGAACTAGGCACAATGCTTTATGTGTATTGTGTGTGCCATGTAATATATATACTCATATATGTTTCTATATTAATAGTTCATAATTAGTGTTCTCATTCACTGACCCAATTTTGCTTTTGTCTTCTTTATAGCTCTTCTCTGTTTCAAAAACCCTCAAGCAGGCCTTTAGTAATTTAGCTTTTAGGCAGTAGATGATATATGTGTTTATTATGAATGTGGTTATTATATTTTAAGACATGTTCATGTCTTTCTATTGCTGCAGTATTGATCATCCTCTTCCCCATATCATCTGTAATAGATTCTATTATATGTATATTGACACTCCATACTTAATGTCAAATTTCCTGCCCTTCCTTTCAATTCTGTTTATTATTAATCTCTGTGTTCTTGATTTCTTTCTTGGGCTTCATTTCTGCTTAGCTAATTCAATTTTCCACACTGTCAATTCTACTTGTTAATGCTTCCAGTGATTATTTTAATTGTTACACACAATTTTAGCTCTTTCCCACTCTATTTTCCTCAATCTTTTCTTGCTTAATAGAAGGAATATCTCAATTTCTTAGGAGAATGAGTCAGATACCACTTTTATCATCCAGAGCTCCACACGTTAAATTTACCTTTTCTTTAAAGTTATATTTTCACTGGGCTCTTAATAATTTGAAGCTCGAAGTTATATATGTTCCAATATTAGTTCTCCTTCTTATTAACTATGAAGATTTGAGAATATAAAGTCTTTGCATTTGAATTCTTTGTAGGAGATACTAAGCACATCCAGTCTTCATATTTGCTCATCTCTTCTCCTGTATTCAAAGCATGTACTCGACCCACTGGGCAATCCCGCTGACTAGATTCCTAAGGGATTTCAGGTCAGAGGGTGGCATTCGTCAAGGGTAAGATACTTAAGGCTTAAGTTAACCCTCTTTTGTTCAATGTAAATCATATATACAAGGACTCAGATGAGTGCAAACAACTTAAGTTTTCCCTATGTAGCTTTTAAGGTCCAACTTTATATACATGCATATGTGAACAGACATGTATGTCAGAGGACAACTGGTTCCATGAGTTTAGTATGAGTCTCCTATGATTGGAAGGATGTTATTGGCCACTTATGAAGCACAAAATAAGATCATTTTTTACTCTTTTGCACCTATATTGGAGAACTTACACTGTGTCTTGAGTCTTGCTTCAGAATGGATGGTGTAAAAAGTGTGTATTATTTACAAGTCTCCTTTACTTCCTCACTCAAATCATGAATTTAGACAAATGGGAGGAAGATAGCCATGAAAGAGTCCACTCAGAATGAGGACATAAATTGGAATAAATATAACAGAGAGGTGAGGAAAGGGAGTAAAGAGTTAAAGAAAAAACAATAGAGACTTCATTATGTCTATTGACCATCAGCGCCTTTAGTAAGATCCAGGGCAAGTTGCCACTGGAACAGTTGTGTCAATAGCCCAAGAGGCTTTTTCTCCTGCCAAGCACACCTCTCCCAATCCACAACTGACCTAGCACTTAAGGAAATCAGGGAGAGAATTTACTCTCCTTGGGACTCCAGGGTTGTTGAAGGAACATCAGGAGATAGTCCTGTGGTGGATGCTAGAGTCAGGGTTTAGAAGCTTTGGGAAGAAAAGCAAATGACTACAACTTAGAGATCATAAAAGACAAATGTTGAGAGTTCACTACGCCCTTGTTTCTAGACTCATGTTCTCCCACTCACATTCTTTAACTTTAGACAACATGCTCTCGAGTTTGGCTATGTGACACTAGAGAGCTCTCATTCCCCCCTTCACAGTCTCCAGGGACTTATTTGGAATCACACAGCCATATACAGAAATTTCTTGTTCATTCCGACCTAAAAGAGAAATGGCAAAAAGATGTCTGGAGTTCCTGTTCAGACTGGTAACCTAAATAAATTCTCCTTATCTCTGTAGGTCACTCTGGTGACCCTGCATCCAAAATTCAGAACCTCAAATCTCAACCTAGTTCTCTTAGAAGCTCATTTTCAGAGCACACAGACCCTGAAATTGGAGGCTAGATGTCCTATTTGAGTCATCTGAACAGGAGTGGCAAGTTATAGGCAGAGCGATCAGATCAGGAACTGATTAAAAACCCGTGTACCTCATGAATAGGTTTTTGCATGCTGTGGAAAAAGGAAAGGGTGGGGATGTCTGTCGAAGGAAGACTTGCTAGTTCCACTGACTGACAGGTTGTTTCTGAAATTTGATTTTAATTTTTTAACCACGAAAGAATGTAGTAGTTGTGGTGGTATTAGTTAGAGTTGTAGAGTAGAAATAGAGGTTTCAGTAGCAGTAATAATGGTGGCAGTGAGAGTAGTAATAGCAGTAAAAGTATTTGTTTTAAGCAGAGGGAGAGGTGGTGATGGCAATAGTAGTATTAGCACCAGTAGTGTTGATGCAGTAAAAGTAGTAGCAATAGTGGTGGTCATGGTGGTGACAGTAGTAGTAGTAGTAGTAGTAGTAGTAGTAGTAGTAGTAGTAGTAGTAGTAGTAGTAGTAGTTGTTGTTGTTGTTGTTGTAGCAGTAGTAATACTAATAGTAGCAACAATTTTTTAATGAGAATGATGATGTCCCTAGTCACTGTCACTGTCATCCCATTGTTCATCGATTTTCTCGAGTGGGCACCATTAACATCTCCATCATGAGACTTGTTGTTACTGTCTGTGGCATATCAAATAAGCCACAGGTAGCTTGCCAGGCTCTGCTGTGCGGGCGAGATACTCTCGGTAGCTTGCCAGCCTCTCCGAGAGGGGCGGAGGAATCGAACCCGGGTCAGCTGCATGCAAGGTGAACTCCCTACCTGCTGCGCTATAGCTCCAGCCCCATATAGGTAATACAAGTTGAAAGTCACATGAATATCTAAAGATTAGCTTAATAATGATAATCACCTGTGCACCTATATATATCTACGTCTCATCAATATACACTATCGATCATATAAACCTTGACATCCACTTCCGCACTGAATCTGCTATGTTTCTAAAATGCATTTGGAACATTATAGTCCCTGAGAATTTTATTGTCAGCCCCTGAAGAGATGCTTCTCACAGGGTTGTGAATTCTACCAATGTATTAAACAACTTTATTTTGTACATCTTTATATCTCAAGCAACTGGAGTACCTTAAGCATTTCAGGAAGGCTTGAGAATATCTTATGTGGTATAACATATATATATATATACATATATATATATGCACTTACACATTTGAGATACTTCCTACATTTAAGGTACTATTATAATGCCTTTAGGTAATTTATTCTTACATAATGCTTTCCACAATACTCTAAATCCCAACACTTAATCAGGTGTCAGAATCACACAGAGGTCTTATTAAATAGATGTTTCTGAGTTCCACCCCCCAGTATTTTTGATTCAGTTAATCTGGGTGGTAGCTTAAGAGCTGGCTTTTCTAACAGTGTACCTGGTTAGGCTTCTGTTGCTATTCCATGGACTATCTAGCTATTTTGACTAGATAAATATTTTAGAGATAAAAAACAAAAACTCAAAGATTTAGCTGTATTTATTTCCTAGGACTCCTACATAAGAACGGCATATGTGAGTGGCTTAACTAGTGAATATCTGTTGTGTCATGGGTCTGGAGGGTGGAAGCCACAGAATAAGGTATGGAAATTGACTAAGTTCTTCCAAGTCGTGCTAAGGAAGGATATGAACCAGGCCTTTTTATTTGCTCCCAGAGTTCTATGGACAAGCTTTACATGCCTTAGCTTTTGGGTGAATCTCCCAGATGTCTACCTTGACATTCATATGGATCTCTCCCTATGGGCATATCTCTATTCAAATATCCCCCTTTTTTGAAATAACATATTATTGGATTAGGGTCAACCATAATGAGTTCACATTCACTTGATTACTTCTATGAAAATCCTATCTCAAAACAAGTTCATAGTTTTGAGACATTGAGGGTCAGGACTTTTTAGCTTGTGAGTTGGTGAGGAAATAAAGTTGATATGTGACACTAGTGTAGTCTCAAAGTCATGCAATCAGTGTCAGGGTTAAAACACAAGGCTACCTGATCCTAGGACCCACACTGCACCACTTCCATTTCTATGACTACCTTGACAACTAAAATAAATGAAAAAGCATATATGCAAGTTGATTAAAGAAGTTACTAGAGAAAGGACAATTCAAGCCAAAGGTTCAAGTTATGATAAAATAATCTTCCACCCCCAAAAAATAAATAAAACATACTCTTCGCCATGTTACTTATAAAAACCTAGGGGAGATATTCTTGAGCTTTGGCATTCTAATTAATGGATAAATAAGTGTAAACATAGCTATGACTGTCCTGGTAGATACCTGCCATTCAAAATTGCCAAGTCAACAAATAAATATTCTGCTTTAGCGATAGCACAGATGTAGGGCACAGTCAACCTGGGTTCAATTCCTCCACCCCTGTCCGAGAGCCTGGCAAGCTACCGAGAGTATCCTGCCCTCATGGCAGAGTCTGGCAAGCTACCCATGGCATATTCAATATGCCCAAAACAGTAACAAGTCTCACAATGGAGCCATTACTGGTGCCCACTCGAGCAAATCGATGAGGAACAAGATGACAGTGATACAGTGATTTAAAATTGTCTTTTGGGCTGGAGCGATAGCCCAGCGGTGGGGCATTCGTCTTTCACTCGGCCAACCCGTGTTTGATTCCTCCACCCCTCTCAGAGAGTCCAGCAATCTACCGAGAGTATCATGCCCACACGGAAGAGCCTCGCAAGCTACCTGTGGCATATTGGATATGCTAAAAGCAGTAACAAATAAGTCTCACAATGAGAGACGTTACTGGTGCCCACTCGAACAAATCAATGGGATGACCGTGACAGTGACAGACCTTTCTTGTAAAGGTCATAAAATGTTCGCACTTCACGTTAAAAGCCTTCTGCCTTGTGAGCAACTTTCTAGGACTTTCCCTCATTTAATCAGAAAGAACAGTGGCCATTTTAGCTAGGCCTGATATGATACTGTAGATAATATTGACATAGCAACATTTTTTTTTGGGGGGGGGCAGTTCTTGAGGTTATTTGGAGCTGAGAGAGGAATATTGGTAGAAAGAAGTGAGGGAAAAGGTGGAAAGAAGTTAGCTAGGTCAAACAGCGTGGTTGCATTTTCTCCCTAACTCTTGAAAGCTGAGATTTGTGGATAACATAAAAGGTTACAGTCCCTGTTTGGAAGCCACAAATAACCCTTCTTGTACTATGACAGCTCTGCAGCCCTTGGCGTGTCATTACACATTTCTGCCTGGGATTCCAGCAGTGCATTCGAGCAGCTGGACCCAAAGTGTGGTGTCCACAGAGCGAGTCATAGGCGCTCTGGGTCACTGGGGAGCTGTTCCCGCTTATGAGTCAATGCCCAGAGACTAAGCTCAATCTAATGAAATTACATACTTTCTGGGGTGATTAATAAACATGGTCTATTTCCCCATATGGGATGAATATTCTTAAGCAAAAGGAATGTAAGTGTGTGGAGTGCACACATGGATAACCCCCCCCCTTTGCCTCACAATAGCTGAAAGTCCATAGAATTGGCACAGAGATCCCAAGGCAAGAGTACTTAAAGTAGAAGTACTTACTCTACCACATACACATACATGGAAAAAACAGTGCATGAAAAACCTAGCAAATTATAAATACACTCTATAGTGAATTTAACAGTGTTATATCATGTACATGCCTGATTCTGACACTATTCTATAGTTAAGTGTGATATTACCGTGTGAAGCTGGATGAATCATACCAACAAATAATGCGCTATTTTTCAATTTCTTAGGAGTATTAAACTAGAAAAACAACATTTGTAATCAGAAATGTTATAATGCTACTACAAACAATGACAAAAGCGATGACATAAATTTGAACACTCCACCAATTTGACCTGAAATCATTCACAGAAGTCAAGGTATGGAATATTCATTAAAACTTTGTAATAATTTTCAAATCATGTTGACTTTTAGAAATTGCTGACATGGTCTTGTGTTAGGCAGGTCACTAAATGATGCCTCTTTCTGAGCCATACTATGACATAAGAAATGGTATGAAACATGTCCAGTGACTTCCCAAGGACATGGGAGTAATTAGGTTATTGATAATCCAGTTTATCATTTCAACCAAAGGGAAACTGAGTGTTGACCTGCTTGAATACCTGAGCCATTGTGGATGTCAACATGCTTTATATGCCTTGTACCTGTATGCTCTGCCCCTGACCTCTCCTTGCAATGCCACTGTAGATGTAGGTGAGTCTGGAACCACAGATGGGAGTCACACATTCCTCTCATTGTTGTCACATTGCAATATTCAGCAGCCAAATGGGTTTTCCAGAACCCATGCCCACACCACTCTTAGGATCTGGCTTCTTGGCTACTACTGTTATGACATCATAAAATACCTTATAATCACGAACAATTGCAATTCTCTCTACCAAAATAGTATTATTTATGGAATAAAGGCCCTTACCAGCTTTTGCTGAACTGATAATTACATTAAAAGTTTTCTAATCCATATAGTACTGAGATATCCTTTTTGTTCATTATCCTTATGATCAATTCAATCATCCTGTGTCAGAAAACCTATTAAACTATGATAACTGAGACACCCTATGATAATTAACTTGAACTAATGAGTGTATAGTAGAAATTGTATTGCAAATTAATCATATAGGTTTTCACAGTAATTATTGTACTCCTTATTAACTAAAATGGAAGTATTGCATGCTTTCCCCAACTTTTTCACTTATATAGGAACCTTCAGCTGGATATCAGCTTTGTTCAAACCTCACACAAGGCTTTTCCAGAGATAATGTGCTCTCTGTGACGAAAAATGTTCATGAAGATAATATCAGGTGCTCTAAATTATTGCTGTGCAAAGAACTTGAAGAAGTAAATCTCTTTAATTATCTGCTAAATTTATAAATTTAAAAATTAATGAATAAAATAATAGTTAAAGTATGTATTCTCAACATCTAATATGAAGTTACATGAATTCTTGCCTATTTAAGTTGCTAGACATTTCACAGTCAGCATGACAGGTGAGATTTCTATCTACGGAGCTTTGCATTAGCAGTGGAGAGATTAAAGATAGAGAATAGTAAAATTTAGAAATTTATAACATCTATGAAGGAGAATAAAAATCAAGAGAATGAAATATTCTTTTTCATCAAAAACTTCAAGTTATTTTTATATTTATTCAAACAGACCCATTAGAGAATGCAACTAGAAAAAAATATATGTGATCAGGGCTGGAGTGATTGCACAGTGGATAGGGTCTTTGCCTTGCACGCGGCAGACTCAGGTTCAATTCCCAGCATCCCATATGGTCCCTCAAGCACCTCCAGGAGTAATTCCTGAGCGCATGAGCCAGGAGTGACCCCTTTGTATCACTGGGTGTGACCCAAAAAGAAAAAAAATGTGATCTTCCCATGGCATGGGATGGTCAGACCAGAAATTCACTATTATTTCCATTGTGAACCACGGTGGAATTTTTCTTTCTTTATATCTGGAAAAGTTTACTTACCCTCCTAAAGGCAAAGGAAATTTTGTTCCTGGAGTTTGAAGAGTCCTGTGAAAGAGACCATTCAGAATGTAGTCTACAGGGCTAGACCAGGCTCCCTATAAAATAGACTGGCATAACGCTTAGGTGCTAATTCTTTGCTAAGAACTGACATTATAGCACTATGAGGGTAAGGAAAAAAGTAAATTACAAGTAAAGTAGGGAAGAGAGGCAAAGGAAGCACAAGGTAGCACTTTAATACTCTCTCCATTAACAACATTATGAGAAAATACATCTGGTTGCTGGTATAGCCAGTTTATACAGCATGTACCTAAATAGACCATGTAATACCACCTTTCATTGAAATAGCCCACCAGAGAAGGAGGGATATAGGCATGTATTAGTCACTTATGCCTGTCTCTAATATATTTTGCCCATTTTTTCTCACAAGACATTAGACATCCCATACACTCTGAACATGGAGAAAATAAACTCCTGTGCTCAATGATAAAGAACTGCATCTCAGCTTAGAAGTAGAAAGAAGAACCAAAACCTTTGAGGTTCTGGCTCTATTGGTCTTTGGTCCTAGGTTCTCAATGTAAAAGGCTCAGTGGAAAGAAACCACATGAGATCAAACCTCATATCTTCCGGGAGGCCTATGCCAATGACTTGACTGAGCTAAGTGGTGCCCAAATATCTAGTAAGTTATTATTTATGGTTGTAGCAGTGAGAATGTTTTAGAAAGAGATTAAGCTTTGAATTGATTAATTGAGTAAAGCAGAGCTGCTCTGTCCAATGATGGAGAACATCATCTAATTGATAAGGACACAAATAGAATGAATACATAGAGAGAGGATGAATTTACTTGCTTGGTTTCTGCTTGAGCTAAGAATCATCTAACTAAGCTAAGAATCATCTAATCATTTAATTGTATTGGTGTATAAAGGCAGAAACTGGAAATGAGACTTTAGGATTCATATTAGCACTTATATCATCAGACCCCTGATACTCAGGTCTTCTCACCTAGTATATGTTTATATGTTATCAAAACCAAACCAAACAAAAAACCCTTTTTGTTTGTTTCTTCAACTTGCAGATGGCAGCTTATAGTATTTCTTGGCCTCAGTAATCACTTGGGTCAACCAATTTCTCTAATAGTCTCTCTTACACTCCCTATCTCTCCTCTCATTCTCTTGCATAAATATATGATACATATACACATATGTATATACATCCATATCTATCATCTATCTATCTATCTATCTATCTATCTATCTATCTATCTATCTATCTATCTATCTATCTATCTATGTCCTATTGGTTTTATTTCTCCAGCTAGCCTACTAATATGTAATATATTAATTATGTTTCTTTGGATGATATACTAATGGAAACTCTTCATAATAATCCTATTTAGGGCAATGATTCTCAACCATCACTCTTCATGTTATTTACTGCTGGATATTTTTTGCATCCACACATTATATAATCAATATCCCTATGAGAATAAAGATATTTAATTTTTCACAACTCTCTTTGGTTGTCCAGTAGTGTCTTCTCACTCCAGGAATACAAAGAGCATCAAACCATTCGTTCAGGGTCTTTACAAAGAAGTAGTTCAGCCCTGAGTGAGCAGGCACCATTGGACAATACACCATTGGACAAAACAGGGACAAATGGAGATGTTACTTGGCTCCCACTCAAGTAAATTGATGAACAATGGAATGACAGTGATACAATGATCTTTGGTTATTCTAAAAAATATGGTGGTGAACCACTAAATTATAACACAGACTTCTTCTTTAGCATAGCCTTGGCAGTTACTTCAATATCTTTCTCCTTACTTACATCTGCCTTTCTTTTTACCTTGACATCTCTCTGTTGTTTTGGGTAACAGTTTCTCCTTTATTATTGCTCTTGGGTCCTTATTTCTCCCCAGTTTCCTCAAATCCTTCACTAAAGACCTGGTTTCATATAATAGCCTAGAGTCTCAGAAGTAGACAACTTCCACTATTTATTGAAGATGTCACCTCCTTTTCCACTATATGTTTCACAATCTTTGCTTTTGAAATTCTTAATCTAGCATTTGTAAACCAGTATGAAACATTACATCTTCATTTTTTATTAACTTCTATATAAACTTTATCATTTCCCTCTATTGTGATTATAGTCAACAATTACAGTTGTAATTAACAGTAAGTTTATGGTTAAACCATACATACCACAGGTAGTTCCATATAAATATCATAAACATAACTGTCCTGAAATCTTCTTTCTAAGATCCAATTTTAGCATCAAAATAAAAATTATTTTAGCTCAAGTTTGATCTTTTATTTAATGTTAAGCACACAATACTTCATCTTAAATATTTTTATGTTTTTCAAGGTAAATTGTTTCCCTATAAATATATGTATATTGCATTTCATATAGCTTAAGAGTATTATCTGCAATTCTATGCACTTATATGTAGAACCAAGTGGCAAAATTTGAAAGATTGGCAGAACCAAATGTTAACTAACAGATATATGAAATAATCACAACTCTCAGAATACTGGTAATAATATAAAACAGTATAATCATTTGGGAAGTTCTAGTGGTTTCTTAAAAATTTGTATCACTTGCATCAATAGTCTATCTAAAGAAATATATATATATATCTAAATACATTTAATCAAAATTATTCATTGATATTCTATTCAGAGTGGTTTTTAAAAATAGAAAGAACCCATGAATCTTCATGGAGAAATGAATAAAAAATATGCATTGTTTATACAATGAAGAATCTACCACTCAAGGTCCAGGACTAGGGCATTAGCACAGCAGGTAGGGCGTTTGCCTTGCACGTGGCCGACCTGGGTTCGATTCCTCCGTCCCTCTTGGAGAGCCCTGCAAGCTACTGAGAGTATCCCTCCCGCACAGCAGAGCCTGGCAAGCTACCCGTGGCATATTTGATATGCCAAGAAGTGTAACAACAAGTCTCAGTAGAGATGTTACTGGTGCCCACTCAAGCAAATCAATGAACAATGGGTTGACAGTGCTACAGTGCTAACACTCAAGGAAAAAAGATGAACTACTTATAGTATCAGCATAATTGAGATTCAAGAGCATTATGCTCAATAACAGAGTTGTTCCTGTAGTGTATGTGTGTATATTGCACAAATACTCAGACCTAGAGCTTGCAAAGTAATCTGTGGCAGGAAACAATCAGAACAGCAGTTACTTCTTTTGCAGGGGTGTAGTGGAGTTTGGGGTTAACTAGGAAGGAGTACAGACAAAGATTCATTTATGAAGTATCACATCAAATTCCTACTTGCTGATATCCGTACCAGCACTTCCATTCTGTTTACTGTTGAGTAGTGTTTTTGGATATCCCATATGTATATGATCAAGTCTTTCATTGATGGACACCTCAGCTATGTTGTTTAACACTGTTATAAGCTAGCTCTTGTAAAGATTTTTGTACAAACTTTAGGTGATTTGCCTCTTTCCTTCTAGATTGACTACTTGAGTGGCTCCCTCTGCAGGATCATATCATTTTTTAGTCTTGGCACATCTGTATCCTGTTTTCAGGAGTGGATAAAAATGTGATACTGATAAAAGTTTCTAAATAAGTAAATGGAACTTTTGGTAACATCAGAGCAGTCTCTAATATTTCTTTCCTAGATATGGCTAGACTGGGGAAGCTACTATGTGCTGGTCTTTCTTAAGTCTTTTTAAAAAATATTCACACCATTATTTACAAAGCTCTTCATAGTACATAGTAGAGTTTTAGGCATGCAATGTTCCAATATTAATCCCAGCCTGCTCCCTAGCAGGCACTTTTTATTGGTGGGGAGTTGGTCATTGTAGTTGGATCTTATGTTATCAGTGTTATTAGGTCTGTAGTTTAGATTGATAGATATATCATGGGACTGGAGCAATAGCACAGCCTGGTAGGGTGTTTCCCTTGCACAACAGCTGATCTGGGTTCAATTCCCAGCATCGTATATGGTCCCCCGAGCACTGCCAGGAGTAATTCCTGAGTCCATGAGCCAGGAGTAACCCCTATGCATAGCCTGGTGTGACCCAAAAAGCGGGGGAAAAAAAATGCACAGCAGATCCTGGCAAGCTACCCCTGGCATACTCGATATGCCAAAAACAATAACAACAACAACGACAGCTCTTGTTCCCCTGATCCTGAAAGAGCCCCCAATACACCATTGGGTTACACTAGCACGCGACAGGGACAAATGGAGACATTACTAGTGCCTGCTCAAGCAAATTGATGAAGAACAGGATGACAGTGATACAGATATAGCATAGCTCTACAGTGCAAGGGAATGCAGGCTATTACAGAGGAGTCCTTTAAAAAATAAATTCATTTACGACAAAAGCTGCAGCAAAAGGACGCGAGGGTGCTCTTGGGAAGGTGGGTGGCACCGGCCCCTCCTGTCGCCGAGATGTGACCCCGGGGGCCGCACGTGTGTGCGGCCTCTCCGCAGCTGCATGAGCGTGAATCCAGACTCAGCTAAATTACTTTCGGCATGGGCAGCTCCTCGCAGAATGTCTCCAGCCTGAGAACTAAGCCGCGGCCCCATGCTCGCCCAGGAGGGGAAAGGTATTTCTCTCTCTCGCCTCTTCCTTTCCGGGGATGAAAGGCGTGGGGACCGCCGTATTATGATGGCCACAGATGGGGTTTACAAGCTTCCAATGATCCAATATCTGGAAGAAACCTCCCTGGATTTTGTTGTTAAAGTACAGAAGTCCAAAACTGCGCAGCCGCTACTGCGGCCGCATGACCTCATTTCTCTTCACAACAGGTCTGACTCTAGTGGGGTACTCCTAACAATAGTAGTGAGGTTTGTGTTGAAATATTGAATGTAACCAAAGTAAACAAAAAGTAAAGTGAAACTTATCAGTTACAAGGCGGAGGTTGCGGGGGAGGGGTAGAGATGGGAGGTGTACTGTGTGGGTTTGTTTTTTTTTTTTTGGTGGTGGGATATGGGCACTGGTGAAGGGATGGTTGTTTCAGCATTGTATTACTGAGACTTAAGCCTGAAAGCATTGTAATTTTTCGCATGGTGATTCAATAAAATAAAATTCTTATTTAAAAAATAAATAAATAAATAAATTCATTTAAATTCTGGCTGTGTTCAAGACTGCTCTACCAAAGACTCTTAGCTCGTGTATGCAAGCCCTCCTTTTGGAAATGGATATTCTTAACTGTGTTTCTTCCCACCAACAGAATATAGATCTCATTCTCTGGTCACCTTCTTACAGGGCCAACTGTTTTCACTTACCTTACTTTTAATCCCGCAGTGCCCTATTGGAACCTTCTGGTGTAAACAGACTTCTATAAACAAGTTAAGCATAATGGTTAGCATTTTGGAACAACTCTTATCATTAATTGACCTTCTTCCCAGTTCCATTTGCTAGCCTCCAAATCAGAACACTTTCATTATGCATTGCCCAAGTCTAACCAAAGGCTTAAAAAAAATAGACTAACTTCTAGAATTACAAAACCTCACTAACACCATAAGTAACTTGATAAGGAAGGAGCAATGTCTCCTCAAGACTTCACTTCTCACTTTAAATAAGTACTGAACATAGGGGGGAAAAAAGATAATTGCCCTCCTGAATGATCCTTTATGAATACTCTCTTTCCTATCTTAAAATATGGTTTTCTCCTTAGTCTTCCTAAGTTTTATTTAGTTTCAAAAGATAAGTTTCCTAAAGGAGAGGTAATGAGTGGTGAAAGAGAACGTACACTTAAGGGTTGTATTCTGGATGCTAAACTCCATGTCCGACTTAGCAGTGAGTAGACATATCAAATTAGTTTAGCTCACTGCTAGTGTCAAAACAACAAGAACAAAAAAGCTGGAAATAACATATACTGACAGTATGTATAAAACTAAAAATTATTTCTCCTTTAAATAAAAGAGTTCATAGGGATGTAATCCAGGACCGGAATAACTCTAATTCAAACTGATCAGATTCTAATCTTTCACTCATATCCTCCACTGACCTTATCATGCAGCCGATATCTCAATGATACAGGTTGAGATATATGTAGGTTTCTGCTATTTCCATCTGCCCTCCAGAAAATAGTAGAGAAGCAGCTAGTAGGCATTTTCCAGATGTGCCAGCTCTCTTTATGAAGCCTCACTTACTCTAAGGATTAAAGACTTCAGCAGTAACTCATAGAACCACACCAAGTTGAGAGGGGATTTGGAAAATGTCAACTTCTAGACAGGCACTCTCTTCCATAATTTTTCCCCTAGGGAAGAAGAGTAAAGCAAACCATGAGTAGAATTGACAAGTTTCTGTATAGGAGCACATTCCAGGATTCCAGGATTGGGCCCGTTTTTACATGGAAACTTTAAGTTTCATTTGTGCCCAGAGAATTCTCTGGGATGTTTTGTCTCTGTCTCCTTGGAATCTGCTTAATAAGAGCTACCTTATTTTCACATCTTTGCACTTTGTAGCATGACAACTATCTAGGCATATTTATTTATCCCCACTTAAATTTCACCCAGGACAAGGATATTTTTAACTCATTTATTTTCTTATGAAGACGTGAGAGTCTAGTTCATGTTTTTTTGATAGATGTTTGACAATTGATAAATTATTTCATAGTCTAAATGCAACTGTCCCTCAACGTTTTGCACAGGCTCAACCCCTCAGTGTCAACTTACATTTAAAAAAAAAAAAAGCGAGCTCCTATCTTTGCTACTCCAGAATCCATCTATTCATTTATATTTGAGAGTAGTTTTTTTTTTTTTAATAAAATAAGTTCAACAGAAATGTCTATGTGATGGGTTAGGGACTTCCAATTGGAATGGGAATTCTGCCAAACCTCATACACCCATTTTGGTCTTAGGGTGTCAGTCCCGCCTCCAGTATAATGTTCTCTACCTCTCACAGTTTATTCTTAAGAGACATTATCTCATCCAGTTCTGGAAGGTGTAACACTTTAGTGTTGTTACACTTAGGAGGGAAGGAAGACAAGATAGAAAAGCCTGGGGCTATCTCACTAATACCATTACAGTAGATTACCAGGTGAAAGTGTTTATATAGCTTTTTATAACACAAGACTCACTCATAACACTATCTCAAGATTGCAAAAGGAAAACATTAATGGCAGGAAATGCTAGAGCAAAAATATTCTCTATGCTTTGGAACACATTATGAAAAGATATGTTTTATAAGGATAATATTGCACTGGATGTTTGCTGTTGTCTGAAAAGTACTGTGGTTTGTTTAGAGATTAACTCCTACTTGTGCCCCTGAAAGCAAAGTGGTAGAAATATTAGTCTACACAATAAAAAGAAGAAGAAGCAATAAAGGCAGGGAGAGATCAGTAACTAAGTGTTACAGTAGGGAAGAGATTAAATTCACAAAGAAGACTTTGTTTCCTTGTAGCCCTAGACTAAAAACAGTAGAGATAAAACTCTCACAGCTAACAACACGCAAGGTAAACCCTGGATATTAAGACATGGTTGGGGTAATGCCATCTTATGAGGGAGTTGGGAAGTAAGAATGTTGATTCTGCAGACTATTATACAGGCTCAAGGTATTCCAAGTGGACCCCAGGTGAATATCACATAAATGGGGGGCCAAGACAGTATACTAAGGGGCCAAGTAGTAGAAGAAGGGCGGGGGTCACAGGGGAGAAGCAAAGTCAGAAGGGAGCCATAATTGAGGGAAAAAAACAGTTGAGAAGTACTGATTTAAAGAAAGAGAGGAAATTTTTAAGCATTTTGAAAGTGATTCAAGTAGAATCAGTAGAGAGAGTTTTCTGTGTCCAGAGGAATTCGACCAGAAATTGGAAGCCAATTTAGAAAAAGGAATCAAATAAAAGATGTTAGCAGTAACCACTCTGGCTCAACCCCTCATTATTTTATACCAGGTTATTACAGTGGTCTCCTCGCTCGTGGACCTAGTTTGATTCTAGTCTTCCAGAAAACAACAACAACAAAAATATATACAGGGAACTGAATGATCCTCAAAAAGCAAATTTGATCTTGGGTCTCTTCTCTGCTCATATCCCTTCGATAAATCCTTATCTTATGTCAAGTGAAAAAGCAGAGTCTAAAACGTTCTAAAGTGTCTACAAAATAGGTTTCTCTGGTAACTTTATCTTATTACTCTCCCCTGATTTTGTTCCATGTCAGCCACATTGGTCACCTAGTTAGAACTCAGAATGGAAGGTATGCTCATGCACTTGCTCTTCCTTCTGCTTGAATGGTTCTCCCTCCAGAGAGCATTTTTCTGACTGATTCAGTCATTGAAAACTGACTCCTCCCTGATTGTTACTTTCTCTGTGATCAGACTTCTCCTTCTCATTCTTTACCCCTGCTTCATTATTTTTTAAAACATCAACTCTATAATGTCTCTTTTTCTTACTTGCTTACTTCATGTCTTCCCCCACCAAAGGAATGCCAGTGCCACAAGGACAAAGACTTTCTCTCTCTCTTATTTGTAGAACACACACAAAGCACCCGGGAGTGGGTGATACCTGGCACAAGAGAGGTACTCAGGAAATAAGTGAGTTGAATGATTGTAGGATACGTCTCATAACCAGATTTCTGGTCTTTGAGAAATGAGGCTGGAGACAATGAATAACCAAGAAAGAGGTTGAAATGAAGTCATAGTGAGCATTATTATACATTAATAAAATCTAAAAAGACATTTCCCATTGAATCAAAATAGGAAGTTTTAAGTTCTAGGCCAGGCCCATAAATGAGATGCCTAATAAAGAGTTCCATTAAGGCAAAGGGGGGAAGGGAAGTACATTGACAAAGTACTTTAGGATAGAAAACGGGCAGAGAAATTCCATCTTGGATGCATGTTTTAATCCACTCAGTAACCTGAGAACTTTTCTCTCTAAGACCCTGAACTTCATCATGCCATTGACACATGGCTAACAAATCCCTTCCCAGTATTGCATGAGAGCGCATAGGAATAATTTCCTTGGCTATCAGAGTCCCAAGTCAGAATCAATAAGACCAGATCCAACAGGAGTCCAGATCTATTCCTGCTCCAGAACAGACCGGACATTGGGTATGTTAACAGCACAGATACCAGCCTCCGGTTTCCATTACAAAAATAATAAAAGTTGAAGGGAAATGAGATTGGAAAACCAAAGTAGAAGACTCAAGACATCCTCCTATTTGTTTTTCTTCTGTTTCTAGGACCGAAGCCAGGAGGGCTCTCTTCCCAATGGTTGCCTGGTTACAGCCTGAGAGGTTCGCCAGGGTAACATCTGGAATGAAGGTGGATGGGCAAGGAGCCAGGGCCTGCTCAACTTGAGTGGGATCTGAGAAAGAAAGGAAAATAGATTTTTCCCCCTAATTACTGCCCAACCTTGAAGACAAAGGAAGAAAATATTTGAGATAAACACAAAATATGTTAAATGGTTTGCTTTTAAAGGTTTATTACAGCTCATTAGCATAACAAGGAATAGAAAGCACAGGGGGAACTCTGGATGCCAAGTCCATTTTAATTTGCTCTATTTGGTCCTGAGCATTTGTTATCCCAAACACTGAGGTCCCCTACTTTTGTGTCCTTTAGTTATTATTCTCAAGTACCGCCAGGTTCATAGAAGAAGTTAGTATTTTAATAAAATTAACAATATTGCACAGCGGGTAGGACATTTGCCTTGCACGCAGCCTACCAGGTTCAATTCCTCCGCCCCTCTCGGAGAGCCCAGCAAGCAACCGAGAGTTTCTCGCACGCACGGCAGAGCCTGGCAAGCTCCCTGTAGCGTATTGGATATGCCAAAAACAGTAACAATAAGTCTCACAATGGAGATGTTACTGTTGCCCACTCGAGCAAATAGATGAGCAAGGCGATGACAGTGACCATGACAGTGAACAATAAAATTAATATTAATAATATTAGTAATAAATATTTATTAGTGATAACCAGGTTCCAGGAAGAATTTTGCATACAATAACTCATTTTATCTTTGTAATCCTTAGGAACAAGCCTGAGCATTGGAGGTGGTAGGAAAGGAGAGAATTTTCTACTACACAGCTTATATTCACCATGTAGCTTAACTTTAAAATCCGCTTTCTTTCACCCACCATTATTCTGCCTCATCACAAGATTACCTCCAGATCTGGTGATGATCCTGCATTCTGGGTAGCATCACTCCTGTGCTTAGGTAGATGCTTCAGCACTGTGATTAAGTGCCTGGATTTCAACTTCCTAAGTTCCATCACAGCTCAGTTTTCTTGAACAAATAACTTACTCCCAATCCTATATTCTTCATATAACGGAATAAGAGCATTATTTGTTCCATAGGGATATTATAAGAATTTAGTGAGGATTCGCGCACCACCAAGACTTGACCCTGGCGGCCACACTTTGGTGCGGCCACTTTGCTGCTGATTGACCACAATCCAGAGGTCAGCTAGACTACTTTTGGTCCTAGAAACTGCTTGCAGCCATGTCTCTAGACTGTGAACTAAGCCATTGCCCCATACTGCCCCAGGAAGGGAAATTATGCAATTTCTAACATAAATCTCCCTGGATTTAATTACTAAAATACTAAAATATAGAAATCCTAAACTGCAAGGCCACTACTGCGGCAGCGGGACTTCATATCTCTTCATTCTCGGCAATGGAAAACTAATTATCAAATGCTTCCTTGTCAGTAGGGCTGTTTTTTTTTTTGGGGGGGGGGAAACTCCAACAACAATAGTGAGTTTTCTGATGAAATATGGAATGTAATCAAAGTAAAGAGAAAATAAAGTGAAATTTATCAGTTACGCAGGCGGGGGTGGGGGGTAGGGGGAGGTATACTGGGGGTTTTGGTGGTGGAATATGGGCATGGTGAAGGGACGGGTGTTCGAGCATTGTATAACTGAGACATAAGCCTGAGAACTTTGTAACTTTCCACATGGTGATTCAATAAAATAAATAATTAAAAAGAAGAATTTTGTGAGGAAACATGTAAATAACTTAGCATGCCGTAATTTATATTCTAGACGTTTCAACTGAGAATATATTCAATGATCACATGGTATCCAGAAACGAGTGGTAAGTAATGCACACTGTAGGTTTTGTGATAGGACCACATTTTAGTAGCAGTTTTTCTCATTAGGCTGGAGCTATAGCGCAGCGGGTGGGGCGTTCGCCTTGCACATGGCTGACCCAGGTTCAATTCCTCCGCCCCTCTTGAAAAGCCAGGCAAGCTACCGAGAGTATCTCTCCCGCACAGCAGAGCCTGGCAAGCTACCTGTGACATATTTGGTATGCCCAAAAAAGTAACAACGAGTCTCACAATGGAGATCTTACTGGTGCCTGCTCGAGTAAATTGATGAGCAATGGGATGACAGTGATATAATTATTCTTATCCTACATGACTTTGACTTTACATTTTTCAAGAAAAGGTAGAGACTTGTCCACTGAATTTACCATCTCTCCTACTCCAACAATCACACCTGGGAAAATCAGGTAAACAGCAAAAATATTTCTAGAAATGCTTGCTGTGGAAGTTTTATACACTGTGGAAGAGAAGCTGAAGATATGGATGCTTTTTCTGAAACTTCTCCAGGAGGAATCAAGGTTGGAGTTAAAATCAGAAAGACTCCTGTCTTCTGGAGTCTTTCAATATTCCTTTCAATACTCTTCCTCTACACTTTACTTTGAAGATAGATCTGGACATCAGTGCAGCTGGTGGGGTTTAGTTCTTCTAAACAATTTATTTCTAGATTCTCAACAAAAATAAAAGGTTAAGAGCACCAGTACTGCATTAATCTTATTTTTTATCAACTATATTTTCCTCTTTGCTTCTGATTCTCCATCTTCATGGTATACATAGTAAAGATGATGGCCAGTGCTGATTTTACAGCTGCAAAACAAATGATAAAGATATTACAGACAAGTGTCTAGCACCGAATATTCTGCATTTCCTATAATGCCTATAGATAGTCCTATAATACCTACACCTACTTCCTATAAGATTAGATGACTTAAGCAACAGGCCTTGATTCTGTTCTGCTAGTTGGGGAGTCCCAGATTCAAATAGCCAGAAGATTCTGTTTGAGGACCTCTCTTCCTGACTTGTGGGTAATTGTTTCCTTGTATTACACCACACCCTGTAAGTATTCAATTCTCCTATCTTTTCTTCTTATTCCAAGGGGACTAATCTCATTATGATAGCTTCACCCTCATGCCCTCATCTAAATGCAATTACCTCATCACCAGCCGAGGGCCACACTTCCTAACATAATTCCATTGTGGAGGATGACTTCAATAGAGAAGTCTTTGGAAAATGCATCCATTTTATCCATAACTGTAATTATAATATAACACCATCCTGATTTAAATTGTAATAGAACACTTAGAAGCAGATACCTTATTCTTACAAAAGAAAAGGCAAAAAGTCCAACCTAAGAATTTTTGTTTAAGCATTACTGTTTAACATCACATTGCTGCAGGTAGGAAGATAGGAGGGCCCTGG
Organism: Sorex araneus; assembly: GCF_027595985.1. Lineage (NCBI taxonomy): Eukaryota > Metazoa > Chordata > Mammalia > Eulipotyphla > Soricidae > Sorex > Sorex araneus. The sequence goes on along the minus strand of NC_073306.1, from coordinate 122,827,673 downwards.
TACTGCAAAGTGGGGAAGGTAGCATGAAAAAAACTCAACCATCCTAAATGCAGAGAGGCCTTTAACACAGATGACTCATCTCAGGAGCCTGAAAAGTCTTTGAGATGCAGAATTCCATGCCAAGTGCTAGGAGGCATCCTGAGAGAAAAGATAGCTAGCTGAATCCCCTGGGAGGAGAGCTCCACCCTGCTGGAACAAAGGCTCTGAAATAGATATTCGAAGAAGACCATCAGCTGCTCCAAACACTCCTTTTTTTTATTAGTGAATCACCGTGAGACAAAGTTACAGACTTAATGGTTTTCATGCTTACATTTCAGTCATACAATGATCGAGTGCCCATCCCTCCACCAGTGTCCATTTTCCACCACCCAGCATCCCTCCCACCACGCCCACCCTGTCCCCTTCACCCCACCCTGCCTCTGTGGCAGGGCATTCCCATTATCTCACTCTCTCTTTTGGGGTGTTGTGGTTTGCTACAGAGGTATTAAGTAGGCATCATGTTCAGTCTATAGTCTATTTTCAGTCCGTATCTCCCATCCCTAGTGGGCCCGCCTAGCACCCTTTGCTTGGTGATCCCTTCCCTATCAGAGCTGCTTCTTCACCTAGCATGTGAGGTCAGTTTCCAAGTTGTGGAGTACTCCTCTTGGTACTTAACTCTACTATTCTTGGGTGTCCAAACACTTCGTTGGTCACCACCCTAGCAATGAACAGGGTGGGTGGGTAGCAGAGTGCAGTTTGTTCAAAGTATACATAAACTAACCTGGACCAGGATAGAGGAAGAGCACATATGTGTTGCCAGCACATGCTACCTGCCTCTCCCCTCTGAGATTTGTTCTTTGGGCTCTCTCTGCTCTGGAGAAATCTGTGTTTTCCTTTGAGCAAATACTTAACTTACCTCTCCCCTTGGAGGCACTGGATCGATAGCACAGCGGGTAGGGCTTTTGCCTTGCATGCGGCTGACCTGGGTTCAATTCCTCCATCCCTCTTGAAGAGCCCGGCAAGCTACCGATAGTATCCCGCCCACACGGCAGAGCCTGGCAAGCTACCCGTGGCATATGCAATATGTCAAAAACAGTAACAACAAGTCTCATAATGGAGACATTACTGGTGCCCGCTGGAGCAAGTCGATGAACAATGGGATGAAGTGATACCTCTCCCCTTATCTCCCTATATTTTACAATAAATGTGTTATGTATATATCACTATTAATCTCCTGAGATTCTTTTCTTTGAGGTAAAGATGAAAAATCCCCCCAAAAAATGGATAATATTAGAACTGACTTTCCTTTCCTGCAAAGAGCAATTCCTCACTCCAGTCTTAGTCCATGGCTCCTTGAGAAATCAGGCGGCAGGGGTCCTCCCCGACACTGGGCAGACTGAGTCAACTTCAGGTGCAATTTGAAGGCTGCCTTGTGGTGCTGGCAGGATGTGAGCATTCATGCTGTGTAGGGCTCATAGCAGATTTTCATCTGTCCTGAATCTCCCAGGTGTCTGCCCAGGTGACAGAGGTGGATAGAGAAAAGTGGTAGATATCCTTCTTGAGGCTACCACCTCTTTTTTTTCTCCCCACTTCACATAAGTCATCTGGGAAACCTTCACCTACAAAAATGAAAATGGAAGCCTCAGTTTACCCTTGCCAGCTGCTGTGAACAATCCTGTTTTGTTTTTTGTTTGTTTTTCTTTTTTGGCTGTCCCATGGTACATTTTTTACTTCCTGTGAATTTTGGAACTCTTTCTGATAAACAAAGAGCTAACAACTGTCCGATATAAAATTCTGCCCAAGAGCTTAGATTCACAGAAAGGCTAAGGTAATGGAAAATATCTAAGGCAAATGGCTAGACAACATTTGGTAGATCCTGGTGTCCTCTGTAACACTTGTCAATTAATAAGAAATGCAAAGAGCCTAATTTTCACTTAAAAAGTTGTACAGGAAAATCCTATTTTTTAACTTCACTGCATTCTCTGTTACACACCAGTTTTCATATTAAAAAACCGACAAAAAGAGCCATAGTTAATTTATGGTTCTCCACTCGGGGAGCTCTTTTTCCTTTCTCTTCTACTTTCCAATAAAACTTTCTCCTTTCCAACTCTGAGTCTGAGCATCTTTATTACTCAATATTTTCACTCTTGAAAATATTGAAGAATCTGAGAAGCATGGATTAGCAGAGGCCCCCATCACTGCTTCTGCATCAACAACAACAATAGCCTTGCACACAGCCAACCTGGGTTGGATCCCTGGCATCCCATATGGTCCCCCAAGCACCACCAGGAGTAATTTCTGAGTACAGAGCCAGCAGTCACCCCTGTGCATTGCCAGCTGTGACCCAAAAGGCAAAAATAAATAAATAAATAAAAATAAAATCTGAAAGCAAATTATAAAACACAAAGAACCATAACTATAGCATAGACTCAAAAGAGCAGAGACCACAACTTATGTGTATGGCCATACATACCTAAAGCATTCTGAGACCCAGCAGGAACTTAATGCATTTTGATCATTGTGCCAAGAAAGGACCAGGATCAGCAAATAAATTCAAGATATCTCCTAGTTATAAAGAAATATTGTTGAGAAAATTTTTATTCACTATATAGGTAAACACTTTGCCGAATGAATATCCTATGGGATCTTTAGTTCAGAAACTTTATCTTTTATTAGTCATAGGATGACTTCAAGATGATTATGGAAAATAATATTGAGATTCATATTATCTAAGGCACCTGGGTCTTTGACATCCAGTAGTTAAGCCTTTTGCATTAGGATTCACCCAAAAGTGAACTAGACCTTCATGAAACATAAGGCCTGGATAGGAATAGTCATAGGAACAAAGAAATAAAACCACTGAGTTCAGTGTTTTGCCAAAGACATTTGTACACAAATGAAAGAAAGAAGTAATTTAGGAATCAGGAAGACATCAAAGAAAAGACCTAGCTTCTTTAGCCTTGCAAATGTGATTTTTCAGGTGTTCAATTAGGAAAAGAATTTTTTTCTAGGTAAAGGACCAACTTTCTTAGAGACAGCAAAGTGTGAACAGGTAGGTGGAGTATAAGTTGATGTGATGATGGTAAATAAGCCTGGAATCACTCAATCAAAGACTCCTTCACCCTGTTTACAACTTTGGATTCTGTTCTCTAGGTAACAAGAAATCAAGTTTTGGGGTGGGCTGGGAGTAAATTTACAAAAACAGAGGTATAATTATCAGGAATCAGTGACATGTTGGCTGTAAGTGTTAAGAAAAAAGTATGAGGCATTTTGCTACACGTTTAGGAGAGGGAACAAGTATAAGAAGATCACCAGCTAAGATTTGGGGTTATCTCATTACTGCTCTGTCTCCAAAGCTATCAACCTAGCAGTGGAGTAGATGGTTATGAGCCCAGCACAGTGGGGTTAACTGGAATAAGGCTTGGGGCTTCATATTGAGAATGGAAGGTTTGTGAAAGATTTCTGGTTCTTGGTGGGAGTGAGGCAGGGAGACAATGATGTAATGAGCTGTGACTCTTCCCCTTGCTAAGTCAGGATTCTTTAGAATCTACTCTGGTTAACTTTCTGGTCAGGAAACATCCAGAAGCTGCTTACGTACACATCGATTTTGCATTCCATTTGAGGATATTCTCTACTCAAAGTTCTCTGTTGAGAACTGTGGTGGCCCAGTTAAGAGGATGAAATACAGGGAGGATGAAGAGTGGCCAACTTGCAATTTTGAATGAACAGCCTTTGGGAGGTAGAAAGACAGGAAGATATCTCGTAGAGAAGTATATGTGTCCCAGTCCTCAGCCCCTGAGCCTCCCAGAAAAGTAGGTGACATCTGCTTTTGAATTTAAATATTCGAGTTTAGTAGGGTACAGTTTGGGGGTTCCTCTCGAGTCTTTAAAATATTTGAAAAACCTCCCTTCCCACCTTCTTATCCCTATCTCCTTCTTCTGCGGTGCCTTCAAAGGAGCTACATGAATTCACAATGAGAGCTCCAACCAGAAACTCAGTTTGGATGCCTGCACAACTGTGAGTTACTAACCTGAACTGTGTGGTGATAGGCACTTGGGGGTTTCTGTAAAGCATTACATAATGGCAAGATTTATTTGAAAAGCAAAACAAAACCTGAAAATGAGAGTAAATAGCTTCTGGCTTATGAGTATTATTGTTTTACTGACAGCCAGCACTCAAAATCTTAGCAATAAATCTGGTGATCGTTGGAGATCATTTGTCAGTAAGTAAAGCTGGCAGGTAACTGGAAAATCTGGATCTTTTCTGTATTTATCTGACACATTCCTGGTTCCTTCTACCTTTATGGTCAGTCAGGACCTGATAAAATTCCCATGACCAAAAGACCTTGTTTTAAAATTTTAACTGGGACTGGAGAGATGGTACAGAGGTTAACTCACTTACATTTCATGTGCCCAGTCCCTGTTTAATCTCTGGCACTACATAGTCAACTGAGCATTGCTGAGTGCAACCCTTGAAGCCTCAGAGTACCCACCAGTGGGTATGGGTAATCTTCAGCACTAATGCATCCTTTTGTGCTCACATTAAACAACTAGCCAACTTGGCTATGAGCCAGGAAGATACTGATTCCCCTGAACATTTCTTGGGAATTAACTCTCACATACGCGCGCGTGCGCGCGTGCGCGCACGCACACACACACACACACACACACACACAACTTAAACTCTTTCCCTTGTGATTTTTTTTACAACAGTATGCCATGTGCCTTTATCACTGCCCTCCCTCACCTCCATCACCTGCTCTGCCTTCCTAAAATAAAAATGTAGATTCCAGCCTTCTCTTGCTTAAACTAATATTCAAGAGCTCTTGATTTGGCCCTGTTACTTCCAATTAGGATCTCTACGCTCTTCCCACTTCTGCATGCCTTATGCTTCAGCCACACCACCTCCACCTTGAAGGCATGTCTTCCTATTTTCTATGTTAGCACAAATCACCATCTTCTAGAAAAACCTGGCAAACTCCAATATAGCTTTCAAGACTCACTCAAGCCTCATGCCCTGGGGTTACAGTGGGGGTGTTCCCTTCCAAAGTCTGAGTCATGAGACATGTTTGTTTTTAATTTTTGTACTATATCTCCAAAGATAAGATTTATTTTCACCAGCTCCTATGAAGTCCAAGTGTAAGAGCACATGATGGAATATGCATGATAAGTTGTTGATTTGAGGAGGGAAATGTCTATAGACTTTTATCCTGAGGATAGACTTCATTTATGAGAGTAACTGCATAGTATTCAAAACATAGTACATGAAGGAATCCAGTGGTCTCTGCACCTTGAATTTGAGATTTTTAATAGAATGTTCTCAACTAGGAAGAATTGCATTCCTTCACCCACACCTCACCAGCTATGTAAGAAGACATTGATGAAAACTTGAGTCAGGGTAGCCTAGAAAAAACTTAAACTATTTCCAGTTTCTCTACATGGAAAGTAAAAAAGTGATATGCAAGAAATATCTCTTAAAGTACATTATATATATGTATATATATTAATTTCAATGGAGAAAACTCATAGCAATTGCTTAGTGTACCATGTACACTTAGGTACAATTTTAGGTCATACTTGTCACAAATGGAGAGTGCATTCAGCTCAAATTTGTTTCCATAATTGAACCTGAACTTCTTTTCCTGTCCTTCCCTCCATTACCTCCCTAGTTTCTCTACCTATTCTTACAGCAAATGTTAGCTGACCACTTCCTCCTTCAAAGGTCCGAATGAGTGCATGGACCAGAGCTTCCAAACATAAATACAGGAATAATTGGGGTATATTCTTAAATACAGAATCTTCATGATATTTTACTGTGTATGTATATCTACCACTGCTTCTTTACTCATTCATATATCTTTGGACATTTAAGTCATTTCCATATCCTGGGTATTTATTATATTAAACACTGCCATGAGTGTAGGAATGCATGTATCTTTCCAAATAAATGTTTTGGTATTTGGCAGCTACGTACCAAGAAGTAGAATAGCTGAATCATCTAGATTTGATTTCAGAAAAAAATCATCATTTTTTCTGAATCACCTCCATACTGTCTTTCATGTACATCAAAAGCATAAGCATTGACATTATGGTAAACCTGCTACCTAAACTATAATAAATATAATTTTTCAAGTTTTTTAAATTGAATCACCAGGAGACCCACAGTTTCAAAGTTATTCATTATTGGGTTTCAGTCATACAGTGTTCTAACACCCATCCCTTCACCAGTATACGTTTCCCATGACCAATGCCCCTAGTTTTCCTCCCACATAGATTTAAAAAAAAAACTCAAAATACTGTGGTGTCTACTGAAGAATATCTAGGGTTGAGCCTGAGATTCTGCATTTCCAACATGCTCCAAGATCAGATGGACCTTACTTTCAGTAAGGAGAACATGAGGGATGGAAGATGAATCAGACAGTGTATGCTGAGGGCAGATACTCACCAGTCTCTACCATTGCTCTCAGGCAGGGAATTTCTTTCCTATAACCAGTCTCCCTTAGCCAAAGAGACTAGATGCCTCTTTCTTGCATTGATATGTAACTGACATATTTGTGACTGCCTGGGTCAAGGAGATCAAAAAGCACACACTTGCAACTATTAAATGAACCAGTCAAGGAGATGTCAGGTACAGCATAGTGACTATTTCAAATAATGCTTCATTATAAGTTTGAGAGTTGGTAAGTGAGTAGACCTTAAAAAGTCTCATAAAAGTGCCTGTTCTTAATTAGAAGAAACATGTGAGAGGACAGATGTGGGACAGGGAGAAGGGGAGAGGGGAGACATTCTTTCTTAGCCACCGGAAATAAGGGTTGGGTGGTGAGAGCAGGCCGGACCAGCATGCTCGCATTCTGATGTTATTTTTAAGCACAAGCTAAATAAGCAATTGAAGTTCAGACTTCAGTTTTAAGACCTCCAAAAAGTACTTAATGGAATCTCATTGGAACCTTTTAACAATAAATTTAAGGGAGAACAAAGAGACCAAATGGTCTCTTTCCATCCATGGACCCTTGGCCCAGGGGCTTGAGAATGTCATTTTCATCAAACTGGATGTCACAAGAGGGATGAGAGTTCCTTTGGAGGAGAGACTATTTTGGTGATAAAGTCTGAGTAACTAATTATGACTCTCTCTGGAAGCACAAGAGAGGAGAGAGGGATTTGGTGGGATTCTGCAAGTACCCCTTACCCTCAATGCAGTGCAAAGTTATGAGTATAAAGCCTGGAAACACTGACACCCAGGAAATGATATTTTTTCGCCTGCAACCCACCTACATGCTTCTTCATGACTTAAAAGATGAGGCTTGCACAAAGTGCAGGGTATTTGCACTTACATCTACTGCCTAAATGGTTAATGAATATCTTTCCAGTCCACTGTTCTTTTTTTTTTGGGGGGGGGTCACACCTGGCGATGCTCAGGGGCTACTCCTGGCTTTGCACTCAGGAATCACTCCTGGCGGTGTTCAGGGGACCATACGGGATGCTGGGAATCGAACCCGGGTTGGCCGCGTGCAAGGCAAACGCCCTACCCGCTGTGCTATCTGTCCAGCCCCTCCAGTCCACTGTTCTAATTAATTTTTTTCCTGGTTATATTTCCCAAATTATTTTAAGCTATTTGTCACCTCCCCCACACACACACATTCACGCCCTCATACTTGTTTGTCAGATTTTTGTTCTAGCACTTCTTCATTCAGTACATATTTATTGAGTATCTACTATATAGAGGGGCTGGAACAATAGCACAGCGGTAGGGCGTTCGCCTTGCAATGGCCAACCCGTGTTAGATTTGTATCCCCTCTCGGAGAGCCCGGCAAGCTACTGAGAGTATCTTGCCTGCACGGCAGAACCTGGCAAGCTACCCGTGGTATAATCGATATGCCAAAAACAGTAACAATAAGTCTCACAATGAGAGACTTTACTGGTGCCCGCTCGAGCAAATCGATGAGCAACGGGATGACAATGACAGTGACTACTATATAGAAGACCCTATTTTTTCCAAAGAAAACAATGAAAAAATAAAAGATGCAATGAAACAGAACATAGGGTAGAGTTCTTAATTCATTCAGCTGATGTTGATGAGTGTGTTGTGTTCTTTAGGTACTGTTAGCTTAAAACATTTCTAGTTTCAACACCGCCACAAACACATACCTTTATTTTATTCACAACAATATCATAATATCACATTTCAAATTCCAAAGTAACTTTATGCATACTATTTCTAGCACATTTTTTCAACTACCAATCGAAATGCCTTGTTTTTAAAATAAAGGACCAGCTTAACCCACCTTCTGATTTATTTTTGCAAGTAATTGTTGGCTCCCAATTAACATAGCATTCTGTCTAAATGATTACGAATTATCTTTTTAAAAAGCTAGTCCCAAATGGTCCTCTAAGGTAGTAAAATCACTGTCATCCCGTTGCTCGTTGATTTGTTCGAGCGGTCACCAGTAACGTCTCTCATTGAGAGACTTATTGTTACTGTTTTTGGCATATCCAATATGCACAGGTAGCTTGCCAGGCTCTGCCGTGTGGGCTCCATACTCTGGGTAGCTTGCCGGGCTCTCCGAGAGGGGCGGAGGAATCGAACACGGGTCGGCCACGTGAAAGGCGACCGCCAAACTGCTGTGCTATCGCTCCAGCCAGTAAAATCATTGCTTTAAAATATGACAAACCTTCTTTATTCACCTTCACAGAATATGATTATCTTTGTCTGCCTATGCTCCTTCCTTGTTATTCCCTTCTCAAAAATCACTCATAACTTTTGCTATTTTCCCCACCATTTGTAAACATCATCTGAAACACTGAGTATGTCAGACAGTTCCCTATGCGATTATGTTGGAGAATCACAGAAATTTCTTATTCTTTATATTTGTCACAGTAAGAGGCAATTACTTAATTTTTATCCTTAAATTTAAGATCTGAAAGTATTCCTTTAAGAATACCTACTCACAAAGATACAAGTAGTGACTCCCTATGGGGAACAGAGTCACAGTGCAGAGGAGGTGAAAGGAAATGATTCTCTATTTGGTACTTCTTATGTCATCAGATTTTTTTTCTCTTGATCATGAGATTTTTAAAATCTTGGCTATCTGTTCTTAATACAAAATAACACTAATCGCTTTTAAAATACATATCCTACTGAATGTGATATGTGTAAACTAACAACTATAAAACAACCTGGTGATAGCTGTTTTTTTCTGTCCCTTCAGACCACGAACATTTGCAATAGAGGTGACAAAGACACAGAAAAGATCCAGCACCCACATGAATTGTCCTACCTACTTATCTACCTACCTCCTCACTCTCAGTCTTCTCTTTTTTTCTTTTCAGTTGAATCTGCTTACCCTTCTAGTCTTCTACCTTTCCACTTGGGACTTGATCATTTGCTTGGTCTTAATTCCCAAGTTTTATCATTTTGTTTTTGTTTGGTTTTAATATTGCCTCACTTTTGGCAGGACTCATTAAGACTAACTTGAACGTGATCTTTCTTAGGTCATATATTTCAAGAGAAAACCAAGTCATTTGGGAGTGAATTGTCATGGAGGTATTAGATTTTCTCATAACGAGGCTTAGTTATATGTCTACTTAGGCCCCGTCTTCCTTTCCCAAGTCATTATTTACTCTTAGAAAGACATTTTTGCCCACTTTCATCATTTCCATGCCCCTAACAAGTATATTTATGACCAGACTTAAGTTTGGGGAAGGAGTTTTCCTAAATCATTATTTCCCCCTGGAAGATTGGAGTTGGTAGATCAGACCAAGAATCTCATTATATATTTTGCGTTTTGGTTTAAAAGATTCTCAAATTCTTAGCTTCCAACATTAAAGACTAGAAAACTTCAAATCAAAACACTCATTAACAAAGGAAGTCATTCTGTGTTCTCTTAGCTTACCTGTGTAGGTCTAAGTCACGCCACCACTCTAGACCCCAGTTTCAGAAATTATTACTTTGGTGGAAAAAAGTGAAACTAAAGATTAATTTATTTTTATTTATATTAATAGTAGAATATAATCATTTATAATAGTGATATTTTAAATAATGATATGTAATGAAATTAAATTTTTTCATTATACTTATTATTGGACTGGAGTGATAGTACAGCAGATAGGATGTTTGCCTTGCATGTGGCTGACCTGGGTTCAATTCCTCCATCTCTCTCAGAGAGTCAGGCAAGCTACCGAGAGTATCCTACCCGCACGGCAGAGCCTGGCAAGCTACCTGTGGCATATTCAATATGCCAAAAACAGTAACAAGTCTCACAATGGAGACATTACTGGTGCCTGCTCGAGCAAATCGGTGAACAATGGGTCGACAGTACTATACTTATTATTACTTGACTACCATTGAATCTATGTCTTTATCTCTTCCTCTCTACTGGCTATTGAAACATAGGCTACAACCCATTCAATCAGTTTTATCTCAAAAACAACATAAAAAAGGACATCCCTACAAAATACCTATTAAACAGAATCTCTGGGACGGAATGGTCCTGAGAAGTGCTCCAGGAACCCAGAGGCGAACTGGGCAGGACATTCCAGCAATGCAGAGTTGCTCAGGCCTAGCAATGCTGGAGGTCACCTGGGCAACACCTGGCTGTACTTCAGGGTCAGATAATACCAAGGACCAAACTCAGGTCTTTGTGCTTGCGAGGTTCCTGATTCCCTAGTCAGCAGCCTGTGTCCATGTGCCTCTCCAGGTGCTTTTACTTTTTGCCCTTCATTACCCTTCTTGTCAAGGTCAATCTTTCTTAACCAGTGGCAATTTTTCCTGAGCTATCTTCTTAAAGAGGTGTAACTTGACACAATTAACTTTCCTTGCTTCATGAGACCCTCTCCTCTGTGACAATTTTCTGCTTTTCTTCTTATACTTGGACTGGTCTTCTTTTTTTTTTTTTCCACCATGGGCTCCTGTTTTTTCCACTTTTGTGGTGTTGTGAGGCAGGAAACAGGCTACATAGCAGGGCTCTCCCTGGGGCTTTGCATGGCTATAATTCTTTTCTGCATAATACTCTTTAGAAAATATTCAGGAAAAAAAGATTAAGAAAACTGAGCTAATTCCAAAAAATGCAGCAAACACCAGGAAATGGGGTAGAGAAGATGCCAACCAGATGTTGCTTGATGCCAGCTGTAGGAGTTTGGGCTCAGACACCAAACTCAGTTAAGACTGAACACAAAGGCCAGATTCACCCAGAACAAAGCCCCTGGGAAATTTGGACCAAGCTTTTATTCACCGAGGAGAACTTCGGGGTTAGTAGACAGAATACGGTGATATTCCTTTCAGGCTCATTTACAGCAGAATTCAAGAATGTGCTCTTCTCTTGGTCTTGCAGTCACACACAAAGCGGGCAAACCCACATCATACCACCTTGACTCTAGGGGGAAAAGTGCGAAGGATTAAGACCAGAAGGCAAGTCAGGGAAGGATCTGAGAACTGGGCAGCTGTGGCAACAGCCCCTCCCCGTTGCCAGGATCTGAGCCGTTATGGCTCTGTTTTAAAATAAACTGCGATTCAGATGAACAGAAAGTTTGTGTTTCACATTAACATTGTGGCTTTTTCTCAGCTGGGTGTTTTTATTTTCTCTGTCACTTTGCATTACAGGAATAACACAGCTTTCCAAGGGAACAGCTCCATCAGATAAGTAAACAGCAGAGTGCAGAGAGGAGATGGCAGAATTTGAGGCTCACTGACAGAGGGAACACTTGGCCATCGGAGAGTTCATGGCATTTGGCCCATTAGCTTCAGGCTATGCTCTGAACTGGACGAGCAAAGAGGCCATTCCTCATCTTCTACTCTCTGGGGCCTGGCATTTCCTCATGAGCCAGAAATGAAGCAGCTGGAAATATTGCTCCCTAGCCTTGCCTCAGCCCTTGCCAGCCTGGCGGTGTCACCTGACCAACATCCTCAGTCCTTCTTGATCCTAGGACATTGAAACACACTTTTTATTTTTTTTGCTTTTTGGGTCACACACAGTGGTGCACAAGGTTACTCCTGGGTCTGCACTCAGGAATTACTCCTGGCTGTGCTCAGGGGACCATATGGGATGCTGGGAATCAAACCCAGATCGAACACGTGCAAGGCAAACGCCCTATCCACTGTGCTATTGCTCCAGCCCCTGAAACACACTTTTAAAAACTATCAGACCCTCCTATCCTCTAGGAAAGGTGAGTTTCAGAAATAGTTCCTTTTCTGTAAAAGGTTGTCAACATATGGGGAAGTTGTAGGGTGAGGGTTAGAAGCATGTGTTAGTGGACACACCTAAATGAGCTCTGTCTTCTCAAACTCTCATGTACTGTGTATGGAACTGGTAGCTACTTTTTCTTAATTCCCACTCTTGCTGAGGATAACACTGTGGTCTTTCATCCCAGACCAGCCATCCACAAGGCCTTTCAGCAGCCCTACATCATGCTGAATAGGGCTTGTTAAATGACTTGACACTGATAGAAAGCTGGCTCTTCAGTCCCCAAACTACCTGCCACTCTGTCTGTCCCTGCAACCATTGAACCAGATAGACATTGAGGTTTCTTCATTTTTGGACTTGGCAAATTAAGTGACTTTTCTCTTTTGGAAACAAGTCCAGTTTGTCTCTCCCAAGGCTCAGCTCCTGCTGTTTTCATCTCACTCACTCTTTCCTGCTGGGAAATCTCGGCATGCCCCCATCTAAGACCAACTAGCATTAGAGTAGAAAGTTACTATGGAAACTTCAATGTTCTTATACCAATGGCACTTTGACAAGTATGGATTCTCTCCTGGAATCTTTAACACTGATCACACAACATAAAAGTGAAGAGATGTTCCTAGACTAAAAATGTACATATGTTAATAAATCAAGGAGTAAACCAAATCTAAAACCAGTTTCAAAAATACAGGCTGCTATGACAACAAGTAATAGGAGCACCAGGACAAATACCTGTGATATTCTGCCTTCTGGCCATTTGCTCCTAAAGAGCTAGTCTTAGTAAACTGATTTTGAAAACTGGAACAAGAATCTAGCTATTTGGATAAGACTCTGGCTCAAAAATGTGTCTTTAGTTTTGATACACTGATTTATTTATGACAACAAGGTTTTCAAAAACATCTACCTGGGGCTGGAGCAATAGCACAGCGGGTAGGGCTTTTGCCTTGCACGCGGCCCGACCCAGGTTCGATTGCCAGCATCCCATATGGTCCCCCAGCACTGCCAGGAGTGATTCCTGAGTAATTGAGCCAGGAGTAACCCCTGTGCATGGCCGGGTGTAACCTAAAAACAAAACAAACAAACAAACAAACAAACAAAAACATCTACCAACACTTCTGCTCAGAGAATGGCCATTCAGATTAATCACTTATTTGAATGTTTTATAATTTGAATTCTGAATTAAGTCCACAAATTAACTGAGCCCCACTTGTATCACTTGTTATCCCGTTGATCTTTGATTTGCTCGAGCAGGCACCAGTAACGCCTCCATTTGTCCCTGTTGCGTGCTAGTGTAGCCTAATATATCTGCTCGCTCCAGGAACAGGCAGAGACTCACATTGTTCATTCAGGGTTTTGATGAAGAAAAAACTAGGTTAACAATTTATAGACTCAACAATTTAGTTTCAACAATTATAGACTCATGACCAATAGAGATATATCTATACTCTTACACATTGGCCATTTCCCTGGATGATTTTTAAGCAAGTTCAAAGTAGCTATTATTCTATAGATAAATATTTGCATAATTAAAACTAATTTTTAAAACAAATAATTATATTATCACTTTTTTAAAATAACACAACTTGTTTGTTATGTCAACTCTGCAATCAGTATTCAAATTTTCCTTATCTTTTCATTTGTTTTGGTCATTTTTAAATTAAAATTCAGTACCAAGTTAGCATATTGTAACTCTTAATATTTTATATTTGTCATTTTATACTTGTAATTTTAATGCTTTTTATATAAGCCATTTAGCTTTTCTCTTCTCCCTTACCATCTCTCTTTCTCTTTTTTCATCCATATCGTTTCTTTTTTCTTTTCTCTGCAATATTTGACTTAACAAGGTGGTTAAGGTCTGGACTTTAGGTTTTATACTTATGTGGTATAGTTTGACTAATTTTCCTTTCTTAGGGGATGTGGCAGTCACGTCCAGCAATGCTCAGGGGTTACTCCTGGCTCCGAACTCAGGATTTACTCCTGGCAGTGCTCAGGGGAACATAGGATGCTATATAGAACCCAAGTTGGCCATGTACAGGCAAATTCTATACTCTCTGAACTATTGCTCCAGCCCCTCACTCGTATGTTCTTAATTGTTAACTATTCTGTGGGCGCCTTATTCTGAAAACATTTTGAATCTGACTATAAATTCAATAGAGCTTTTTGATCTGCATTCTAAAGTCCACATGTTTCTCTCTTGTGTGATAGGAATCAGTTCTGTGTGTGGTTCTGGAGAAAGTGCGGTCTATCATTAACTCACCTCCTTGGCTACAAAACAGATACAGAAATTGACTGAAAGATTTATTTTTAAATCGAAATTATTATAAATATGGAGTTTAATGAATGACATAGAATATGTGCGTTTGTACACTGAGGGATCAAATTACAAAATGGAAACAGCACAGACATCTTAGAGAAGATGAGCTATTGTGGAGGAGAAAAGTGATCACTTTTCTCTCATGAATTAAACACACTGTGGGGAACATGTTCAGGCCAATGCTCAGAGCACCATGTGAAATGTAGTTGTAGAAAAGGACAGTGATATAAATTTATCAAAAAGGTCAAAAGATATGGAAGATTTTGTTTAATATACCTTCTTCAAAATTCACTTTGACATGAATTTCATTCCAATAATTTCACTGTATTTCCAAAGTAAAAAGTCAGTATGTGTATATGTATAAAATTCAATGAGAAAATAAAAGAGGAAATGAACAACTTTCCCCTCAAATGTCAATAAATATTCCATGAGAGTCATGACAAGTAGCTAGGTCTCAAAGTGTGACTAGATATTTGCAGTATGAATGAAAAGGAGTATTGAAGGAAACAAACATATCTGGGGTTACAGGCTTAAATGTCTTCAGAGAATTTAGTTGAAACCAACTTTATTGGCAGTGGGTAATAATCTTGTGGTTCCAGTAGGGAATATTTTTCTACAAAAGTCTTAATAATAGCAAGATAAAAATTTTGATAGGAAGAGAAAAGGAAGGTATTTTGGAGAGCTTAGTTGTATTTCATGTAAGAGAAGGTATAAACGAATACTATGGGAAATGGCATTAGTTCAGTTACATGTCAGTTGACCATCAGCTTTATCAAAATATTAATTAAATATCTCTGAATATAACAGAAGATAACTTTTTGTTTTCAATGATTTTACAGTTCTAATAATTGATACTGAATGAATAGGTTATGGAGAACTTATGAAATATGACATAACCATATGTCAGTGCTGGATCCAATAAAATGTGAGTAATTAGTTATCCCTAATAGGTTACCCTCAATAGGTTCATATAAATCCTACCTTTCTCCAAATACACATACATACACACAACTTTTCCCCATTCTACCACATGATTTATTTGTATTTGTGCTAGTGTTTCAAAAGATTTATTCTATATAGAGCTTTATTCTATTCATGTCTCATAAATGAGAGAGACAGAGAGGAGAGAGATAGATGGAAGAGGAAGAAGAATAGGAAGGAAGAAAGAGAAGAAGAAAGATTTTTGAAACTTCAAACTAAAAAAGTTCTGGCATAAGCAAAATTAAAAACATTTTTTTTACTGCAGAATTCCTCAAAACCCTATGTAGAAT
The DNA here is from genome assembly GCF_027595985.1 of Sorex araneus. Classification (NCBI taxonomy): domain Eukaryota; kingdom Metazoa; phylum Chordata; class Mammalia; order Eulipotyphla; family Soricidae; genus Sorex; species Sorex araneus. The sequence continues at coordinate 122,811,937 of NC_073306.1, read as the reverse complement.
GTATTTAACATCTCCAACATAAGAACATGAGCATTGAGTACAAAGACTTTAAGAGAGACTTCCTTCCTCTCACTAGGAGTCTGGTACAATACCCTATATGTAAGTTTACTTGGGAGAATGCTAACATCAGTTGTTATTAGCTCTTGTTAAGGATCTCTAAGTAGCTGGTTTTGAATGCAGAGACTGAACTGATGAAGGCATATCTGCAGTAATTATTGCTGAGCAAATGCAGACCTGACTGGATTGAAGTCCTTTACATCACTTAGGGTATTTCTTAGTCCAGACTAGTGTGCGTGATTATAGCTAAATTAAATAGATATTTCTGACACTCATTTGAAAAGAAAAAGTTGCTTTATAGACATGGCCAATTTGTGTCCTAATCCCATGAGAAGAAAACTCAAAGTGGACATGGACTTAAAAGACCTCCTCGAAGATGAAGAAGAGAGGAGTTCAGATGATGAAACATCACTAAGATTCTATTTTCAATATCACATGCTCAACAGAGGGTTAAATTGGGATCCATATTATGCAAGAAAATAAGCATACACACACACACAAGCTGAACTTAAGCTTTTTGATGTCAACTTCATTTTGCCATAGCTCTGCCTGATTATGTCAGTGCTGGATCCATTATATTAGTCCTTATCCAGCTGAAGACAGAAGTGACCAATACCACATTCCACATAGTCACCTTTAGGATGCATATGTGGTAAAAAAATAAGTCTAAAATCCTGTCCACTTGCCCTCCAACCTATCAGCCATTGAGTCTTGGAAATACACTATCTAATGAGCAGCCAGATTGGAATCCTCCACATTTGCTCTTTGAGGACTCACATTTGGGATCACTACCTAATTCTTGGAGCCCAGATGGCACTTCACTTGACTCCTTCCACATCTCTTTTATTTAATAATCACTTCTCTTGAGGCTGGAGAGTTAGTACAGTGGTTAGGGTGCTTGTTTTCCATGCATGTGACCCAGATTCCATCCCTAGCACCGTGTACTCACTAGGTTTGCTCCCTGAGTTCAGAGCCAGGAGGAATCCCTGAGCACGAGATGGGGTGACTTCCTTCTTCCAGCCCAAAAACTAACCAACCAACCAAACAAACAAACAAAAAAAAAAACCTCTTCTTTTCTTATCTTTCACTGTTCTTCTCTATTCTACTCTTCCTGGAATACCACGACCCCATAGAGTTTTCTACAATGATAGAAATGAGTCTGTTTGTACTTCCCAGGACCAGAGCTGCCAGCCTGATCATTCACCAAAACAAACCTCATGCAAGCCACATACACTACATTAGTCACTGGCCATGTAGCATCACTGTCACTGCAAGGAGCCTATAGTTACATGTATTTCAGAAGTACATCATTCAACAGGGTTTAAATGAGAAAATGTTTGTTGTTTGTACAATGTCTATCTAAGAGCCAGTGTTAATACATATTTTTCATCTGAAAATTTGTCTAGTGATTAAAATAATCATATGGTTCAAATTTCGTCAGGCACCCTCTAAAGTAACAAATCGCTCTAGGTTTTGAGAGGAAAGTTGTGGATTACTAATTGCAAATCGGTCTTTCCCTTCCTGCTCTGGTCTCAAGCTGTTCTCATTCTTGTACTTGTCTCTGGAAAGCCTAGCCTCAATTTCCTTCCTGGTCAATTAAGAAGTAGCCTCTTCCTGTGTGAGGCTGGAAATCAGACCCATTGTTCCCATTTATATTGTGCAATCCTTCCTCAATTAAAAGGATCCCTTCAACTGTATAGGCTGGTGACTTTGCTTCCTCACTCTAAAAGTCAGTCTTCAGAGCAACCGAGAAGGTAACTGTGGCTCAGAGGAAGGGGGTCCTGCTCTTCCAGCCTGGGATGCTGATCGTGCTTGTGAGATCTTAAGGTCTGTGGGATCTATCTGAGCCCAGGAACCTCAATTTTATTGAATTTTTCTGTCATCCACCCTGTTGCCTCCCCAAATTACAGCTTATTCCAGGGTATTTATCTTCCTTGTAACCCTGTGCCCTCCTCTAACTCTAGGATTGCTAATTGCCCTGATGTGGATTAAATATCAAGCTTTCCACCTATCAAATCACGTATAATTCTAACAAAATAGGGACAGAAATCACTTACCGACATTTTCCAATGTGGTAGAACTCTTACCCGGTGGGGTATTTCACCTAGAGACTATCCATAACAAGAACTTGGACAATAGTAGGCTTCCTTGTCTACCAGAGGAATAGCACTTCCTGCCAGGGCTCCTTGCTGCCCTTCCTGCTTGGTGCTCCTGTCTCTCTTCTCTTCACCTTTGGCTCTTACTCACCTCTTCACCTTCTGCCTCTTCAATTTCTTCAAAGACTGCAAATTTCTCCTCTTGCACAGCACTAAGCAGTTCTGCAGACTGACTCCTGCTTCTAGGTCTGGACTGATAAATGAATCAAGATGGGCTGCTCATGAGTTGGCCTCTTATTTGACGAAAGCTTCCTTTCTTAGCACACCATGGTGATGCCACATGGGAAACATTCTTTTCATGAAACTAATGGAAAATGTAATGGGGAATTAACACAGTCTTCTCTTAAGACACCTAAGCGTCATTTCGCTGCTTCAAGATGTCCTTAGGGAGTGTTAACAATAGATGCAATAGTTGGGTTCCCCAAGTTAAACATGTTGTTAAAATAAAATATTAGTAGTACAATAATATGTTATTATTCTACAGGTTATTATTCATGTGATGACTTTTAGAATAATAGTTCAAAGAGAAGGTGTGAGATAAGCCTAATCTTAACAAGTTACCATTTTTTTTTGTTTTCTTTCAAATGGGGATGTTCCTAATGTTTCTTTTTTTTTTAAAAAAAAAAATAATTTATTTATTTTTAATTAGAGAATCACCGTGAGGGTACAGTTACAGATTTATACACTTTTGTGCTTATACTTCCCTCATACAAAGTTCGGAAACCCATCCCTTCACCAGTGCCCATTCTCCACCACCCGTAAACCCAGTGTCCCTCCCACCCTCCCCAATCCCATCTCCCCCCCACCCCACCCTGCCACTGTGGCAGGGCATTCCCTTCTGTTTTCTCTCTCTAATTAGCTGTTGTGGTTTGCAATAAAGGTGTTGAGTGGCCGCTGTGCTCAGTCTCTAGCCCTCATTCAGCCCGCAACTCCCTTCCCCCACATGGCCTTCGACTACAATGTAGTTGGTGATCGCTTCTCTGAGTTGCCCTTTCCCCGGAACGTGAGGCCAGCCTCGAAGCCATGGGGTCAACCTCCTGGTACTTATTTCTACAGTTCTTGGGTATTAGTCTCCCACTCTGATATTCTATATACCATAGATGAGTGCAATCTTTCTATGTCTGTCTCTCTCTTTCTGACTCATTTCACTCAGCATGAAACTTTTCATGCCCATCCACTTAACTACAAAATTCTTGACTTCCTTTTTTCTAACAGCTGCATAGTATTCCATTGTATAGATGTACCAAAGTTTCCTCAACCAGTCATCCGTTTTGGGGCATTCGGGTTTTTTCCAGATTCTGGCTATTGTAAACAGTGCTGCAATGAAAATACATGTGCAGATGTTGTTTCGATTGTACTTTTTTGCCTCTCTGGGATATATTCCCAGCAGTGGTATTGCTGGGTCAAATGGGAATTCAATATCTAATTTTTTGAGAATCGTCCAAATTGTTTTCCAGAAGGGCTGAACCAGTCGGCATTCCCACCAGCAGTGAAGAAGGGTCCCTTTCTCCCCACATCCTCTCCAACAGCGGTTGCTTTTGTTCTTTTGGATGTGTGCTAATCTCTGTGGTGTGAGGTGGTATCTCATGGTTGTTTTGATCTGCATCTCTCTGATGATTAGTGATGCAGAGCACTTTTTCATGTGCCTTTTGGCCATTCGTATTTCTTCCTTGGTAAAGTTTCTGTTCATTTCTTCGCCCCATTTTTTGATGGGGTTGGATGTTTTCTTCTTGTAGAGTTCAACCAGTGCTTTATATACCATTGATATCAACCCCTTATCTGATGGGTATTGTGTAAATATCCTTTCCCATTCTGTGGATAGTCTTTGGATTCTGATCCCAAGTTACCATTTTTTAAATTGAATCACTGTGATATACACAATTACGAAGTTGTTTGGAGTTAGGTTTCAGCTGTACAATTTTCAACCACCCATCCGTCCACCGATGTACATTTCCCACCACCAATATCCCCAGTTTCCCTCCCACCACATCTCCCCACCCCAACCTCAGTCTGCCTCCATGGCAGGCACTTTCCTTCTCTCTTTCTCTCTCTCTCTCTCTCTCTCTCTCTCTCTCTCTCTCTCTCTCTCTCTCTCTCTCTCTCTCTCCCTCTTGGGCATTACAATCAGATACTGAGAGATATCATGTTTGTTTCTTTGCCTATTTTCACCACACAGTTCTTATCCAGAGTAATTATTTCCAACTATATTTGTCATAGTGGTCCTTTCTCTACTCTAATTGTCTTCTCCCTCAGCACTTGAAGCAGGCTTCCAACTGTGGACCAATCCTCATTGCCCTTGTCTCTACTATCCTTGGGTATAATCTCATATTACGTATTTTTACATACCAGTAGTGAGTGTGATCATTCTATGTCTGTCCCTTTTCTTCTGACTCATTTCACTCAGTATGATACTATCCACGCTCACCCATTTATAAGCAAATTTCATAATTTCACTTTTACTAATATCTGCGTAGTATTCCATTGTGTAGATATACCATAGTTTCTTTAACTAGTAATTTGTTCTCAGGCTCTCAGGTTGTTCCCAGGTTCTGACTATTGTGAACAGTGCTGCAATGAACATAGGAATGTAGATGGCATTTCTGTTTTCTGTTTTGGGGATCCTGGTGTATACTTTTAGAAGTGGGTCATATGGAAGCTCAATTTATAGCTTTTGATGAATACCCATATTGGTTTCCAAAATGCTGGAACAGTTGGCATTTCACCAACAATGAAGCAGAATCTCTTTCTCCCTGCATCCATGCCAGCACTGGTTGTGCTTACTCATTTTATTTATTTTTTTAAATTTTTTTATTGAGTCACCATGTGGAAAGTTACAAAGTTTTCAGGTTTAAATCTCAGTTATACAATGCTCGAATACCCATCCCTTCACCAGTGCTCATATTCCACCACCAAGAATTCCAGTACAGCTCCACCCCGCCCCCTCACACCCTTAACCCCCCCCACGCCCCTAGCCCCCCTACCCTTAGCCCCCCCCCCGGCCTGTGTAACTAATAAATTTCACTTTACTTTCACTTTGATTGCATACAATATTTCAACAAAACTCACTATTATTGTTTGGAGAGTCTCTCCCCTAAAGTCAGACCTGCTGAAAAGGAAGCATTAGATAATTTGTTTTCCATTGCTGAGGATGAAGAGGTATGAGGTCGAGTGACCACACTTAGCGGCCTCTCGGTTTTGGGTTTCTGTAATTTAGTATTTTAGTAACTAAGTCCAGAAAGATATCTGCCAGAAGTTGCATCGTTGCCAACTTGTACTTCTCAGTTACATTATATTCCACATATGAGTGCAATCTTTCTATGTCTGTCTCTTTCTTTCTGACTCATTTCACTCAACATGATACTTTCCATGTTGATCCATTTATATGCAAATTTCATGACTTCATGTTTTCTGACAGCTACATAGTATTCCATTGTGTAGATGTACCAGAGTTTCTTTAACCAGTCATCTGTTTTGGGGGACTCTGATTTTTTCCAGATTCTGGCTATTGTAAACAGTGCTGCAATGAACATAGAAATACATATGCCATCTCTACTATACCGTTTTGCCTCTCCGGGATATATTCCCAGGAGTGGTATTGCTGGGTCAAATGGAAGCTCAATTTCTAATTTTTTGAGAATCGTCCATATTGTTTTCCAAAAGGGCTGAACCAGTCGGCATTCCCACCAGCAGTGAAGAAGAGTCCCTTTCTCCCCGCATCCACGCCAACACTGGTTGCTTTTGTTTTTTGGGATGTGGGCCAGTCTCTGTGGTGTGAGATGATATCTCATGGTTGTTTTGATCTGCATTTCCCTGATGATTAGTGATGTGGAACATTTTCTCATGTGCCTCTGAGCCATTCGGATTTCTTCTTTAGGAAAGCTTCTGTTCATTTCATCACCCCATTTTTTGATCGGGTTGGCAGTTTTCTTCTTGTGGAGTTCAACCAGTGCATTGTATATCCTTGTTATCAACCCTTTATTGGATGGGTACTGCATAAATATCCTTTCCCATTCTGTAGATTGTCTTTGTACTTTGGTCACTGTTTCTCTTGAGGTGCAGAAGCTTCTTAGTTTGAGATAGTCCCATTCATTTATCTTGTTTTCACTTGCTTGGCCAGTGGCGTGTCAGCTTTGAAGATACCTTTGGCTTCAATGTCGTGGAGGGTTTTGCCGACCTTGTCTCATTTTAATGTGTGCCAGTCTCTGAGGTGTGAGATAATACCTCATTGTTTTGATTTGCATTCCCCTGAATATTGCTCATGTAGATTATTTTTTCATGTGTCTTTTGGCCATTTGTGTTTCTTCTTTGAGGAAATTTTGGTTCATTTCTTCTCTCCATTTTTGATGGTGTTGGATATTTTTTTTTGTAAAGTACCACCACTGCCTTATATATCTTGGATATTAACCCCCTATCGAATTGGTATTGCATAAATAATTTTTCCCAATCTGTGAACTGTCTTTGTATCTGAAACAACTTTGTAAATGTCTTTGTATTAGAATAAAAACAGACCTGAAGATCAATGGAACAAAGTTGAATATCCTGACACCGACCCTCAAGTATATGATCACCCAATCTTTGATAAGTGAGCAAGAAATATGAGGGAAACCCTCTTCAACAAGTGGTGCTGGGTAAACTGGGCAACTACATGCCAAAGAACAAAAAAGAACTTAGATTTCTTTCTAACGCCAGGCACAAAAATCAGATAAAAATGAATTAAACACCTTAATTTCAAAGCTGAATCTGTAAGGTACATGGAGTGAAGTGTGGGCAGAACTCTGCACAATATTGAAGCTAACTGCATCTTCAAGGATGAAATGCCACTGATGATGCAGATGGAAGAAAAGATAAACAATAAGGCTACATTAAACTAAGAAAGTTCTGTACCTCAAAAGAAATGAAACTACATTCTTTTCTAACAGGATCTATAATTCCCTAATAAAATTGTTCAGCAGGTGCATATTTTCCATGGAAAAATAATACTATGCAAGTCAAGGAACTAAAACCAGTAGAAAAAAAAGAGTTAGAATTGCATTCATTAAAAAAAAGAGGGAATTAGAAAAGACTCAGAACTGAATTAGATATTTCAGAACAAAGTGAAAGGTAGAAGAATAAGAAGAAAGGATATGTGGGGCAAACTTATCTCATAGGTCACAAATTCCAGTAGAAGAGACCATCAAAGATGCTTTAGATTCAACCTGAAGCTCAGATATGTCCTCCAAAATTGACAATATATGATCATCTTTATTTAACAAATTTTTAAATTAAGATTTAAAAATTTATCTTAATTTAAATGGACAAAATGAGTTCAGAGATGAAAAAGGTCTTACTAAGGTAGTACTAAAACAAGGCCTTCAGAAAGGTCTATGCACATATTTATGTCTTCTAAAACAGTGGTAGGGCATTCATCTTGCACGTTGCCGACCCATGTTCGATTCCTCCGTCCCTCTCAAAGAGCCCGGCAGCTACCAAGAGTATCACGCCCGCACGGCAGAGCCTGGCAAGCTACCCACGGTGTATTCCATATGCCAAAAACAGTAACAGTAAGTCTCACAATGAGACATTACAGGTGACTGCTCGAGCAAATCGATGAGCAACAGGATGACAGTAACAGTGACAGTGACAATGGTTAATAAAGAACTTCCCTAAGACATGGGAAGTCCTGGTATTGGGATCCATTCTTTCCATCTAGAAAATGAACTCACAGCACCTCCTGCCTATATACTAATAAACTCTAGTAAGTGGAGGAATGCCTGGTCTTTTGAAAAACCTTTATGTATACCACCAGCATTTATTGGATCATTTAAAAGAAATATAGACTCAAGTAGAAATTTATAAATGCATAAATATTAAAATAAAACTTAACAATTTTTCATAACTCACACTCACAATTTGCACAATTTAATGGAATTCCTTTATTCAAAAATATTTTTCTTATGCCTTTTATATTGAGAACATAGTACCTACCTACATGATTTTACATATTTCCTTATTTAAGTTATGGCTATTATTATGCTCCTATTACCCTTTATTATTTTAAAAATTCTTCAAAAAGTTTTTTCCAGACTACATTACTGTGTTAGTGGAATATAATTAATCTCTTTTACATAGTTCTACGTTAATATTCTTTTACATTGTTCTGCATTAATATTATTTATATATTTTCTAATAATTGTTGAAATGATGAATATGAATACCTTTATGCTAAAAATACAGGTTTAAAAAATTACATTGTATGTTATAGGTTGAATTTTACCTTCCCAAAAGATGTTAAAATTCTAATCCTAGATACCTGAAAATGTAAGTTTCTATGGAAATAGAATCATTGCGGAAAGTCAAGTTAAGGTAAAATCATTCAAATGGGCTCTACTGCATTATGACTGGTGTCCTTATGCACAGGGGAAGTTTAGGCAGAAAACGACATGTATACAGGCACAACACAAGAGGAGGATGAGGGCAGGTTTTAGGGTGATGATTCTGCAAGCTAAGTAATGGCAGGGAGTGCCTAAACGGCCTGAAGGCCAGGAGAAAGACATGGAACAATCTCCCTCACAGCCGTCAAAGGAACCCGCTCTACCCACATGTTGATCTCAGATTTCTGGCTTCCAGAAATGTGACACATTCCATCTCTGCTGTCGGAGCCTCCCACTTAGCAGTTCCTCATTTACAACAGTCTTGGAGATGAACAGAAAGTCCTCAGAAAAATTCCACAATTCTCAGAAATCTATTTGGCTGGGTAGAATGAATATATTTAAAGTGTCCAAATATACTTGACCATGCTAATCTCCTCTGGATTGTTCCTGCCATAGAGGCAGGCTGGGGTGGGTGGGGTAGGGGCTTGTGGGAGGGAAACTAGGGACATTGATGATAGGAAATGCACACTGGTGAAGAGATGGGTGTTGGAAGAATGTATTACTGAAACTCAATCACGAACAACTTTGTATCTTCCTATCTCTCACAATGATGCAAATAAATAAATAAATAAATAAAATACTTCTATAGAGGGAAAAAAAACCAAAAATATTTGCCCAGGTTGCAAAATGTCACCAATTTTACATCGATTTCTGATTCATAGATTAGCTGTGAATGAGAATATTGGTCCCATAATAATCTCCCTAGACTATTGTTGTCCTTATAAATGCTACAATTTTATCAGATAAACTATTTCACATTGATTTTAGATTCAAATTTCTTTGATTATCACCAAAATGAAGTAGTCTACATTTATTAGCCATTTTTGTTCAGTATTATGAACTCTTTATCTTGCCCATGCCTTTTAAAATCATATCAAATTTAATTTTTGGAATTAGGGATAATTTTTCCTTCCTACTTGCATGAATTGCTATTAGAGCATGAATAGTCTATTCTTTCTGCCATGATTAATTCAAACATTTTTTTGCCGTGCTGCAATATTTTTATTTTGCTTCTTTTGGGGGAGGGGAGATCCACACCCAGATGTTCTTAGGACTTAATCCTGGATCAATGCTCAGGGATCACTTCTGGTGAACTACAAGGGGTGCCGAAGATCAAACGTTTGCAAGACAAATGTCTTACTCTCTGGACTATCTCTCTAACCCCTGATTCTTATCTTTTGAATAGATAGTCTAATAGAACTACATTAAGTACTTCCAAATTTATAGATGTGCAAGATGTCTTTATTATAGACAGAAGATTAAAATATCATTTTTTGTTTTACTAATAAATTGGTAACACAATACTCACATACCAACTAATGATTTATTTTTCTCTTTCCTGCATCATTAAATATTGTATATATATCATATGCATATATATGTACATATATCTCACTTATATAATATGCTATGTATATGTGTGTGCGTACATATTTACATTTGTGTGGTGTGACTATCTGCTTCTGGGAAATCTATTCTCATTTTACTCTTATATATAACTCTCATTTAATATTTAGGAATTAAACTTTGAAAACAAAAGAGATAGAGTTAAGGCACTTGCCTTTCACGTGGTCAACAGAGATTCAAAACCTGGCCCCACAGATGGTCCCATGAGACTAACACCAGGCAGGTTACTCCTGAGAAAAGATCGAGGAAGAGCCCCTGAACGTGGTCAGGTATGGCCCCAAGGACTCCCCCAAATATTAATAATATTAGTTATTATTATAAAACTTCAAATGTAACACATACTTTTCTAATGAAGCTTCAGAGAGCTTAGTATAAACATGCTTGCCTTATGCCCCAATTCTAACTGAATAACAAGTCAGCCTAAATTTAGTGACTGAAAGCAATCATTCAATCCCTGCTTCTCATGAACTGGAAGATGGTGTGGTCTCGGCACAGTGGCATCCACCTAGTTACAGTCAGACAGAGGTTGGCAAGGACTGGGTTCAGCCCCTGCTTCACACATATATGAAGCTTCCACCAGGAAAATTCCAATAGCTGCAGCTAGGATTTCTGGACCCTGCGTGACCTATCTCCAAAGGTATCTGATCATAGTCACTGAGGCATGATTACAGGTTCAGAATGGAGGTCAGGGTTTCCAAAATGTCACAAAAGAGATGCACCAGAAGGTGGAAACTACAACACCTTTTGTGACTTTGCTTCTGGAATTTCCCAGTGTCACTCTGCAAGTCTATTTGTGGAGTCAGTCACCAAGTCAACCAGGTTCAAGAGAAGGGAAATAGACTTTTCCTTTGGGAGAAACTGGGTTGGGGGAAATCCAAGAAGTGATCAGGGAAGCCAAAGCTAGTCTTGGTGATACGTGAACAATGAGGCTGAATGATTAGGTCCAGCCATGCTTGGGTCTAAAGGGTTCTGGGAGCAACTAGGACCACACCTGTAATTGCTTGGGAGTCATGTGACTCTTGGATTATAACTTGAGTCTTCATGTATAGAAAGCATGTGCCCCTATCCTTTCTATAGCTGCCAGGCATTTCATAATGGAAGTGTGGCAAGATTCTATAGAAAGTATGAGGAATTGAAAATACAATATGATCTTTGTATATTTAATTTCAGGGGGTAATATTTATAAGTGGTTGAAAGATATTACAGAGATAGCCCTTGTACCTTTTACACAGTTTCACCAGTAGTTATTTAACTGTCATACAATATGAAAATCAGTACATTAACATTGTCATGAGGTTCACAGAGCTCATTGTAATTTTATCATATATGTAAATTCACATGCTCTTCATTAGAAGTTAAGGTACAGACTTCGCCCATCTTTACAAAGATTGCCTTTGTGCATTTACCTATCATAGTTCTATTCTTGCTCCCGCACTCACTACTGGAAGCTACTAATATGTTCTTTATTTCATAACTTTGCCATTTAAAAAATACTATATATTATAACAGGATGAGGGGGATAAGAGAGAGGGTTAATGGGTAGGGAAGTGGACACTAGGTGAATGGTGTATTTCTGGAATGTTTTATGCAGGAGACCCTACCATTCATGTTGCCCAAAATAAAATCTGGAGAAAAAATATTGCAGTCTCATAGTATAAGGCCTTCTGAGTCTTTTTTTCACTTAATTTAATATCCTTGAGAATTTCCCAAGCTGTTTGAACATGAGTAGTTTCTTCCTGTTTACTACTGGGTAATGTTCCATGATAGAAGTATCTCATAGATTGTTCAGCCGGCCATCATAGAAGGATCTTTCAGTTCTTTCTCATTCTCTTACAGACAAAGCTGCTATGAAAAATTGTGGCTGGCTTTTTTGTGAATGCAAGTTTTCGTTTCTCTGGGATAAACAGCCAGGAGTTCCGTTTTAGATGGTCTAAATTTCAGAAACTGACAGACTATTTTCTAGAATGGTTGTGTCATTTTGCATTTTCCTCAGCAGCGCACACAAGATCTACTTTCTGTGCATTCTACCCAGCATTTGATGTCGCTATTTTTCATTTTAATTTCTCTAAATGGTAGGCTGTAATATCTCATGTAGACTTCTTTTACATTACCCCAATAGCTAGTAATGTTCAACACCTTTTTTTATACTTCTATTTTTTTTGGTAATCTATATGTGCTCATCGCTGGCATTCTTTTTCATATCTTTTGCACATTTTTAATTAGATGGACTTTGAATATTGACTTGTCTCAGTACTTATCTGCTCAGTATGAGCCCTTAGGGATAAACTGTTTGAGAAAAATTTCCTCCAACTTACAGTTTATCTTTTCATTCTCCTAACAGGGTCAGTCATAGACTAATTTTAGTCTTATTTTACTGGGCTGATTTTAATGAAGTCCAGTTCATTGCTCTATTTCTTCCACTGATTGTGCTTTTAGTGCCATGTCTAAGTCGTTCTCTCCAAGCATGAGATCCTGAAGATTAACTCCTATTTTCTTCTAACATGCTTGGAGTTTTAGATTTTGAATTAATTTTCACAGAAAATTAATGTTTAGGTAACATATTGTTTTGCACGTTAATACCCAACTTTCCAGCATCATGTATTGAACAGACTTTTTTTCCATTACATTGCTTTTTACCTTTGTCAAAAATTAGTTGAGACTAGCATTCTTTCTTTATTTTTGTTCCATTGATCTGTGTGTCTAGCCCTTCTCCAATACCATATGGCCTTAGTTATTTAGTTGTTAACTCATTTTGAAATTTGTTACTTTGATTCTTTCTACTTTATTTTTAATAGTGCTTTGCCTACTGGACAAGTTCCTTTGCTTGTCCATGCAAACTTTAGAATAATAGTGTGTGTGTGTGTGTGTGTGTGTGTGTGTGTGTGTGTATTATGTGTACCCAAAATATTTCCTGGGATTTTGATAGAATTTAATTAAATCCACAGACTAAGTTGGGAAAAACTGGAATTTTCACTATACTTCCTGGTGTCCCAACTGGCCAGAGACACCACCCACTGTCTGAAGCCACATATGGTCTAGCCTTGTCTTCTACCCGAGACAGTTTATGTTCACCAGCTGAAATCCCTGAGACTTAATCATCATACTAGGTATGATGCCCACGAGTCCCCTAAACTCTCCAACTCAAACTGTCTCCTTCTCTTATTTTTAACATATCTTCCCAAACATGATCATTTATGCATCTCCTGCTCTAGCTAGATGCCCTAAGGAAAGTTCTTGCAAATGGTGCCCTGCCATGGAATCTCAGTCATAGATCAAGGCAAAACTGTCTGGAGTTTGCAGCCAAATATAATAAAAAATGTTGAATATATCACTTCCCCACACCAAAACGGTACTGCTTTAACAAGTCTATTTCTTTCTCCACTCTTTGATTTAGTGACGCTCCCTGGTTTATGAAATATTTTTTTTTACCCAGAGCCCACTGAAACATCTTTATAAAATAGAGCTCATCTTTGAACAGGTCACTTTCCTATTGAATTTTAACATTTCAAGAAGGAAAAGGGGAAATATTTCTGACCCAGATAGTCTTTGAACAAGTAGTTAAGTGGGTTCCTAGATGCCAGGATTTAAGCTCTGTTGACAGTCAATATAATCATCAGCTTGTAAAACAAAATCTTACGTCCCTGCCTATGTGGAGCGTAGGGAACAAGCTCTGCTCAAATCACTTCAGTGAGGCGGCACAATTTCATTTCTGCCCCTGGCTGTGATGGCAGTTTAGGCTTCATATAGTTAGTAAATGACAGCACCAAGATTTGAAACAGACCAGCCTGAAGTCCAAGTCCAGGCTCTTTCAATCATACCATGTAATTCAACAAATATTTGGGGGACATCATTTATGCTTGTATAATATTTCTGAAAAGCTCGAGTGTGGGCTACTATATAGATGATATAGTCCCTGTCTGTCTCTATCTGTCTATTGTCTCTATTTCTCTCTCCTTCCATTATTCCATGTAGGAAAGGAGCAGGGAGGCAGTCGGGGCAGGGGCAAGGGGGTGGATGACTGTGAACTGGTGCTGGAAAATTTAGAAACACGGCAGGTGGCAGAGTAATGCCTGACTCCACATTTCCATGTCACCTTATTGTCCTTCTTTTTGAGAGAATTTTCTGAGCATTCTGTTTGCTAAACAGTAATCAAGTCAGCACCATTATTTCAGTTAAACGTCGGAAACACATGCAGGAAATGAAACTCTGAGTATAGATAGATTTTTTGTGCAGAGAGTCCTGGTCCAGAGACCATCCCAATCTTGTTCTTGAGCTTCAGAAATTGAAGGACCAGGGATTTGTTCCTAAGTACATAGTCCTAAGTATTATTCATTCCCGAGTTGGAGAGCAGAGATTGGGCAGCAAGGTGGACCTCAACGATGTTGAGTTCCATGTGATTAATGAGGAAAGCAGGGTGGTGGTATGCGTGAGGGGTAGGGGTGGGAGCGTTGTCACAGGGTTGGTGCAATGAATTCAGGATCTGTGTGTCTGCAGGACTCAGTTTCTCGTCCCTCCTTCCCAGAAAGCAGGATGGAGGTGTAAGGCAGTGGGGGCAGCCCAGCGGAGTGGGTGGACCTTAGATGGCCATTAGTCAGAGGGTAGAAAAGTGCTGTGAAAATTGACAGCTACACACATCACATGGACTGGGGCCAAGGACAAACCATTTCAGCCCTTCTTGTCTTTGTAGCCCCACATATACATCAAAGCCTCTTTGAGAACTCCTGGTGTCGGAGCACTTGCTTACATGAAGGAGACCTGGGTTCCATCTATAGAACTGCATCATTTCCAGGTTGCATTAGGAATGACCCCTATAGTATAACATTGGTTTGTCCTTTCTGCCTTGCCACAGGGAGCTTAGGGTTAATGGGTTACTTCCATCACAGTGCTCCCACTCCTCTGTGTTTATTTGTAACCTTTTTCTTTGTGCTCTGTTAGCTTGTAAATATTGCTTTTCTCTTCCCCTTAAGTCCTTTGCATAGTTAATTCAGAGCAATGTCCTTTTTGTATGGACACAGGAAGACAGTTAATGCTATGCTTTTGTTACTTAGGAGTTAATTAACTCTGAATGATATTCACCCCTGGGCATCTGTTCTCTTGATTTAAGCCTCAGTTGCCCTTACTTCCTAGCTCTCCAAAAGCAGGGTCCGGACGAGGTACTAGATGAATGCAGGGCAAGCAGTGAGCTACCCTCGTATGGAAATGGACCTGGTCAACGCACCATAATACTTAACTATAAGTTAAGAGCATGGTCATGGACAAATTCTGTCATGATCCCCAAAGTAGCAATTAAATATGACCCTGCTAGGGTTAGGAATGATTAATCTGGCCTGAGGACTGTCGTCTGAGATCTAAAGCAAGATGTCCCCAGGAGAACCACCCTACAAGCTGAATATAACTTATTGTGTCCATACAAAATAACAATATTAAAAAGTAGAATTAAGATGTTAATTAAGTTATTGGAATTGGACTAAGGAGAGGAGAAACACCCCTAGGTGGTATTTCCCTCCCTTGAGCCTAATTTTGAATTTTTTTCATCTTAGTGATAAACTTCTCCAGGTGAGGCTTGAGCTCACAACCTTGGCATGGCTCACAAGTGTACTGTCTTATAAGTACTGCGCACTAACCAATTGTGCTACTGGAGCCTTCAGGCTTGAGCGATAGCACAGCAGGAAGGGCATTTGCCTTGCATGCAGCCGACCCAGGTTCGATTCCTCCATCCCTCTTGGAGAGCCCGGCAAGCTACCAATATTATCCTGCTCACGGCAGAGCCTGGCAAGCTACCCGTGGCATATTCGCTATGCCAAAAAGAGTAACAACAAGCCTCACAATGGAGACGTTAATGGTGCCTACTGGAGCAAATTGATGAACAACAGGAAGTCAGTGCTACAGTGCAGAGCCTGATCAGTGATCAGGAAAGGGCTTTTGATATGTTGATTGTGCTACAGGACTTGGTGTGGTGACTACCCCCAATGCGGGGAGTTCGTGAGAGACTAGAGAGAGACCAGAGCAGCAAGATGGATCATGGAGAGACTAGCGAAGGGGCTAGAGGGAGAAGAATGTAGGGGAGGGGGAAAGCAGGAGCAGGCACCTGGAGAGACAAGAAACACACACAGCGGTGAGATGGAGTATGGAGAGATAGCGGGGAGAGGCAGGAGGAGACAGGAATGAGGGGCAGTGTGAAGCTAGAATGGGGAGCTTAATGAGACTGGAACAGGCACGTGGGGAGAATGGAATAAATGGCAACTGATCACCAACCAGCCTGGCGGCCTCATTTCCTCCTTGGTCTGCCCATTGCATTGGCTGTCCTGGGTGGGGGAAGCGGCCTGAGACTTCCAAATGCAGGTGGCGAGAGGGAGAAGCGCTGGGGCTTTCCCTAGCCGCCCTTGATTACACAGACCCCCAAGAACCAAGCTGGTAGGAGACTCTGAACATAGACAGCTCCCAACCCAAAACCTCTTGGACTCTCATACCCTCCGGGCCTGCCCCCTACTTTGCCATCTTAAATCATCTTGCACTTCCACCTACCTCAGCGAAGCAAAGGAGAGGAAATTCTTTTCTGACTGGCAGAATTCATCAAAGTGACTTGGCAACCCCCATCAGCCTGAAGCAGCACTTTGCAACTTGCCCAGTAACAAATCTTCTGGGGCACTTGATCTCACAGGAAACAAGATGGGATAAATTCTTCCCACAGTGTGAACTCTCCCTTCCTACCCCCTTCTCCCCACTTCCAAAAGATTTAACATCTCATTCAGCTTTTGACGAGCTGCTTCATCTCTGTAGAAACACCATTGATCTCTGTCGAGCCCCGGCAGCCTTGGGCAGAACAAGAGGAGGAAAGGGAGACCGTGGCCCCCAGCAGTGATAAATACCCATCATCTTGTGCTTCTGATGAGCACCATGACCTCCCATATGACTGCTGAGTTGCAGCTGCTTAGCAAAAACTCACCCTATTTTCCACAATCCCAGGGTCTCCAAGTGCAAAAGCGAGAGACAGCCCCAGACAGATACAGAAACAGAGATGAAGGTCCCGA
Organism: Sorex araneus; assembly: GCF_027595985.1. Taxonomy (NCBI): domain Eukaryota; kingdom Metazoa; phylum Chordata; class Mammalia; order Eulipotyphla; family Soricidae; genus Sorex; species Sorex araneus. The sequence continues at coordinate 122,794,876 of NC_073306.1, read as the reverse complement.
CAGACAACACCCTTCCAGCAGAATCCAGATACAATCACTTGCCGACACTTCTCAAAACCTCATTGTGAATTTCCAAACCAAGACTAAAGATCTTCTCGAAGACAGAGCTCGGAGGGCAGATATGCCAAGAGTTTCCCAAGGAGGAAAGGGAAACTCTGAAGTTGTAGGTCAAGAGACCAAAACCACAGAGCTAGAAAGTGGGAGAGGTGGGAATCAAATGTAAAGTTTGGGAATAGACAGTAGTGGAAGATTTAAAACCATTGGCCTTGATTTACAAAATGGAAATTACTAAGGAGTGGGTGGTGGCGGGTGTGGCGGGGTTGGGGGGGGGGCACTTGATGAGGACTGGAGGTGATATAAGGACTGTGGCACTTTGGTGGTGGTGAAGCTGCAGTAACTGAGTAACTAACTGCCCATCCAAACCATCATCATCATCATCCCGTTAATCATCGAATTTCTCAAGCGGTCTCAGTAATTCATCCTAGCCCTGAGATTTTAGAAGCCTTTCTTACTCGTCCTTCCTAACAATGCCACATTGGAGGCTCTTTCAGGGTCAGGGGAATGAGACCCAGCTTGTTACTGGTTTTGGCATATTAATACACCATGGGGACCTTGCGAGGCTCTCCACGTGGGCAGGAAACTCCCAGTAGTTTTCCAGGTTCTCCCAGAGGGAGAAGTAGGCTATAAGATATCCTGGAGCTTGCTTTTAAGTCTCAGGATGCTAGCCCTTGATGGGATTACACAGCGCTGGGGGCAGTCCCTGGGTGTGACCACCTCGCTACTGGGAAATGGGAAATCTGGGCAGAGGAGGCCCAGTCCTGATTCAAGCAGGCTTGGAGGTCTCAGGCCCCAGGTTCCACACACCTGGGTTCCTCTGCTGGCACCTTCATGCGTGAGGCTCGTCTGAATGTGTGGAGAGGGGCCTTGAGCATGGTTGTGGCTAGGCTCTGGAGGTCTTCAGCTGCCAGGAACTCTGCTCGGGGCTGGGAAGGAAACTGGGTCCCATCCCCTCTGAGGGGCCCCAGGAAAGACAGCTAGGCGCGTGGGCAAAAGACTCTCTGCAATACCATAAATGTTAATACTATTGTAACCATGTTACCCAAACTATAATAAACAAACTAATAAAATGCAAAATAAAATATAAATAGGAAAAATTTCAGGTGAGAAATGGGTTAAGATTCATGTACTTATCCAAGTCATTGTTACTGGGAAGAAAACATGCATTCACGTAGTATAATTGAAATAATAATTGCTTAGGCAGAATGGTGTGTTTGCACCCAGTGGAAAAACCTTAGTGTCTGAATCACCCCTGGAGGCTGTCAGTGAGTGGGTCCTGTCCTTTGCTCTCCACCTGTGTCACAGGGATGGTGAGGCCAGCAGGGAGACGATGCCATTCACCCACGGTGGCAGCCATGGCACAGGGCAGAGCTGGGAGACAGCAGTGATCTCTTGATGCTAACTCTTCATTGAACTTCTTCACATTGCCTTTTTCTCCCCACAGAAAGTTCAATATGAACAGGATTGCAGAGAGCTTCAGCAAACAAGAGTCATTTATTCCAAAGTCTGTTCAAGTGGAGGCAGCAAGCAGTGGTGGCCAGCACTGCTGTAGACAAGAGCCCACCAGGTGTGGGAAACGGAAATTCTTGATGCATGGACTTGACGAAGAGCTCTCTCTCCTGGCACCCAGTAGAGGATCCAGAGAAGAGTGAGGAATGTATGGCCGATCCTTCACACCCGACAAACAGGTACGTGGGAACATCTCATGGACTCCCCTCAAAATCCCTGACTTCAATGGGCCCTGAACTCTTCCCATGTGTCAGAACAAAAGACAAGGACTGAGTTATCTTTCTGATTCTTGATTCTCAACCATAATCCACAATACTAATACCATCATCACTTTTCTAGGAGTGCGCGCGCGCACACACACACACACACACACATACACACACACACACATACACACACAGATGGCAGAGAGATAGTGGGACCTAACATGGCTTCACTAACAAAGTAATTTCATTTTGGTGTGAGCACAGAGGGGGGGCATGCCTGGCAGTGCTCATGGGCTACACCCAGTTCTATGTTCAGCTGTCGCTTCCAGCTTGGAAACCATGTTATAACCAAGGATCAAAGCCCGGCCCCCAGCAAGCAAAGCATGTGTTCCTGCCCCATGAGTTATCTCTCTGGTTCCCAAAATAATTTTTTTCATGTTTTTGTTTTGTTTATTTGTTTGTTTTGTTTTGAGGCATGCTCAGAGCTTATTCCTAGCTCAGAGCTTTGGAAACATTTACTGTGGGACTCCAGGGACAGTGTGGGGTGCCAGGGATCAAACCTGAGTCAACTGGATGCATGACAAAAGGCCTTTCCACTATGCCATCTCCACAAAGTGGTTTCTTCAGAGACTACCACCAGATAACCTGGACTTCCCACTGGGATCATGCCTGCTCCCTTCCAGACTGAGTGTAAGTCATCAGGGAGCACAAAGGCCACCACCAAGCAGAGCTGCTTATTTTAACTGCCTCACTGAATCTGCCAAAAGAAACAGGGACACTGAGGCACCTGGTCATATTCACAGCTCTGACCAACCAAGGCACAGAGAGGTCGTGAGACTCTGCCAGGGTCAGGCTTTGCTTTCCTTACTCCAGAGCAATGAGGAGATGGGGTCTGTGCTGGAGCAATCACTGACTCCGTGTGAAGTGAGAGGTACAGGAGAATCTGGTTTCAGTGGCTTCTTTGTAGAAGTGCTTTTGCTGTGTTTCATTTTATTCTCTGAAAAGGCCAGTGGATGATGCAGCTATTTCTCCCCAGTCACTACTCTAAGGACGTTAAGGGGGGCAGCCATGCGACCTCAGTGCCATGGGCAGGGATCAAAGGGAGCCTAAACTTCTTTAAGCGTTAAGGGCGGCCCCAGCTGAGGTCACTGACCTGAATCTTGGGAAATAAATGTTTGATGGGAGAACTCAAAGCAGGTGTGGCATTCCAGACAGAGCCAACATCAGGAGTGCAGGAGGACAGGCAGACATCGCTTCAGGTGTGCGGTTGAAGGGCCATTTGATTGAGGTGGGCAGAGCAAGTGGAAGAGCTGAGGGTGCTGGCCCTGGCTGTAATAAGAAACATGAATTTCCACAGCTCAGAAGCCAGCCTCGCGTGCTGGGAGAAAAGGCAGCTCAGATAGAGAAGGGACCACCAAGTAAAGGGTGCTGGGAGGGACCATTCGGGATGGGAGATGCGGGCTGAAAGTAGACTATAGACTGAACATGATGGCCACTTAATACCTCTACTGCAAACCACAACACCCCAAAGGAAAGAAGGAGCAAAAAGGAATGTCTTGTCACAGAGGTGGGGTGGGGGAAGGGAGGCGGGGGGGCGGTGGGAGGGATGCTGGGACCATTGGTGATGGAAAATGGGCACTGGTGGAGGGATGGGCACTTGACCATTGTATGACTGAAAGGCAAGCATGAAAGTTTGTAAGTCTATAACTGCACCTCACGGTGATTCACTAATACAAAATTAAAAAAAAAAAAAGAAACATTAATTTGATCCACAGAATGAGGACTCAGTGCTGAAGATGATTCTGATTTGTGTCACTCAGGAACATGCTCAGAGAGACTGGTCACCACGTGGGGGACCACGAAAGAATTGAGATGAAAGTCCAGGTTAGCTGCCTATACCACAGGCAAGTGTTTTCTCAAAGAGGTTGCATCAAGAATGTCAGATGCCGACTGAGAAACTTCTGAAGAATCCACTCCCTCAGCATTAAATTCTGCACAGCAGTCCAGGATAATGTGAGCCTGCTGGTGTTACAGATGATAAAACAGAGGATGAGATGGGTGCCTTTCCCATGTCCTAGGTGACCAAGTTCTAGATCTGAGTTCCACGGTTAGGATTGAACTCCAGAGCCCAGGCACTATTTCTTCACTGCTTATGACTGGAGACAAAGGGTTCCTCTACAACAAGAAGAGGTCACTTTCTGTGGATTCAAAATGAGAAACCTCCATTCCAGCGCTGTTATACTTGGGGCACCACATATTTCTACGGGGGGCTGTTCCATGCACTCCTGACCCTCTTCCTTGAGGGGCTAATAGCACTCAGTGGCCAGCATAGACCTTCCCAACTTTCCCATCTGGAGAAGCAGAGGGGAGCAGAAGGTGAACCCCTTATTTAGAATCGTAGATTTTACTTTTCAACTGTCCTAGCAGGAAAGAGCTGTATTTGGCATCCATGAGACCCAGGCTGGGGAGGGGTTCCTAGAAGAATTGAATCTCTATAATCTCACTGAGGACACTGCCTGCCCACAATATCATGACTAGAGCCTTTCTGGAAAGTGTCCTTGACCACCTCCCCCACCCCCAGGGCTTCCTCAGCCCTCCTTTCTCTGATACTCACCATCAAGGACATACTTGGAAACAGAGGGAAGTCTCTAGAATCACAATGTCCTTCTCTGCAGGGTCGGAGTTTAAGTGCACAATTCTGACTTAGTCACTTGAGAGTCCAAATTTGCTCTGTTTCTCTGTGCATTAACTCCCCTCAGGTGTCCTGTTTAATGATTAGTTGGTGTTTTACCCAGAAGTTCTTCAAAGTGGAGGAACTAACTGGTTCGCTCCCCTCCCACACTTTCTACCTCCCAGCAGCTATAAGGTGGCAGCAGCTTGATTCTGTGACCTGCATGCCTGGTCTTGGGGGCTACCTCTCGAGAGCAGAGCTGGGGCAAGCCCAGGACTGTGGGGTGGGTCCCATGAGCAGGGCTGTAGTTTAGCCAGGGAGTGTTGCTGGAGATGAGGAGGAGAGGGGGAGAGAGGCTAATGAGATTCTACTGCTCCACTTCTCAGTTCTAAGGACTTTCATCTTCTCTCTGATCATTTCTGTAATGAGGGTTTATTTTACATTGAACATTTACATTTAAAGCGGCCGACGTTCTCTGGTCTCTAAAGATGACTGTGAAACCAAGGGTGGGTGCCGGAAGCCACAATGCCTTTGAATGGAAGGAACACTCACACACCAGCTCATTGCTCTTCGTACATCTCTAGGTCCATGCTGTCTGCCCCCAAGTGTCTCTGGGCATGACCTCCACCTGGGAGTCCTTGAGGAAATTGAAGCTCAACGTTCTGAAGCCAGACTCCCCGGTTACACAGTAAGTTTAGAAAAGGATTGTACACCATTAATCTTTGCTCCCTGAACCCCAATATTGGGGGCTTCCCTCCAATTTCCAATCCAACAAAAGCTCCATGTAGTTCTCTTATATTGCTTCACCATGTGCTCAGGCTGGACTCTTTGTCTTCATATATGCCAAGATCATTCCTAGCAAATTACCTGCACCCTCAATCATTAACTTTCCCCATTCCAAATAGTCCAAGATAAAGCTCACACACAACCTAGGTAGGGATGCTTAGGAGGAAAGGTGAACTAACCCATCAAGGTTGCTGGAATGGAGTAGGACTGTAGCACTGTAGCACTGTCGTCTCGTTGTTCATTGATTTGCTCGAGTGGGCACCAGTAATGTCTTCATTGTGAGACTTGTTGTTACTGTTTTTGGCATATTGAATACGCCACGGGTAGCTTGCCAGGCTCTGCTGTGTGGTTGGGATATTCTTGGTAGCTTGCCGGGCTCTCTGAGAGGGATGGAGGAATCAAACCTGGGTCGGCCACATGCAAGGCCAATGCTCTACCTGCTGTGCTATTGCTCCATCCATTCTGGATGGGGTAGGGCATCTAGCAAAAAACTTCAATGGCGTTATATAGGACTTAATGGGTGCCTGAGTCTTTTGCTTTCTAAAAATATAATTAGAGGTCACCTGGAAATATATTTTGGGGACATAATGTTTCCAGAGAGTGAGCGCAGGGCCTCACACATGCCAGACATATGCTGCATCTGTTGGAGCCATATCTCAGGCCCCCAATCTCTGTTTTAGTGCTTCGTTCATAAGACTCATTTTATACTCAGAACAAACATCTGCATGATGGCGCCCCTTAGCAGACTCTGAAACACAGAGAGGTTAAATGACTTTCCCAAAGTCACCTGGGATAGAGGGATTCGAGGCTAGCCCATCCTCCCCCCCAGGGCCCACCCTCACAGCTCTGCAGCTCCAACTCGGTATGTGCTTATTGTCTGTCCCCTTCTCCTTCCCAGCTACCTGCAGAATTTCTCATTCCCCACAGTAATCTGACAGCTACTGTAGAATGCCTTATATTACCATTTCCCGTTTGGGGCTTATTTACCCAACTCCTCCAAAATATTTCTCTTCTGACAAGAGCATAATAATGTTCTGCAAAGGAGGCCTGTGCTGGGCAGTGAGATGTCAGATTGGGAACATACTGAGTCATGTAAACATGCCTTCCAGTGGCCTCAGCAAGCCTCCAGCGTGCGGTCACTCTGCAACAGTCCCGGGGAGCTGTCACAGCCAGAGCGCTTGGCTTCGGCTTCCCGCAGTGAGTTTTCTTCCTTCCTAAATAATGAGAGCTTTCGTAGCAAGAAAGTGAGGCCTGATTAGCGGAGGTTAACGTGAAAGCATTGCAGAGGGAAGGAACTGCTGCGGCTGAAGACGCCCACAGTATGATGTGCAGAGAGACTAGGCAAGGGGAATGAGAACAGTGTGAATGTAATAAAATAGGACACTGTGTGGCACTGAAAGACAAGGCGGGACTCCAATAAAAAGCACTGATCTAGCCCTCCTGCTATGGATAGGTAGGTGACAAAAGATGGATCTTTAACTAATAAGGCAACCCAAAGCACATAAAGGTTTCAAAGGTTTGTCTAGAGAAGGAGATGCAGAAATCTTCTCTGGATGTAAGTAACTTCTCGATGCTGCGATGCTAGTGGTACCAATATTCATTCCAACTCTGTTGTTTTTGCTCCTTTTGGCAGAACTCACTGGAGAGTATTAGGGTGGGGGCTGAGCCTGTGGTCACTTTTATTGAGTTGACGTGTACCAGGAACTACCCCAAGCACTTTGTCTCCATTGACTCCTTTTAACTATTGCATTATCCCTTCGATGTAGGGAGTAGGACCAGTACCACTATTAGACCTGGGAGAGAGGAGGCAAGTTTCCAAGACCTGCATTCTAAACACAGCATTGCAGACACACACACACACATACACACACAAAAATAGAGTGTTGCTAAAATATATTGATGGGGCTCTTTGGAGAAGCATGATTCTGGGGTATAAATAGTATATAGCATATAACAGGTTAGAGTGCCAAAAGTATAGGGAGTAATAGGAAAAGTATGTGATTGTGTGATAATCACATATACATACATGCATACACACACACACACACACACACACACACACAGAAACCTTGATAAGGATGTGCCTAAAAGTGCAGGAGCCAACTGAATGCTCACTCAATAGCCAAAGTTGAAACAATTTGGACAATAAAAATGGTTAAAGTAGTATGAAATTATAATCCAAACTGCAGAAGAAACATTCATAACTCCACAATAATATAAATAAATGGCTTAACAAAAAAAATGAATGGGACAAAAAGGCAAGTCTCCCATGTTGAAACTAACTTTTGTAGTCACTTCAGCTTCAAGGAGGTTAAGCATACCTTCCTCCATTAAAAGGGCTAGGCAGTACAACTTTCCTCTGGAAAGAAGAAAAATGAGCCACTTGCCAATAGAGAGAGGGTGGGATAGGGCCAGCCCTTTATTGGACAGGTTGAAAATGAACCAGTCCTTTCAAGGTCTTCTTGCCCAGTCCCACTCTACTCTAAAAAAATATATGGCAAATCTCCACTTTGCTCAAATTCCAAATATCAAATGCCCTTGGACCATTCAAAACTAGGAATACCTGAGGAAATCAAATAGAAGAGAACTTTAAAGGGGCGTGTCTACAGAACAGACTGGGATCCTGGGTTAGAAAGAAGGTAGGACTGGCACATGGAGCAAAGCTACCTAAATCTGGTACCAACATTGTTGCATCAACTGTAGTCAAGACACCATGTTTGTGGAAGGCACAGGGCAAACTCAATGCCCAGGTACTTTCTGCATGATGATTCTAATATTAAATCTAAAACTATGCTAATATAGATTTATTTAGTTTTATCTTCATTTATTTACATTAATTTTTAAATGAATAACCAGGAAATACAGTTACAGACTTACAAACTTTCATGATTAGGTTTTAGTTATACAATGATCATTAAAAAATTTTATTAAGTTATTGTGATGTACAAAATTCTCCAGAGTAGAGTTTCAGGCATGCGGTGTTCCAGCACCAGTTCCATCACCAGTGTCAACTTCCCTCCACCAGTGTCCAAAGTAAGTAAGAAAAAGAAGAAGGACAAACACAGGGTGATCTCACTTATCTGTAGTATGTAGCATAACAGGATCAGGGAAACAAGTTATTAGAGGAGATACCTAAATCACACTTGATCCTAGAGCATAGGAAGGAGGAGGACAGGGAAGGAGAGAAATCAGGGGGCGGGAGTGTGGGTGGGGAACACGAAGCAGATGGGAAGTTACCGGGGCAGGAGACAGGGGCCTCAGGAACACAGAATACTTGATGATTCTTATGATATCTCAGAGTGCCTTGACATGAAATCAGTGACCTCCACAGTCACTCTAATAAGTATTTCTCTAAGATACAAGAACCCCTGTACCAATCAGGCTCCTGACCTCCTTGCAGTGGCTGCCCAGTGGCTTACCCTGGAGCCCATCGCTGTGTCTTGAGACCTGTGTATTGTGCTGTCACTGCCTTCAAAGATGGAACATGAGGGGATTCACCAGCAGAAGACAGTTAAGGCATCAGCTTGTCAAAGCGCTCCTTCCCAAGAAAGCAATAGATTCTTCTATAACAAAGTATCATTTTCTGGTGGTGACAAGCATCCATTTTCCTGCTTCTTTGCACGTTCCAATTTAGAGTTCTCGAGTTATTCACAAATCAGCACAGTATTCACAACAGCCGCACGTAGCCGCTATGGAATATTTTGCAATGTTAAGCAATTCGTATTACTCTGACATTTGAATATGTGTAAGTCTAGACAGAACACGCATGAAGCGTGATACCACTTTGTTAAGCTGACAACTAGGGGGATATTGAATTCCAGAGTGATTTTTTTTATCTTTCTACAAAATCTTAATTAAATTTTCAATAAATTTAAAAAGTGGCTTTTATTTCAATATATTATTAAATAATTGATGCATGATAATTTGTTTTCCTGTTTCATTTTGAAATAAAATTTTGATTCTGCTTTTGTTTTTAATAAGTGCTCTTTAATATTTAAGAATATTAACTTGTTGGAGAACATTTAAATGTTTTTGCCTTCATTTTAATTTTATGTTTTACATTTATATTTACATTTCCAGCACTGCTTTATCTTCCATTTCTGTACATGTGAAAGAATGTGCACACTTTGAACAATTGAATTCTATTTGTAATAATTTAGGTCATTATTGCCAATAGGAAAACAGTATGTGAAAGTGTGATTATGATAGTAGCCATCTGAAATTAAAAGAAGTAATTAATAGTATGGAATAAATATAAAATTATTTATGAATCACATATGCCTCTCTTCCATTACTCACTCAACCTCTTTGATTTACTACCAGAATTCCCAAACCCATATCATAATAATAACATTAAATTCAGCAGTATTTTAGACTGGATGTCTTTTAGTCATATAAATATCATAGCCGTACAATTTTTGCTTTGATGGTCCATTTGTCAGAGTAGTAGAAAAGATAATGGTTAAGACTCTGCTAATTTGAGATACATATCAATGTGCATGAAACATCTCTATTTGTATCTTGTCCTAGTACTCCAGACTACAGGAGTCCAGGCTCCTGACCAGTGTAGCATCGTATGGACCAGGAATCTGAAGCACAGAGCATATGAAGCTCTTTCGCAATTTTCCTATTAGAAGACCCTAGCATAGCTGGATCCAATCCAGGCAGAGTCCAGCTCTCACCATCCCAAAGACTGTTCTCACAGATCTGGGGAAGTGCGGCTTGTGGGAAAATTGTTCACATGCTCTTCACCATGCCAGTAGACAGTTGGCTTCATTTAAAAAAGGAATCCTATGTCCACTAAAAGTAATACACAGAGAAGATACCCTGGAGCTAGAGTAGAGGGTGGGGAACCTCCCAGGTAACCTTCACCCAGAATTCTCCTTTATGTTTTAGAGAGTCTGTTTCCAAAATCTGTAAAGAAAAGACACAGCAACAAATAAAGCCCAAAGTGCAACCTTGAACTGATAAAAGCAAACATCTCCTTGAAAGCTAAAAATAGCTTGATTCTTCATTTTCCGCCTTACCCTCATTTTATCTTCTCCATTCTCTCAGACCTGTCTCACATGACCGTCCATGCAAAACAGGGGAGCAGGGAGACTCCAAAGCTCCACCCCATCCACTCCTTCCCCCAGTTTTTTCTGACAGCACTGGCAGTAGCAATTGCTGTCAGCCTGTAATTTAGACCAAACCCTTGCAAACTTGAATCAACTTTATATGAATGATTGATAGTTAGAACTGTATTTCTCCCCTATTGCCTGAGATTCTTGCAAGTTAGTATTATAATTCTAACACGTCGAATATTGTTTCTTTATCCACTCAACAGTGATGTTTGGCATCTGGCTTTATAATAAAAGGTATCAATTAGGAGTTTTCAATATGTTCAAAGTCTATATCTAATTATAGTCACTTGCTATAGGCTATCTTGTTAAAAAATCTGAGCAGAATGAGTAAGTATGCCTGACAAGTTCAATGCATTATTAAAGGTGTAATTACTTAGTTATTGCACATGTAATCCTGAGTTAATTATGTGACTTCAAAATTCATCACTTTTATGTTTATTGAACTTTGATAAGTTCACCCATATCTGATTTATTTCCATGGTCCATTTCCTTTCTTATGTCAAACTCAGTCTTGAAGGCCAATTCGTTAGAAAGTGAACAGACTTTGCAACTCTAGGCCCTTCACTGACAGCCACAGTTATCTTGATGGGAGGAGGACATCCAATATGGCCACCTCAGAGAAAGCCATGATGGAAGGAAGGTGTAGCTGATGTAAGAACACTTTCAGATGGCTGCAAGCTAATCATGCTTCATTTCTAGAATGTCAGCACACATGGCTTTTGCCACATAGTTGACCCTAGTATGAATAACATGACTTAGATATGTGCTGGTCCACTAATAAAAATATTTGTATGGGTATTAAAATTATATTAAATGTATTGGGGAAAAGGAGATTATTTCTGTGCTTGTAAATAAACAGGAATTTATTTATACATCATTTTTCATTCTTTATTACTTAATTGGGCTGGAGCGAGAGCACAGCAATTGGGCTTTCGCTTTTCACTCGGCCAACCCGTGTTCAATTCCTCCACCCCTCTCAGAGAGCCCAGCAAGCTACTGAGAGTACGGAGCCCAAACAACAGAGACTGGCAAGCTACCCGTGCGTATTGGACATGCCAAAAACAGCAACAATAAGTCTCTCAATGAGAGACGTTACTGGTGCCCGCTCAAACAGTTATTACTTAAATAAGTAATTAATTACTAAATTGGTGATTAAAGGCTGCCCCAAAAGCCCCTGTCCCTCTCGGAGCCCAGGAAGCTACCGAGAGTATCCTACCCGCACAGCAGAGCCTGGCAAGCTCAATATGCCAAAAACAGTAACAACAAAGGTCCTCATTTCCCTGATCCTGAAAGAGCCCCCAATGTGCCATCGGGCTACACAAGGGACAAATGGATATGTTACTGGCACCCGCTTGAGCAAATCTATGAACAATGGGATGACAGTGATACAACAATATCACTTAAATTATAATCATTTGGTAATATATATAAGATAACATTGAGTGGGAAAGGACAGAATATCTTGTGTACGAATACAGTAAACAAGGTACTAATCAATATATTTCATTCTTCTATTTTGTCTTCCTTATAATTTCCTAAAATTTTTCCTCCATCTTATTTTTATGTAAGAATTCAGTACAAACTGACTTGCTGTCTCTACTCCTTTAACATGAGAGAAATAAATGTAGAGGGGTGAAAAATGGCAAAACTGCAGACATTCTAGAGGAGGATATCCCATCTGGGAAGAGAATACTGATAGAGAGCTACCTGTACCTGATTCTGGTGACTGCATATAGGCTAAAGACAAGAAACAAGCTTTAGAAGGCTAAAGCTTGTAACCCAATCCCCATCTAGTGCTATGTACCAAATAAATGTATTGGTCAGCAATGCACTCCAATAGCTGTACATCCAGTGTATCAGTTCAGGAGAACAGAGGCTTCCATCAAATCGTATCTCTTACATGGACATTCATAAAGATAAAGTATCTCATAATATTGATATTATTGACAACAAATATGATTACATCAAGGATAAAACTCTGACCTCCTCCCCAGCTTGAACTTTGATGAGAAAGACCCCAGTGATGGAGATACCACTGAAGGCGATTCAACAGCACAAGACCCGAAGCAGTCCAAGAGTGAAAAGTGTGATCTACCATGCTTTTGCTCAGCAAGAGGAAAAAGAGTTGGATGTAAAACTTATAGTGAAAATGAAGGACTGGAGCGATAGCACAACGGATAGGGTATTTGCCTTGCATGTGGCCAACTCGGGTCGATTCCTCCGTCCCTCTCGGAGAGCTTGGCAAGCTACTGAGAGTATCCCGCCCACATGGCAGAACCTGGCAAGCTACCCGTGGCATATTCAATATGCAAAATACAGTAACAACAAATCTCACAATGTTACTGGTGCCCGCTCAAGCAAATCGATCAACAATGGGATGACAGTGCTACAGTGCTACAGTTAAACATTCAGAAACCAGGCAGGCAGAAGGCTTTGTGGGGGCCTTCCTGAAGCACAGTATGCCTCACATGAACCAGCAAGCCTGTGATGACTATTTACAAAGAAAGGCCGTGGTTCTGGAATACTTCACTGATTGAGGAATAAAAGAGAAGGAAAAGAAATCCAGAGGTATCTCTGCCAGGCAGAGAAGGGAAATGCAGCTCTTTGACATTAAACCAGATCAGCATCAGCAGAGGTAGAGTCTTTTTCTCCCTTTCTATGAACTCCGGAAACAATACATTCAGAATCTGTGCGGTGGGCTCAAACCAGACATGCAGCCCCAGATGATTCAGACCAAAATGTAAAAGGGAGATCTTGGTGCTATATTTTCAGTTGCAAAATCCAAAGGCCCTTCCTAGGTGGGTGTGACAGGAATCATTCTACAGGAAACAAAGCATGTTTTCAAAATCATCACCAGAGAAGACCACATGAAAGTTATCCCTAAGCTAAACTTGTGTACACTGTGGAAACAGATGAGTTCTCTTTATGGGAGCAAATTCTCATTTATGGGAGCAAATTCTAGCTTCGGAAAAGTGAACGGTCAAAGAAGTTCAAAGAAGTTCAAAGCAAAGGGAACAATAGACCTGTAAGGCTTTTCTGCCCAGGACATGTGCTTATGACCTCCTAGAATAGGAAATTCTCTAAATACTGACCTTCCAGAGAAGAGCGAGACAACCAAGTTTGGGACACAGAACACCTCTGGCCACCAGCTGTAGTCAGAGTTCAGGAAATTTCATCATCTGGGAGAAACCATGTGTGCAGCAAAGAAGCCAACAGGGAAAGGAGTATATATCCAGCTGACCTCAATTGTGTGTTCCCTACATGGGAGGAAAATGCCAGCATTAGGAAACTGGCTCACTGAATTAGTGAGATTAGGTTTTGGTGCCAGTCAGTTTTAATTATTTTTTACTTCTCTTTGACACTTTTCTCTGTTTTCTGAATGTTCTATGATGAATAAGTTGTTGATAACATAAAATAAACATGTAGGCTTAACACCTTCAAAAATTTTTAAAAGGATAAAGCTCCAAGGTCCACTTATCTTGAGGCTAAAATCTCTGGAGCCTTCTAGGAGTGGGGGCAGGCAGCCCCCCCATCCCAAAAACTGGAAGTCCCAACAGCCACACCCACACCCTCCAGCATATAAAGGATCCAGATTCACAGCTTGACAACTAATCTCAAGAGGCACCAAGTCAAAGAATCATTCCAGTTCTACAGCTCCTGGAGCATGTGGCTGCATATATGGTCTCACATCACCCTCAAATTCCATAATACTGGCAGTCCAGTAGGAGCATGCTAAATTAGATGGAAAAATATCCCAGAAGCTAAGCTCAAGAAGTGAAAACAGTAACACAGAATCCTCAATCAGCAATAAACAGCTCAGTAAATCCTCAAATATTTGAATAACACTATTGTGAGATATAGCAACTTTTACAAATTTTATCCTGTTGAACTATTGTTTAATAATCCCATTTTCCATTTTTTTGTGACAAGCAATATAAAATAAATCATTTTGTGCCTGCTAAGGGGGCAGGCTTGCAGTGGAGTGTGGTGGGGGTGAATGGGAAATTAAAAACCATGTTGGAAGGGAGGTCACACTGGTGGTCAGATTGGTGTTGGAACATTGAATGCCCGAAACAACTGTATTATGAACAACTTTGTAAATCAGAGTGTTTAAATAAAGTTAGGAAGTAAGGAATACATCCAGAACTCACAAAATAATAGCATCCACCAGTATGGAATGCTCTGTGAGTTATATTCAGAAATCTATTGACCATGCAATTCTGGGTGATGTGGGACATTGTGTCAAGTGGCTAAAAGCCAAGCATAGAAATAACAGGCCTGTAAAAGTGGTAGATTGTCAAGAGAATCTATTACTACTAAGAAACCTTAGCATGTAGTTTCATGTCAGGCAAGGAAAGACTGGGACAGAATACTCTTATAAAACCCTAGAACTTACTAAACCCCAACAATTCCTAATGACTACATGACAATTTCTGCTAGGCTCAAAAGTTAGCTTTGGCCAGCTACTTTAAATCAGAGACTGGAGATACACAGTGGGAATAGTGAAGGAAGTAGAAGCTGAAAAAATAGTGGAAACAGCATTGGTATTTCCCACTACTGTCACCTTTATCACTCTTATTCGACCAGTTACTGGTCCAATATAACCACCACTACTTCCATCAGATGACATTCCTATGTTTGATTACTCTTCACACCCACCACCACCACCTCCACTGGATTATAAAGATGAAGAAACTGGAGTAGTTAAAAAATAATGATCCATGTTTGGATGAGGATCCTCCTTGGGCTCCCAAAAATTATGTGGAGAAATGTGTGGCAATATATGACTACACAAAAGACAATGATGATGAGCTACCATTTGTGGTGGGTATAATCACTTATGTAATACACAAGAATCATGCTAGCTGTTATGAAGGAGTCTGCAACTGGGTGACTGGACTGTTTCTGGGAACTATGTGAAATTGATCATGCACCATAGTAATTAAACTTTTGCTTTAAATGTAGGTTCTTGGGCAGAAAGATAGGGCAGTGGGTCAGTGTATATGGCTGAACTTGGTTCAGTCTCTGGCATACCATAAGTTCCCCAGAGCCGTTTCAAGCATGATCTCTGAGAGCAGAGCCAGTGGTAAGCCCTGAACACTTCTGCGTGTGACCCTAAAACCATAAAAAGGAAAAAATGTAGGTTCTCGGGTTCGTATTGCTGAATCATATTGTGGAACTATTATGGTTAATAGAATTGTCTTAAAATGTGCCCATATTTTCATAACAAACTATTTTATTTGCGTAATTGAATATCTACCTGTAAGTATAAATTTTTGAGGCAGTTTCTATATTGCAACTTATGTAGATATTGTCCATAGCTGATTTTGCTTAACATACGTTAACATTTTGCTTAACATTGTTAATGTTATGAACTACCTAAATACTCTGAAGTTGTGGGGTATAATATTTAACATATCATGATTCAAATTGTACCATAACATCTTCAGTGAAGCAAGTTTACTGGTATAATGTCAAACTAATAGAGAGAGAGAGCACACAGATTAAGGCACTTTCCTTGCATGCAGTCTACCTAGTTCTATCTCTGGCACTGTGTATGATCCTTTGAGCACTGCCAAGAGTAATTCCTAATCACAGAGCCAGGAGTAGCTCATGATAAATGCTGGATGTGTTCCAAAAATGAAAAATAAAGTTTTCAAATAGAGGCTAAGATGGCCTTATTTCTCTGAAGTTTACATTATGTAGTTCTCATCTTACTAAATTTTAGTTTTCTAAGATTTCTATTAAATTGGGATTTGATCTTCAGATAATATCACTGTCACTGTCATCCCATTGCTCATCAATTTGCTTGAGAGGGCACCAGTAATGTCTCCATTGTGAGACTTGTTACTGTTTTTGGCGTACCAAATACACCACAGGTAGCTTGCCAGGCTCTGCCATGCGGATGAGATACTATTGGTAGCTGGCCAGGCTCTCCAAGAGGGACGGAGGAACTGAATCCAGGTCAGCTGCGTGCAAGGCAAATACCTACCCACTGTGCTATCACTCCAGCTTTTCAAATGATGCTAAGATAAATGATTATGAAGAAGAAGGAAAGGGAGGAAGTAGAAAATAGACAGAGATATATATGGACTGTGATAGGAACTTATTTTAAGAAAGATAATGAGAATTTTAGGGTCTCAACAATGTTTCTTGTCTTTAACCAGGCTATCGTAAACACAATGATAAGCTTTCCTAAGAAGCTGTTAACAGTCCTTTCATTAATTGAATCATTATCTGTGAGGGACACCTTAGTTCTGCCAATTTCAGCAATACCAGCAAGACTAGGGCCTTCACAAATGAGAAATACAGAGCTCAAATTTCCCCCTGACTTTCCTCTCTCTCTCTCTCTCCCTCTCTCTCTCTCTCTCTCTCTCTCTCTCTCTCTCTCAAAAAATGCCTTTAATTACTCCAGTTGTTTCTCAGATGTTGTGGTTTCTGAATCAGTCATGATTCTAGTCATCACTTCTGGGGTGTAAGGATCCCAATATGGTGCCCATACCTACTGATGTTACTCCAAATATGTCCCAGAAAATGTTGAGAAACTCAACATCGCATTCCCTTAATGCTGTAGGCAATAGTAAACATTTAATAAGCAGTCTTAGGATGCATTAAATTAAGTTACCCTTGAGAGAGACCAATGGGTTAGACTCTTATTTCTCCAATTTCTTCACATTATTTCTCATATTTATATGATGAGAAACTCCTCCAGCACCCTGAGAATGCAGTACATATACGGTACTGCTGAACATGGACAATAGGGACATTTTATCTACCAAGGGAAACCCATACAGTTAAAAGTATAGTCATTACCTAGGCGTCAAGGTAACCAAGATGATAAATCTACTTTGTTGCTGTTTGGAGGAAGAATCTTCAATTAAGTAAAATTGATTTTCTAATGATTTTTTTCTCCTGCTGGTCACTGGTGGAGTGCTTAAACCAACTTCAGCCCTGCCTTGTAAAAGAATAATTAAGTTGTTTTTGCTGCTGACAAAAGAGTTGGCCTCAAGAATGGGGAAACAACGTAATTATTTTGTTTTGGAAAAGAACAGAGAACAGAGACCCTCATGGATGGAGAAATTCTTCAACTGACACAAACTTAGAAGACCCTTTGGTTGGTGAGGTGGAACTCTCTGGATACTGAGTTCTTTCATGACCTGAGTCTGGTGGTGTATGAGTTCTGTGTATGAGCAATCCAAATGCTCTCCAAAAAATTAAGACAAAGGTATCGGGATAAATAGAGCTTAGCAAAGCAAGGAGATGATAAAAGTTTATATACATATACATATATATATATGAGTCATAATGAGCCATTTCCTACCCTTCCTCCAAAAGGAAAATGGTCATTGTTTCTCAGGAAACAACTAAGATGTTGATAGTATTTAATGGATTGAGAAGAAAACTGAATGGGAAATCCAGAGATGCAAACTATATCTACATTTTATAAGACATATCACTGCCCATGAGTATTAATTTAGCTATAGAAACTTGCAGTGGGTGTTGATAGATAGAGAGACTTGAGATGATTGGTGTTGAATTTGATAGAAAATAAGAAATACAGAGACAAGGAATAAAGATATGAAGTGAACTTCCTCTACCTTGCAATTAGTGGAATGTTCAGGAGATAGGTTGAGATATGGGTTGTATGTTTCTGTCCCTACAAATCTATTTGCCAAAATCTTAATCCTGTAGTTGTATTTGCAGGAGATAATAATTAAAGTGAAATTAGGTCACAGGATGAGATCCTAATTCAATAAATTAATGTATGAGACACCAGAAAGCATACTTTTTCTTGTGCATACAAAAAGAAAAGATCCGATGGTGTCCAAAGAGATGACTGAAAGCCATGAGAACTCTAAATAAAATGAAGTCAACTGGGACTTTATCTTGAACTTCTCTCTAACAGACCTGTGAAAACATAAATGTTCATGTTCTCATCAAGTCTCTGCTTTTGTTGTAGTGACCTTAGTTCACCAGTAGAGCAATGAATATCAAGAAATTTGTTAGTCATGCTGTGAGATCTCACTCGCATTTTGAGGCAATTATGGGAAAAATTTAAATTGTTTGGCTATTGTTTTTGAGTGTTAAAATATATCCCCGAGCCTTCCTTTTTGCTGTATTTATTTATTTTTTTATCCATGTTTTTCATTGTTCATGGATATTTGCCATGCTAGGAAAAAATACTTTTTGTATAAGGTCTTTTTCATAAACCTACTACTGTGGTCAAGACTTTGTATCTTCTATAGAGGATTCTACCTTATGCCTCAAACACAGCTTCCTTGTTCCTGTATTCCAGCTTTCAGGCACACACATTTCTTTTCTCCTGGTTGGGACACTAACCCTAGCTCTTCTCTAGTTTTCTATCCAAATATTCACTTCATTTCAGTTATTCTACTGAATGACCAAAGGTTTTATTACCTTTGATAATTCTATTGGTAGTAAACAAATACAGTATAAAATGTCACCCTTCTCTACTCATTCTTCAATTTCACTACAAATGCCACATCTTTTAATAGTCTTTCCATGATCCTCTCTATCTAAATCAGTTCATATAAGCTCTGCAGAACAACTTATTTATTCTCCTCCCATAGAGTTCTAGTCTTGTCCTTCACACAAAAAGAATCATCATTTATGATCTAACTTGTTAATTTATTAAATGAGTTTTTTCTCTTGTATAGGAAAAAGCCAATGATTGTTCTGTACACTATGCCTAGAAGCTTGTCTGACACACAAAAGCAATATATCATTATATATGCATAATTAATAAATACCAGATGTATAGATATTAAAAGAGATATGATTTATACCAATAAATATTGTATAGATAGGTTTGATATATTCTAGTCGATGGATATTAATACAGAGGTAAAAATACTTATAAATAAGTTTGGAAAAGAAAGTACCATTACTTCTGTCATGAAGTTCACAATCTCATACAGATTATAGACTTGTCAATAGATCATTACATGATAACTGAAATAGAAAACATAAATACAGGGTGTGGGGGATATACCCTAATACTACTACTTAATCAGAAAAGTACATGTTCTCTAGATTAATCGTAGAGGTATAAGGATCTTGACTCACTGCT
Source organism: Sorex araneus (assembly GCF_027595985.1). NCBI lineage: Eukaryota > Metazoa > Chordata > Mammalia > Eulipotyphla > Soricidae > Sorex > Sorex araneus. The sequence goes on along the minus strand of NC_073306.1, from coordinate 122,775,433 downwards.
GCCATATGTCAGCCATTATCATCTAATGATAATGAATAAGGACTGGTGGAAGCCACAGACCTCCTCTCTGTCTCTAAAGAAACCTTGTCCAGACTTGCAAAAAGAAAAGCTTCTTTGGTACAGTCTCTATAGAATGATTTTTTCTGTCCCATTCCTTAAGTCAAAGTCATCACACTGAATTATACCTGTGGGTTCTATTTTGAGAAAGATATAGTGCACATGACCAAAGAACCAATGCTTCCATAATTTACCAAGTAGAAATATGAGGGAGGGTAACAGAGGAAGAAAATGACTTCTGAAAAGAGTATTACTACTACCACCGCTGCCATCATGAGCACCATCATTACTCATATTTCTACTACCACCAATAGTACCACCACTATCATTACCACCACTACTGTTCTGATATCATTACTCCGACTAATACCATAAATATTACCACTACTATTATTGCTGATATTCCTGTTATTATCAGCACTATTATCTTTACTAGTATTAAACCACCACTATTACTACTTCTACTACTTGTCACTTGTATCACTTGTCATCACTTGTCATGCCGTTGATCTTTGATTTGCTCAAGCGGGCGCCAGTAACATCTCCATTCATCCCTATCACGTGCTAGTGTAGCCCAATGGTATCTGCTCAATCCAGGAACAGGAAGAGCCTGAAACTGTTCATTCAGGGTTTTGGTGAAAAGTCTGACCATCTCATAGGTGGGCGGTCATGCAGTCATTTGACGTCCTGTGGAATCCAGTCGGTTACAACTCTAGTCCAATAGTCGTCTCTAAATTGCATTACATGTCCAGCCCATCTGATTTTCGATGCCTTGGCAAACGAGACAGCATCCCTGATTCTTGATCATCCAGGGAGGTCTGAACTCTAGGTTCCTTCTCTCACATGAGTGAAACGTGATACTCCAAGCATAGCTCTTTTAATTCCTCTTTGGGATACCCGATTAGCATTCTCATCCTGTTTTCGTAGGGCCCAGGTCTCTGAGGCATATGTTAGTGCAAGAAGAACAGTGGAGTCAAAAAGATGTGCCCAGAGTCGGAGGTTCTTCATCCTCTTAACCACTTCTCCGATGCTCTTGAAGGTGTTCCATGCTGCTCTCTTCCTCCTGTGCAGTTCTGGCACCAAGTCATTCCTCATGTTGAGTTCTCAACCCAGGTACACATAGCTGCTGCATTTGGAGATGTTCGTTCCATTGAGAGCAAATGGAATGTCAGGGACTAGTTCATTTTTCATGAACATTGTTTTGGTGAGATTCAGCTGCAGTCCGACCTTTCCACACTCACGGTCAAAGTTGGCCAGCATTTGTGCCGTTTGGCTAATGTTTGGTGTTATGAGAACGATGTCATCAGTGAAGCAGAGGTGGTGCAGTTGCTGACCGTCTTAAATAGACTTTCACTACTACTATTATCAAACATTTATAAATTGATAAATTCAGCATTTATCTTTTTTTGTGGCCAGCAATCAAATGGATTCAAATATGATCCATGGCATATCATGGCATCCCATGATCAACAACTTCTGAATCCTACTTAACAGACCAATAGGCCGTACAAATTAGACTCAAGAAGTTCAACTTAGATTTTCAAAATCAAGTCACTAATAAATCTCTAAGCCAGACTCAAGTCAGGGTCAGCCTGGCCCTAAGCTCTTATCCTAAACCATGTTTGTCACTTGCAGTGCACTATATTGTTTCATTAAACTTTTATTTTTTTTGTTTTTATTTTTGTTTTTTTTTTTAAATTCTTTTATTAATTCACCATGTGGAAAGTTACAAAGCGTTCAGGTTAAAGTCTCAGTTATACAATGCTCAAACACCCATCCCTTCACCAGTGCACATATTCCACCACCAAGAATCACGATATACCTCCCCCCTTCCCCCCACCTCCCCAGCCCCCCACCCCGCATGTGTAACTGGTAAATTTCACTTTACTTTCACTTTACTTTGGTTACATTCAATATTTAAACAAAAAAAATTCACTATTATTGATTTGGAGTTTCTCCCCCCTAAAGTCGATCTGTTGAAAAGAAAGCATTTGGTAATTTGTTTTCCATTGCTGAGAATGAAGAGATATGAGGTCAGGAGGCCGCACTAGCAGCAGCATAGTTTTGGATTTCTGTATTTTAGTATTTTAGTAACTAAGTCTAGAGAAATGTCTGCCAGGAATCGCAACATTGTAAGGTTGTACCTCTCAGCTACTTCATATTCCACATATGAATGCGATCTTTCTGTCTGTCTCTTTCTTTCTGACTCATTTCACTCAGCATGATACTTTCCATGTTGATCCACTTATATGCAAATTTCATGACTTCATGTTTTCTGACAGCTACATAGTATTCCATTGTGTAAATATACCAGAGTTTCTTTAGCCAATCATCTGTTTTCGGGCACTCTGGTTTTTTCCATATTGTGGCTATTGTAAACAGAGCGGCAATGAACATGGAAATGCAAATGTCATCTCTACTATACCTTTTTGCCTCTCCGGGATATATTCCCAGGAGTGGTATTGCTGGGTCAAATGGGAGCTCAATTTCTAACTTTTTGAGAATCGTCCATATTGTTTTCCAAAAGGGCTGAACCAGTCGGCATTCCCACCAGCAGTGAAGGAGAGTCCCTTTCTCCCCACATCCACGCCAACACCGGTTGCTTTTGTTTTTTGGGATGTGGGCCAGTCTCTGTGGTGTGAGATGATATCTCATTGTTGTTTTGATCTGCATCTCCCTGATAATTAGTGATGTTGAACATTTTCTCATGTGCCTCTCAGCCATTCGGATTTCTTCTTTGGAAAAGTTTCTGTTCATTTCATCACCCCATTTTTTGATTGGGTTGGCAGTTTTCTTCTTGTGGAGTTCAACCAGTGCATTGTATACCCTTGTTATCAACCCTTTATCGGATGGGTACTGCATAAATATCCTTTCCCATTCTGTAGATTGTCTTTGTATTTTGGTCACTGTTTCTTTTTTTTTTTTAATTTATTTTATTGAATCACCAAGTGGAAAGTTACAAAGTTCTCAGGCTTATATCTCAGTTACACAATGCTCAAACACCCATCCCTTCACCAGTGCCCATATTCCACCACCAATAAAAACAAAAACAAAAGCAAAAACAAAACAAACAAACAAACAAACAAAAAAGTATACATCCCACCCCTCACCCCCCAACTCACCCCATACGTGAGTGATAATTTCACTTCCTTTTCTCTTTAACTTGATTACATTCCAGATTTCAACACATAACTCACTATTGTTGTTAGAGTTTCAAAACAGACTCACTATTTTTGTTGGAATTTATCCCCTAAGAATACAGCTCTATTAACAGGGAAATATTTGATAATAAGTTTTCCACTGATGAGAATGAAGAGATAAAATGTCGCGCGGCCGCAGTAGCAGCCGCGCGGTTTACAATTTCTGTATTATAGTAATTAAGTCCGCAAAGATTTAGGTTTGAAAATGAATCATTTCCTTTCCTGGAACAGCATGTAGCCAAAGTTAGTTCACAGTCTCCATACATGGGTGCAAGCACTTGTTGGAATCCCAATTCCTAAAGCTGTCTCTGGTTCCTGCTCATTCCACATCCACCGGCTCTGCAGAGGCATGGGCACCCGGGCCGAAAACCCGGCCGGCCGGAGCCGAGCACCGGCCCCGGCTGGGACTGGCCCTGTATCCCGCGGCTGTTTCAAGTTCAAAGCACACATTTTTTTTTTTCGCGCCACAAGTTCATACCTTCTCAACGGACCCACAAAATGTTGGACACCACGCCTTCTCCCGGAGGGGAGAGAGACCAAGAAGGAAGGTTATTTCCTCCGTTAGCTGGCGTGGGGCAAAAGCTTAGTTCACAGTCTCCATACATGGGTGCAGGCACTTGCTGGAACCCCAATTCCTAAAGCTGTCTCTGGTTCCCGCTCGTTCCACATCCACCGGCTCTGCAGAGGCATGGGCACCCAGGCCGAAAACCCGGCCGGCCGGAGCCGAGCACCGGCCCCGGCTCTGGTCACTGTTTCTTTTGAGTTGCAGAAGCTTCTTAGTTTGAGATAGTCCCATTTATTTATCTTTGTTTTCACTTGCTTGGCCAGTGGCGTGTCAGCTTTGAAGATACCTTTGGCTTCAATGTCATGGAGGGTTTTGCCGACCTTATCTTCAATGTACCTTAGGGATTCTGGTCTGATGTTGAGGTCTTTAATCCATTTTGATCTTATTTTTGTACATGGTGATAGATGGAGGTCTAAGCCCATTTTTTTGCATGTAGCTGTCCAGTTTTGCCAGCACAATTTGTTAAACATGCTTTCGTTGCTCCACTTCACATTTCTTGCTCCCTTATCAAAGATTAGATGATCATATATTTGGGGGTGTCATTAAACTTTTAAAACAACCCCCTGAGTTTCTCAACTCTGTTTCTGAGAGAACTAAGTCTTGGAAAGGTGGTAGATTGGTCCACAACATGATCTATCCCTGTAAATGAGTGGCTGTGCAGTACAAAGAGGCAAAACTAATGGATGTCTGGGAAAGGATAGAAAAAGCACTATCTTTAAGAGCCAATGTCCTGTTCTTTATATCAATAGAGTGTGAAAATAATTTGGAAAATGCTTTCATTATCAGGGATGAATTAACTAGAAAGTTCAAAATTGCTTTCTGTTTGCATCTGATTCTAGCAACAACTTCCAATGGTATTTCACATGGAAAAATACAAAATTCTAAAGAATAAAATGAAAATTGTTTATAACTCCACTCACAGAAGCAAACATTCCTAATTTCTCAAGGAGTTCAGTTTATGTGTTATATCTTTCAGTGTATATGCATATCTATTGTGTATTGCTAATAATAACTACTATGCTTTCTATATTTTTAACCATATAGTCTCTTTCTCTCTCTCTCATTTCTCCATTTCCCTTAAGAGATTTAAAAAAATTAGTTATGTTTTATTTAGGATTTTTGTATTTCTATTTGCTACAAAATAACATTTTAATTTACCTAAACCTTATTAAGGTTAATTATGTAAAGAAATACTTTATTCTAAGAACTTTCTATTTTAAGAGTATGTTGTTATTAAATTAAATTTAGCTATCTTTCATAACCGAGCCACCACCTGCCCTAGAAAGAACCTCATTTTATTCTCCTACTCTCTTACCATGCAAAAGGCATTATCTGTGCTGAAACTTGACCGTGTAGGGTAGCAAAGGTTAATTCAGGGAGAAGCCATTGAAGCAATATTCTAGAATATGGAGTGAACATGTGGGTCTAGAAACCACAAGGACCCATGGGGATCAGGGTTGAATATGTCTGCCTGCAGTTGAGTGAAAATGACTTGATGGAGCCAGATGGAAGAAATTTTAAATGCCAGACAAAGGAGAACCAGGGCTTGTTACCCTTTCCATATCCAAGAGTCACAAGAGAATTTTCTTTTTAAAGAGGGGCCTGAACAGAAAATGGCCTTCAGAAGAATATGTTTGTCTGAGTGCCAGAAGAAATGAGCACAGGAGTTGGAGTGCTGGAAGCACATTCAGGGTCCAGCTGCACAGCTCTATGATACAGCTCCTGGAAAGCTACAGTGATGGCTGTCAAGCTTTCCTGAGGAAGGAGAGAGAAATGGAGAGGATGAGCCGTCAGAGGGGAAGGTACTGAAGCAATTGAGTGTCTGGGCATCTGGGCTTCAGGCCGTGCTGGGACAGGCCGTGCTGCAACACTCCACGCTGCTCAGAGGTTCTCAGAGTGCTCCCCTGTCCCCGTGCACTTCTCACACCATTTTCATCCACTCTATCATTTCTGGCCAATGGTCTGCCCATCCCAGAGGAAGTCCTGCAGAGCTGCTGTCCTCTTTGCATCCATCCAGCCCCAAATCACAGGGACAGCTCTGGAGCAGACACTTCTCACTAGGCTCAGTTTTCTAGAGACTCTCAGGGCCAGACGAGGCCCCAAAGCAAGATCACTCTGCACACAAATGGGACAGAATCAGAGCAAAGAATGTGGACTGTAGCCAAGAAGTTAACGCCAGAGCTCAGAAAGAATCATGTCTGCTTAGGGAGATGTCCTGCTTGGGCTTCCTTCAGAGCAGATCTAGAAACAAAGTCAGTTTGGGAGTGGAGGTATCAGGAAGTGCCAATATAGGGTTGGGGCCATCACTAGGGATGGAGGTTAAGGGTCTTCAACATGCCTATCTCCACTCTCTGTGATCACCAGAGCAGCTTGGGCGAAACGGGGGATGCTGGTGGAATTCTGGGGCCAAGGTCCCACGCAGGGAAGGCCCTGGGAGTTTGGGGGACAGTACTGTCAGCATCCGCCACCATGGGTAGCATTGGAAATAGGAGGTGAAACAGGAAAACAGGAGAGAACACCCAGAGCAGCAGCTGGGTCCAAGGCATGTGAGATGTGACTTGTGGACAAGATCAATGATGTGATAGTGTGGGCTCCTGGTGACTGCCAAGGTCTTTGCCATGGTGATGTGACATGTCACCTAGGATAATGAGAACTACCTTTAGACCCAACCCAAGCACCTGCTCTGAACCCTCCCAGATGTGAGATTCAGGCCACTGTTTCACTAAGGTGCTTTCAGAGTGGAAACCCCAATCTCTTCTCTTCATGACATAACTTTGCACAAGACCTTATGAAAGTGGAGGAGCAGGCACCAAGAAACAGTGACTTGTGGTAAATAAATGCTCATTGATTGTGTGAACCACTGTGTGTCATCGACTCGGTCCCCCTGACACGTGCGAGTGCTTGTAACATATCAATAAATAAGATGCCCATCTGCACCTCACTAATGTCCTCATTTTGAGATTGAATTATTTAGTCTTTCAGGGACAAGAGTCTTAATCTTGAACCAGTGTTGGAAGGCGGAAGGCAGCACTTGGCCTCATGATTTCCCTGAGAAAGAGAAGGGAAATTAGAAGAGGTAAGAAAACCCCAGTGATTAGGCCTACTTTTCCACATTTTGCTCAAAGATGGGACTCTAGAGGGTTAGACTTCCCTGAAAAGGTAGGGAGGAGAAAATGTTCTCTGAACAGCTGTGGACTGTGTGAGATGCAAGAACATGTGTCAATTTAGGCCACCCACAGTCCAGAGCAGAGTAAGACCAGGAACCCCAAGCACCTGAGTTGGCAGAGGCCAGAGCTATGGGATCCCAGGCTTATCCCTAGCCCCACTAAAACAAACCTGGAGTTTCAGTTCCTTTCAGTAGGTGAATGGGAGGAGAGATATGGAAGTGTAATAGAAAATTATGTGTGCGCAAATTTTATTTCTGCTACAAAAAAAATGTTATTGAATCCCACCTTTTCACTCTGTAGCCTGGTCTCTGGAACCACTCAAGCAACGAGGATAACCGCAGGTATTTCTTTTAATTACTGCTGTGCTACCTTGCTGCCCGACCCAACTGCAAGCTTTCAGCTACTCCAAGCAAAGCCAATCTAATGATTTCGATTAAATCCTGGCCTCTTCCCAACTGCACACAAATTAAAAGCATTACTGGGGGATCCTAGCTCAGTTCTTGGAAGTGTTATTTTATAAAGAAGAAGGTTGCTAAAGGCTTGTTGGCATTTCCAAAGCCATGGGAGAGTATTAACCCCTTGTGCAAGATAGATATTTTTCCCCTCCCAATTCTGTAGATGCCTAAAAACAAAAGAATAATAATAACAGCAAAACTATTTCCTGAAAGTATTCTTTGAATAGATTTGTGATTTGGAGAGGACCAATGGATGTTATGAAATCCCTCTACTATTATCCTGCGCCCTCCCCCTCCCCCCGACCCTTACATAGTCACTCTTTCCTCGCCAAGATCCCATTTTTATTAATCATATCTCAGGATTGTTTTCATAGGGAATTGTCTAGCCCTTTGCTCTATTTCTTTATACTCAGTGTATGGGAACTTATGCCACCATTTCTTTATAAACTCATCTGCAGCTGTGTACAGGTTTCCAGGTATTGGCTGTTGTAAATAGCCTTGCCATTGACATAGGCATGCCTATGTCCTTCAGGATGAATGTTTTTGTGTTCCTGAAGTAGATGTCCAGGAGTGGAACTGCAGGGTCAGATGGAATATCTAGTCTTATTTCTAGATTAAGAAACTCTAATTTCTTGAGAACTCTCTGAAGGATCTTCCTAATAGACTGAATCAAACAACAGTTCACCAGAAATAATTGAGTCCCTCTTTTTTTCACATCCCCTCCGGTTCTTATTATTTCTAGACATCTTGATATTTTCGCCATTCTGGATTATAAAGTGATACCTCATTGTCATTTTGATTTTAATTTCCCTGATAATCAGCAATGCTGAGCTTTTATTTCCCCACATGACTGTTGATCATCTATGCTTTCCTTTAGGTAGTGTCTGTCCATTTCCTATCCCCATTTTCCAGTTTGGCTTATTTAGTAATTTTATTGTTGTTGTTGTTGTTATTGAGCTTTGAGAGTATTATATCTATATATATATCATTGATATTAGCTCTTTGTCTGATGTGTGATGTGTGACTGTGTTCTCCCAGTCAATTCTTTTTAATTTTAGTCCTCCTTTCTTTTGCAAGTGCAGGCTTTTTTATTTAGTTTGATTTAGCTCCATTAGTTTATTTATGCATGTTTTCTTTGTCAAAGAGGTCATATTACTGTGTCGGGGACTAGATATATCAATAAAAAAGATGAACAGGAGTGGTTTATGGGACCTCTAAACCCAGAATGTTGGCACCTCACAAGTGCAACTGCAACTTTCTCTCCTGGAAGAACTCCCTTTGAGAGAGTCCCTTTTTTCCACATTGGGACAAAAATTGTTTGTCCCAGTAAACTAAAGCCTTTGGATGTGTATAAATCTAGCCTGGGTAGACTAAGATAGTTATCCATTTGACCAAATAATGTTATTGTCCTTCTACTGATTACTAGTCCTAAGCAATAAATACTGTACATGGAGGACAGCCAGGGTGCTCAGTGTCTGAGGCTATTATCCCTACCATCTCGTGCTTTTTTCTCTTATTTCTGTCTCTTTCCTTAATCTTGGGTGGGCTCCTAAATCAAGCTTGTTCACCTGGGGGCAGTGCCCAACATCACTGAAGGCTCCTCTGAAGTCAAGATATTAGAGATATCCGACTATATTTTTATCACTATGCTTTATAGAAATAAGTCTAATGTCAAGATCTTGAATCCATTATGAATTAACAGTTGTTTATGATATAGGATAGCAGTCTAATTCCTTTTTATCTTTTAGCTTGTGGCTAATAAGTTTCCCAGCACCGTTTGTTGAAGGACATTCCTTGCTCTACTTCACACACTTAAAACTTTGTCTAACTGACTACCCATACATCTGAGTTTTATCTCTGGGTTCTCAATTCTTTTCCATTCTTCTGAGAGTATGTCTTTGTTCAAGTACCATGAAGTTTTGATTATTACAGCTTTGTAGTAAAAATTAAAGTCTGTGAATGCAATGCCTCCCATCATTTTCCTTAGGATTGTTTTGGCTATTTAGGTGTTTTTGGTTGCTATTGTTCTACACACATTTTAGTATTTGTTCTATGACCTTGAAAAAGCCATGGGGATGTTTTTGGGAATTGCATTGCATCTGTTATGATGAGCTCTCAAATAGCAAGAAATTAATTCCGCCAGAACTTTGGGAACAATCCCAAACTCTTGTTTTATCTAAAACTAAAAAAAATGTTTCTCTGGTCACTTTATGGAAGAAAATTATTTGTCACCATTTCCCAGGGTAAGTGTCTTATTTTTTCAGAGACTTCACTAATGAGGTTGTCTCTGGGTCTGTCTAGAGAAGATTATCACTGGGTCTGATCTAGAGAAATCTAGACTCCTTTTCAAGTTCTGCTCTTCAAAGACTGAGCTGATGTCATATATTCTAAGTTACCTTTTGTGCAACAAAGTTGACAAGAGATGGGCTGGGTTCCAAAACACACCTTAGGAAAGGAGAGACCAAGCCCCACATGTCAGCCTAGAGGAAGCCACACCTCACAGATGGGGGGGAAGGGCATGGAGGTGCTGGAAGTCTGCTTAGGACCACACCTCTCATAGATAGCAAAATAGGAAACCAAGTCTAAATTTTACTCTCTCTCCAATCCCACTTTCTCTCTGACAGTCACTTCTCAGCAAGTTGCCATGTTTTATTTTATTAATAGTAGGATATCCCAGGAGACTGGTTCCTTTAGGAAGCAAGAATGGGTGTCTGCCATCTTCTTCCTATTCTTCACAAATTTGAAGTATAGAGAGGCCACAGAGGCAGATGATAACAATAAAATCTTTAAGAAATTAATTATGGAGATTATACCTTCATATCACTGTATCACTGTCATCCTGTTGTTCATCGATTTGCTCAAGCAGGCACCAGTAACATTTCCATTCATCCCAGCCCTAAGATTTTAGCAGCCTCTCATCTTTCCCGAGATTGAAGGCTCTCTCAGGGTCAAAGGAATGAGACCTGTTATTGTTACTGTATTTAGCATATCAAATACACCACACCATGGGGAGCTTGCCAGTCTCTTCCCTGTGGGTGGGATACTCTCAGTAGCTTGCCCGGCTCTCTCTGAGAGGGACAGACCATGACTATCAGAGAATACAAGAAAGTATGTTAAAACCAAACACGTGTGCTGCTTTAGGCACATCAGTGGACTAGACTATAAGAGGTTGCATGGCTGCAAGCAGCCGAGAGCTTCCAGGAGCTTTGTTTTATACAGTCTCTGTATCTTGGCTGTTGATGGGATTACATGTTGGGGGGTGGAGTGGGGAAGTTTCTGGGTGTGACTGCCAAGCTACTGGAAAATGGGGGCATCTGGTGGAGGAGGTCCAGTCCCAATATGAGCAGGCTTGGAGATCTCAGTCCCAGGTCCCCGCATGCTTGGGTTCCTCTGCCGGTTCCTTCATGCTTGAGGCTCGTCTGAGTGTGTGGAGAGTGTCCTTGAGCATGGCTGTGGCTGGGTTCCAGAGGTTTTGGGCTGCTAGGGCTCTTCTTGGGATGGGGAGGGAAACGCAACTCAGCCCCCTCCGAGGGGCCCAGATGAAGAAAGCCTGGCACGAAGGTAGGAGATTCTGCATCCTTCATATAGTAATGTTATTTGTGCAGACAATAAACCCCTGCCTTCTTGGATGATTCTGGTTCTGCTTCTGCAAAGATAACTTTTAGTATCTCAGGTAAAGAGACTGAGGCACTGTCAGGAGACTTAGCCCCCCTCTAACAAGACCAGCAATTTCATGTTGAGTTTCTCTTGTGGATCCTATTGCAAGGAATAGAAGGATATCCCGGGACTTCACAAGAAGACTGATTCATTACTACCTATAGTATGAGAGGAAAAGAGATACCTAGATAAGTCAAAACTTTTAGAAAAGATCCTAACATTCTCCTCCTCTGTTCCCTGCCCACCCAGGACACCATATCTCACGTGCATCCATATATATTTTCCAGGAACCTCCTTTATGGGTGGTAATCATCATAAAAACCCATTCATTCTTTCTTTAATTCACTGCTTCTTTCACCAACTATTTATTAGGCATAAATTTGTGCTAGGCACCATTTATTGAAGCATAAACAGAAAGACTTTAGCCTTCCTGCATCATACCTGGTGGTGAGATTTCAGGGGTGAGTCTCAGAGGTTTCACATATGAGCACAGCAGGAGGGAGTGGAAAAGCTACTCATGGTCAGAGGAAGAAAAGAAGGGCTACCAAGCACAGAAGACCTGAAGAGAAGTAAGTTGCAGGCACTGGAGAGATAATGTATTGGGTAAGGCACTTGCCTTGCATGCAGTCAGCCTACATTCAGTCACCGGTGCTCCATACGGCTCCTTGAGCCCCACAAGAATTCCTAAGCGCAGAGCCAGGAGTATTCCCCGAGCATTGTGGGGTGTGGTTCAAACACAAACAGAAAAGAAATGTAAAAGTGAGTTATAAAGGTGAATTCCTTCAGGGACAAGACAGAGTGAGCGACTCTGATTTCATGTGGGAGCTTTAACTCCTGCTCTGCTGATGGGCTGTTAGATTGGTGCAGGTAAGGTCTCTTCTGTTGTTCATGCTCACCCCTAATTATTAGAGCTGCAGTGCTATCATATGGACTGTTACAGGAAAGGCATAAAGTACATATGCCTGATTGAAGAACACATTCGCTAATATGAAGGAGGAAGTGAGTCTCCATAAGGCTTCTGGGAAGAGTCATGGGGTTGCACACAGATGTTCTATGGCATAGAGACTGATCTTGGAGCAGGGTGGGGGTGAGGATCCTATGTCCCAGGAACAGTCCCAGGGAGCCCAGAGCCTGGGAAAGTCCCTCTGTCTCTAACAAAAATGCCAGCCCCATGTGGAAAACTCAGATGGCTGCCTCAACAATAAACCATCATTCCAGAGAGAGCAGGTGGTCTTTTCCTGTTCAGGTGTTTCCCAGAGCAGAATTGGACATGTTACAAACCAGGGGGTCATCTGACCCTGTGGGCCGCTGATGCAGCAGGCAATGACAGCATACGTCTAACACAGTTTCAAATGCATAGAACGCAACTCCACAGTGCCACCTCTAACCAGTAAATTAATACAGCACAGAATAAAACGTTTATGCTCGATGCTGGCAAGGGGGTGATGAAGCTCATTAATTTCTAGTTGGCAGTCTCGATTTTGGCAACCCTGTTTCAGAAAAAAAAAAACAACAACTTGGCAGCAGTGATCCAGAACAATAAAACAAGTTACTACATTTAACTCGGAGATAATTCTGGGAATATACGCAAAGTACAGCTCGTACACAGAGAAAAGCTCTATGTTTGAAGATTATATAGATTTATATCATATATTACATAATGCCAGCATTATTTATAGCAGTGAAAGGGATTCTTCCAGACAGCTATCCAAATATTAAATAGTAGAGACATGTCTCCTTTCATATATATATATATATTTGTGTATGAATATGTGTGAATATTTATATGAATCTCTATATATAACTATATCTCGCTCTCTATATATATGTGTATGGAGAGAGAGAAAGAGAGATGGACTCCCTCTTTCTCTATATGTGTGCATATGAAGAGAGAGGAGAGAGAGAGAGAGAGAGAGAGAGAGAGAGAGAGAGAGAGAGAGTAGATCCCCAAAGTGCTCAGTATAGCCTGCCTAGGCTCTCGAAAAAAGTGACTTTAAGAGAACATAGGTAAAATGAATACAATTTTACCATAGGCTAATGAATACAAGGGCATTTTGACAGCATATTTTCAGTCTCCAAAATATCACCAAACTTCTAAGAGGCAAAATGCTCCAAAATTGATCTCCTTTAATACACACTTGCCCACATGAAGCATATAATGTGTCTCCAAAGAAAATAGATGGTGGCTGTTATTTGAGTCATGATTCCTACTGCTTAACGACCCTCACCTCTGCTTTCAGGATTCTCATTGACCCCTACCACTTCTCTGCTCTGTCTTACATCACCCCTTACCCCACATTGATGCATTTGTATTTTACCTGAAGCTAGGAGAATAACTCTCACAAAGGACCTTCTGAGAAAGGGTCCGCCAGGACTGTGGACTCTGGGATATGGAAGCTAAGGCCTCAAGCTCTGTGCAGGGCTGAAAACAGCCAGTGTGACAAGCCTCCCTGTCCTGGAAGGCTCTCTGTCGCTGAAGATTGATTACATGCAAACAGTTTTCGTAGCAATCGGCACGCATTTTAGCAAAATCCAAAGCAGCCCAAATCATGCTAATTGTTTTAGAGCACAAGCTACACTTTCTTGGTGACCTCATGACCCACAAACCCCCATGGTGGATTTGAGCTATGCGTGGCTTTTTTGTCACACAAATCCTAGGACTTACTTATACAGAACAGGAGAAGAAATTCCAATGTTTTCAATATCCAGGCATCAAACAGCTTTCAAGTAAGAGTGATCTTTTATTTATCCATTCAGTTCATTCAATAGAAACTGAATGAGCACCTTCCTCCTCTGGCCCTGGCATAGTAATGGACATCTAGGGCAGGGGTGGTGGGGGGAGAGGAAAAAATTAAATAGTCTGTGCTTTTCTGGGGTGCACCATCTGGTTGGAAGAAACAAGCATTTCAAAAATGGATGAAGAAGACATAATCTTAGACAGAGGTAAGGGCAATAAAATTTTATTAGCATTGAACAGTTTTCTGAATAATCAGGGTCGCCAGAAACATTCCCCAAAGTAGGGTTACCTGATGAGCCTGAAAGAAGGGCGAGGCTCACCAGTGAAAGAGAAGGATAGTGGTTTCTAGAAATAAGAAGGCAGGCATCTGGATTCCAACAAGTGCATTGCTGACTAACCAGGAAAGTGTGTTAAAGAGTTAGTTTGATCCAATGCTCTTGATGGGGACAGGAAACAACATCATCAAAGTGGAATTTTCGATCAGCTTTGCGTTTTAGTTAAATAATGGCTCTGGCTGCTTAGCAGAGGATGGATCTAGGGGACAGGGCAGCTGTGACAATGAGCACAAAGAAGAGTCAGCTACCCTGCATAGGCTCAGAAATGGGAGCTCATAGCAGGATAGGATTTGGACAGATCCAGCAAAACAGCTGGAGCCAAGAAGTTAGAAGAACCCAAGCTGATCAGGGTCTGGTAATGAAAAGAGTTGAATAAAGGAGGGTCTGTCTCCATAGAGTAGAATTTATCTTTCCAGCAGCCTTGCCTGGACTGCTCTTTCATTAGATAAGAATGGTAGCTTCTAGATGATGGATTATGAACTTCAAACATTTGGGGAGAAAACTCCAAAATACTGGTCCTAAATGACAGAGACCTAAGAGGAACTTATGGAGGTAACATAGCCTCCACACCATCAAAAGCACTGGTTCAGATGTACTGGGAAAGAGAGGTGGAGTGGAAGGGATAGACTCCGGAGGGAAAGAATGGTCGAGCATCTCAAAGGACAGCAGCACAGTGAGCTGCAAGTGAGTCTGCAAGTGGGGCCCCTGTTCTTCATTGGGAACAGAAGATTCCAAGAACTCGGGCCCTGTCCTTGGCCCTGTTGATGGCCACCTGAGCTGGCCTTCAGAGGTGAATCTAGCCATGTCAGTCAATCCGAGGGGTAGAACCACAGTGGTCCTATGACCAGCCTCCTGCTGGCTTTGCACCAGACATTATTAGTCCGAGGGCCAGCATTGGGTCATCCTGCCCAGGGTCCTCTGAGTCACTAAAGAGGCATCAGCTTCCAGCGCAGAAGCCTTAGTGAGGGGCTCTAGGGGATTGTAAAGAACAAACCAACACACTAGTTCCAGCATTAACAAGGCTGCAGAAAGCTGGGGAAAGGTCAACTCCAGCTCTTGTCTCCCAACAGAGGAAACTCATCCTGGCCATTACAAACAGAGCCCCAGGGGCTGCTCAAAGTCAAAGCCAGCCACAGTGCTTCTACCAGTCCCCAGTGACCCCCAGACTGGCAGCAACCCTAGGCCTTGAGAACAATGGGAACCGAGCTGCTTCGCTAGTGCAGTGCACAGAAGTCAGCCCCAAATATCCAGTCCTTTCACACCTTCAAAGACACAACCTCTGCAGCTTCAGCAGGACACCGGCTTCCCTCTAAGCCTAGACCCCAGCAAGACCATGGGAAAAACATAATACAGATTAAAAACCTTAATTCAAATATCACTATAGCCTAGTGCTGGCTCCTTGAAGGGCAGGGACGCTTGAGAAGGGTTTTGTTTAAAAGAGACAGGTGTCTGGGTGGCAGCTGGCGGAGGGTCAATGTGAGGCTGGATCCCAGGAATTCAAACTTTTTATCAGAATGCAATCTGCAAATTGTGATCTGCAAATCGCAGGTCTGAAAAATCCTTTAGAAGAGTCTGAATCCATTTTTTTTATAAACCTTGTATGGACTTTTGTGGCCATTGGCTGAAAGCTATTAAGTACTCTGTATCAACAGACATAAGGATATTTTTAATCACACCTGTTTTGAACAATAACAGGGCTTGGGATATGGACTGTGCCATCTTAATATCAGTGTAATAAGGTGAGTCATGTAAGATGAAAGACAGGAGAAGTGGGGAGAGAGGCTATGTTGTCTAAGTCTCCGAGTGGTACCCTAGGACAGATCCTTGGGGCTTTGACTTACTGATTTTCTACCAGAGAAACCTGAAGAAGCAAAAAATACAATTTGAATTAAAAAAGTAGGGCCTTGGGTATATCCACTGCCTCTGGCTTCTGCCCTGGATGAGCTGTGTGGCCCTGGAGAAGTTATTTGATCTCCCTAAGCCCAGATTCCCCTTGTTGGTTAAAGCAAAGGGTAATATCACCACATAGGAGTTTTTGCATACAAGATGAGATGAGATGAAATGA
Organism: Sorex araneus; assembly: GCF_027595985.1. NCBI lineage: Eukaryota > Metazoa > Chordata > Mammalia > Eulipotyphla > Soricidae > Sorex > Sorex araneus. The sequence continues at coordinate 122,759,195 of NC_073306.1, read as the reverse complement.
GATGAGATGAAATGAGATGAGAGCACTTATCTTTGTTCTTGGTATCTGATAAGGGCTCCATAGGCTAATGTTTATTACATTACCATTTTTTTTTGCTTGAAATCAGATTACTTCCAAAATTAATGGTTTCTTTTCCTATCTTGGTTACCTATCAAGTACCAAATATTTAACAATAGTAAGATTTTAACAAATGTTGATGGGGTGGGGGTAGAAAATGACGGAAAGAGGGAGAGAGGGAGAGAGAGACAGAGAGAGAGAAGAAAATAAAGTATGAATGATTGAATGAATGCAATGATGCAAAAATTCAGGAAGTTGTTCTTGAATCCTTATGGGGCATCCTTGCATAAAAATATTTAGCATCTCTGTCTCATCAGATTTTTTCAGGTGCAGGGAACTCACTGAGCTGGTCTAGAAAGCCATCTACTGTATATTATGGAAGCTAGCTTAGTCGTCCTAGAGCCTGTCTATCTCAATTTCCTGCCATTGACAATTAAGTGGGCATTGTTAATTAAATTATCATCACACTTAATTGAGAGTCAGATAATAGTGATTTTAATGAACCTGAATTGCTTTTGGGTAAGACTGTTCAGTCATTGGAGGAGTGACCTTCCAGCTCTTTTGCTAATAGAATTCAATCTTGTCTTTTGGGGTGAATAATAACAATAACACCAATACTCTGGACCCTTGTTTTAATGAGGTGGATTGTATTTTGCATGGGGATGGGAATTAGTTATCCAGAACCTATTTGGTTGAGATGGGGGGAGGTCTCCAAAGGCCTGGGTGTTAAATTTTATTAAAGGAATTTAAATTTTCCAGCAATATGCAGTATCCCTCCAACCAAATCTAACTAAGTTGTAACATAAGTACAAAAGAAGCCAGTGCCTGACTGTGTGGCTGCAGCTTATATAAGCTATCCATTCATTAAGCTCAGGCGAATCTCTCACTAGGGCTGACAGAGAATAATAGAAGTTTTTTGAGGCCAAGACTCAGAAGTGTATAAAAGCAACCTTAACACTAACCCTAAAGTTGAACCCTAAGTCTGAGTCTAAATCTGATTGTAATCCTATTTCTCACCCTATGTTCAATTCTTAATATGTTAAGTAATCCAATACTAATCCTATATCTAAGACTTTATTAATCTACTATGGATTTTTATTTTCAGATATAGATAGTAGTTTCCCTCTCGGAGAGCCTGGCAAGCTACCAAGAGTATCCCGCCCACATGGCAGAACCTGGCACATTCAATATGCCAAAAACAGTAACAAGTCTCACAATAGAGACGTTACTGGTACCCGCTTGAGCAAATTGATGAACAACGGGATGACAGTGGTAGTAGGCTAGATTTTGTGGGCGGCAATAATTTCCCTATAGAACCTGTGGTATAAATAAATATTATCTTGTACAAAGACATGAAATATAAACTGGTGACTAATTAATGAAATAGATACAATGATTTGAAATTTCCCTGCATGTTAAAGACAAAAAATTATTTTGATTTTGCACTTTTAATTTCAAAATTAAAACTCACGACAAACCTCTCCAAGAGAGGGATTTGGAGTAAGAGGAATGGAAAAATCTCTCCCAGCTTCTAGACCCTAGTGAACAGACACCTGTTCTCATTCCAAGATGAGCCAGGGTCAAAAACCGCTGTGCTGAAATCACAAACTAAACCACAGTTTATCTTAATATGGCAGAAAGGTACCCTCTCCAAATGTCCAATAAAGTTTTCATTATGGGGCCAAGCCCATAACTCAAAGGGTTGAAGCATGTGCTTTACATGCCTGAAGTCCAAGATCAACCTACAAGCACAGCAAATCCTCTAAGGACCATCCATAGTAGCCTATGAGAAAAAGATAAATAGGGGCGATAGTACAACGGGTAGGGCATTTGCCTTGCATGCAGCCAACCCGGGTTCAATCTCCAGCATGTCATATGGTTCCTCAAGAACCACCAGGAGTAATTCCTGAGTGCAGAGCCAGAAGTAACCCCTGAGTTAGAACAAGAAATCTGAAATCAGAGAAGGCAACCAAGGCCCTGAGGAAAAGTCCTTTCTCCCTTCTCCGCCTTTGTGGCAGTTGCCACCAATTTTGGCTGATTGTCTCCAAGTGTGTATGTCTGTCTGCACCTTCCCATGGTCCCTGTTTCTCTCTGTTCTCTTCTTGGGACTCTGTGTCTTGGCATTTTCAAATGGCTTTCTCCCAAGACCACCAGTCCTGAAAACCCACCTTGCTAATACAATAAGACAACATCTTAACTGGACTGCATCTGCAAGGACCCCAATTGCAGTGGAGCAACATTCATAGAAATAGATTAGGGCTTGGGTGAAACTTTTGGTGGTCTGTAAACGTAACCCCCAACAGGGGCAATGAGGATATAATCAAGACTTCCCTGGGAGATCAGGAGGTTTGGTCTGTCATTGTAACTTTACATTGTCACCTCTCAGTAAATCTTAAAGTCTCTTAGAGGGCCAGTGATAAATGTGTGTGGGGCGGGGGGGCGGGCAGGGGGAGTAGGTAGGAGAGTACAGGGAAGACAGAAGCAGGGCTATTTGGCATTCATGCCTTCTGGGTTTGTGTCTCCCAAGTTCTCTCCACTTTGTGTATGTCTTCTACAATGGAAAGCAAAGCTTTAAATGATCATGATTCCTTATAAGTAATCTAACTCTCCTACAGAATAAGAAGTCCCTTGGGACGGAGATTGGGCACTTCTCATTTTGTCAAGCTCCAGTAGTTCACATAGTAGGTTCAAAGCAAAATTTATATTAGGTGGTTAGCTGTCAGGGGTGGGGGCCAAGACCATCCCTCCATCTGTTCTGAGACATCAACTTGAATTTATTCTTCTTTACCCACTGTCACATCCTACTAGGACTAGAAAGACCACAGACCGGAGTATTAAGTTCATTAATATTCATTATCCCAGTGTCCTCTTCCCCCGCCCCCCCAGCACCATCTCTTTGTTTTCTGCAATAGCTTTTTAGCCTGCAGTCAAATGAGCTCAAGGAAAATGATGTGACTTGGCTTTGGAAATATATTCCTCTGGCTGCCAGAATGGATTTAGCAGACTCCCAGCTCAGTTCGTCACTTCTTCCACGCCTGCCTCTGCACACACAAAGTGCCACGATGGTCCCTGAGTTATGAGGGGCCATTCCAGGGCTGTGATGGATTTGATTGTTTTATGCACTGACTTAAGATCTCATTTCCTGCCACATTCACAAGTGCTTTCTGGGCTGCTGCAGGGAAGCTCTCCTGGGGGTTGTGTGTTGCCCTACCTCCACCCTGCTCCACCACCCGGTAAAGGCTGTCTTCCTGCGTTTCCTACAGGAGCAAGAACCTCCAAAGAGTAAATGATTTAGGGATTGCCAGAGGTGATTGTTGCAGCTCCCAGTCAACTTTCCTAGACCTCTACATTTTTACCCAAGGTATTTGACTGAGTTTCACTGAAATATTCTGCAAAAAAGGAGAAATCAAGTAGCTCTCTCTGTTAAGCGCTTGGATCAGTGTGCTAAAGGAAAGCTATGCTCTGGACTGCTGCAAAAAAGTGGTCTGGATATGGCAATTGCTTGAGAGCTTATCTGGAGTCTTTAACATCGATCTGTATCCCCCTCGTTCCTCCCTTGTTCCTCCCCCTCGTTCCTTCTCTTTCCCATTCCTCTTCATCTTCCCCAATGCATGGGAAGGTCCCTGAATAAATCGCTGCAAGAAGAATCTCCGGGTTGCGTGCTTCTTCACTGGTCGAAGCGGCGCACGACAGCTGTATGTTTAGGCATCATTACATTCACCCCAGAGAGACTCCTTATCCTTCCTGGAGTATAGGTCCTTCAAGGGCCGAGTCAAACTTGGCTTTGCTTACTACTGAACTACAGACGGAGTGAACTGGAGATCTTGGCACTTAAAAACCTCCTACAGCTCTATCAGTGAGAAATGATGAAGGTCCTCTAATGGCCACAGAAAGGGAAGGAGCCCCATTTCTCTGGGACAAAAACTAAGCAAGGATAAACATAAAGAAACATTTCCAAAGTGGGAATGCACAACCCAGCAAGCACTTGTGAATGTGGCAGGAAATGAGATCTTAAATCAGTGAATAAAAACAATCAAATCCCAGACCTACGCCATTGGCATCACCTGAAAACATGTTAGAAAGTCAACACTCAGGTAGTTGGAGGGAGCTAGTGGTGGGAGAAATGACTTACATGTGGGAGGCCCTGGACTAGCAAGAAGAGGAAGAAAGAAAAACAGGAGGGAAGGAAGGAAGGAAGGAAGGAAGGAAGGAAGGAAGGAAGGAAGGAAGGAAGGAAGGAAGGAAGGAAGGAAGGAAGGAAGGAAGGAAGGAAGGAAGGAAGGAAGGAAGGAAGGAAGATTCAAATTGCTTATTCTAAACCCCAAACATAGTAAAACTAAAACCCTGGAGGTGGAGAGGGATGCAGGATCCCGAGGGAGTCTGATGCCCACCTTCGTGTTGCTTGTGGGAGACATGACTCTCAACAGTGGAGTAGAATTCCCTTTGTGAGTGGGGCAGAAGGAAAGTGTCTATTCTTTCCCTCTACCCACCTCAGCCTCTGGGGAAGTGTGTGGGAAAATCTAGTTCTGAGGAGTCTGCTTTGAGCACCTGCAGGGGACAGACTTCATGTCTGACCAGCCACACAAGTGAATCATCAAGCTACATCTGGGTTCCACTTGTCCTGCCCAGCATGGAAAATAAACCCTGCCACCAGATTTCAGGGGTAATCAGGGAACCCATGCTGGAGCAAGGAATTGCTCTTTGCGGGAAAGGAAAGTCAGTTCAAAATTCTTAGCAAGGCATTTCAGGTCCGTCACCTTTATCTGACAGAAGAATTTCAGGTAGAGACAAACAGTGAAGAAAGGCAAGTTTATTTGAGAGATAAAGAAAGGCAAGGAGACAGGCAGATAAAGATACATACTCGTAAGAGAATACAGATTTCTCTAGAGTGGAAAAAAAATCAAAGTGGATCTCCAAGGAGAGAGGTGCAGGGTATGACCCCAGAAAGAGGAAATGTGCCTAAGGTAAGGAAATTCACATCTAACGTCCATGCAGGTCAAAGGGTCCCTTCTCTACCAAGTTAGCTTACATGTTTTTGTCCCAAACTGTATCTTCCCAGTCCATTGCTCAGGTGGTTGCTAAGAGGGTGAGCTTGGAACTGTGATGGTGTCTTGATAATCTTCTATGACCTTCATTCCAGCCCTGGATCCCCTCCTTCATGGGGGTCCATTCCTGCCATAAGCCTGAAATTCTGCATTTCAATGGTTTTCAGGCTTTGGGGTGGTTGTTTTTGTTTTTGTTTTCTCAAAACCTTTCATGCCTTAGGACTGGTGTAGGTTTCAGACAATATTTTCCCCAATATACATTGCCAGGACCCCCCATTTATCTCCCCGCAGCACATTCCTTGTTGCTTTTTTTGGAGGGGATGCTCAGAGGTTACCCTTGAAAGCACTTAGGAATCACTCCTGGCAAAGTTTGCAGACCATGTGGGATGCTGGGATTCAATCCTGGACCAGCCAGGTTGATTGGCAAGCAACAAGTTGCAAGACAAGCATCTTCCTCACTATACTAGCTTTCTGATCCAACACTTTTATTTGGGAAGGACTGAGAAATCAAAGCACTAGCCAGGAAGAGAGTTCTAATGTTCAGAGTCACAAGGACAGTCTTAAAGGATTTAAGCTGCCCTTCTGTGTTGAAATCTTGCGCCTCTGAATGCAAGTCATCCACATGCCTCTTCATGAGGAAATGACACAAACTTGCCCCTCTGAAGCCCACAACCCACACTCTGCCACCTCCTTCCTCCCACCCCTCGCTCATTCCCTTCACTCCACTTTGCCTGGCCCCTCACCTTCCTCAGTCCTCCCCTCAGCTTGGCAAAAACATCCACTTCAAGTTGATGCAGGAGCTATGATGGAGGGTATCTACATTCTTCCAGACTTCCCAGGTTCTTTGTTATTTTTAAGAGTGAAAATACTGAGTAACAAAGATGCTCAGACTCAGAGTTAAAAAATAGAAAAGTTTATTGTAAAGTAGAAAAGAAAGGAATTTCCAGCTAAGGAGGAACTTAGTATAGTTCTAAGTTAAATGCATCTCATTTTGTGGAATTTTTTTAATAGGCAAATTGTCTTGGGTAGTTTAGGACTTTTTTTGGTGCTATCTATCTGACCATTTGGCTAGGTATTGCCCGTTTTCTCTAAGTTTCCTAGAAACCAAAAGTCTGGAAGAAAATCTATGTTCTTGAGAAATTGTTAACATCCCATTCTTAGAAATAGCAAGAGCCCAGGAGTTAGCAGGAATATTTAAAATGTGGAATGAAGACAGCTCAAATGGAGCTGCTCACAGCAGCTGTCAAAGGGAAATGGAGGTTTCATCTTTCAAAGTCAGATCCAGAGCTGGGCACTTTGGAGAGAGGGTGGAGCTTCTCTGAGCACAGAAGTGTGGCTGAGAAGAGCCAGGAAAGTTTTAGAAAATAATTATCTAACCCCAGCTACTCAAACAGGAAGAAAGTCTTATACTCAGTGTACGTTAAATTTGGGGCGTGGGGTGGAGAGGACTAGGGGGGTTGATGAGCGTCCTTCCACCTTTTTCCTATTCATGTACCTGGCTCAGCTTCCCTCACTCTGGCTGCCTGGATGCCCTATTACCTCTGTGGCACCTTGACACAAGGCGCCTGCCTCTTGTCCCCTCTGTGAAATGGGACCCGCTCAGTGACATACCTGGAATGGACCGTAGACTGCAAGGCTCGAGTGAGCAATGTGAACACAGGGGTGCCAGAGTGCAGCCTTACAAAGGCATGTCGACCCTAAGTTTCTGAGGCTGCTCACTTAGGATGTGGGGTGCTCTCTGGGACTTTCTGCTTCCTGTGAACTCTGCTGTTCCATAGGAGAATCCCTGGGCCTGGATTTCCCTCCACATGGTCCCTTAGATCATGCCATGACTTTATCAATGGGTCCGCACCCCTGTCTGCCCCGGGTTAATTCAATTCACCATTAAATGAAGACAATGATGAGAATGAAAAGAACAGGCTTACAGAGAAGATCACTAGGAAGCTGGCACGGGAGAGCAATTCCAGCCCCTGGTAGAAGGTAAAAGCCAGCACCAGGCCCTGCCCTGAAGAGCCGGGAAGGGATCCCTGGGATAGGGGTGGGCTCCGGGAGGGGGGCAACAGGAGGAAGGCCCTATGCTGGCCTCTGGAAGGAGACAGACTCAGGAGCATGAGAGCCAGAGGCTGGGAAATGTATGCAGAAGGGAATTAAATTTGAATAAACACTACCTCTGCCCTGAAGGTTGTCAGCAAACCAAGAAGCTATATTGCATTTAAATATGTATGTTCATTGTTTTTCTTTTAAATCCTCCTCCTCTTCAGACCTTCTGAGCAGTGCACAGCCCAGCTAGCCTCTGTGAAGGAGCCTCCTGGGAAGGCAGGCTCTGAGGGTGGGGGATCCCCAAGTCTCTGTCACTAACCCTGCCGCCAGGAGTGTCTGGTCAGGAAGGTCTGCGAGGGGCAGCCTCTGCGAGACTGGAGTCTGCGTGCATGTTCTTGGAGGAATGTGGAGTCTGCCAACTTCATTGTCATTTATCCCTGGACAATTTGTTAACTTCAAGAATCCTTGAATGCCAACCTGGATGTCTTTATAATTGCTGTCTCTGTCAGAGCCTGTGTGAAAAATGTCACTGGGAGAATGAAGTCAGAAAGCGAAGTTGCAGCTTGTTCCTCACGAAGGTGACAACGACCGAAAGCATTACTTGTTTTCAGGACAGTTTTGAGAACATTTCCAGCTCCTGAAAGAAAAGATGCTTGTAAAATTGGAAAAGCCAGCCTGCTGACATTGACAGCGAATTCATAATGCGTATGTTAATCTTCTCGCAAAGAGAGGCTCTCACAGCTCTGAGTAAGCCTCTGAACCAGATGCACTTCCAGCCAAGGGGGGAAGTTGGAAGACTTTTCTTACAAACCATTAAAAATAATTTAATATGCAGGCAGAGGGGAAAGAGTATGGCATCTCACTGCCTAGCAAATGTCGCTGCCTACCTCTATCTTTGGGGTACAAGTTTCTTTCTTTGGGATACTGCAGTTTCAAACTTATCTGTAGAAGGAGAATTGAGCAAAATTGTGCTGGAGTCCCACCAGTTTGGTTCTCTAGGGAGATTGCTCGGGAAGTAGGTAGTCAGACAGGGAAACCCCTTACAAATGAAGTTTTTTTTGTCAATTTTTATTAGTGAATCACTGTGAGGTACAGTTACAAACTTATGAACTTTCATGTTTGCATTTCATTTACATCCCTCCACCAGTGCCCATTCTCCTCCACTAATGTTCCCAGTATCCCTCCCACCACCCCCACCTCAACCCCCACCCCTCCAGCCTGCCTCTGCAGCAGTGCATTCCCTTTTATTCTCTCTCCTGTTGGATGTTGTAGTTTGCAATAGAGGTGTTGAGTGGCCGTCATGTTCGGTCTAGTCTGCTTTCGGCACGCGGCTTTCAACCCGCGTGGGTCCTCCCAACATTCTCTACTAGGTGTTCCCTTCTTCATCTCAGCTGCCTTTCCCCTCAGCATGTGACCCCAGTTTTCAAACTATGGGGCAGATCTTCTGGTTCTTATCTCTACTACTCTTGGATGTTAGTCTCCTATTCTGCTACTTTATATTCCACATATGAGTGTGATCTTTCTATGTCTGTCTCTTTCTTGCTGACTCATTTCACTCAACATGATACTTTCCATGTTGATCAACTTATATGCAAATTTCATGCCTCCATCTTTTCTTACAGCTGCATAGTATTCCATTGTGTAGATGTACCAAAGTTTCTTTAACCAGTCATCTGTTTGGGGGCACTCTGGTTTTTTTCCAGATTTTGGCTATTGTAAACAGTGCTGCAATGAATATACAAGTGCAGATGTCATTTCTACTGTACCTTTTTGCCTCGTCGGGATTTATTCCCAGGAGTAGTATTGCTGGGTCAAATGGGAGCTCAATTTCTAATTTTTTGAGAATAGTCCATATTGTTTTCCAAAAGGGCTGAACCAGTCGACATTCCCACCAGCAGTGAAGGAAAGTCCCTTTCTTTCCACATCCATGCCAACACCTGTTGCTTTGGTTTTTTTGGGGTGTGGGCCAGTCTCTGTGGTGTGAGATGATATCTCATTGTTGTTTTGATCTGCATCTCCCTGATGATTAGTGATGTAGAACATTTTATCATGTGCCTCTTAGCCATTTGGATTTCTTCTTTGAGAAAGTTTCTGTTCATTTTATCACCCCATTTTTTTGATCAGGTTGGCAGTTTTCCTCTTGTGGAGTTTTACCAGTGCCTTATATATCCTTGATATCAACCCCTTATCAGATGTGTATTGGGTAAATATCCTTTCCCATTCTGTAGACTGTCTTTGTACTTTGGTCACTGTTTCTTTTGAGGTGCAGAAGCTTCTTAGTTTAAGATAGTCCCATTTACTTATCTCTGTTTTTACTTGCTTGGCCAGTTGGCTTCAGTGTCATGGAGGGTTTTGCCGAACTTGTCTTCAGTGTACCTTATGGATTCTGGTCTGATGCTGAGGTCTTTAATAATCCATTTTGATTTGACTTCTGTACATGGTGATAAGTAGAGATCTGAACCAATTTCTTTGCATATAGCTGTCCAGTTTTGCCAGCACAGTTTGTTAAAAAATGCTTTCCTTGCTCCACTTCACATTTCTTGCTCCCTTATCAAAGATTAGATGTTCATATATTTGGGATGGTGTGTCAGAATATTCAACCCTGGTCCATTGGTCTGCGGCTCTGCCTTTGTTCCAGTACCATGCTGTTTTAATTATTACCACTTTGTAGTAGAGTTTGAAGTTAGAGAGGTTGATTCCTCCCATTTTCTTTTTCCCAAGAATTGTTTGTTGTTCCATATGAATTTCAGGAGTGTTTGCTCCATTTCTTTGAAGAATGTCAAGGGTGTCCTCATAGGGATCGCATTTAATTTGTACAATGCTTTGGGAAGTATTGCCATTTTGACAATATTAATTCTTCCAATCCATGAGCAGGGGATATCTTTCCATTTCCTCGTGTCCTCTTTTATTTCCTGAATTAGTGTTTTGTAGTTTTCATTATATAAATCCTTTACCTCCTTAGTTAAGCTGATTCCGAGGTACTTGATATTTTGAGGTACAATTGTGAGTGGGATTGCTTTTATCATGTCGCTTTCTTCTCTCTCATTATTTTCATATAGGAAAGCCATGGACATTTGGGTATCAATTTTATAGCCTGCAACTTTGCTATACGATTCTATTGTTTCTAGGAGTTTCTTGGCAGAGGCTTTAGGGTTCTCTAAGTATAGTATCATATCATCTGTGAATAGTGAGATCTTGATTGCCAATTAAGTTTTGAAGGAATAAAAACAAGATGGGCTTCAGATCTATAAAGAAGTGACTGTGTTACCAGTTCCTTTGCCAAAGAATAAAGCCTGGACCATTCTTGAGAAGGATATCATAGGAATGGAGATTGATAAGAATGGACAGCCCACATGAGGAAGGCTGGACCTTGAGATTAGGAGGTTTTTCAGAGGAAGAAGAGACACCCCCCCAGATTTAGAGACCACTAAAGAAAGCACCTTCGCAACTGAATGCTGATCTCTATCAATATATCCCAAACGGGTCAGATTGAAATAAACCCTGAAAAAGTCAAATAATTTCTAAATGATTCCATTCCATTTGGAGTCAAGTTTTGTGTTGAATACCTGAAAGTGCCTGAAAGAAAGCATTTTGCTGCTCCTGTCTATTTTGTACCTTCTTCCTAAATGTGGTCAATAATTCCAAATCACTTCCAGTCCTTCTGCAAACAGTACTGATTCTGAGACCCGCTGAATCCAGATTGTTTTTTTAAAGTTCCCAGGTGATTTAGGTCATCAGCTAAGTGGTTTCAATCTCCAGTTTTACCAAGAAGGATTTGGCCCTTTCCTCAGATGTCATCTTCTCTCTGCTCAATCAGAATGAGAATGACCTTCCTTTTATAGCTGCCCCTATGCTTTATTCTGATGAGCTGATCCAACTCATTTATATCTCTCTTGCAATATAATTTTCTTTGGGCACCTCTTTGTGTGTGTTTAATTATTTTATTGAGCTAAAATTGGTTCAGAAGACTGTGTTTATAGGCTTTAGCAGTGTAATATTACAATACTATTCTCACCACCAAAATGCCTCTATCACTTAACCACAGACATTTGGACTCTTAAAACTCATTTTTCACCCCTTTATAACACAGTGCTGTACTCAGAGGCTTAAGATTTGTTTACATTGTTACTGTCTAGTTCATTTATTTTTGTTGTTGTTTATGACAAGTGGTCTCAAAAATTTGCACACAACATTATATGTCAACGTCTAAATCATGAAGGCCAACAACAGTATAATTCCCACCAACTACTACACAATTGACTCCCTTTAACTCCCTATATCCTTTTCTCTCTAGTGATCATCATTTTGTTGTTATAATCTGTTATTTTTTTTCATTTTCCATGTCTGAGTGAAGTCATAAAGTAGTTGTCTTTCTCTGTCAGATTTACTTCACTTAGCATAATATTCTGCTATTTTTTCCATGTTGTTGGAAATTCTTTGATCTCCTCACCTCTGGCATTCACTAAGTTGTGGTGGCCATATTTCTTCATTTTCAAACTATTCCTCTCTAGAGAGAGATGACAATGCTTCATTTTTAGCCCTGTTGCAAAGCAGTAAGTGTAAAAGCAGAAAGGACAAGCATGGAAATTCTCAATAGGTAAACAAACATTTTTTATCCTCAATCTCCGCTAAACTACAAACACTTTCCAGAGCAGAAGTGTGTAGATCTATTTACAACCCAACAGTGTATTACACTTCCACATGTGCAGGAGATATTAAACTGATATGAAAGAAGCTACTCACTAATCATGGGAAAATCACAGGATAAATAATAAATAAGTGCATGAAGATATTGGTCTTCACTAACAGCTAATTGTAAGTTACCATCTCTGGAAGTCTCTAGGTTCTGACGTCAAGCATATCATAAGGACCCCTTTTTCATCTTCAAGGTACACTTTAAAATTTTAGATGCCCAGAATATAGTGTCCAGAATCATGAATAAAATTATCTGGGGAATGGTGACCCAAGAGTCTGAATTGAAAAATGTCCTTGTGTTGAGTCTAATATGCAGCCCACTGGGGAAATCAGTACTCTGGAGAACCAACTGAGGCCATATTGCTTTGTTTAATGTAAGGAGACACATGTTCTTGTTCTACAGTAGTTATATAAAGTTTAATTCCAACTGATTGTTCAAAACATATCCATTAAGGTCCAACATCTGTTTAATAGGTATATCCTATTACACTCTTGTATTAGGGCCACAGTCAAGACCTGACATAATCAGAGACACAGTTTAAACAAACTAATTACATAAGGGCATGCAGAGGCTGAGCTGAGCAGGGGCTTTGGAACGTGACATATGCCTTTAATAGAAAACAGACATTGGGCAAACACAAGATACCTTAAACTGGAGTCAGGCGGCATGTTGATCCTATAGCAGATACACTCGTCTGGGGTCTCTCTATAAGATTTTGCTCCTCCCAGCCTCTACCTCAACACTTTTCTGATACTCAGCCAGGAATTCTTCAGCTGATGGGTGTGATCGAAGCTGATCTGCTTGCTTCTGTCTATTGGGTTATTCTGAGGTCTAGTGTTTCTGAGCAGAGATGTCAGCACGGCTGAATGCCTGATCAGACTCTTCGTGAAACAGTGTCCACAAAGCTATGTATGCCAAACCTTTGCAGCCCAGTGTCCTTTGCTCCCAGTCTTCCTGTTTCAAAATTGTACCTTTGAATAAGATTTAGCACTCTGTCTCAGAGTCTGTTCTCAGGTATCCAGTCCAAGACATTAATTGAACAATTTCCTGTTTCATTTATACACAATATATTTTATTATCTTATGAAGAAGAATCTATCTAAGATAGAATAACTATTTCCTTTTTTACAGGGAAATAAATTGGTGATCCCAAAGTAAACCAAAGGTAACACTTAATAAGTGGTAGGCCCAAGAAGGCACAACATATGAAAAGCTTTTGACTAAATCTTTATATTCCTATAATGTTTGACTGAATGTTTATATTCCTAACCACTTCACATGATTCCATTTTACAAATGGCCATACAATTTCTGGATCCAGTTAAGTATGGTGAGAAATGGTCCGCTTCTCCCAGCATTGCTTACATAATATAAAGCACTTGTGTGGACCTCATTTGCATTGGACTATGGGAAGGGGTGGTGTTTTCTGCTCCATAAACTCTGCTCACTTGAACTACTTCCCAGGAGGTTCTAGTTCCAAAAGTTTCCTGTCCTTTTCCATGTCTTCCTGTTATATTATGCTAAGAGTTTCTGCAGAGTTAACCAGGTTACCTTTCTTTTTGTCTCCTTGAGGTTCAGCATTGTTTAGTAGGCATAAAATAAATATTTGAGGAATTATCTGAAAAAATAGATTAATATAACTTATTTTTACAGTTTTTGGACCATACCTAACAGTGCTCAGGAATTACTCCTTGTTTTGTAGGACTCAGGGGGCCATACAGAAAATCAAACACAGGTCAGCAGTATGCACGTCTCTATGAGGTATTTTATCTCTCCAGAACTTAATAGGACATTTTAATAAAAGCACTCAAAATTCTTTATCATAGTTGACAGCAAACTGACAACAGAATATAATTAAAAGAAACAAAGCTATATAGACTTTAAGTATAGACTCAGTTAAGTGCATGCACAAACCTGATTATAACCTCTAGTCTGGGTCAAGTGGCCCTTCCTAGCAGGTGTGGATCTAGTGGACATGATCATGATGCCTTGCTGGCCCTCTCTCTGGGCAGCCCTTCCCACTTTGGAATGAAACTGTTGGTGTCACTTACCAAGATCCTTATTAAACATGGTTCAGGGTAGGTTTCAAATGTTTGTGATATTTTTCAGAGATAGACTTCAGAAGTTCACCTACTTCTTACAGAAGAAACTGCTCTTATCAAAGCATTTCCTTTCCCATAGACCAACAGACAATGTGAACTGTGACTGCAGTAAGCACAGGGTTTTCTTTACAGGTACTCTCTCTACTGACATTGGTCTTCAGATTCATCCAGGAGTAAATCTTCTTCTATGATATTCCCACCTCATTCAAGCTTCTACAGCTTTCTGGTTCTGACACACCTTCTAAGAAAGATCATTTTATCCTTGTTGTCTTCAATCCTTCTTCTGCTCGGGAGAGTTGCCACTGCTCTAATATAGAATAATCCCTTCCTGCTTCCCCCAGGACAAGTATATCCTCATACCTAGCTTCATAGTCTTCTCCCCTGATATTCTTTAATGAGCTTATTCCATATGTATGGCAGTGTATTCAACAGCTAACTCAATTTTCCTGAGAAAATTAGAGAATAATTTAATATGGAGGCCTAAGTAACGCTTTTCATTCCAGGGCTTGGAGTCTGTTCCAAAGGATCCTTAGTTGTGTATGTATTCTCTTGGCTGAATTTTATCTTCCTTGGCTAATTTTTATCTTCTTCCAACAGGAAGAAATCATACTTATTAATTGGTACAATGTGTTTAAAATTGTCGTAGGTCCTTATAAGATTTGTAATGGAGTGGAAGTTAGGGAAAATGGGGAAATGATACAATGGTCCTAGAATTTTCTACCTATGTACTCTCAAATAAAAGATCTGGGACCCTGTATCCTCAAACTCTTCTTTTCTCCTCAGTAACTCGGTGTTTCACTCATTCAGAACTAATTCCCTTCTCATTCATATGTATGATGTGATGACAAGCTGATTAATTTTTAAAATAAACATCACAATATGATGTAACAAAAGTTCTGGGGAGTAGGGAAAGCCTAGTTAATATTCATGTCAGAACTCCAAGGATAGTTGGAAGAACTATGTGGAAAAGGAAACGCAAAGAAACATGTTATTGAGAATATCACACAACTTCTCAAACTTAGTAGCACCACTAGTGAAAAGGAAGCAACTAACAGCAACAGCAATAAAGCTTTCTTCTAATGCAGTGCAAGGAAAGAAAAAGCTAAGTTAAAGTCACCTGGTCAGTGCTCAGTTTAGAACATTGGCCTTGCAGACATGAGGTCAGGGTTGGATCCAATGTACAATGCCTGACACGCAGACTGTGATTCTAGCAGCATTGCTGGGTGTGATCCCTAACACCACAATAAAGGCATGATTTCCATATCAAATAAGTGTGTACCAGCAGTACAACTAAAGGGTTTTATTCCCAGTGAGCCGCACAATTAAGTGCGTGAGCATCACAACCAAGAGAATGCAACCCATGAAATATGTTGTCATGGAAGATTAATGTCTGTGAGTCTAACAGCTACTATCAAAAAAAAAGATTTAAAAAATACTTTAAATGTATTCATTGAAACACCAGGGTGAGGGAGATGATAAGTTCAAGTGGTTGATAAACTGCAAAAGTTCTAGGCAGATGTAAGTTATTATGTTACACACAGAGTTCAGAAAGACAATTAGGCACCAGCATTATACCACAGATTCAACTGTGATTAATGCATTCACTTTGGAAACTCTAGGAATTAATAACCATTTGCCATACATTCATTATGATCACATTAATCATTATAATTGATTGGTTAATTAGCTAATTATGGTTATAATGTAGATGTCATATGCATTTCCATAGGAATTCTTTGGCAATTCACCATTCATTAATGCCTGACCTTATCTTGATGCTAAACAGATCATATGAGCGACCTTCTAGCATTATTTAGATGTAAAGGAGATGTAATAGAAAAATATAGTGGAGCAGGCACCAGAACTTTCTGAACATTAAACATTAAATGGAGATCAGAAAGATTAAAAAGTCAAAAGGTAAGAGCCTTTTTTTATTTTTTATTTTTTTTGCACAGGTACAAATTTTTCTCATCCCTCTTTGAAAAAGCACCTTGCAGGAATCACAAGTCTGACTCTACTTCAGAGGTTCTCAGAGCACAATCTTTTTTCCAAGGTAGCAAGAGAAATATGACTGAGCAAACTTAAACGGTTGTAGGGACAAGTATAAGCCTATTACTTTGCTAGTGGCCTCAGAAAAACAATGATCTATTCTCTATCCCCAAGAATCTCATAATTTTCTGGATGCCTCCAGAGATATACTATAAATATAGAAATTCTGTAGCTCACATTTTTATAGACAAGTAGAAAAAAATCTTGCTTCTGTTCATTTTTCATTTATCACTTACCAGTCTATATCACTTAGTCTACAGATTATGGGGTGCTAGAAAGGAATTTATAAAAAATCAGAAGTAATTTTTTTGTTTTGGGAGCCACACCTGGTGGTTCTCAGTGCTTACTCCTGGCTCTGCATTCAGGGATCACTCCTGGCATGATTCAGGGGACTATATGGGTTGCCAGGGATCAAATCTGGGTCAATTGCATGAAAGCAAGGCAAGTACTCTACAGCTGTCCTATCACTAAAGCCCCCGTGAGTAATTCTTAAATATAAAGACAGTTAACTATTTTTCTGTCTTTTTATCAGAAATATATAGAATATTTAGAATCAAAAATATATATTTTACAAGGCCTCAAAAATAGAAAATTAACTAATTAATTACTTACATTAAGTAATATAAGTTAATTAAAAGCTTAAAAGTACAGCAAATAAAGCAATTACACATGTTTGTAAATACACTGATGTTGATTTCATATTTTAAAGAGCATATAATCCTGAGAAGGCATCAATCACATCATGCCATTTTCAACACTGAAGAAGAATTGTTCCTCAGAACATGTGACAACAGAGGCATTGGTGGTGTCGGTGTCCTTATCGACACGAACTTGGCCATAAGTATTGATTCATTCGAATGCCTAACAGCCCAAATTGGATGATTATGCTTGAATAGATGTGGCTTACTGCTGGCAGTTTCTATCTTCATTGTCTATGCACCAACATCCAACTATGATGAAGAAGAAAATGAAAGTTCTACATGGAGCTGGAGAAGTTCTATAAAGAAGACCACAGCTTCTACAAGATCATTGTTGGTGATTTTAATGCCAAGATAGGACCAAGAAGATCGCCCTAAGAACTCCACATTGGGACCCACGGCCTAGAATGGAACGATCAGGGTGAGAGACTGTCTGAGAGTTCATCATGTCGACCAAGACCATCCATGGTAACTCACAGTTCCAGAAGGCCGAATCTAAACATTGGACAATGGGAGTCCCCCGGTGGACAATTCCACAACGAAATTGACCACACTATATTCAATCGAAGGTTTTGCCTGACTGATGTCACTGTTGTCCCAAAATTCCAAATGGGACCGGACCACCATCTCCTTTGTGAAAAATTCTACTTCACAGAGCAGGGAGAAAGGACTACAAAGTTTAAGTTTAAGGAGAGAATTCCTAGAATGACCACCAACTGGAGGCTCTTTGGCACTATTGCGGCAATATGGGAAAATGCCGTCATTGAGAACATCAACAAGAAATACGATCGACTGGTTCAGCACCTCCATGATTGCACAAAAAATACCGAGAGTGGGAAAGCCACAAAAAGATGCCTGTCTTTGGAAATTCTCGAGCTCATTAGTCAATGTGGTTTGACACGAGCCTTAGGCAATCAACAGGCTAACATTCAAGCTCGCAAAACTGTGCAGAGAAGCGATAAAGGAAGACCTCGAAGAGAGAAGAGCAGCAGTGTTGGCTGATGCAGCAGAAGTGGGGAAATGTATTCGCAATGCTTGCCTATTCTTCTCCAACTACAAGACCAATATGACTGCCCTCCGACATCCTGATGGATCTATCACATCTTCCCAAAAGGCAATGGAGAGGATTATTCATGACTTTTACTTGGATCTCTTGGACCGACACGTCTAATTGCCCACATACTAAATTCCATAGGATGGATATGTCGTTCTCAACATCCTCCCTTCCGAAATCCAACATGCCATTTTGTCGGTAAAGACGCGTACAGCACCCGGTCCAAAGTCAGACCCGAACACCTAAAGAATCTGCCGCCAGTACTCGTTAATACACCGGCCAATACACTGGCTCAGCTCTTCACACGCTACCTGTTGAATGCAAGTTTCCATCCCAATGGAAAACCAGCGGGACCATTCTGTTGTACAAGAAGGGAGGCATCCACAACATCGGCAACTATCGCCCAGTCTGCCTGTTATCTGTGGTCTACAAGTTTTTCACTCGAGTCATCCTGAATAGATACAAGTGATATTATCCTAAAATTAAAATATCCTTAAAATATAGAAAATTAAGCAAATGACAATTTTGATATTCTGATTTTCCTAGATGATAAAATCACCTTAGTCATCTCTGAAATTTAAGATATATAACATTTGGAACCTACTTCAGTATCCATGTAATATGATGTCATGGAAGATTAATATCTGTGATTATAACAGCTACAATCAAAAAAGTGAGATTTTAAAAATACTTTGAATGTATCCATTAGCACAAAACATTAATTTCCTCCCAAGACAGAAAGTTCAAATATAATTATGTAAAATGCATTAACAGACTTCTATGATTTTTATTGTGATCAAGTGACTTGAGCCAAATTTTATTATTTTTTCTACAGAAAAGGTGAAGTAAAACTCTACTAATACACTTGAAATAGTCACCATTAAATTAAGAACTTGTAAGTAAAGTCAGTTTGAGTAATAATAGGGTGCATCGAGAGTCAATCAGCCTTTGGAAACTGAGCATACAGTTGGTGCCAGGGAAGAAGCTCTTCTAGAAGGAAGAACTATGTTAGTTCTGATCCCAGGAAATCAGAAACAAGACATCATAAGAAATTCAAGGCTTGCACTAACAGTAAAATGAGCACAGAATTAAAGGAACAAACTTTCAGATCATGACGCACGGCTCAGCTCTGTGAAGGTTTGGATGGAAAAAGGAGGATTAGGTAACAAAAGTCTCTGACTGCTGAGCAGTTACTAGAAAATTCCCTCTAATCCAGCAACACAATAAAAAGTGTTCACTCTATTTCTTTCTTCTTAATGAAGTTCACTCTACTTCCCTTTTCATGACTAGAGGTAAGTTGTGTGGGATGTCATGCCTTTGGACTAGACATTCATATGCCCCTTGGAGCAATCTTAGCTGAAAGAACAAAGAAAGCAAACATATACCTGTAAGGAATAACTCTCTACTTACCAACATGACTGGTCTTTCTCCCTTAAGGAATAACACCACGGGGAGATATTCTCCTCTTAACAGGCACCTCTCTCCCCAACCCAGAATCAGCCCCACATTTGTTCACCACTCATCCTATACATACAAAGACATCCTAATTTAGGCTTCTAACCACACAAAAACACACAGGAAAAACACTAAACTGCAAAGGTCACAATGGCAAAGCAACATAGAAACCCACCAGACTTAGTGAAAGAGAAGCTAGCCCAGCTGACCCCGGGAGTAATGATGAGCTATATAACCTCTCTGATAAAGAATTTAGAATAAAACTATTAAGGATGCATAAAAAGCTCAAAGAAACAATGGAACACACCACCAATAAAATACAAGAGTATATGAGAACAGAAGTGAAGAAAATGCAAGCTAAAATACAAGCAGAACTGACAGATCTGAAAAACCTGGTAGGTAAAATGAAAAACTCACCTGAGGAGCTCAGCAGCAGAACAACGGCTGCTGAGGACAGAATCAGTGAGCCCCAAGATGAGATGCAGAGAATCTCCAGCAGAAAAATGGGAAAGGCCCTCAAAATAAACCAACAGAAGACAAGAGAAAATCTGGATGAAGCCAAGAAGAACAACCTAAGAATCATTGGGTTGCCAGAGGAGCAGGAAGAAAACCCGAATGAAGAAGCAATCAGCAAGGCTGAGAAGTTCTGAGTGCTGAAGAATGCATGCACCCAAACTCAGGAGGAGGAAGCCTTATGGATACCAGCTAAAAGAATCCCAAGTTAAAATATCCCAAGACACACTCTGATCAGAATGACAAAAACCACAGATAGATACAGAATACTGAAAGCAGCAAGATCAAAGAAGGAAATTGCTTATAAAGGAGCATCCCTAAGATTCAGAGCATACTTATCAGATAAAACTCTCCAGGCTCGAAGACAGTGAATGGGATATAAGTGAACAAACTCAATGAAATGAATGCCTCACCAAAAATACATTACCCAGCCAGACTCTCATTCAGATTTGAAGGAACAATACACAATTTCACAGGTAAAGAACAAATCACAAACTTCATAGACTCAAAACTATTGTTATAAAATGAACTAAATGGGCCACCTAAGACAAGCACCAGAAGTACAGGACACTCCTACATAAAGATGGCATAATTCCACGCCACAATAATCTCTCTCAATGTCAATGGGCTAAATATACCAATCAAGAGGCTGAGTGGCAGGAGAGATTAGAAAATTGAACCCAATATTCTGCTTCCTGCAAGAAATACATCTGAACAATCAGAGAAAACACAGACTCAAAGTCAAAGACAACAATTCTCCAAGCAAACAACGCCCTCAAAAAAGTCAGGATGGCCATACTATTATCAGCCATACTATTATTAGACTTCAAACTGAAGAAGGTCATTTCTTAATGACTAAGGGATCGGAACATCAGGAAGAACTCACACTCCTAAATGTATATGCATCTAATGAGGGACCAGTAAAAACGTGAAACAACTGCTGATAGATTTGAAGAAAGACATTGATAGCAACATAATAGTAGTTGGAGACTTCAACACCACTTTGTCACCTCTTGATAGATCAACCTAAATCAATCAGACTAAAGCTCAGCAAGGAAATACTTCATTTGAAGGAAGAAGAGGAAGACAAAGGGTTAGTGTCTGTGTGTATGTATGTATGTATGTATGTATATGTGCATAACATATATATACACATAGAGCTTTTATATATGCATATATACATAGAGTTTATATATGTGTGAAACATATATATATATATAAAGCTCTACATATATAGAGCTTCTCATCCACAAGAAACTGAATACACATTCTCTCCAGTTCACGTGGACGTCAAGGAGGCAGGGGCTGCCCCTCCCCGTGGCCGGGCTGTGGGCGGTGCCCGCTGCTGCCCTCTGCCTGGTCCCTCATCTCTCTCCGGTGCTCCGGCGGGGAGCCGCCCAGGGGCCCGGCTGCCACGGCAGGGGCCACTGGCAGACCCAGCGCCCCCCAGAGCCTCATGCTGGGGAGAGGCGGGACGAGGAGCTGGCAGCAGCGGGGCTAACCTCATAGCCTCATATGCTGGGCCACAAAACATAACTCCATAAAATAAAAAAGATAGAAATTATGTCAACTACCTTTTCAGACCATGATACACTGAAAATAGAAGTGAATCACACAACAAGATGGAAAACCAAATCAAATACTTGGAAATCAAACAGCTCACTACTAAACCACCAGTGAGTAAGAGAGAAAAATCTAACAGGAAATCAAAAGATTCCTGGAAAAAAATAAGAATGAGTACACAAGCTACTAGAACTTGTGGGACACAAAAAACAGTGTTAAGAGGAAAGTTTATTGCTCGTCAAACATTTATCAGGAAGGAAGAACATCCTATATACAAGTATTGAAAAAGAAGAAAGAGACATTAGAAAAATAATACCATTCACAACCATTTCTTAGAAAATCAAGTACCTTGAAATAAGTTTAACTTAAGAGATTTAGGATCTATATGAAGAAAACTACAAAACAATACTTCAGGAAATAAAAAAAGCAAATGGAAACTCATCCCCTGCTCATGGATTGGGAGGATTAACATTGTCAAAATGGCAATACTTCCCAAGGCAATATACAGGTTCATTGTAGTCCCTATAGGAATACCTATGACATTTTTCAAAGAAATAAATCAAACTCTCCTGAAATTCATATGGAACAATAAACACCCATGAATAGCTAATGCAATTTTAGGGAAAAGGAAGATGGGAAGCATTACTTTCCCAAACTTCAAACTCTAATAAAAAAGCAGTAGTAACTAAAACAGCATGGTACTGAAAGAAATACAGATCCACAAATCAATGGAACAGAGTCAAGTATCCTGATATTGACCCTCACTTCTATGATCACCTAATCTATGATAAAGGAGCAAGAAATATGAAGTGTAGCAAGGAAATGCCAGGCACAAAAGTCATAACAAAATGGATTAAAGACCTCTATATCAGACCTGATACATAAGGTACCTGGAAAAAACTGGGAAGAACCCTTCATGACATTGAAGCTAAAAACATCTTCAAAGATAAAACACCATTAACCAAACAAGTGGAAGCAAAGATGAACAAATGGGACTACATTAAACTGAAAAGGCTTCTGCACCTCAAAAGAAACAGTGACAAAGATACAAAGATTGTATACAAAGATTCCACAAATTGAGAAAAAATATTTACCCAATACCCATCTGAAAAGGGGTTAATATGCAGCATATATATAAGGTACTGGTAGAACTTGACAAGAAAAAAAATCCAACCCCATCAAAATATGGACAGAAGAAATGAACAGAAACTTCCTCTAAGAAGAAATACAAATGATCAAAAGACACATGAAAAAATTATATTGCTACTCATCAGGGAGATGCAAATCAAAACAACACTGAGATATCATCTCACACCACAGAGACTGATACACATCAAAAAAAAAAAAGCAACCAATGCTGGTGTGAATGATGGGAGAAAGGGACTCTTCTTCATTGTTGGTGGGATGCAGACTGGTCCAGCCATTTTGGAAAACAGTATAGGCAATCCTCAAATAGCTAGAAATTTAACTTCCATCTGAGCCAGCAATACCACTTCTGGAAGTAATCCTCAGGGGCCAAAATACACACAGGAGAAATACTATCTGCACTTCTAAGTTCGTTGCAGCACTATTCACAATAGCCAGAATTTAGAAACAACCTGAGTGCCCAAGAACAGACAACTGGTTAAAGAAACTATAAATACATCTATATAATGGAAAGAGCATTCTCTTATTGAGATTCAGCTGCAATCTGACCTTTCCACACTTGCACACTTGCGGTCGAAGGCGGCCAGCATTTGTGCCACTTGGCTAATGTTTGGCTTTATGAGAACGATGTCATCAGCGAATCGGAGGTGGTGAAATTGCAGACCGTCTATCTTTACTCCCATTCCTTCCCATTGCAGTAGTCGCATGATGTTCTCAAGGGTGGCAGCTGAATCTCACCAAGACAATGCTCATGAAAAATGAACTAGTCCCTGAAGCTCCATTTGCTCTCACTGGAATGAACATCTCCAAATGCAGCAGCTATGTGTACCTGGGTCGAGAAATCAACATGAGGAGCGACTTGGCACCAGAACTACGCAGGAGGAAGGGAGCAGCATGGACTGCCTTCAAGAGCATTGAAGAAGTGGTTAAGAGGACAAAGAACCTCTGACTCTGGGCACATCTTTTTGATTCCACTATTCTTTCTGCACTAACATACACTCAGAGACCTGGGCCCTAAGCAAACAGGATGAGAATGCTATTTGGGTATCCCAAAGAGGAATCGAAAGAGCTATGCTAGGAGTATCACATCTCACTCAAGTGAGAGAATGAATCCGGAGTTCTGACCTCTATCAACGGTCAAGAATCAGGAACACTGTCGCATTTGCCAACGCATCAAAAATCAGATGGGCCGGTCACGTAATGTGATTCAGAGATGACCCCTGGACTAGAGCTATTACCGACTGAGTTCCATGGAACATCAGAAGACCGCGTGGCTGCCCACCAACTAGATGGTCAGGTTTCTTCGTCAAATCCCTGAATGAAGGATTTGTGGCTCTCCCTGTTCCTAGAGCAAGCAGATATCATTGGGCTGCACTAGCACATGACAGGGACAAATGGCGACGTTACTGGTACCCTCTTGAGCAAATCGAAGATCAACAGGATGACAAGTGATACAAGTGATACACAATGGAATACTATGCAGCTGTACAGAAAATGAAGTTATGAAATTTGCTTATTAATAAATGGACATAGAGAATATCATGCTGAGTCAAATGAGTCAGAAGGAGAGGGATAGACATAGAGTATTTGGACTCATATGTGGAAAAAATAATATCCCCCTAGAGAGAAGGGGTCACCGTGACAAAGAGAGTTGGGAATAATCACTCTTGATAAGAACTGTGTGCTGAAAACAGGTAAAGAATTGAACAATATAACCTCCCAGTACCTGTATTGAATACCATAACGTCCCAAAGAAGAGAAAGAAGAGATACAGAGACAGAGAGATACAGAGAGAGATAGCAAGAGAGTCAGAGACAGAAAGAAAGCAGTAAAGTGCCTGTCATAGAGACAGGCTGGGGAGAGGGTAATGGGAGGGAAACTTGGGACATTGGTGGTGGGAAATGTACACTAGTGGAAGGATGGAAGTAGGAATACTGTTGATTGAAACCAGGCCATGAACAATTTTGTAACTCTGTATCTCACTGTGACTCATAAAAAATAAAAATTAAACTTTAAAAATGGAAAAAAAAGGAAATAAACATATGGGAGACTCATTGTTGGTAGGATCAAGATGGAGATTCAGAATGAAAGCAGCTAAACTGGCTTGGTTAAGTGGAAACCCAAGCAATTTGACCCTGGTACCCTCCATCTCTGTCCCCTTCCCCATCCCCACTCAATCCACACGTTTATAGTTTTGTGGTATCTGATCATAAAATCAGGTTAATATCAACTGACTAAGTCACTTTGCCAACTGGATATTTTTTAGCATCTCTTCCATGGTTAGTTTTTCTGTGGTATTTGTAAATGATACTTATTTTTATTTTAACAATAAAGCCACCATTGTCGTGCAATAGATTAAGGTGTGGTACTACTTATCCTTTGTATCTATTCCTTTATGCCCGTCTATCTACCTCTACCTTAGACTCTTTGTCCTAGATTTTTTTATTTATTCCATGTCCTTGGCTATTGCCCATCGGTGAATGCTCAGAATCTAGAGTATATCCTTTCTTTGGGCTACCTCTCTTTTCACACAAAAAGAAATGCTGAATGACTGTGCTATGGACAGAATTGTGTCCTCCTACCCAAATCTCTATGCTAAAGTCCTAACTTTCAATATCTCATAATATAAACCTATTGGGGAATAAGGTCGTTATAGTAGCGATTAAACTAAACTGAGATTCTTGGGGGTAGAACAAAGTCCCTCCTATTGTCCTTCTAAGAAAATAAAATGTAGACATACAGAGACAAATATGTTCACACAATAAAATACTATTGGAGAAACTGAAGGAGACACCATCTGTAAGTTATTGAAAGAAGCCAAGAATACTAACACTTTAATTTCTAAATCTAATTTAAATTTCTGTTGTAAAAACCTCTGGTTTCAAACTTTTTTTTTTTTTTTTGCTTTTTGAGTCACACCTAGCAATGCTCAGGAGTTACTCCTGGCTTTGCACTCAGGAATTACTCCTAGCGGTGCTCAGGGGACCATATAGGATGCTAGGACTCAAACCCGGGTCGGCTGTGATGCAAGGCAAATGCCCTACCAGCTGTGATATTGC
This sequence comes from Sorex araneus, assembly GCF_027595985.1. Classification (NCBI taxonomy): domain Eukaryota; kingdom Metazoa; phylum Chordata; class Mammalia; order Eulipotyphla; family Soricidae; genus Sorex; species Sorex araneus. The sequence continues at coordinate 122,733,720 of NC_073306.1, read as the reverse complement.
TCCAGCCCCTGTTTTCAAACTTTTTATACCTATAGAGCAGCTTTGTTATGCAGCTAGCAATGGAAAAACCAATGTCTGGGGTATTTTTGCTATAACAGTCCAAGCAAACTTATATTCAAATTCTGCCACTGGAATGATTTTCCCCTCTCTACTTCTTTTTAGCATTGTGCCCTAGATGTCTTTAAATTGACAGAGTGATTCTAACTATCAAAATAATTTTCTAGATCACCAACAGTGAGATGAATAACAACTGAGCTGTTAACATGTACCAAGACTACCTCTGTCCCATCAGCTACTCAGAAGATCCTTTTGCCGAACGAACAGTGGGTGGGGCAACTTACCCCAACAGTGTTCACTCAATTTCTCCAAAAAGATCGAATGAGATGTTTCTGAGACAATCCGGGGAACAGGAGGAGAATGCTGGAGAGGGCAGGAGGACTGAAGGGCTGAGACCTAAAGAGAGGAGGGGAAAAGAAGGGAAATGGTTTAAAAGTTTCACACTACAGGATGATTCTGGGAGTGTGTTAGCTAGGCAGCAAGCCATCCCTCAAACCAAAGTCACTTGTTACAAAAGTGTACAAACTTTCAGCTACAAGATAAATAAGGTGTCTACTATATAGTATAATTACTGAAGTTGGTGGGCTGGAATGATAGCACAGCAGGTAGGGCATTTGCCTTGCATGCAGCCAACCCAGGTTTGATTCCTCCGCCCTTCTCGAAGAGCCCAGCAAGATACTGAAAGTATCCTGCTCCCACGGCAGAGCCTGGCAAGCTACCCCTGGCGTATTCAATATGCTAAAAACAGTACCAACAAGTCCCACAATGGAGACATTACTGGTGCCCACTCAAGCAAATCGATGAGCAATGGGATGACAGTGATGATGACAGTGATGACTGAAGTTGATGACTCTGTAGTGTATTACTGAGGTTTTCTACAGAATTGGAATGAAATTATCCTGACCAATTTATATGCGTGCATATATGAGACAATGGACACATTAACGATAGATGATGGTTCTTTTTCCATCACGTACATATTTATCATGTAGCAAATCACCACATTGCATTTCTATAAGCTTAAATAACTTTCTAAAAGCTTAAGCACTATTTCAATCATATTACCTAAACTATAACAAAACATTCAATAAAACAAAAAATAAATTCAATTCAATTAGTCAATTACACATCAGTAGACTTAAAAATATATAAAAGTGGGGAGAACTTACTAAAGGGGTACTGAATCTTGTAAAAGTGACTTCAAATTAGTAATTAATAGCCTTACACTGTACTCAGTCCCTGGCATGTCATAAGATGCATGCTCTACTGATCACTATTGGACTGGATCCAGAGGGCAGAGGTGAAACACCTGTCAACCTGCAGGGTTGAAGAGCAGCATTGTAACAGCCACCAGGAGCAACCAAAGGTAGTAACAGGCTGTCACTTTGGTGTCTTATGACTGGAAGGATGAAAAGAGCCTGCTTTTCCAACTTCCATTTCCTTCCAAACTGTGGAAAGGTCAGGGCAGACCTTTCTTCTTGTCAAAGAGCAGAGAAACAGGGAGGAAAAGAGGGCACTTCTCTGCAAAGAAAGCCATTTTCTTTGCTTGTCTGCCCACTCTGGTCGGCTGTTTTGCAGAAAACAGAGAGAGAATAAGTTAAAATGAATCACTGATCTCATGCCTAGCTAAGGGAAACATTTTCTGGATTGGTTTCCCTTTGATACCAATTACACCCATGGGCTAAGAGCAAGGCAGTGAGTGTATGAGTGGCTAGAGGAGGGGATACTGGGTCTCCCCACAGTAGCTATACTGTGTTTATAATTTATTCTTAACTCTCTCTTCTGTACCATGGTCCACTGGACCCTTCCAGGGGGCCAGCTCCTGGGGCCAGGATTGTGGTTCAGTCAGGGAGATGAGATGAAACGTTTTGTTTACTTGCTTCTTTCCTTAAATCTAGTACGACTCAATCTGACCCAAGGTAGAAAAAGTTTGCTTGACCTTGATTGAAACAGTGAACTTTGGGAGAACTCAGAGCTAGACGATTGGCTACAGTCATTTAACTTATCATTTGACAACTTGGCAAAAATCGTGGTGGAACCTTAAAATTTACAATTTGGATACCATTGCCTTATTCTATGTATATCAAAATCCTTTATGTTTTGTTTTGCTTTGGAGTCATATCCAGCATTGCTCAGGGATTATTCTTGGCTCATAAATTATTCCTGGTGGTGCTCAGAGGACCATAATGGATGCCAAGGTTTGAACCAGGGTTGACCACACACACAAGACAAGTGCCCTACCCTCTGTACTATTGCTCTTGCCTTCAATAATCATTTTTAATGTTGTTAATTTGCAGTGTTTCAGACCAAATAGAACATTATTGAAGTATATTATTTCAATAAATGTTTTTCTGAGGACCTGCTATATGTCCAGGACTATACTTCCCAAGGAGTAGAGGCACAACCTTGAACAAATAGGTAGGTCCCCTGGGAGACTGAAAATACATAATTTCAGATAAAAATGCTCTGAGGAAAATGAAGAAAGGGGAGTGAGTAATTTAGGCTAGCACTTTTAGCCTTCTTAACTCATCACTTTAGGTAGCTTCTAAAATTCACATTATCAAGGATGGGGAAGGATGTTGAGGGTGACTAGTTAATGTGACTATGTTCTAATAGCTTCTGCAGAACAAGAACAGGAATTGGAATTCAGGCCAGTAATTGAGCCAATATGCTCATGAAACTTATGCCAAAATAATTTTAAAAACTCAGCTTGGTCCCAAATTACCTCGAGTGCCCTCTCTGCAGTCTTTCCCTACACTTCATGTTTCAGCTAAATGACTTCCTTTCTCAGTCCAAAGGAAGCCAACATTTCCCACCTCGATATCTATGCACAGTCAGGTCAAGAGCATCAAAAGCAGGATGCACCCCAAAGGTGATACCATAAGGTAAATTTATGGTACATGGACTCATCCTGTAATAACACTGACTTCCGTAACCTTGCCTCCATTAGTCCCTTGCCGGGACCCTGCTTTTGGGGTGCTAGTAACTAAGGGCTACTGACTCAAGAAAGCATATGCCCAGAAGTAAATATTATTCGGAGTCCATCAACTCCCAAGTTACAAGAGCATAATATTAACTGTCTTCCTATGTCCATACAGAAAGGACATTGCTTTAAGGTAAATTATGCAAAAGACACTAACTTACAATACAAGTTCAGTGTCCTTAGGAGGATCTGATTTTACAAGCTAACAAAATCCGATTAGGGAAAAGGTGATTAACTGCTTGGGAAGGATGGTGCAGAGAAGAGTTTACAGATAAACAAAAGAATGGGAGTGACTCGAGAGTACTGTGATGGGTGTAACCCAATAAACCTAAATTCCCTGCGGCAAGGCTGAAAGGACAAACCCAGTGTTATCCTGCACCATATGAAGAAAGTAAATTTTCTTTCCAAGCTTTGCTCCCTATGTCTGATTATCCTGAGATTGATTAACATTATAAAAACACATTTGAAGACTCATTTTCTCTTTAAGGTAAAATTTTTGTTGACATATAGTTTTTCTACAGTTCAAACATTCCAAACTTTATGATTTTGTTAATTTTCACATACATAACCATCACCATGATTAAAACCATAACTATGTTTATCATTCACCAACATTTTCCCATATTCCTTTCAAACTCTTCACTCCTGCTTCAAACTGCAGCCCCACTTCCATCCCATGCCCTCTCGTCAGTAACCTGTCCCCGTGGGTAGCACTGTAGCACTGTTATCCCGTTGTTCACCGATTTGCTCAAGCAGGCAGCAGTAACGTCTCCATTGTGAGACTTGTTACTAGTTTTGGCATATCGAATATACCACGGGTATCTTGCCAGGCTCTGCCGTGAGAGCAGGATATTCTTAGTAGCTTGCCAGCCTCTCTGAGAGGAACAAGCGAATTGAACCAGGGTCAGCTGTATGCAAGGCAAATGCCCTACCCGCTGTTCAATAGCTCCAGTCCATTACTGTGGGTATGTTCACATTTCTTATCATTTTAAATGGATAAAATAAAATTGTACAGGGACATGTGATGGTAATTTTGTGTTTCAGTGTTTTCATCTTAGCCATTGGGTTATTCTGGGTATGTCTGAGAGGATGTTTTAGATTATAATTCAAATAAGTGGACTGTGTAAAGCAGTTGTCCCTCAAATGTGTGGGCCTGACCTGATCAATTGAAGATGTGAATAGAACTTAATGGAAGATTTATGAGGGAACTCCTGCTTGATGACCCAGTGCAGCCTTGGGATCAAATTGAAATATAAGCACTTCTTTCTGTTTGGGAGGAGGTGCTCCCAAATATTGCTCAGGGTGCCTAAGGTCCACTCCTAATGATTCTTGGTCAACAGATCAGGACAGTTCAGTACTGGAGTCAGCAATGCAGTGTAACTGACCACCAAAAGTGCTCAGAAGCCATTGGTATGATAACTTGCAGTGTTGTGGGATGTGCACTACTGAGGATTGAATTTAGGGTTTCATGCATGTAAGACATGCCTTCTGAATCCTGAGATATCCTCCCAACCTCATTATCATTCCTTGAACCTCCATTCTACAGAAATTTCTACTTGAAATTTTCACCATTCCTCCCCTTGATAGCATGTGTTGCCAGTTTCTCAACCACAGGCCATCCGTAATCACAAAGGTCAACTCTTCAGAATAACTTTTTTGTATTTGACTTGTTTCTCTGGTGAATCTTGACTAATACAAAGTCTGTGGAGTTTTGAGTTTTTATTTAGTTTTGAAAAATCATCTGACTTCTTGACTGGTTGAAGAAACTCTGGTACATCTATACAATGGAATACTATGCAGCTGTTAGAAAAAATGAGGTCATGACGTTTGCATATAAGTGGATCAGCATGGAAAGTATCATGCTAAGTGAAATGAGTCAGAAAGAGAGAGACAGACATAGAAAGATTGCACTCATCTGTGGAATATAGAATAATAGACTATAAGACTAACGCCCAAGAATAGTAGAAATAAGTACCAGGAGGTTGTCTCCATGGCTTGGAGGCTGGTCTTTCATTCTGGGTAACTCAGGGAAGGGACCACCAAGTAAAATGTGGTCGGAGGTCATGACGGGGAAGGGTGATGCGGGCCGAATACAGACTAGAGACTGAACACAATGGCCACTCAACACCTTTATTGCAAACACAACACCTAAGAGATGAGAGAGAGAGAACAAAAGGGAATACCCTGCCATAGTGGCAGTGTGGGGTGGGGGGAGACGGGACTGGGGAGGGTGGGAGAGATGTTGGGTTTACTGGTGGTGGAGAATGGGCACTGGTGAAGGGATGGGTTATCGAACTTTGTATGGGGGAAACATGAGCACAAAAATGTATAAATCTGTAACTGTACCCTCACAGTGATTCACTAATAAAAAATAAACTAATAAAAAAATTAAAAAAAAAACTAAAAAATATCATCTGACTTCTTTAACTTGATTCAGTTATTTTGAGATCTATTGTCAATTGTTTTATTGCTGAGTAGCAAACCATTCTAGGAATGCAGTGTACCCTTGAATAATCTTGGTTTGAACTACATAGTCTCACCTGTACATACAATTTTTTCAACAAATATAAGATTATTTCATTAGTGTATAGACTGGCCAACTATGTACATATGTACATATCAAATTGATTGCATGACTACCATAAAGTTAGTTCTTCTTGTCATATTGCTACTTCTTCATTAACTTATTTACTAGTTTTATTTTTCACGTCATCTTTCACTTTTGATGTCCAGTGTTAGTATCATATATAACATATCCATTATTTTGTGTCACATAAGTTAATACTGATTTAACTACTGGCAGATATTTGTAGATGTATTATCATCTTATAAATAGACTTCATAAACTGATGTGTCAAAACAGAAGAATCACATGAATATATTTTATCTTATTTATTATTTTCTTAATAACATGTCTCGTTTACTTTATTAGAAGAAAAATGTGCATAATGCATCTAACATATAGCATATTTGGTCAGTTGACTTTTGTTAGTAGTTTTTAGTCAGTGACAAACTATGGTAAAGTTTTAGGGAGTTAAACTTTATTTATCTATTATTTATTTATTTATTTATTTGTGGCCTTTGGGCTACAACCAGCTGTGCTCAGAGCTTACTTCTGACTTTGTCCTCAGGAATCATTCATGACTGGGCGCAGGAGACAATATGGGGTGCCAGGGATCCAGTCTGTGCTGACCGTATGCAAGGAAAGTGCCCTACCCACTGTACTATCTCCCCAGCCCTGGGGGTCAAAACTTAAATCCAGAGTTTTGACTGAGCAAGGGGATTGACACCTGTTGATATTTCCTTTCTTAAGAGTAAATACTTAAGAATGAAAGAACTGTGTCATAGAAAGGTAAAGGTATATGTCTCCTTAGGAAATTGCAAAACCATCAAGAGTCTGTCCCTTTATTCATTCCCACAGCAAGGAATGAGTGAGGATTTCAGACCCCAACATATCAGCAAGCAGCAAAGTCAATAGTTCTTCTTTAGCTCCTTAATATTTGTATAGTACAATGTATTCTGGTTCCAATTTGCAAATTCCTAACAAGTTGTGATACCGAGCAGCATTCCTATAAAAGGCCACTCATTTGTTTTGTTGAGTGAAGTGTCTGTTCAAAGAATTTTGCTTGTTTTTATTGACTTTGCTTTTTCTTCTTCAGCCCCCCATTCCCTCTTATTTTCCTATTTCTTTCTCTACTTTGTGTTAGTCTTCTCTCTCACCCTTCCTTTCTCCCTCCTTTTTCTCTGCTCCCTCACTCCCCGTTTTCTAGTGCGTTCGCCTTTCATGCAGCAGACCTGTGTTCGATTCCTCCGCCCCTCTTGGAGAGCCCGGCAAGCTACGGAGAGTGTCTCGCTCACACAGCAGAGCCTGGCAAGCTACTCATGGCGTATTGGATATGCCAAAAACAGTGACAGTGACTAGACAAAATAATTTTATCAGTTTTATTATTCACACATATTTTATTCTGGCTTGTGGTTTGTTCTTTCTAAGTAACAGTGTTTTCAAAAAAGTATGAGCTTTTTTAAAAATCCAAATATATTGATATTTTCTTTTATTGATTAAGCATTTAACATAATTTCCATGAAATATTTGATTAATACAAGGCCACAGAGATTTTCTTCTACATTTTCTTCTAGAGCATGAATAGTTTCACATTTTATATTTACATCTATAATTTTTTTAAGAAAAATATTTTATTAAGGCACTGTGGTTTACATAGTCATTCATAGTTTAGTTTTGGGTATACAATATCTGAAATATCCATCAATCCTACCACCAGTATTGTCTTCTCTCCACCAGTGCAGCCAATCTCTCCCCCCGCCAACAATCTACCCCCACACCACCAGTCTTCCTCCTTGACAGACACAATTTTAAGCTTGATTATAGTTTGGATATCCTGTTTTTAGTGTTGGTGGTTCTGTGGTTTAAATATTCTATAGTCCTTCTTGTCTCAAATGTTGCAGATGATACAAGGTATAGATTAAATATTGTTTAAATGTATTTAACATGGGTATTTCAGGATCACCTAATTAAAAAAAAGCTACAATTTCTCAACTATATTGGCTATGTACCATTGTTGAACATGTAATGCAATTCAGATATGACCGCTGGACTAAATCTGTTACTGACTGGATTCCACGGGAGGTCAAAAGACCGCGTGGCCGCCCACCGACGAGATGGTCAGACTTCTTTGTCAAAACCCTGCATGAACGGTTTGAGGCTCCTCCTGTTCCTGGAGCGAGCAGATATCATTGGGCTACACTAGCATGCAACAGAGACAAATGGAGACATTACTGGCGCCCACTCGAGCAAATCGAAGATCAATGGGAAGACAAGTAATAGAAGTGATGCCATTGTTGAAAAGCAGTTTTCTGTTCATATAGAAAACTCCTATCAACTTGAACTTGGTTCTGATCTGCAAATTTAAAATATATATATATTTTGAAGGCATGTAGTCTTGATTACTTATATCAAGACTTATAAACAGTGTTAGTTCTCCAAATTTCTTCTTAAGTTTTACTTTTTTGTTTTGCTACTATAGATCCTTAATTTCCAAATGAATTTTAGAAACTTGGCTTATGCAAAAAAGGTGAAATCTTCATGACACTGAGCCTGTAAGTATTGTCAATGATTCAGTGTTGTTGATCAAGCAAAAGTAAGTAAAGAGTAACAAATGGGACTATATCAAACTATGAAACTTCAGCACTACAGAAGAAGCAATGACCAGAATAATACGACATTAAACAGACTGGGAGGAAATATTTGCCCACCATTCAACAAAGGGTTAATATTCCAAGATGCATAAACCATGTATGAAAAATTTTACAAGAATAAAAACAATAAACCCAGTGGAAAATGGGGAGAAGAGATGAATAGAAACTTTCTCTCAGGAGATTTATGTATGGAAAAAAATGTTCTGCCCTACTTAATATTGGGAAATTCAAAATTAAAACAATAATGAGATACCACCTCAAAACTGCGAGGCCGGCACATAACACAAAAAGTAAAACAACCCATGTTGGTGTGGATATAGGGGGAAGTGACCCTCATTCACTGTTGCTGGGAATATACACTCATTTAAACTTTTTGGAAAACAATATGTACCCTTACTAAAAACCCAAGGATGTAGCTTCCATATGATGCAGCAATTCTACTTCTACATATCCACTCCAAGGGCCCAAAAAAATCTGTTGATTAAAACATTTGTACTCCTATCTTTATTGCAGTACTATGGAAACAACCCAAGTGTCCAAGTGCAGATGATTGGATATAGAAACCATGGTGCATATACAAAATGGAATACTACTTGGTCATAATAAATAACAAAATCATGCAATTCATTGCTATGTAGTTGCATCTGGTGTATTATTCTAAATGAAGTTATAAGGACAGGGTCATATATGGAATGATCTCTCTCATACTTAGACTATAAAGAAACATAGTAAGGAAATAAATGTCCAGAGGCAACATAATATGAGACACGGTCTAGAAGTGATTGGACCACAGCTTGGGAGCAGCCAGAGGCACTAGATGAGATAGGGTAGACTGGGAAAGAAACAGACATTCTGATGGAGAATATGGTGCTAGAAAGTTGTATTCATGAAACTCTACCATTAGTACCTAAGATAAATATATATACATATATGCAAAAATGTTTTAATTTAAAAAAAAACAAGCCAAGCACCTAAAATAATTAAGTAAATAAATGTAAAGAAAACAGTACTGAAGCGCAGGGCAAGAATTAAACAGATAACTTAAGGCTAAGGGACTAAGAAAATTAACAAAAATTACAAGAGAGCTGATTAAATTGGCCCCTGCTTTCAACCGTGGCTCCCTTCCAGCCTCCTGTTTTAGCTATTTTCTTCCTTCTCAATTCTTAACTCCACTACCTCTTGAATCTAGCTTCTGAAGATTTTTATTAGAACAAATGTTACACTGTTAATGATACATCCTCCCTGCCCCCCTCCCTGTTGCATCATCTTCCTTTGATTTTGACTATGGTCCAGGGCTACTAGCTCTGTGCTTGAGGCTCACTGCTAGCAGTGATCAGGGAACCATTCAGGACCAGGGATTGAACCTAGACTTCTCACACACAAAGCATGCTGTCAGCCCATGAGCTGTGTCTCCAGCCCCACCCTTTGTTATTTTTTGTACCTGTGCCATTTAATCCTATTTCACAAGCTGCATGTAGATAGTAATGACTAGAGATATGCTTAATCAAATTGTAATGTGCCATGAGTATAAATAGACACTACATTTAGGAAAGTACAAAATAGAATTTAGAATATCACATTAGTAATATGGGAATAGAGTGTGTAGGCTATACTGGGTTAAATAACATATATCATTGTAATTGATTGCACCTTTTCCTTTGCTTTCTTTATAGTATGACTACAAGAAAATGTGAAATTGTAAATGTAGTTTGCACCTGCAGTTTGCCTTCCATTTCTCTTAGACAGAAAGCTCCAGAAGCATGATTCATATATACATCCCACTTTCAGCATAAGATATGATACAGAACAGGAGCTTATCAAATATCAGTGATTGAACGAATACTGATAGAGTGACTTTAACTGGATTGGGCATTTACAATTGTCCTGTTAAACACAGAACCCCAGAAAAAAACCCTGGCTTTTTTGTCCACATAATATGGGTAATAAGAGCATATACATCATAGGGATGGTGAAGATGAAAATGAAACATTTCATAGAGAATGCTCTGCACTGGTCCAGAAATAAGGGACACACACAAGACAAGTTATAGACTTGGGAAAGATGTCATCAGTTGGAACCACACTCTGTGAAAGATGTTAGCAGCCATATACAAGGAATTAAAAGAAAATTTTCAGTGAGTGAAAATTTCTCTTATTATTGTGCAGATGTGCTGCTTTCACTTCTCAGGATTCATATACAAAGATCTAACTCTGTGTGGTGTACAACCCCCTTCACTTAATGCCACCCCCTACTTTTACAGATACTTTGCTACTTATAAACCATGGTATGTGTATGTGTGTGCATGTGTGTGTGTGTGCATCAGTAAAACACTTTCTTCCAAGTCTTATCTTATTGCTAAAAATAATGCACTTGTAAATTGCTTTATAAATTATTTATCAAGAGGGGCTTCATCATTGAACAAGTGCTACAATGCACTGCGAAAACGTGGGGCAGGGGGACTGGCAGCAAAGAGGGAGAGAAGAAGGCACTGGAATCACTTATAAATAATATATTCATTGGTCAAAGAAAGTTATCGCCTTTTATGAAGTGTCTGGAATCGGTCTTGCATACTAAGTGAACGACCTCTCTCTGACTCTCCGGGCGTGATCTTCCTCAACCTCCTTGTGCTGCCGTTTCCTGGATTTGGTGATTAGGATGCTAGTTATTTGTTCCAGCCAAAGCCACAATTGCCACATCTTGTCATCTGGAAGTGAACAGCAACCAGAGCTGACTGGTACCGCCGAGGAAGCACAAAGATGTGTTGGCAACTCCTGCAAGCAGAGTCTGTGTCCCTGAGTTGGGCTCTGCAATTGGTATTCATCACATTAAGGCTGTGCCTAATGAAGGCGCTTGGTATTCATGTAGATGTCACATGTATTTCCAGAGACACTGGGCTCTAATTTAGCACCAGTTAATGGACACCTCTATTAAAGTGTTATCGAAAGTTTGACATTCAAATAACCCAGCTTAAAAAAAATCAGACAAACCTACACATTAAATCTGAAGGGGAGAAAATGTAGGAGAAGTCAAGTATATAAATGCCAACTTCAGACAGAAACATTAACCAGCCTTGGAGAAGAACAAATGGTTGATTCAAGTACTTCTGGCTCTTTGACTTTCCAATGACCATAACATCCCAAAGCTTTAGTCTAGTGCCCTGTATTTATCTGCCAGCATATTTGCAATGGTGTATGTGAGGAGGAGGGGGTGTGGATATAGAAGGAAGGAAATAACTATATTAGATGAAAAGTGGTACATATCTCTTTAAATCCCTACCATATGCCTTTGCATTTCTTCAGTTCTAATCCTTTCAGTAAGTACCTAATGTCTGTTCCATTTTTCCCAGATGAAAAAAATAAAATAGAAAATGTAGAGAACTGAACTTATTAATGGAAGGTCACACTTCTCTAGTAAATAGTGGGGAGGGACTAAAACATTCACTATCCCTATACTTTTGTGTTTGTTTTCTCTATTCATTAATTAACAAATGTTTATTATAACTTACTTTCTGCCAACCTCGCTAGCTGATTGATATAAACCAACCTAACATTCAGTGTGCTTAATGTCAGTCAAACAAAACAAACTCTTCATTAAACTAATTTGGAAAAAGATCATCAGTGTACATAAAAATAAACTTATACTTTAGGAAATAACAATTTTGGTTTTTGGAACTTATAAAAGATAAATGTCAATAATAGCATTAACAAACAGTCATAGTCACACTATTTATAATAGCCAAAAGAAAATAAGTGAATACAAATGAATCTTCATAACCACAGCATTCATAATGAAACTAGATGTGACACAGGATTTGTCCTAAGCACTCAAACTATTGAACCATTATCTAAACTACAACAAAAATGAGGGAAAGAAAATAACTTTGGATTCCACCAATAAACAAATTATGTTATTTCCATACAATTGAATATGGCACATCAATAAAAATAAATCACTGATAGTTCCTTGGAATACGTCTTGGAATAATATTAAGAACATTATGTTTAACTGTTTTATTTTTATGTTCATCACATAATATTTTATTACCCAGATTTGTGATAAAAAACCCCTGGTTCTTATTTTTTAAATGGTTTTATTTTGCAGGAATAAAAATCTCCAAGGCTACTTGGATCGGGATTGGGCCTCTTCCACCCAGATCCCCCATTTTCTAGTAGCTAGGCAGTCATACCCAGAAACTGCCCCGGTGCCATGTAATCCCATCAACGGCCAACATCCAGAGACTATAAAACCAAGCTCCCGGAAGTGTGTGGCTGAAATGCAGCCTCGTGACATCTAATAGCTTAGTTCTCCCTCTTGGAGAGCCTGGCAAGCAACTGACAAGCAACCGGGAGTCCATTGCCCACACGGGAGAGCCTAGCAAGCTCCCTGTGGTGTATTCATATCCCAAATACAGTAACAGATATATACATACTTCTTGGAGAGCCTGGCAAGCTACCGAGAGTATCCAGCCCGCAATAGCAGAGCCTGGCAAGCTACCCATGGTGTATTCGATGTGCCAAAAACAGTAATGATAGGTCTCATTCCCCTGTCCCTGAAAGAGCCTCCAATCGTTGAGAAAGATGGATAAGGAGAGGCTGCTAAAATCTTAGGACTGAGTGTAACAGAGATGTTACTGATGCCCGCCCAAGTAATGGGATGAGAGTAATACAGTGATGTTATAAGAATAAAAGTTTTACAAAGATAAGAATATACCTTCTCTGATTCGTTTTTTAAAAAAAATTTTTAAAGCTCTCTTTTTTTTTCTTTTTGGGTCACACCCAGCAATGCACAGGGGTGCTCAGAGGACCATATGGGATTCTGGGAATCAAACCCGGGTCGGCCACGTGCAAGGCCAATGCCCTACCCGTTGTACTATCATTCAAGCCCCCTCTGATTCCTTTTTATAACATTAAAAAGAAAGAAAAACACTAACCAATGTTGATTAAGTTCAGAATAACAGTTATGTTAGAGTGAGTAGAAGTAGATTTTAAGAAGGGATACAAGAAAATTGAGGGAGCAATGATGTTTTACATCTTAATTGAGATCTGAGATAGATGGATAAATGTCTTTTTAAAAAATCACCAAATTATACTCTTGATACCTATATGTTTCATTTTAAGTGATTTTCCCCTCAAAAAATAAAAACCGTATGTGATAACTGAGCTCTGGTTGACAATAATAAGCATACTAAAGTCTAAAATGCTGAAAGATGAAGTGTATTGATGTCTTCAACTCACTTTGAAACATATCAAAAAATAAGGTGAATGGATAGATGGATGGATTGATTGATAGATAGAAGGATAAAAAAGGAATTAATAAATATGTGGCAAATATAAAATAAAATTTAGTTATATGTTCTAAGAAATAGATATACATATAAAGAATAAATATCATTGTTTCAACTTTTCTGTTTGTTAAGTTTCTTCCATTATAACAGATTGATAAAATGTAATAAATCTAAAGTCTATTTCTTTTTTTTTTGCTTTTTGGGTCACACCCAGCGATGCACAAGGGTTACTCCTGGCTCTGCACTCAGGAATCACCCCTGGTGGCACTCAGGGGACCATATGGGATGCTGGGAATCAAACCCGGGTCGGCTGCATGCAAGGCAAATGCCCTACCCACTGTGCTATCGCTCCAGCCCCGTCTATTTCATTTTTAAATAAAAATATCTGTCTCCGTATTCAATTTTCTAACAATTTATTAGTAAATACATACACTGTCACTGTCATCTGTTGCTTATCGATCTGTTCGAGCGGGCACCAGTAACGTCTCTCATTGTGAGACTTGATGTTACTATTTTTGGCATATCCAATACGCCATGGGTAGCTTGCCAGGCTCTCCGAAAGGGACGAAGGAACCGGGTTGGCCATGTGAAAGGCAAACGCCTTACCTCTGTGTTATCACTCTGGCCCCAAATACATACAGTAAGTAAAGTAAATGTTGTGTATGTGCTTATATCTATATCTATCATCTATCTATATATACATGGGTAACTATATAATTGCATATTTTACTGTATATTTAGAAGAACCAAAATAGAAAATGGTGTGAGATTTAGGAGGAATTGGTTTAGCTATGTAAAGGAAAACTTCTCTAGGGAAAAGATGTTTGGAGAAGTGACCCATGACACTGAAAAAGAAGCAGCAGGAAGAAGTATATGACTCCAAGTAAGATGAAGGAGTTTGCCCCACAGAATAGACAGCACAAAGTCCTGAGCTAAGGAGGAGTTTTCCTTTTGCCCTGAAATGGAAGGCCAGCATAGTTGATGGTTTCCACGAAGGAAAGTATCAGGGTAGGTGAGGAAGCAAGTGAGGCAGGAATAGATCTTCCAGTAGCTTTTCACCCTGAGAAGACTTTCTCCTTTCCCATCTTGTGTTATGACTCAGGGACCCAGTTTAGATTAAGTTCAAGGAAAATGTCTTTTGGGAAGGGATGTCTGTAAGAGTAAATAGAAAGTTGAAAGAGAGACAATGATGAAGAGCATTTAAACATCTGTTCAAGGCTGAAGACATGAACACAGGCCCAATATTTATTACCTATATATATTAAATGTCCACTATATATCAGGCACTGGTAAAGTGTCTTATAATTTACCTCATTAAAAATTTGCATGTCTTCAACCCATACACCATTTTGTTTCTTATTTATGTTAGCAGTGCCGAGGATTGAAGCCAGGGTCTCAGTCATACAAAGCAGTACTCTTCTAATAAGCTATATTCCCAGCCCCAAACACAACATTAAACACATAAATAGGTTTGTCCAACTTAACACATAAGAAGTGAAGTTTGAGAAACAATATGTAGACGTTCAGTAGTTGTACAGGAGCTGGGTTCTGAGACTGACATAATACACAGTTGGTAGTCTCATTATCTGAGGAATACCTGGGGTAACTGGAAAGTTGACATGCTCATAAAGTGACAAACTTCCTTGAGCAAGAACTACCCTCTCCAGTCTGTGAAATTATGAATTACTTCCCTAAAGCACCCCTTATTTGTATACTAAAGTCTAAGACTTTGACTGCATCAATGACAGAGTATTTTAGAAAAAGAAAGGTGAAACCATTTCAAGAAAAGAAATAAAATTTTACAACAAGCTGAGTTTTCCCAATGGTGGACAAAGCAACCATAAGAAGTTGATTTGTGACAGACCTCCTTCCCTTTGAGTCATTGGAGCCTGGATTGGATGACCACAGGATACAGCAATTCAAATATCGGACATGGGTATGATCTGAAGACTTCTGAATACCTCCCATTCTGAGATTGTAAGACCCACCAACCAATTTGGCTTTACATGTGGCTGCAGCTTCTCCAGCAGGTTGGCAGCAGCTGTCTTTCTAGAACTAGACTAATAACATCTTCATAAATGCCTCATGCACAAACAGCATTTTCTATTTAGACCACATTTAGTGTTGGCCTTATGAGGATTGGTGGTAAGACTGGAGCAAGCACTGGTTAAAAAGTAAAAGGCTGAACTGGCAATGCAAGTGCAATTACTGCCCCTGAGAGGAGATTAGCAGACTCCCTAGAGAGAGAAACATTCCGGCATTTGCTGGTCTATGATGAGTTGCAAGGGGGCTAAAGAATGTCCGGGGAATGTCCAGTCCTGATAGAAATCTCTGAGTTTGGAAATCTAAGACTTAAGAATATAGTAACCCAAGTGATGCAAGAAGAAAAGCATATGAAAGTCAGTCTTAGCCTTAAATCTCACTGGGTAGGCCAGTAGGAGATGTAGTTCCCATTCTATGTTATTAATACCTACTTGTGCTCCTATCCTAAACCAAAACTCTAACACAACAGTGTTGGATATGTATAGAGAAGTATGAATAAGTTTGAAGGCTTGGTATGTATTGTATGAGATGCTTTTATGAGTTGTTTAATTATTAAAATGACTTTCTGAGTTAATTTCTATTATTATCTCATTGATGAACACAAAGATATTAAGGAACTTTTGTCAAACTTACACAACGACAATTTGTAAAAAAAAATTATATTCATGCAAAATCTACTCAGCTAAGATTCCAAAGTCTTTGTTTTTTTAAGCGACTACACTCCGTGAGTGAATAAGCCCATTAATCAGTGAATGAATTTATGAATGTATGGGGGACAGGTTAAAGTAAAACCATAAATCCAGTAGGTCTGAACCATCCCTTGAATTAGAAAATAGTAATAAAGAAGCAAAATTATTCTGAAAAATTCAAGGCTAAGGAAAGCAAATGACTTGGAGGCCTAATTTTGCTTTTCACTTTCTGGTTGTAATTTTGGAGAATAAAGAAAAGCAGAAGAGTTACCAGATTCTCATGCCCCCAACTCTTGGTCCCTTATCCAAGGGAGGAAGATAAACTAATTTGGAAGGAGTAACTTCTGGCCCTGAGTGACTTGTGGGTCAACCTCTTTAAGTATGGTCTAATCTCCAAGAAAAAGCTGTGTCCAAGCTTTACAAAACTATTTCTGTTTACTCCTCTAATAGCTCTTCATAATGATTCATTTTGGACATGTAGTGGTGTATTTCTGTAGCCCTGATCTTCTTGAGGAAAGATTTGAAATCAGTGACTCAAAATTGTTACTGTTATCTTGAAACCAGAATTGACATAGGTTGGCCTATATGTGAATGCTTCTGTAGAGCAAGATGGCAAGATGTAGAGTTCCAGTAAATGCAACATTTCTCTGCTGATGCTCCTTGACCTCCCCTTGGACAGGGAACCAGGGGTTGGTTTTGCTAGGGTGAAAATGATGTAATTATAAGTGCCCCAATAAATCAAGTCTCCAGCTTCCAATGTGATCCATGGATTCCAGATTAGGCCTCAATAGCCCTATCTGGACTGCTGTATACCACAAAGCACTCAGTTTCTAGTGTGGTCTCTGGCTAATATATATAATTGTGCCTTTGTTGTGTTCGAGAAGTGAAATCACAGCTCAGACCTTTAGTTTGTTTCAGGCTCTATAAAAAGAAAATTGAGGACTAGAGCACCTAACTTACTGCCCTCACACTTCTATAGCTTATAAGTGGAGAATGGAATTTTTAATGCAGTTATGTTTGCCTTCAACTCCCTTTGCACTACTCCACATTCTCTCTCAGGAGGACAATAGTCTACTCTTAATAAGTTGCAGCCACAATGACAACCTAGGATTCCCTGTTGTGAATTCTCACATTCCCCATGTTTTTTCAAAGGTATGTGAAACTAAAGGATTGCATTTCACACCGGAGTTTGCCATCTGCTGCTTTCACCTGAGGCAAGATCTCTACGAAACCATCGGCCCGATGTCTCATTTATGCTCTTCTTTTTCAACTAGTTGTTACTATTAAACACCGAACAATCAGACTACCCCTTTAAGAACCAAGTCTCTTTGAGTTCTTGTAGATTTCCCAAGCAACTCAGAGACGCTGGCCAAGGGCCTCTCAGAATATGATTAAATATGAATGTGGAGGTGGGTGCTCACTCACTTGTCATCCTTTCCCGGGAAACCCCCATTACTGAAGCATAGCAGAAAGCGGCTGGAAGCAGGGCCAGTCTATTTTCTATTAATTCTTAATAAACTAGCAGATTAGAACGATGTTTGGATGATGAAAAGGGGTGAGCAGACAAGATCCTGTCTATACCTAAGATCAAAGCTGAATGAAAGACGAGGAACTGAAACAGCATACCAGACGCCCTGGGAAACGTGGTAGGCCATTACTAAGTCCAAAGAGAACAGAGTCAAAGTCTCCTCCCTGGTCCTTTACTCACCCACAGTCTGACCCAAAGCATCAACTTTTTAACAAGTACTCTTGCTAAGCTCTTCACCAGGATGTGTGCCTAAAACTTTGAAGCCCTGCTCCTCTCTGTCTTTAGAACTCTTATGAGCTCCCACTGGAGTTGAGCATCAAACCCTAAGCCACCTTATCATCTACAATAGGGGACCAAGTTTCCATTCTTAAAAAGAGGATAGATAGAAAGGCAGGAGTTCATTTGGGAAGCCAGCTTCATCCTAAGTGCCATCTTTAACGGGCTGATTCTGGCTGCTTGGAAGTCTGACTGTCTGGGAGTCTCTGGCACTAGGTCCAAGACCAGTGGGAAAGAGGCAGAAATTGATTAGCGATGTTTTCCACAGACACGGAATTGGAGTGAGAGCAGCAAGTGTGTCTAACATTTGCCACATCTGAGAGATGTTCTCTGTCTTTCTTATGTGGAAAAGAATTTCCCATGAGTGCAATTAGATGTACTGCCTAGGGCAAAACTGAGAGCAGACGGAGACTTGACCTCCTGAAGGAAGCTGACAGTAAACAAGACTTGAAGGAATTGAGGCTGGTGCTACCCAATAGCACAGTGGATAGGGCATTTGCCTTGCACGTGGCCAACCTGGGTTCGATTCCCAGCATCCCATATGGTCCCCTGAGTACCACCAGGAGTAATTCCTGAGTGCAAAGCCAGGAGTAACCCCTGTGCATCACCAGGTGTGAGCCAAAAAGTAAAAAAAAAAAAAAAAAAAAAAAAAACTTGGTGGAGAAATCAGCCTTAAGCCACAGTTGCACAAAGACTGCACAAGGCTCCTAGCCACACTTGCCTGCCTGACCAGCCTCACCAACACGTCCCCTTTCCTGGCCACTCTCGAGACTGGGGCACTTGTGTCCACTGGAACTCCTGGCTCCTATCTTCACGGCACATGCCCAGGATTCTTCAGGCTCTGACTAGAATCCATTTTCTCTAAGAACCTCAAAAACTATCTCCAGTGCTATTTTCTCCAATCCTGATACAATGGATAGTATTCCTTCTAGAGCATTTATTTTCAATCCTTCACTCTGCACAGAAGTCCAAGACCCTTTCTATAAAGGGTCAGACATTGTTGAGAGACTAGCCAGAAATGAAGTAATAGTGAAGTTGTGATCAGTTGTCTTGATTCCTGGCCAAGATCTCCCCAGAGGGCAGAATGGGAAGCTTCTTGACTTCCAGGACCAACAGCAGAGGGTCTTGCATTCATGCCAAGTAATATTCGATACTCCCAGTATCATGCACATATTCTCACCCTCATAACCACCATGGGGCCTCCAGGGAGACATAAGACAGGTGCCTGTGAAAGATTCTAGAACTTTGAATGACTGGGATCACTGGGAAAAAAACTTCATATGTCATATTCCAGGCAGTTTAATAACTCTTAAGAGGCCTCAAGCCAGAACTTTGACACTGAAAATAGATCTGTAAACTATCTAGAATAAGGACTATCTCTGCACTGCTCAGCCAAACCGTCATAAACTCTAGGAATATAGCAGAGGGAAGAAACACTCCACTCCCAACTCCCAAATGACATGTTTATTTGTTTGATGCCTCCCTCCCCACTTGATATGCGAAGGAATTAGAATTCTTTATCAAGTGTTCCCTGTGTGGGCAACAACCTGAGCTGAGTCTATATTTCTGAGGAAGTTCTTCTTATCCACTCCAAAGTGTCTGCAATAGTAACCATACCACTATGTATGTGGTCACGTCCGCACATGCAGTGTAGATGCGAGCTCTGAGAAAAGTTCTTAGTCGTGGGGCACACAGAGTGAAAGGGAAAGGGGAAAGCTCTAAGGTCGATCACAAAGAGATCTTAGGAAAACTTTAGCTTCATGAAGATACTGTCACTGTCATCCCATTGCTCATCTATTTGTTTGAGCGGGCACCAGTAATGTCTCTCATTGTGAGACTTATTGTTACTGTTTTTGGCACATTGAATACACCACGGGTAGCTTGCCAGGCTCTGCCGTGCGGGCAAGACACTCTCGGTGGCATGCTGGGCTCTCCAAGAGGGGCGGAGGAATCGAACACAGGTCGGCTGCATGAAAGGCGAGCTCCCTACTGCTGTGCTATCACTCTAGCCCCATGAAGATACACAACCTTCAAACTCCAAAGTATGTTGGGAAAGAGACAAAACTCAGGATCCCACTGGCCTGAGTTTTGATCTTGAACACAGTCTCTGAAAGTTCACTCAGCTTCCTCAGAAGCAAACTGGAGATAATAATAGCACCTACCTGCTAGAGTTAGTGAGAGAATTAACTGAGCTCATGTAACAGGTGGAATAGTATTTGACTTCTCAAGGTAGTCTCTGGGGGATATTGAACAGGAGCCAATACTGAAGGTATAGGAGGAAGGAGCTGATCATGCAGCAAAAGAAATTTATTTATTGGCTCCACATCATCCAGACTCTATGACTGAGGTAACGGTTCTAATTTTAGTTTAAAGATAATTTAGAGCTTAGTTTAGTTAAAGAACCCTTTACCATCCCTAATCTTCAGATTTTAGGAGGAACAGGGAGGGAAGTAAAACAATCCAAAGCATTTTTCTGTCCAGGCTACAGGTATGACGGGTGCCTGTCTTCAGGCTCTCTGATAAGGAAATTCTCAAGTTCATACAACTCAGACCACATCAGACACCTATGCCCCGGGGGAACAGCTGGAAGGATCTGCCAACAGTCTCTCGACACAAGGGGAGTTTGCCTGGGAATTGGAACAAACCAGAAACACTTTTATTCAACTTTAGACACAAAAATAAAATCTTCATGACATCATCTGACCCCCTGTATCAAGCCACATCTGAAGCCTGATTACTCATAGCCTTTTCAGTTATATGAGCCAATAAATTCTCTTTTTGCTTAAGCCAATTTGGATTTGGTTTTTGGTGACTTTCAGCTGAAAAAAGTCTTCAGTTACAGATACCTATGAGTCTAATATCTAGATTCTGGTTTTGGAAACAACTTCTGAGAGTCACTGCCAAACCTTGCACTGGAGAGTTATTAATAGCTCATCAAGACTTTAGGTACTTTATTTCACCACTGGGACCTTCTATTTATTTCAGTAGGGAGATGGGAATCGTAAAATAAAACTTTAGAGGTTGCTTTAAGAATTAAATGATATAATATATAAAAGATATATTAAATGATCTAATAGAAAAGAGAAAATAACACTGTTACCTCTGACTTTTAGGGTCTCATTCAGTGTCTGTGGGATATGCCATAAACATAGAAAGTGATAGGAAAAAATACATTTCAAATTCAGATGACAATTCTCCCTAGAAGAGTCTGAAATAACAAGACAACAAGAGAACATGTGTATTCCCAAAATGTGTGTGGGGCCACTCTCTGCGTGAGTTTGGTGGCCATGAGCCACTTCCCCATCCTGGCCTACTGTCACTGACAAATGAAGAAGGAGGGAACAGGGTCTCCGCTGCTTGATGATCCGTCGCCATTTATTTCAATCTTGGTCCTGCCGTTGATTCCATTCTCCCTGCATGCCTATGCCTGTCTCACTGCCCTCCCCATTCCAGGCTCACACTGTCCTCATACCCATCTCCTACTTTCCCCCACACTAGTCTTCCTCTCAGCCTCACAGCCTTCCTTAAGAGACCAACCTCCAAGGTTGGGGGTAGCAACTACACCTAGGTCTGATAGCACAATCAACATATGTAAAGCCCTTCCTTTCAGGGAAGCTCTGCTGAAACAAAGATCTCATTGGGCTAGGAGATCTGCTCAGGGGCCTAATTTCAAATAAGGTCCTACTTCTCCTTTCCTTAGTCCATAAACAATTACCTTCAACTTACTTCTTAATAATCTTTCTAGATTACTAAACTTATAGGGTAGCCACTGTTTCCTGGAGGACATCCCTCAGGACTCACCGGTTCTGCTCACCCTGCATCAACTTCCTTGTTTTTATGTCACATCTCCATTTTCCTATTTATTCCCAACTCCCTGGTAAACTACTCCATCTCATCATCTCCTCTGGGAAAGCCCAATCTAAGACAAACACTGGTCTCTGCTGCCTCCTTCCCTCTATAGTGTTACTAAAATGGCACTCTCTGGGGTCAAGACATTCACCAAATGTCTTGGCAGCAAGAAGGTAGCACAGTATTATGCCACTATAAGAGGGTCAACTGGAATTCAGTAGTCTTTGCCAAACATTGGTTGGCCTTCTCTGACAAGGGGGTTTTCTTGAAGGTCTGCCTCTCTCCTAAGACCCCCAACTCAGTTCTTGAGTTCTTTTCTCTTTCTGAATCTTTCTTACATCTCCCTTCTCTCCCAGATGGCCTTTAGAAATGTAAAAGCACATCCTTACCAATCCAGATGATACGCAGGAAGTAAAAGGAAATAAATGTGCCCCAATTCATCAAATCATCATCTTTGAGTTTCCTAAATGAAAAGGGATAACTACCCTTCACTTAAGCCATCAAATTTTATTTATACAGCTTTTTTCCTCCACCTGTGTAGCCCATTAATCAACTTTCACAAATGTCCTTTTACTATGAAATCAATTGCCATTCAATCTCTGATCCAAGAGATGGCATTGGAGAAGTCTTGTCCCAAGGTGAATGACAACTGAGTCTCATCAAACACCTCCCACAGAAGACCTCCTGGAATATATTCCCAGAAAGTTTTCCTTCTGAATACGCCCCCTAGTGACTCCCCAGAGATCTGAAATGAGCAAGGAAGAGGCTCAACAAAGGTTAACTAAGTCACACTGGCCTGTGGCAGTTAATCAAAAAGTTAGTCATAAAATTACCATAAACCACTTCTAGGTTTGTACCCCAGTCAGTGAGAGAAGTAACACAAATGGGCATTTTTGCTCCCAATTTCATAGCAATGTTATTCACAATAGCCACAAAGTAGAAGCAGCAAGACTATACCTCAATTTTGTTTCTGAAACACTGTATGACTGAAACCCAACCATGAACAACTTTGTAACTCACAGTGTAATCTCACAGTGATTCAGTTTAACTAATTAATAATTTTTTTTAAAAAAGAATATACATCAACAGATCAATGAATGAGCAACATGTAGCCTATACGCACAATAGAATATTATTCTGCCTTAAAAAGGAAGGGACATTCAGACACATGCACCAATAAGACCTTTGATGATAAGGTGCTAAGTAATATAAACAGATCACAAAATGACAAATGCATGACTATACTTATTTAAAAGACCTAGAGTAATTAAATCTATAGACAGAATGTAACAGGGTTGCAGGCGTCCGGGAAAGGAAGAAGAAGGCATTTGCATCAAATGAAGACAGAATTTTAGTTTGAGATGGTGCGAAAGTTCTTGAGGTGGATGCTGGCCATGACTGTACAGCAGTCTGACTATCCTTACTATACTTAACGACACTCAAATATACACTCAGAAATGGTTAAAATGGTAAATTGTATGGGATGTATATTTTATCGCAGTTTAAAAAATAAAAATAAATTTAAAAGAAGAGGAAGGCACGCTCTCCTTCCCTGCTTCTGCTCCTCAGTTAGCTGGTGAGCAAAAATAGACCCAAGGCATTAGCATCACGCCTGTCTTCTTGTTAATTGTCTTGTTTTAGATGCAGATGTTTTTCACTTACAGACAGTGTTTTTGGGGGAATAGGAATACAAAATGTGCTGGTTTGGCATTTCTGAACCCAGTAAAACTTTGATTAGTTTGAATGGTAGGGCTCTGCTGGAGATAAACATCAGATCCAGGAAAGCTGCAGCGCTTTTGTCTCTCACAAGCTCCGACTTTCACAAGACTTCTTTTACACAGGAATGCCTGTAGAATCAAGCATTTTCTTTGTTCCCAAGATACTACTTTTTAATGCTTATGACGGATGTGTGGGGTTTTTTTTCTTCACTTTTTTCCTTTTTCCTTTTTTAAAAAAATTCTTTTTTGCCTACATAAGGTGAAAAAAGCAAAAATGATCAGTGAGCTGGTTATCTCTGGCATTTCAGAAGGGAGGAGAAAGGAGCCAGCCTGCAGTTCCTTCCCTCAAAATACTAAAGGAGAGGAACCCCTCAGGGTGTTGAGATCTTCCTGCTCACCCAAACTCTGCCTCTTGCTCTGGATCTTGATCACCAAAGGCTGAATTTTAAAGAATCTATTTGCCCATGAGATTCCAGAAGAAAATTCAGTTTGAGAGATTTCAGGAAGGAGAGAGCAGGGTCTCCAAGAAGGAAACCCTGGGCTGGACTCTCAGCTCTATTATTCACTAGTTGTTGGAACTTGATTAATCTGCTAAACTCCAGCTTCATCATCTGTGAAATGGGACTGATATTTCCACATGATTCCACACTGTAGTGGAAAATAAAATTAGATAATAGCAAGGAAACATGTATCATACACCATGGCACTCAGTAACAGCTCAACAGTTTAGCAATTCTGGAACAAAGTGAATTTTTTATTAGGAAATTCTATTCCAGAAAGGAAAGAGAAAGTGTAAGGTTGATCTCTAAAGAAAGAGCCTCTGAGCTTATGATTTGAAAAATCTGAACCTGCCCTCTGATAATACAACTCATACTAAAGGCTACTAAAGAGATGTTCAATGGAATAGAAGGAGGTCTATCGTATTTCCAAAAGGGTTATCTCATCCCTAATGTTTGGTCATAGTGATTTTCTACACACAGGCAAGAATTTTATAGACTCCCCTTAATAGCTATGTGCCAGGATCAGTAACGGTGACAATATATCGTTTCGTGACTTCGAATTCAACTCTTCAGAAAAGTACTGGAGCAAAATGCCAACTAAATGTGGAATTTACTGATTTAGCTGTGGAGGAAAGAAATTCTGCAGATCAGATCGATACAGCCAGTAAAAACAAACTGCAGAATCCCCATTTTCTGCCGGAGGTCTCTAAGTGAGGGCATTAAATGAGGCACCTGAATTATTCCTGAGCACTTCATCTCGAGGGGCTGAAAATGGTACTTTGAAGCCATTACAAGGAGAGACTGTGATTTTAGGTTGCCGTGATTAAATTAAATGTCTTGTACAAAAAGTTATAGTTCACATTTTGGGGTCCAAAAATTAGAAGCCGTAAGAAAAGAGTTTAAATCAGAGTGCTGGGCAAGCCCAGACCCCATTAATTCTTTAATGACTTTTAGGAGCTGCATGTGCAATAAGAAGTTGAAAACTGCAAATACTGTTTTGTTTTGTTTTGAGAAACTGGCAGTCACCTTTGGAAGCCTGATTATTCATAATTTTCTTTAAAATAATTTTACATTAACATCCTTTTATTACCAATATTATCATATTTTTTACTAACAATAAAACTTCAATACAAGATCAGTTTCCCTTGTATCTGCTTAGGAAAGTTGCCAGCAATTCTATGGGAGATCAGCCACAAGCTATTAAAAAGTGGGATAGAATCAGAAAGGAGTCACAATGGCCTAAGTTATCATTGAGAGCACTGAACTGTAGCACTGTCATCCCATTGTTCATCGATTTGCTCGAGCAGGCACCAGTAACATCTCCATTGTGAGACTTGTTGTTACTGTTTTTGGCATATCAAACACACTTTGCCAGGTAGCTTGCCAGGTTCTGCTGTGCATGCAGGATACTCTTGGTAGCTTGCTGGGCTCTCTGAAAGGGATGGAGGAATCAAACCCAGGTCGACCGCATGCAAGACAAATGCCCTACCCACTGTGCTATAGCTCCAGTCATCCATCATTGATAGGAATATAAATTATGGCAAGAGAGATAGTACGGTGGGTACTACCCAGGTTTGATCACCAATAGCACATATGGCTCCAAACTCTACTAGAAATAATCCTTAAGCACAGAGCCAGGAGTAATCCCTGAGCATGGCTAAGGATGACCCTCCAAAAAGCAAAAATAATAAATATAAAAAACCCAGCTCTACAACTAATCTCTAAAAGAACATGATGCCACTGAATCTCCCCCAAGTAAACCAGTCCAAGCTGAAAACTCTAGGACTTTCTCAGAATGGGAGCAGGCAGAGCCCCCTTTCTGCTCTGGCCAAACTTAACACCCTCTGAGGCCACACATGCCTCAGCTCCACAACTGAACCTCATCAAGCCACCAAGCCACCAAATCTTTCCAACTCCACAAAGCTCCCAGAGTGTACGGCAGCATATGAGGCTGCATGACATTTACAAATTTCATAGTACTGTCAGCCCAGTTAGGACCACAGCAAATCTTATGGGAAAGTTATTTAGAGCACCAAGCTTAATGAGTGAAAACAATAACACATAAATCTCAACTAGCACCAATCAGCCCAGTAAACCCTCAGGCAATGACTTTAGTATTAGTAACACTATTGTGATACATAGTAATAATTATCACAAAGTGACTTTTATTGATCTATTTTTGATAATTTCATTTGTCTTCATATTATAACAAGCAATGTGAAGTCAATTTGTTTGTGCCTGCTAAGGGGATAGAATTGTGGGGAGGGGAGGGAAGGAACTGGGGTCTTTGGGGAGAAATCACACTAGTGGTGGGGGTGGTGTTGGAACATTGAATGAGTAAAACAACTGTATTCTTACCAACTTGGTAAACCACAGTGTTATAAACAGAATTTTAAAATAAAGAAAAATGCAGATGCTTCCTAAGCAAAACTACCCTATCATGTTCAGGGAATAACTGTAGGTAAAGGAGAAAACAATAAAATGTTAGCACTCTTTATTCAGGAAAACGGCTATACAAACTATACTCATCCCTGAGGTTAAACTTTATGTGATAATTAAGGTGAATTAAATAAATATATCAAAATAGACAAAGATACCTGTAATCAGCAGTTTGTATAATCACTGTCTCTCCAGAGAGGAAAAATTCCTGATTTGCAGCATTTGCTTCTGTGCTTCCCACTGTGTAAACACTCTACCATGGCCAATTGCAAGTAGCCAACATGACATGATGTTACTAAATCAGAGTTGAGATGAGATGCACACAACTGGCTTTCACGCACTGGTGCTAGTCAATATATTGAATGATCCAGAGTAGGGCAGCATGTACAGTGTAATATAAACCACCCATCTATATGCACTATTATGCATGAAATTGATCAGTGTGTCACCTCTGGGAAGGTAGGGGAGCCTTCCTGTGTAGACGATTTCAGTAGTAAATTCTTCACATCATTTGAGTACTTTTAAAGGGAAAATATATGGACTGTGTGATTAAGCTAAATTTTTTTTTAAATAATGACAATTATACATACAAATGTTCTTAAGTCTTTTTACACCTGAATACTTCACCTGTCCTGCACACTGACCCGCACAACACCAGGTATAACTAAAGCGATATGCCAATGGTTTTCACAATGCCTTCACCTGAATACCAGTCAGTCCATGGAGCAGGGTTGAATATCACTGATATAGTCCATGTTCTAGAAAGGGTTGATGAGATTTGACAAAACATTAAATCATTCTGGGAAGCATTTATACTCAGATTATTAAAAGATAGATAAATAGACAGATGATAGATAGATAGATAGATAGATAGATAGATAGATAGATAGATAGATAGATAGATAGATATTTTTAGGAGAGAGAAAAATAGAAGTGTGGGAATCCAGTATTGATAGGTCAGGATTCCCCAGGTGGGTTTGGTGTTTGATATATTAAATAAAAGAATGGGGAATCTAACAATGGGAATGGAAAGCAACCCAAGTAGGAACAAAGACAAGAGCAGAGATAGTAGCCTTGTGGAGGATCAGCCTCAAAGAAGGAAAGGGAAAAGAAACCTATCCACCTTAGTAGGTGAATATACTGGACCTTGTATTATACCATCCAGCTCCCTCTTCAAAACTTGATCAGTCATTCTACAAATAATTTATATCTGCATCTCCTCCAGGATTAGAACTTGCCAAAGGAAGCTGCTCGACTTGACACTATGCTGTCTCTCCAGGCATGATCGAAAGCCAATGAACTCCAGTGAAGGAGGTACAGAGGGTCAGGTCCTTCCTCCAATCCAGGATGTCCCTGAAGGTGCCTCAGAGAGTCCCTGAAGGACTGGCTGAAGTGCTATAGCAACTGCAATGGTGATCAGTTCCACTGTCCTCACTCCTTTATAGTGATATTTCCAAGCACACAATACAGTGAATGTCCATCTTTGTAGATATCAAGGTTTCCAAGGATGCTGCTCAGAGATAAAATGTGATATAGTGAAAGACCAATGTTTAGGAAAATAGTAAACCATTTCCCTTTCAGATGCTCAATAAGGGAGGTCTGCTCTGAATTTAGAACCCCCGTTTAAAGATGAGCAAGATTCAGAAGAGTATTTTGAGTCAAAGAAAGATGCCCTGTCAGCTTTGCTTAAATTAGAATGAAACAAAGCCTTTGGCTACTTCCTGGGAGGTTCTGCAGGATCCACTGCCTTGCTGCTCTGTCAGAAGGCTTCCATCAAAGGTCCTGCTGTCCTGCTCTCTTATTTTTAATTATAGGATGATACGTCTAGAAAATGTCTTTAACTATATGTATCAAAATATTTAGAGTGGTTATTTAAGAGTGTCTAAATTACAGGAGTTCTGGAGAGGATGTTTTGTACTTATTTGCTGTTCTGTTTTTGCGGTTCAGCAACCATTGACTTTCTTTTTAACCTTTTGGCCCACTTAACCCACTCTCTCAGCTCCCCAGCCGCCACATCTAGCCACCACTTAGCAGGGTTTCAGACCCATGACTTTGACTTTTGTTTGGTTGTTTCTAAATCCCATGTATAAGGGAGAGAATAGGTACTTGTCATTCTATGATTATTTCACTTAGTGTAATGTTTTCAAGGTCCTCCCATGCTACCATAAATGGCAAAATTCCATTCATTTTTCAGCTACAGTCTTGCAATGCCCAGGCCATCCTGGGACTTACTCCTGTCTCTGCACTCCTGTCTCTGCTCTGCACTCCTGGCAGGCTCAGGGGACCATATGAAGTGCTGGGGATTGAACTTGGGTCGGCTTCAGGCGAGGCAAGAGCCCTACCAGCTGCACTATCACTCCCTCATTCTTTTTTCAATGAATAACAATCCCTGTGTGTATACGAATTATTCAGCATTCATATGCTGATAGACACATGTTTTTTCCATATCTTGACTACTGTAAATAATTCTGTGAACACAGAGATATGTGTATTTTTAGTTAGTTTTTGTTTTCTTTGGCTAAACACCCAGCATGGAATTGTTGAATCCTACAGAAGTCCTATTTTTCTTCTTTTTAAAGAAATCTCTATACTGCTTTTCATAGATACCACACCAATTCACATTTCTATAAGTAGTACGCAAGGATTTCTTTTCTTTTCTCCATTTTCTAGCCAATACTTAGTATTCCTTGTCTTTTTATTATAGACATTTTAACAAAAAAGTAGTGATAACTCAATTTTTTGGCTTTGATTTGCATTTTCTCTCATGATTAATGTTGACCATTTTTTCATTCATTTTTTGGAAAGATGTCTATTTAGATTTTCTCCCATAACTTACTCAGATTTTTCATTACTATTGAGTTGTATAAATTCTTTTTATACTTTTGATATTAATCCCTTATAAGATAAATGATTCACAAATATTTTCTACCACTGAGTAGTTGCATTTCAACTTCTTGGAGGCTTTCTTTGCTGTGCAGAAACTTTTAACTTTGAGGCAGTCCCTGCTATTTCATTTTTGCTACCCTAGCCTTCGGTGTCAGACTTTTAGAAAAATCATCACTAAAACTTAAAGCAAGAAATTTACTCCTTGATTTTTTCTTCCAGGAGTTTTATGGTTATGGTTTTTACAGTTTAATCTTTAATCCATTTTGATTTAACTTTATATGGTATAAAATAGTGAGTTTTAAGTTAAATTCTCAGCACCATATAAGTAAAATTAAGTGACTGTGATGGAAACAACAAAAATTGAACAAAAACTGAGAGTGCAAGCCGGTCCATTGAAATGAGACTTTTGCTGTTGTTTTGTATTTATGATGGGAAAATATGTCTTATTTTTTTGCAATATGGAAGGTTCTGTTTAGAGATGGAGATTGAATGCATAATTCCATTATTATAATAATTATAAATTTTCATCTATAAAAATAATAATTATAATTCAAAAATGCATTCTTATACATTATATCCTCTCTGTATGTATACATATATGTATATATGTATATATATGGGAAAGAGAGCAAGCAGTGTGGGAGGGACTGGTACGAATAACATAGGGGAGGAGATTCCCTGTTGGTCCAGGAGAGATTGGTGCTCAGCTGTCGGAGGCAGACATGGGACACACTTGTGGGTCTGTTGGTGAAGAGAGCTTATCTAATACTGTTTATTCCACTTGCAAACTCATATTTGAAATTATCTGCTGACATCAAGGAGTAAGAGAAAGTATATATGGTTGGTGAAAGGAGAAAAGGTTTGAAATAGAATTTGGAAAGGATGGGCTTGAGAGCTGAGCCACATTCTGATTGCAGGTAAGTGATTGAGTGATGGGACTAAAATTTATGTCAAAACAAATTTTCCCTAGTATGTAAACTTTTCCAGGTTTGAGACCCTGAAGAAGACATGAGTCAAATAACTATATGACTTAATTATGCAGAGGAATCTAGCTTAACAACTTTCCCACTCCCAGTGAGGTACCATTTATTATATATAGTCATTAGTTTCAACATCTGCAAAAGGAGGATAGTAATATACACCCAATGGCATTCTTGACTATAAGAAAGACCAAAAAATATGCAGGTTGCATAATTTTTGGGTTTTTTTTTTTTTTTTTTTTTTTTTTTTGCTTTTTAGGAGGAGGTTGCAGTGGCACTAATGTGCTGGAATGTCTTGACATAATAGGACTGAGACCATCACTGGTGTCTCTAAAGTCCTAATAAATCTCAGTGGAAGCTAGAAGATCAGTTGATCAAGGAAGATAGCTAAGTAGAAGTGACCTGGTCTATGCTCAGAGCAAGGGAAACTCTTGATAAGTGATGTTCTGTGAATTGTTTGACTTGACTCAAGAGAAGGAAACATCTTAGAAATACAAGAGATAATAAATGTCCCAAGCAAACCAGCAGAAGACAGTGGAAGCTTATTTATTCACATTCTACTAATTGGGAAAAGGTTTTAGAGTCCATAGGAGCAAGGAGAGTGGCTTAGAAATATATCTTTAATTCTCATGAGCTAAGGTGAAACCCTAGCTGCTGCTCAAGATTCTTCTGTGTGGGAGGAGTATCACATACTGTCCTCTTAAAGAGCATCATGTACTCATAAAAAATAACTTGTCACAGGGTGCAGCGAACATCACAATAACACATTGACTTACAACGCCACATGATGCCTGGATGAATGCTTTATGTCAGACCCAAATTGGAAAAGGGCAGTTGATAACAGTTGCTCACTGCTATTCTTCCTTTTTACTTGGATACAGGGACTTCAGTAATGTTTATAACCCTGTGTCTTTACATTTTCTTTGAGTTCTGTCTAAAATTTTTTTCTCCATGTTTTCTTAGACTAGCTCTTTTTCATCTTTTAGGTCTCAATTGAAATGTAGAATGTCTGTGAAGCTCTACATGCAGTCTAGGCCTGTGCCTTGTCATGTTTTGAATAACATCCCAGGGATCAGAAATATTAAGCAGAGATGTCAGGAGATTTCAGAGTTCCTTGAATCAGAGTTTTAGAGAAAGCATGTTTTGTAATGTAGGATAAATTGAAAAGAGCTAACACACAAAGCCAGTTGACCAAATATCAGTCCATGTCCAAAGTCCAAAATAAGATATGAAGACCAAGAGGAATGACTGGAAAAGCTGATGGGTAGAGGACATAAGAATCATTGAATAAGTGGATTCACACAAACATCTAACAGGACACCCTCAGATCAAAAGCAAGGGGATAAAATATGCCTAAACCATTTGGATGTGGAGGGATATCATGAGACCCACACCTTTCAGGGAATTTTCTTACATTCTTTTGTATTGGGTGGGAACAGGAGAGAAAGAACTGTCATTCTATTCCTCTAGGTTACACATGAAGAAGTCGAGATGTATCTAAAAATCATCTCATTATTGATCTTAACTGTGTTAATATTCATGAATCCTTACCAAGAAGGTAGAAGATTTTAACACAGTGGCCCCCACACCCTAAATCAATTCTCATTGATTTCAATTGGTTTCTTGCATCTAAGCATTGACGTAGCCCCTCCCATGAACACCTCCAAGGTCCTTTGGAACACACACATGGTATGAGAAGCTATTCAGCCCTGCCTGCATTGTCTGGACTTTCTGAGTGATGAAAATAGAGATACGTTGCTTGAGCAGCATCTGTTCCTGTTGGGTCTACATGGTTCTGACTTCCTATTAAGTTCAGTTGATCCACAACAAACCTCCCCTTAGTTCCAGAAAATGGACAGGAAGATGGAGCCCTTGCAAATTTCAGGCACATGTCAATTTCAAGATAATGCTAAGTTTTCCATAAAGCTATGTGTTTCCTGTCTTTACAGTTCTTGAACAAGTCAAATGGTCTCACTCTGTCCTCAATACACCTAAGTCAAGTTCAAAGCAGGATTTCACAGTCAAACCTATAAGCTCTCTTATGCAGAGCTGAATTTTTTCCCCAAACTGTATTAAGCAAATGTATGATTACAAGACATCTGATTGAGAAATTTTTCTTTGTACTATAAAGTAAATGCATTACAGTTGTTCCTGATAAAGCTTGGAAGCATCAAAATAAAGCAAAGATTTGACTTTTATAATCGTGCAGCTCTGGGAAGAACAAGAAATCAGGCTAGAGGGTTTAACTTTGCTCTACCTTGGTCTACTAAAAGTCTACTCAGATTAATTAGGCATGGAAAACAGTGTCTTCAAACTCATCCCTTATTTGCTTAGAGGTTATCATCCCCTCCAATCTTAGCAATTTTCAGAAAGTAGTAACTTATTCACCCTTCATTCACCGGACATACAAATACATGCACCCCACACAAACACACACTTATACACACATATACATACACATACAGAGAGAGAGAGAGAGAGTGAGTGAGTGAGTGAGAGAGAGAGAGAGAGAGGCCCTGAGCATTCCATCATAAATGGAAAAATAAGAAAAGTTTAAGCAAGGTAACCCACTTGTGAAAACTACATTTTTTGGCTGCCTCATTCTTTATTCAAAACATTTTATTTACAGGGGTCTACCATGTCCCAGGCACTGTTCCAGGGACCGGGAACATGAAGTGAGAGACAAGCTGTTCTTGTGTTGGATAGCTTGAAAGGTGACCCTCATCATTACTGCTCCTGTGTCCATGTTCTTGTGTCATGCCCCTCCCCTTCAGTGAGAATTATGCTGGAAACTCGTGCATTCCAGTGATTTGATGCATAAGATTACAATGTTCTTTTTGCTAAGGGATTCTCACCCTTGAGAGCTGCCCTAGAGAGAAAGTCATGACAAGGGCAACCCCAAACTAACAGTTCTCCAGAAAATGAATTCTATCAACAACCAAGTAGCAGAATCTTCCCCACTTGAATCTCAAATGAGCCTGAGCCCTATGGACTTCCTTGGCTACTCTGATAAGCAGATACATCTCTGCCCTTCTCAGAAACTAAACTCACCAAAAGCATCAGATAAGAGAGGTGAGGGCCAAGCCACTTCATTGTTGGAGTTGGATATATAACACTCCATAACCGGCACTAGTGCTTGTGAAATTCATTATTGTAGCATATTTAGTCTTTGAGATATTATCAGGCCCATCTAGAATCAGATACAATTTGCACTGCATTTATTAGAAGAACTTGGAAGGTAAAAAACATGGACCTTATACGTATATTTATATATCCAACCTTCCCCCAAACCAAGGAGGTAGATACAATTGGAATCCTGTTTCCATGGATGAAAAGACTAAGCTACCAAGAAGTCAGATAGCTCTGTGAAGATTCCATAGCTTCACAGTAGGGGACCTTTAACTCAAACCATTTCTAACCTCCAAGATGCTTTTGTATACTGAAATCCCTGAATGTTATGTTAAAACTACCCTGTAGAGTGTACAGTCCTAGAAACAGAATTAGTCAGAGTTTACCTATATAAGCTGTCTTTGCTGAGGCATTTCAGATGAGGGAATTGAAGCTTGTGGACTTCGAGCATTGCATCCGTGGCCATGTCCAATATGGGGGAAGATTTGAAGCTGAGTTAGTTAGCATCAAAGTTCACGCTAGCTTCTGCTTCTCTCACTTCTCTGTGGCTCTTTCTTAAAGTGTAACCTGAGCCTTTAGTTATTTGCATCTCTCACCCTCTTGCAGAAAACTCCTATTATTGAATCTGCCAATGGTGTACATCCAACATTTACTATATTTTTTTTGCTTTTTGGGTCACACCCGGTGATGCACAGGGGTCACTCCTGGCTCATGCACTCAGGAATCACCCCTGGCGGTGCTCAGGGGACCATATGGGATGCTGGGATTCGAACCTGGGTCGGCCGCATGCAAGGCAAACGCCCTACCCGCTGTGTTATCACTCCAGCCCCCATTTACTATTTTCTTTGTGTCATGTGTAACCTTGAAAATAGAAAGATACAGATGACAGCACCTTTGTCTTTGTGCCATGGCAAATAAATACAAGAGTACAGAGTATGTCTACACTGTTTGCTCTTATATCACTACCTCTGAACTTGGTGCCTGGAACTTAATAGGTGTCTTGTTAATCAGGGGTACTGTATACTGTGGATGAGTCATTTAGGTCCCCCACTCTCACCCCCTGCCACACACACACACACACACACACACACACACACACACACACATTTTTTGGCAGCTACCTAATTCCTCAAGGTGGTTCCTAAATAGACCACTCAATTTTCTGTATGTGCATCTTTGCCTTAATGCCCCTTTCAACCTGGGATTTCCTGCTGTTCTTTCACTCCTTGCCACTGGAATATTCACCTATTCCTTCACCCCAACTGACTCCTACTAATCTTTCAAAGCCCTGAAATGTAAGAGCCCTCCTGCAACTACTCTTTCCTCTACTGGCATTGTTAATTATGCCCTGGCCATTTTCCCCCAGCCATTTACACATTTTGATAATAGCTCTTAACACATTCCATTGAGGTTATTTGCTTTTTATTTTTTTTCCCCTCTGCACCACTGGAA
Organism: Sorex araneus; assembly: GCF_027595985.1. NCBI lineage: Eukaryota > Metazoa > Chordata > Mammalia > Eulipotyphla > Soricidae > Sorex > Sorex araneus. The sequence continues at coordinate 122,698,693 of NC_073306.1, read as the reverse complement.
GTAAATTTTTTAAATCCAGCTCCTAGTCTAAGATCAAGTAAGAATGCATTGAATCCTGCGATTTATGCAGTTCATTATTTCCACAAGTAGACAAGTTTCGTGCCCTAAAGGCCAGAAACTTTTCTAGTTTGGAGAATTCAGCAGTAAATAAACCAGGCAGAAGTTCCTGCCCTCGGTGGAGCTTATAATTTCTTGGGCACATTTGAAATGTCTGCTTCAGAGGGGTCCCATTGTCCGGGTCTTATTTTCTTTTGTACTGCTTTTCAATTTGATGTCAAGTCTGGTTATATGACTTGGGTTTTACCTTGCAAGACCGTTTGAGCAACGATCTCTCCCCGCCCTGGGGCAAAGTCATGAAGTAGGTAAATCAAGATTAAGGGACAGACACACCAGTGCAAATCTGTCCAAAGAAAGTTGCTTCTCTGTTCAAGAACCCCTGCAGGAAGACACCTCTCTCCTCAATGAGGCTGTGAATGTTGTAACTATTTTTGGACTCCTATTTTAGAACCGTCTGTGGAATTTCTGACCCATCTGTAAACCGTCTCCGGGGGGTGAATGTCCCTTTTCAAGGCTCCATTTGCCACTAGGTAATGCCAAGGAGTGTTTTCTAGACCAGATGACTGAGCTGACCAACAAGGCAGCTGAGCAGAAGCGAGAAGAAAAGACTCAGCCACAAGGCTCTGCTCAGGCCTTTTCTAATTAGGGACCTAGCGTCCTCATTGCATACTGCCTACTTCAGAGTTGTATCTTGATTGGTGTCTTCTCTCCCCTATATAATTGACTTATTCATCTCTGCTTCCCCCGATGGATGCCATTGGTCTATTGAAAGGTGTTGCTGTCTTGATCCCTGTCACTAAGCTACGTCTTTATGGCCGTTATCCACAAGCAGCACTTCTGTGAGTGTGTCCATTGGGACATGTGGGACACATTCTGGAGGGTAAAACCCAGCAGTGGAATTGCTTAGGTCATACAGTGTGTGCATGTCCTCAATTTTACTGGAGATTGTTAAATTGATCGCCAACCAAGTCGCTCCAATTTACAATCACTCTGACAGTGGTGAGAGTAGACCTCTCTCCACATACTCAGCAAAAATGGGCATCATATAATGGGTGGAAAGTGGTATCTCATTTTAACATGCATATCTATGACTTATTGATGTGATTGAGCATTTTTTCTATATCAGTATTGGCTGTTTCATTCCCATATTCTGTGCGTCCTCTGAATCCTCTATTTCAAGTGGACTATTTGTCTTTATATTATTGATTTATAGGCATGCTTCATATATGCCAGATAGTAACCTTTGTCATTTATTTATACAAATGCCTGTTGTCATATGAAAGACTTTATTTCATTTAGTCAAATTTATCAATCTTACCTCTTAGGGTTTCTTTGTTTTTTTAAAAGACACAACCACCTCTCCACCCAAGATTGCAAAGATACTTTCATAAATTTTCTCTAAAACCAATATTATTTTGATACTTACTCCCTTAAGATAGTATGCTTATATCTAATCCACAAAAGGAATATATCTTTTTAATTTTACAAAAATAGCAAATTTCCCCACCCTTTAGTTGAATCAGATCTCCTCACTCACTACCAATTCTTTGTTATGTTACTTCTATCTTTACTCCAGATTTTTTTGTGCTTAAGAGCTGTTGATGCACTATTCTGTTTCTTCAGTTGGCTTCTGTGTCTGTTTACCAAATTTACACTGCTTTCATTACCATACTTTAAAATAAATCTTTCTTTTGGAAGAACAAGACTCCCCTCCTCCTCTTCACAAGCATCTTAGCTGTCTCAGGTTTATTTTTCATGAATACCCTGGTATTCATTTTGCCAAGTTCCACAACACACACAAAATGAAATCACTTCAATTTTTATTCAGTTTATTTGAATTTATTTTTACTGAGATAATTAGCATATAATAATTTATAAGTAAGGTATAAAAATATTGACTTGGTACATTTATATTGCAATATGCTTGCCACCATAGCATTAGCTAACAACTCTACTGTGCCTTATTATCATTTCTTCTAAGGGCAGGAAAATAGAAATATAGTGTTCTGGCAAATTTAATGTTTATAATAGAGTTTTGTTGTCTGTAGCCCTTTGTGCAGTATATTAGATTTCAAAATTTATTTGCTAGTTCGCAAGAACGTACCTATAAATAATCTTTTCCATTCCCACACCCCAGATTTTGATAACACTATTCCACTCACATTTTTGTTTTTATTAGTTATTTTTAGTTCTTTTTTTAACTTAACATACGAGATATCAACACAATATTTGTTCTTGTTTGACTTGCCTCATTTAGCAAATTCTCAAGGTTAATCCACACTACAACTCATGATAAGTCCTCTTTATTTCTTTTTATTTACAGCTGAGTATTAGTCTACTGTAGTAACACACACATACACACCTACCCACCCACCCACCCAACACACACACACACACACACACACACATACACACGTATATAGATGTCATTTCTTCTTTATCAGACATTGGTTCATAAACACTTATGTTTCTTCCAAATCTTAGCTATTGTAAATCTGACTGCAATGAGCAAGATTGTTGTAGATACATGTCAATATCATGCTTCATTTCCTTTGAGTATATTGAGTCCACTTTTTATCTGAGGATAACACAGACCTTTAGACTACTTCCAATGCCATGATCTGGAAACAACCTGAGTACCCAAAAATAAATAATTGGCTAATGAAATTATAGCATATACACAGTGGAATACTGCTCAGCTATAAGAAAAGATGAAATATTGCAACTTGTCATTATGTGGCTTGAACTGGAGAGTATCATGCCTAGTAAAGCCAGACAAATTGAGAGGCACAGATATAGAGTGATCTCTCTCACATCTGGGATATAAAGAAACATAGTACAGGGATAACAAATGGTGAATGACAATAGAACTTGAGAATTGGTTTATAGAACTGGTATACCAAGAGTAGCGGGGTGAGGGGTTCTAATGGTAGCGACCCTGACAATGGTGGAGGGAAACAGGCACTCCTGTGGAGATTGTAGTGGAATAATGAAACTCTATTACTATCACCATGCCATAAATCATAGTATAAATCACCAAATAAAAATTTTAAATAGGTAAATACCATTAGAAATAGGGACAAGAGGGGACTGGAGAGATAGTACAATGGGTAAGGCCCTTGCCTTGCATGCAACTGACCCAGCTTCAATCTCTGGTACTTCAGATGATTCCCCCAAGCCCATCAGAAGAAATTCCTAGGCTCAGAGTCAGGAGTAACCCCTGAGCATCACCGCATCAACAGTGTTGGTCAAAAAAGAAAGAAAGGAAATAAGGAAAAGAGGAAGGAAGGAAGGAAGGAAGGAAGGAGGGAAGGAAGGAAGGAAGGAAGGAAGGAAGGAAGGAAGGAAGGAAGGAAGGAAGGAAGGAAGGAAGGAAGGAAGGAAGGAAGGAAGGAAGGAAGGAAGGAAGGAAGGAAGGAAGGAAGGAAGGAAGGAAGGAAGGAAGGAAGGAAAGAAGAAGAGTAACAAGGAAAGGTGTTCTGGTACCTTTGGGTTTTAGAACATTGATATTAATTTCCATGCACTTCCTTGGCAGTTAGTAAGTGCTCAGAGACCTGAGGAGGGGAAAGAAGTGCCTTATCAGAAACCAGAAATTCAGATATTCCTAGACTCAGAAGCCAAATTTGCATCATAAAAGTTTTCAGTCTCACATCACATTCCCAAAGGAGATTCCAGATGCAGGCACCAGTCTGAGACTTAAGGCTTGGGGTAAGAGCGCACTGCAGAGAACTACTAAATGCCATTGCTATCAGCATTGTAGTCTCAGCCTGGTCCAAGTACTCAGCTGCTTTCCACATCACCATCTCAAATGACCAAATTCATCTCCCTCAAGTTCCAGTTCATCCATCTCCCCTGTGTTCCGGTCACCAGCCTGTGTCTATAAACACATGGGCATAGGCTCTCTGGAGCTGCTGTCTGAGACCTCTCATTGCTCTGTGGCTACTATAATCACAAGCTGTGAGGACCTCTTACATTTGCATTTTCTTTCATTGACATTCAAGAGAATTAGAACTCTTTTCTCACGTTATCCACATGTAGAGAACTCAGTTGCTGGGATCTCTTCTCTGGCTCAGTGGCTGAAAGTGCATACCTTGCAAGTGTGGGCAGGGGCCACTCAGGTGGACACTGTAGAACTAAATTCAGTTCTATCACTACGGGCTGTTGCTCAGAGCCCAGGAAGAAAAAAATGATAAAGTCCAGTAAATACATACTTTCTCCCTGGGTTCATTTGCTTATACCGCTCTGCCCTCTCACTTAGCCCAGACCTGACCCCCCTTTTCTGCTCACCCCTTCGCATTAATTACATTCTCATCAGAGAAACAGCGTGGCCTGCTTGGCTCCCGGTGCTGTTTCAAGTGTTTATGTAAACAGCAGAGAGATCCTGTCCATTATAAAGACTTCCTCACATTCATCACAGCCAGTTCCGGTCTCCCCTGATTGTAAAAGAGATAGGACGAGCCCCTTGGAGACAGGAAGGAGTTTATTGAAAGGAACAACAGCAGCCCTGAGGAGATAGAGTAATATATGCATTGTCTTCCTGTGACTTTCTCCCCAGAAGATATGCAGAAGGGTGAGACAGAGGCAGAGACAGAGAGCCAACAGGACTACGAGTACAGTGAGACAGAGAGGAGACACAATTTCGAGAGAAAGTAGAGAGAAGGTCAGACTAGAATGAGAAAGGCTCAGATACTCGTAGTCACACACAAAGGGGACCCCAAAGCACAGCATCAAAGGCAGTGCGCTAAGGATGCGAAGCTGCAGGCAGCTTTGTCCTTCACACTGTGTAGTTGTTCACTGGTTGTGGTGAAAAAGTGAGCACTGCTGATGAAGTACATCAACCTGCAGAAGGATAGAACAAACATCAAAGGGGGACTAGAACCCAAACTCAACTTGACTCAGCAGAATCTTAGCAGCCAGTGCCATTGGCCTGGAATCTCATTCACATTCACATGAGTCTGTCTCTCCCAAAAGAAAGAAAAAGAGAAGCTCAGAAACGCAGCTCTTCCTTGAGCATCTACAGGCCAACATTCTTTGCAACTATCTATGACTTTGCAGTAGACGGCACCAACATGAGGCTTCACAAAGCAGAATCAATATAGCCCACACAAAGTAAGACCAAAACTTTTGCTAAACCTGTGGCAGCAAAGTTTTTAAAGTTTGGAATATGTCAGATGGAATCACATCTGGTCGCTAAAGATGAATAGATATTTACTGAACACGAGAAACTGCTTTTGAGCCACACTTGAAACAGAGCAAAGGAATCAGGAGATAGCATAGCGACTAGGGTGTTGACTAGTTTGGACCAAACCCAACACTGTACGGTCAACCAGACAGTGCCAGATGCAGCCCTGAGGTCCCTGAGCACTGAGAACTACTACAGTGTCCAGAGTTATCTCTGATACCACAGGGCCTGAGCAATGCTCAGGCAGGAACCACTGGCCTAGTTGGCTGAGAATCACTGATGGAGCCCTCCAGGTCTCCTGCACAGTACTTGGGAGAAGAAAGAAAGAAAGAAAGAAAGAAAGAAAGAAAGAAAGAAAGAAAGAAAGAAAGAAAGAAAGAAAGAAAGAAAGAAAGAAAGAAAGAAAGAAAGAAAGAAAGAAAGAAAGAAAGAAAGAAAGAAAGAAAGAAAGAAAGAAAGAAAGAAAGAAAGAAAGAAAGAAAGAAAGAAAGAAAGAAAGAAAGAAAGAAAGAAAGAAAGAAAGAAAGAAAGAAAGAAAGAAGACAAAATAAAACAGAATAAGGAATGTGCTTTGTCTCTCTCCAGATTCCTCGGAAGTCTGTCCTCTCCTCACTTCTCATTTTTATCCTTCTCTATCCTTCCTTTCCATTCCCACTTTCTCCTCTCCCTCTCCCCTCTCTCTCATTCCCCAAACCATAGAGATCAGTGAGTCAGAGACTTATTCATCCTTCAAGTCCTATTAGTTTGGTCATCAGCCTAAGCAACTTCCTTTATCATTCACTCATCCAATTCACACACCTTTATCAGCTACCTTTTTCTATACCGTTATGCTTGCTGCTTCACAGCAAATGAAACTTTCCTTGTACCCAAAACACTCAATGAATAACATTCACGGCAGATACTAAGCAAAAAATCATGTACGAAAATCTTTCCCTAGACTGGATTGCATAAGAAATTAAAGGAAACAATACCGCAAAAAACTGAGATGGGAGAATCTGTATTGCTCAGGGTACCATAACCAGATAGATATCATAGACTAGGTGACTTAAAAATAACTTGTATCTGGACGGTAGAAGTCTGAGTGCCAGCATATTCTGTTCTGGTGAAGTCTCTCTGTCTTGCAAGTGGCAGCTTTCTTACTATGTCCTCATATGGCATAGGAAGTCTTCTTATAAGGGCATTAGTCCCATCAGGGTGCTCCCCCATTATGCTGACCTCATTACCTTTAAAAGACTCTACCTCCATTACCTTTAAAAGATTGCACTTCCCAATCGCAACATGCTGGAGGTTAGGGCCTCAGGATACTCACTGTACGTGTTGGGGTGGGGGTGAAGAGGAGGTTCCATGTAAGGAGGGTGGGGGGTTGGTGCTAAACAGTTAGTCTCTGGCAAACTCCAACAGATTCTTATGCATAATTTTTCTCAGTTACATTAAATACGATCACCAAAAGCTGGCACAACCCAAATGCCCAACAATAAGCTAATGACTCAACTAAACCTGCTAAAAATTACAATGAAATATTATCCAGCTTTTAAAAGGCATGGAATATTGGTAAGTGCCCCAATATTGATAAACTCCAAAAGCACCAGGCTAAGTGAAGAAGATTATTTGTGAACAGTGATAGATATGATTTTATTTATATGAGGTATGCAGAATAGATAAATGTTCAAAAACAGAACTCAGGCTAATGATTGTCAGGGTATAGGAGGAACAAGCCCCAGGAAACAATTGCTTTCACAGGGACAGTGTTTTAGATCAAATAGAGATAATTATTGGACAATATTGTGAGAGAGTGCTGTGTGCTACTTACTGGTCCACTTTAAAAATTATGATTTGATGTTACATAAGCTTTATGTAAACAGAGAAATAAAAACATTATCTTGAAAAAGTACTGGTCAGAGAAATAGTACAGATGTTGAGACACTCGCCTAGCACATGGCTGATCCTGGTCTGATCCCCATATGATTCCTGAGTACCACCAGAAATGATTCAGAGCACATAGTCAGTAAAAATCTCCTAAACACTGCTGAGAGTGTGAACACAGCCCAATTCCCCACACAAAAATATTAGAATATTATCAAATGCCCTAACTTAAAATAAGAAACAAGCAAAAGCAACTCTGAGAAATAAGCAAAGGCAACTCTAAGAATGTGGCGTGTATATAAATCAGATGGATAAATCAAAGCTAATATAGGGAATAGTGGAGGGCAGCAGGTTGTGGTCAGAGGGAAATAATGTCCATGAAGAACTAAGGTGACAAAGAGTTTGGTATATTTAAGAATAAAGAAGTCATTGAGTCAGAAGTCAAAACAATCTATGCTCTGAGATGCAACTGGACAGTTTGCAAGGTAAGCAGGAAAGCACGTTATAGACACTGTGATGATGGAGGTAATATACTAATGATGATGATGATGATGATGATGATGATGATGATGATGATGATGATGATGATGGTTTTAAGAGTTGTGATAATGGTAATGATAGTGGTGGTGGTGATGGTAAGAATGATGATGATGATGATGATGAACATGAGGAAGGGAAGTTATATGATCTGACTCAGTTTTAAGATCAATCTGACTTCTTTGGAAACTGAAGAAACAGAATGGTTTTAGAACATTAATTAAAGTCACACTTTTCTCCTCCTTCCTCTGTATACTCACAATAAAGAGTTCAAGAGCCCAGGAAGTCAGTAGATTAAGAGCGAGAAAGCAACCTGTTCAAACTTTTATCTGAATTTATATAATTAAGCAAAAGGCATGCTAAAAGAAGACAGAAAGCAAGCCCAGAATTACCAGTTATCATAATAAATATAATCTAATTAAGCAGGTCTTTGTAAAGATAAAAACTTGCAGCTTAGGGCCTGGGAAATAGCTCAATAATGGCCAGGAAATAGTTCAGGTTGGCCAGCGTTGCTGGAAATGGACTCCAGGCCCCTGGGAGCCTTGATTTCCCCACTGCCATTAAAAGGTAGCAGGAGGGAAACTGGGCACGTTGATGGTGGGAAATGTACACTAGTGAAGGGATGGGTATTGAAACATCGTATGACCAAAACCCAATAAAGAATGGCTTTGTAACTCTGCAACTTATGGTGATTCAATAAAAATAAATAAATTTAAAAAATAACATAGACCTTTTAATCTGAGATTTGGAGCTGAGGATGAATCTCAGTGGTAGAGCACTTGCCTTGCTTTTGTGAGGTTCTGGGTTCAGTCCCCAAGAAAACACACACACACACACACACACACACACACACACACAGAGTCTAGAGCATCTATTTTAAAAGCAAGATACACCTTAAATGACACAGGCTAAAGAAAGTAAGAAGAAAGAAAAATACATAGAATGAAAACACCAACTGAGCTAAAATTTGTTTATAACAAACAGAAGAAAATTTCACTGTACACTGTCACTGGCATGCCATTGCTCATCGATTTACTTGAGCGGGCGCCAGTAACGTCTCCATTCGTCCCAGCCCTAAGATTTTACAGGCCTCTCCTTACTCGTTTTTCCCTACAATTTTAGGCTCTTTTCAGGGCCAAGAAAATGAGACCTGTTATTGTTACTCTATTTGGCATATTGAATATGCCACGGGGTGCTTGCCAGGCTCTGCCATGCGGGCGGGATACTCTTGGTAGCTTGCCGGGCTCTCCGAGAGGCATACATATATATATTTCCTTGTATGATGATGTGTCCAGGAATATGTTCACTCATGCATAAGCTTGACCCGAGCATGTGGAAAACGGCCTGGAGCATGGCAGTGATTGGGTAGTGGAGGTCAGCTGCCGGGACTGGATCCTTTGGGGCGGGGAGGGCTCCCGGCAGGGAGGGCTCTCACCCACCCCCCTCTGGAGCACCCCTGGTGCGGAGTCTGGTGGCATGGTTATGGGGGCTTCATTTTATACTCCTGGGAGAAGCAGCCGTGAGTTCTGGAGGGTGGCTGATGAGGAAATTATATGGCCAGGCAGGAGGTGGCTTATGGGTGTGACCCCCGGGTCACCGGAGATTGGGGGAAGCAGGCAGAGGATCTCTGCTCCCAGGTCCCGTTGAGCCCAGAGTCCAAGTTCACAAAGTTCCACATTACCTGGGTTCCGTGGGACTTCGCTCATGAGTGGGGCTCAGCCCGAGCATGTGGAAAGCGGCCTGGAGCATGGCGGCAGTTGGATAGTGGGCAAGCTACCAAGAGTATCCCACCGCATGGCAGAGCCTGGGAAGCTACCCGTGGCATATTCGATATGCCAAAAACAGTAACAAGTCTCACAATGGAAACATTACTGGTTCCCACTCGAGCAAATCGATGAACAACAGAACAACAATGCTACAGTGCTACTTTTCTAGCACCAATCCACTACCAGTGTCAACTTGCCCCCATGGGTGTTCTCAAATTTCCTACTGCCCCCACCCTCACCCCTTTCTCTCAGCCAACCACCTTGACAGGAGCATATAAAGTTTGGTGGTTGTAGTTTGGATCTCATGTTTTCAGTGTTGTTGAGTCTGTGGTTTGCATATATAGCTATAACAGACCCCCACATTACCAGTATATCCCAAGCTCCTGACCCCTGTTCCCGTTATTTCCCTTAGCACAGCGGAGAGGGCGTTTGCCTTGCATGCAGCTGACCTGGGCTCGATTCCTCCGCCTCTCTCAAAGACTCTGGCAAGCAACCTAGAGTATCTCGTCCACTCAGCAGAGCCTGGCCAGCTACCCGTGGCATATTCGATATGCCAAAAGCAGTAACAAGTCTCACTCGGAGACGTTACTGGTACCTGCTCAAGCAAATTGATGAGCAATGGGATGACAGTGATCTTTCCCCCTCACCCTCAATTTTTTCCTCTCTGTCCTTCTCCTCCTTATACTCTGGGGTCAAGGATGATCTAGGCATTTTCACTTTTTTTTTTTAATTTATTTATTCTTAATTAGAGAATCACCGTGAGGGTACAGTTACAGATTTATACACTTTTGTGCTTATACTTCCCTCATACAAAGTTCGGGAACCCATCCCTTCACCAGTGCCCATTCTCCACCACCCGTAAACCCAGCGTCCCTCCCACCCTCCCCAATCCCATCTCCCCCCCACCCCACCCTGCCACTGTGGCAAGGCATTCCCTTCTGTTCTCTCTCTCTAATTAGCTGTTGTGGTTTGCAATAAAGGTGTTGAGTGGCCGCTGTGCTCAGTCTCTAGCCCTCATTCAGCCCGCAACTCCCTTTCCCCAGATGGCCTTCGACTACAATGTAGTTGGTGATCGCTTCTCTGAGTTGACCTTTCCCCGGAACGTGAGGCCAGCCTCGAAGCCATGGAGTCAACCTCCTGGTACTTATTTCTACAGTTCTTGGGTGTTAGTCTCCCACTCTGTTATTCTATATACCATAGATGAGTGCAATCTTTCTATGTCTGTCTCTCTCTTTCTGACTCATTTCACTCAGCATGAAACTTTTCATGCCCATCCACTTAACTACAAAATTCTTGACCTCCTTTTTTCTAACAGCTGCATAGTATTCCATTGTATAGATGTACCAAAGTTTCCTCAACCAGTCATCCGTTCTGGGGCATTCGGGTTTTTTCCAGATTCTGGCTATTGTAAACAGTGCTGGGAATATATCCCAGGGAGGCAAAAAAGTACAATCGAAACAACATCTGCACATGTATGTTCATCGCGGCATTTTCACTTTAAAACAATGCATTCTCTGAGATTATCCCGCATTTGTCTTTCTTCTTCTGACTTACTTCACTCAGCATATCTTCCAGTTCCATCCACGTGGCAGCAAATTGCATAATTTCCTTGTTCTTTGTAGCTGCATAGTATTCCAATGTGTATACATACTATATCTTCATAATCTATTCATCTGTTATTGGACATTTGAGTTGATTCCATATCTTAGGTATTGTACTAAGTACTGCAATGAACAATGGTGAGTATATGTCCTTTTAGATAGATGGTTTTGTGTCCTGGGTGTATATACCCAAAAGTGGAATTACTGGGTCATATGGCAACTCAATTCTAAATCTCAGATATATCCATACTGTTTTCCACAGGGGTTGAACCAGACAACTTTCCCACCAGGAAAAGATGAGAGTTTCTTTTCCATCACATTCCAACCAACACAGATAGCTTCTAGTATTTTTTTTTATTTGTGCCATTATCATTAGTGTGAGAAGATATCTCATTGTTGTTTTGATTTGGATTTCCCTAACTACAAATTATGATGAACATTTAAAAGAACATTTTTAAATGATGCTAAAGGAGATTTTATGTTTTTATTGCCTTTACTCTTTAAAATCTCACTGAAAACAATGACCAATGCAACAATGCATGAAAACTAAAGTGCAAGAATTAAAAGTAAGTCTCAATTTTTTCATTATTTATGGGCAAAGCAGCTGTAAAGATTGTATTATCATGAGAATATAGAGACCATGAATTTAGATAGAAATCATCAAATATGTTGTATTGTTTACAAACAAAACCATCAATACTACTTAATGCCAATAAACTTAATTAGAAAATAAAATAGTAACAATATAGCATTTTCAATTTCAGCCAACAATAAGCCATCTAGCAAGAAAATAACAAATAAGTAGAAAATGTTTATGGGAAACACTGAGCACAATTAACAGAGGACATAACGGGATAATTAAATAAATGAAGATATATGTGTAGGGAAAGAAACATCACAAAAATATTATCATCCTGGTCCATTCAAAGCAATTCCAAAGAAAGATAAATCCAGTTTATCTTTAAATGAAACTTGATTAATCAATTATTAGATTGTCATGACAGTTTGGAAGAAAAAGAATAATGACTAACACTAATCGATACTAAGATCTATTATACTGCTTTATTGATTTCAATGTTGTCTTAGTACAGTGATGAAAAAGTTCACTAATGAAACAAAATGCACAACTTACCACCAGATCACACATCCAAGGAGTCAGTATACATCATAGAAGCATTAAAACTCATTACAGTCACTTGGTAGAGCTCAATAAAACCTGCATAAAAATTGTATGGGTCTTCAGATTGGGAAAAAAGAAGAAAATTAAGGAGTTACTTGTTTTCTGAGTTTTTGAATAACCTTAAGAGGACAAAAGACTCTCTGTGTGTATCTCTCTCTGTCTCTCTCTATCTCTATTTCTTTCTCTCTCTTTCTCTTTCAACTTCCCTTCTCGTCCTTATCTCCCTCACTCTCTGTTTACTCCACTTATTTATTTTCTTTTCTTGATTTTATACATGAAATGTGAGCTGACTTCAGCTTCCTTAGATCACATTTTACTGTCAAAGTACTATAGATAGGACTCTACTGTATACCTAACATTTACTGTTTTGGAAAGTCTGCACCTAGATGTACATCTTGTTCTTTCTATATAGCAACTCCTTTGACTTTTTATGTTTGTCACACTCTTTTTCTTTAGATTAATTAAAATGCTGAGATGTGGGGGCCAGAGCAATAGTACAGCAGGTTAGGCATTGGCCTTGCACAAGGCCAACCCGGTTTCAATCCCCAGCATCCCATATGGTCCCCTGAAAACTGTCAGGATTAATTCCTGAGTGCAAAGCCAGAAGTAACCCCTGAGCATTGCTAAGTGTGACCCAAAAAGAAAAAAAGTGCTGAGATGTAACTAGGTATTTCACAAATGCTCGACAGCACATTTTTGCTTTTTCAAGTGGTGAAAAATGTTTGGGATTCTTCTATTTTGTCTCTGATTTCTGCTTCCTTCTTTTTCAGAAGTAATTGGTATTTGTTCTATGTCAAGTCTTTCCCCACTATCCCTAGTAGTTGTTCCTCACCACTATCCTATTTCTGATTTTCTTCTAGGTTTTCTTAACTGACTTCTTCTTTGCATCACGGTGTCCTCTTTCTCTCAGGTTTTCTAAATCAAACGCTTGATTTTGTCCAAGTATCTGTCTTTGCCTTTCTTGTTCATACAGTGTATTTTCATTCTCAAGCTGCCTACTCTTAACCCAACTCTCTTTTCATTTTCATCTTTTTTATTCCCTTTTCTCTTGATTTATCACAGTTTCAAAATATAGAATTTCAGAGGTAGAGTTGAATGTCTATATATGTATAGGATTAATTGCCCCCAGCACCCAAGCACCATACCCTCCTATCACCCAAGAGACCCTTCCACCCCCTTTCCCACTGACAACCACCATTGTTTTCTAACTACATCTAGAAATAAGTTTTCTTAGCTTTCACCAGTCCATTTGCTTTAGTTCATTTAAATCTTATCATCCCACTAAGCACCTCTGGGTTCACAGATCGCCTAGTTTCTTGAAGAGCACTAAAGATTGTAGAACAACATTCTTGAGTATGCCTTTGTTATCTATGCCCTTTGCAGATGATGTGTCATTTCTCAACATCTTATAGTTTGGAACTTCTCATAGACTTGATGCTGCCACGCTGCTTCCGTTATTCATCTTTAGGTGATGAGATGTGTAAGTAAGCAGAGTTGTATTTTCCATAAACATTTTGAGCAAATTGTCCTTTGCTTCCCCTTCTGGATCCCTTTGGTTGTTCTTGGCTTCTCAGATCTCAAAGTGGAGGGCCTCTTCGGTGTAAATTTATAACACTCTCATTGTTATTGAGCTGCCAGAGGGGAGTTGGGAGGAAGTCTGGGCTGTGAGTACTGTTCACAGGAACATTTATCTCGGCAGCAATTCTTTCCATGCAAGGTGAAGTTGTTGTTGTTCTCAGCTCAGTGTTTTGTATTCACTTTTAATTTGGCACAGCCTCTACTCCAGTGTAAACTTGGGCTATGCCCAGCTCCTTCCTGGGGCTATTGCTTGACACTTGGGGGGAAATGTCTCTATAACCCTGAACGGGTTTTCTTTGATGTGACAACTGCTTGAATCCTAGGTCTTCTCAGCGTCCCTGCTTTTATTAGAAGTGTCTGATCTTTGTTGCAATGGGTAAGTGAATCCAGGCAAGTTTCCCTCACCTCCAGGCATCATACTCCCTAATAGGAAAACAGTGACTTCTCTGAAATATCCATTAATTTGTTACTGTAATGGATGTACGAATCCTCACCACCTTCTTCTTTCTATAACCACCTCACGATTCCTAGACTGTTCATATGATGCTGTTACAAATAATGTTGAATTTGAGGCTGAGGTAAAGCCCAAAGTATGAGGTCACATCTGTCTCATGGCTTACTCATGCATTCATTCTCAGATAAGTGTCTAAGAGTCCACCAAAGTCCTATGCTTTGTGGCTGCTGATAATGATCTTTCTTATAAAAAAGTTAGACATGAAACCATTGGCATTTTCCTTTGTTTGATGAACTTGATGCCTTTGGACCATGTTTACCAAAGATTTCTTGAAGTCTCCCATTGTTTTACTGGATCATTCCCTACTTTCTAGCTCTATTCAGCTCTTCTTCTCCTGCTTTTTCCAACAGGGCTTGGATGTGGAAAGTTTAAGAGAAGACAGGTGGCTGTGCTCATACAAACATTTAATTCAGAGTTATTGCACTTGGTTTGCTTGAACCATATTTTTGCATGTGTACCACATCTGGACTGGAGCGATAGCACAATGGGTAGGGCATTTGCCTTACACCCGGCTGACCCGGGTTTGATTCCCCCATCCCTCTCGGAGAGCCCAGCAAGCTACCGAGAGTATCCCGCCCGCATGGCAGAGCCTGGCAAGCTACCCGTGGCATATTCAATGTGCCAAAAACAGTAACAACAAATCTCACAATGGAGACGTTACTGGTGCCCGCTCAAACAAATCGATGAACAACGGGATGACAGTGCTACAGTGCTACCACATCTGTCTTTGGATAATAGTAAATATAGCCAATCATCTGTGTTAGGGGTATGAACAAGGCAACAATATTCATTTTGTTCAATTGAACACATGGAAACTCCATTTCCAAGAATGCAGACTTATTGAATAAACACAAAACCTACTAAACTTAGAAAAACATAATCCCACTTGGACCCTAGGCAGGCAATCAAATTTTCTTCTATTTTTTCCCATCCTCTTTAGATAGAGCTTGAGGGAGTCAGGGATTTAAGAGTAACTGGGGTGGCCAGGAGATGAGTGAGTCACTGCCCTTCCAAAGCTTGGGCAGCCACACCCCTACACCCCAGCACTGCAGTCATGCCAAGAGCTCAACCCTACCACTTCACTAATAAGCTCAGCAGGGAAACCAACCCCCCACCCCCACAACACACACACACAATCCAGACATTCTGGTATTCACGATGAGAACTCTGGAGTCTTTTTGGTGTGCTGGCAGACACTCTTTCCCCACTACCATACTTTCAGAAGCCCCAGAAGCCATGCCCATATCCCCCAGCTGCCAATATGTTAACTCACACTGGCCCTGATCTATCAATTCACGATTTAATCTCCAAGGAGATGCAAGCCAAGTAGCTAAAACAACACATGGAAACACCAGTCTCCCAGCTGAAAATTCTGGGGCACTCTGAGGAAGGGTTCGGGCTGAGTTCCTGTCCTGCCGAAGCCCCGACTGGCATGGCCACCTCCCACAGGCACGGTCATGTCTACTTATTGGCCCAGCCTATTGAGCCTGAAATCTCTGGACTGTGCAGTTGTGTATGCAGCCTCCAAATTCCACAATACTAAAATTCCAGTAGGAGCACACCAAATTAAATGGGAAAGTAACATAGAAGCCAACTAAACTCAACAAACAAATATAATAACAAAGAAGGCTCAACTAGCAACGAATAGTGTAGTAAATCCTCAAAGACTTAGCAATCCCGTAGTGAGATATAATACTTTTCAAAAATTTTTTCTTTACTAAAGGATTTTTGATAATTCCATTGGTCATTTAGTTGTAACAAGAAATATAAAATAAATTATTGTGTGCATGCTGAGGAGGCAGGCTTGGGGGATGGTTGGGAAAATGAGAACCATGATGGGGGAAAGGTCATTCTGGTGGTGGGATTGATATTGGAACATTAAAAGCCCATAAAAACTGCTTTATGAACAACTTTGTAAACCACAACATTTAAATGAAGTGTTTTATTTTTAAAAGAGTTAAGAGTAAACATAAAAACCAATACTAGCTTTAAACATCTTAAAGACAATTAGAAGATTATTTTAAAACTACTAAAATGCATGCCAAAATTAAAATGAAAATAAAGGCTATTGAAGAGTTTTTTTTTTATTATTGAATCACCATGTGGAAAGTTACAAAGCTTTCAGGGTTAAGCCTCAGTTACACAGTGCTCAAACAACCATCCCTTCACCAATGCACATATTCCACTACCAAGAATGGCAGTAAACCTCTCCCCAACTCTCTACCCCCCAGCCTCCCACCCCACCTGTGTAACTGATAAATTTCACTTTACTTTCTCTTGACTTTGATTACATTCAATATTTCAACAAAACCTCACTATTATTGTTTGGAGTCCCCCCCCCACCCAAAGTTAGACCTGCTGGAAAGGAAGCATTTGATAATTTGTTTTCCATTGCTGAGAATGAAGAGATATGAGGTCGTGTGGCCACAATAGTGGCCGCGCGGTTTTGGATTTCTGTATTTTAGTATTTTAGTAACTAAGTCCAGAGAAATTTCTGCCAAAATTTGCATCATTGCTATCTCGTACCTCTCTGCTACATTATATTCCACATATGAGTGAAATATTTCTATGTCTGTCTCTTTCTTTCTGACTCATTTCACTCAACATGATAGTTTCCATGTTGATCCACTTATATGCAAATTTCATGACTTCATCTTTTCTAACAGCTGCATAGTATTCCATTGTGTAAATGTACCAAAGTGCTATTGAAGAGTTTTATTATCCTCTCTTGTGGGTTTTTTTTTTTTTTGCTTTTTGGGTCACACCTGGTGATGCACAGGGGTTATTCTTGGCTCTGCACTCAGGAATTACCCCTGGCGGTGCTCAAGGGACCATATGGGATGCTGGGAATCGAACCCAGGTCAGCCTCGTGCAATGCAAATGCCCTACCTGCTGTGCTATCGCTCCAGCCCCTGTGGTTTATTTTTTTTGGACAGGTAGAGTTGACATGGGGAGACAGTTAAACCAGCCTTCATTTTTCTTAAGTATTTTTTCTGCCATGAGCAAGAATATGTAACTTCAATAAATATAAAGCAAGGAGGGAAAAAATGACAAGGGGGATTCTCATGAGCAAGGGACCTGCTTTCTCATCTAATTAGAAAACCATATTACTGATGGAAAACAGAGGATCCTTATTTTCTTTTGTTTCAAGGTAAAATATTCACTTGGTTCTCTTACCACCACCTTTCCTTATCTCACAGTAGAAATGAGAAGTACGGAACCTAGTGAAAGGTTCATTTTGAGTCTTAGACCACGTGACTAAGATCCTGAGAAGACTAAATCTGACTTAATGATGGATAAGGAAGGAAGTGATGTATAAGTTCTATATTCTAAAGAAACAGTGTGATTTAAACGAGTCAAAGAAAAACTTTCTCTGTGTCACTTGCAAGAGACAAGTATAGCCATAAAAACTAGGACAGAGACCTGAGCTACAGAGTTAAGGCAACGAGAAATGTGTGGTGGGGTTACTTTTCTACAAAATTGTTCGAACATTGATACTCATGCACACACAAGGATTAGGGCAGGTGGCAGGCCTTAGATTTTTATGTTCTCTAACACTGGCCCTGAAATGCTTCCCGCTTGGCTATTTTAGAGCATAATCAAGAAGCATGATTGTTATAACATTCTATCCTGATGTTTTGATTTAAAAAACACACAAGCAAACAAAATCAATCCTATCTCCTTACTTTACTTAAAACCCTCCTTCCACTACAAAGTGCCTGATAATGTGCTCTGTGGGAAAGCGTGATCATCTCTTTTCATCCTTCTTGGGCTGGACTGTGGGAAGTCAGAAGAAGCAGAAGCAGGGTCCTGTTTACCTCCCATCACGCGAACAGCTCTCTCCTCGATTATTTATTTACAACAGCTAATACAATTGGTGGTAACGACTTCATAGGCAACCTCTAAGTGCAGGCAAGATGAAAAATTTACTAAATTGGAGAATAAAAATGCATAAGAAAATGTACGGAATCAATATTTCATGGCCTTTGCTTTACCTTGCTGTTCACAAATCTATTCCAGAGTTCGCATTAAAATTTAAAGCAACGTCCTGCGACAAGTTTAGGCCCTGGGTTATTTCATGTTAGTTTTGCTTTAGAAGAGTTTTGTTGTTGTTCCTTATTTCATAAAGTCATGAGGCTCCTAGGAGGTAGGACACTTAGGAAACCATTTAACCAGGTGACTCTCTTTTGATTTTTTTTCCAGACAAGAAGACAAAATTGTGTCTGACATATAGAAAGGTTTTTTTAGTCATTCTACTTCTGAGCCAAAAAGACCTTTACTATCTTCCTCCTTAAGGACAGGGCTGTTTTTTTAAACCTTTCAGAGTCAAATGATTATTTTTTAGGAAGTCAGAAGTTAACTGAATAGCTTCCAGAAGCCAGTCATTGAGTCAGAGAGATAAATGAATCATTTGTCCTACAGAAATATCACCAGAGCTAAATTCCTCATTCCCACTAATTTATTAAACAACATCATAGACATGAAATAACTAGAGGACAGGCATGGTGTTGGTGCCATCTGGATATATAAAGTTGAACACCTCTTTGTGACATGAGTTTTGAATCAGCACAAACAGGAAGATAGAAATTAGAAGCTTCATTTTTAACGCTTAACCAATATCATAAAGAGATGCAGCATGAAGGAAAAACAAAAAGATGCTAGCATGAAGGAACAGCAGTTCATAAAAATGTGCATAATATTGCAGCTATATCCTGAGCTTTTAATGGTTGTTGATTGTTTTGTTTAGACTAACCCATCAGAAAATTGGAATTAATAAATGCGGCATTTGTCATTTCAACTATGCATTATCATTTGAAGGTCTACGCTTACTAGATCCATTACTTGGTAGAGATGTGGCCTTGACTGCATATGGAATGAAAGAAAGGAAAGTGTGTGGATGGGCAAAGCAGTCCGATGAGACTACCCGGAGACTTCTTCTCTAGGATCTGCTTGCTATGGGGTGTGTTTAAGGCTGTGAAGGATGGTGAAGATTTACTTTCAAGGAAAAGGATTGTTTACCTGCAAATAACCTGCATTCCTTGGAGACCCCCCGAAGCTGATCAATACACAGCTGACTCACTAAAAAGCCCACACGGTGGTAGACAGCCTTTCTTGCTTGCTCTTGAATGACTTCAGATCCCTCATGAGAGGATGAATACTCATGATTATTGTTTCACTGCCCCCACGCCTCATCGTTATTGTTTCCTACTCACAGCTGACAATGGGTGTTTTAAGCCAAGATTAGAAATCTGTTCAGAGACGTAGAGTGATAGCATAATCATCTCCATGAAAGTTTAGAAGCTAATCATGTGTGCTTCTCTTTATAGCACAGCCCATGTCCAAAGGAGAAGACGAGAGAATGATGCTGTTCAGACTATGGCAACAGCAGCAGAAATGCCCTGGGAAGCTCTTGGCCTGATCTACAAGTCATTGTTGCTTATATTCAAGTCATCCATGGTATTGGGTACTAAGAGACAGTTGAGAGAATACCTTTCTGGCAATCTTTTTTTCTTTCCTTACCTTTTCTTTTTCTCTTTTCCCTCCCCTCCTCTTGTCTCCTCTTCTCTCCCTCTTCTCCTTTCCTTTTATGCAAGAGCCTAAGGATGCAATGCCAGAGATTACCTGGCCACCCCAGCAGTGTCCAGGGGACTCCAGGGCACCACCTGGTGATCAAGGTACCATGTATTGCCAAAGACTGAACCTGGGTCAACCTTATGCAAGGCATGAACTTAAATCCCTGTAATATCTTTATAGCCCTTAGATATCTTCATTTTAATGGCAACAACAACAGAAGAAAACACCATATTTTGCCTTTACTGGAGAGGGTGACTGTCACTGTCACTGTCATCCCGTTGCTCATCAATTTTTTCGAGGGGGCACCAGCAACATCTTTCATTGAGAGACTGATTGTTACTGTTTTTGGCATATCCAATACTCACGGGTAGCTTGCCAGGCCCTGCCGTGCGGGCTCCATGCTCTCAGTAGCTTGCCGGGCTCTCCGAGAGGGGCGGAGGAATAGAACACGGGTTGGCCGTGTGAAAGGCGAAAGCCCAACCACTGTGGAGAGGGTGATAGGAGACAATATTTGGGACACATTTTTAAGGTGTAGTTCTGGGACCCTCAGATCTGAAACAACTGGAAGTTCTTTAGAAATCAAGTTTGTAGGACCAGAAAGATAGTGAAGTGCTAGCCTAACACACACTTGACCTGAATTTGATTCCCGCAAACCATATGGTCCATATGGTCCTGTAGACTGCCAGGAGTGATCCCTGAATGCAGAGCCAGGAGGAAGCCCTAAGCAGTACTATGTATCACTGTATTACTGTCATCCCGTTGCTCATCGATTTGCTTGAGCAGGCACCAGTAACGTCTCCATTGTGAGACTTGCTGTTACTGTTTTTGGCATATCAGATATGCCACAGGGAGCTTGCCAGGCTCTGCCATGCAGGCAAGATACTCTCGGTAGCTTACCGGGCTCTCCAAGAAGGATGGAGGAATTGACCCCGGGTTGGCTTCGTGTAAGACAAATGCCCTACCTGCTGTGCTATCGCTCCAGCCTACTATGTATGGTCAAAAAATAAATAAGTAAATAAAAACAGAAGAGAAAAAAAGAAAAGTCCAGCCCTGGTCTTTGAATCGCCATTTTATTTTATTATCAATTAAGGAACAGTTTTCACAGAATAAACCTCATCTACTCGCATTGTAAAATATGATGAATTTTGGCAGTCACCTGCAGTAATGAAGCCATCATAAACTACATAATGGACAAACAGTGTCCTAACCCTCAAAAGACGTTCAACACCTATGGCAGACCTTCCATCCCTCTGCCTCATCCCAGGTAACCGCTGGAAGATTCTGTCATGAACTTGCTCCTGTTTTCTCTAGGTGGAGTCAGAGAGGAAGCTTTCCTCTGAGTCTGCTATTTTCTTGGAACCACGCTTTGAAAGTCACTGCCTTCCCTCCCACCCCTTTTGCAGTTGAGAGTGTCGGTGGTACACTTGTTTTGTGTTGAGTACTAGTCCTAAGCCAACAACACCTTTGTTTACTGAGCTATGTATTCTGTTTCCATATTTTGACTTAGAAGAAATCTTTTTGACTCCACCGTTCTTCTTGCACTAACATACACCTCAGAGACCTGGGCCCTATGAAAACAGGATGAGAACGCTATTTGGGTCTCCCAAATAGGAATCAAAAGAGCTATGCTTGGAGTATCACATCTTACTCAAGTGAGAGAAGGAATCTGGAGTTCCGACCTCCATCGACAATTGAGGATCAGGGACGCTGCCTCATTTGCCATGGCATCAAAAATCAGATGGGCTGACAGGGCTGGAGGAGAAACTGATTCCCTTTTGCAGTGCCACCGGGTCCTTCCAGGACTGAGAATGGACTTCCTGCATTTCGCATAAGAAGATGTAGAACCCAACTCTGTTCCATTGGTCTGCGGATCTGTTTTTGTCCCAGTACCATGCTGTTTTAATTGCTGCTGCTTTGTGGTGGAGTTTGAAGTTGGGGAGGGTGACGTCACCCATCTTCTTTTTTCCATCACAGGAGGCTGACACCCAAGGACAGTAGAAATAGGGCCAGGAGGATTGCCCTATAGCTGGAAGACTGCTTCATGAGCGGAGGGGAGAAGGCAGATTGAATAGAGAAGGGATCACTAAGAAAATGATGGATGGAGGAACCAGTTGGGATGGGAGATGCATGCCGAAAGTAGATAATGGACAAAACATGATGACCTCCCTCTCAGTGTCTGTGTTGGAAGCCATAATGCCCAAAAGCAGAGAGAGGAAATGGGGAATATTGTCTGCCATGGAGTCAGGGGTAGGGTGGGAAAGGGGGAATATATCCGGGATATCGGTGGTGGGGAATGCTCACTGGTGGAGGGATGGGATTCATGTTTGGGTTACATTGTGAGAATGTAACCCAAACATGAAAGCTTGTAACTATCTCATGGTGATTCAATAAAATTTAAAAAATTTTTTTAAAAATCAGAGGGGCTGAACACGTAATGCGATTTGGAGACAACCGCTGGAGTAGAGCCATTACTGACTGGATTCCACGGGAGTCAAAAGAACGCCTGGCCACCCACCTACGAGATGGTCAGACTTCTTCGTCAAGACCCTGAACAAACGGTTTGATGCTCTTCATGTTCTTGAGCGAGCAGAAACCACTGGGCTACACTAGCACATGAGAGGAATGAATGGAGATGTTACTGGCACCCACTTGAGCAAATCGATAAGCAACGGGATGACAAGTGATACAGGTGATATAGGTGATTTTGAGTCCACTGGATAGAGCTGCCAATAATGTTTATACTACAGTCTTTGGGGGTAATTACCTAAGCATGGAAGAGCTGGATGCTGTGTGAGGTGTATACTTAACTTTTAATGAAAATGCCAGTCATGGCTTGGGGAGTAAGTATAGGGGTTAGCAACCCACTTCAATCTGTGCCAACATGTTGTTCCCTGGGTGCTGCCAGTTCTGATCTGGAGGGTTTCAAGCATTTCCAAGTGCAGTCTGGAGGTCCCTAAACACGGTGATGGTGGTTCTCAGCACCACAGGGCTCAAGCAACACTGTATATTTGGGCCCTAGCATTGGGCCCAAATGCTAGTATGAGGCAAAGGGAAGGGAAGGGAAGGGAAGGGAAGGGAAGGGAAGGGAAGGGAAGGGAAGGGAAGGGAAGGGAAGGGAAGGGAAGGGAAGGGAAGGGAAGGGAAGGGAAGGGAAGGGAAGGAAGGGGAAGGGAGGGAAGGGGAGGGAAGGGAGGGGAGGGGAAGGGAAGGGAAGGGGAGGGAAGGGAAGGGGAGGGGAGGGGAGGGGAAGGGGAGGGGAGGGGAGGGGAGGGGAGGGAGGGGAGGGAAGGGGAGGGGAGGGGAGGGAGGGGAGGGAAGGGAAGGGAAGGGGAGGGGAGGGGAGGGGAAGGGAAGGGAAGGGGAGGGAAAGGGGAGGGAAGGGGAGGGAGGGGAGGGGAAGGGAAGGGAAGGGGAGGGAAAGGGAGAGGAGGAAAAGGGAGGGGAGGGAAAGGGAGGGGAGAAGAGGGGAGGAAAGGGAAGAGAGGGGAGGGGAGGGGAGAGGAGGATAGGCAAGAACCCCCTGAAACTCTGTGCTACTCTCATTTTCACTTTGTGGGTACAGAATTGAGATGCAGAAAAGGGAAAAACTCACCAGAGAGGACAAAGATAGGGATTCCAGAAGCAGTATTTCCAGTCAGGCTTTGTGGCTAAGTGCATGGCGGGAGGGGGGGGGGCGCGTACATGAGGCTTCCTGGCCTCATACATGGAGCTAGGAGGGGTTCGTCAGAGAAACATAACCATGGATCTGTGTGGAGATCCTGTGTGGAAAACAGCTTTACACACTTATGAGAAATACTATGCCTTGTGTTTTCTGCTCACCGGAGACTTAAGAAAGTTGTGATGCAATTTCAGCCCCAAGGCCCGAGATGCAAAGGAAGCAATGATTTAAAACCCAGTCCAAAGGGCAGAGAAAACGAGAAAAGTTGTCTCATCTCAAGCTGGCAGTCAGGAAGCCAAGAACAAGTTCCTTCTTGTCTTCATTCTCTTGTTTGTTGTTATTGTTGTTGTTTATTCTACTCAGGGTCTGATAGTATAAGGTCCACACAACCTGAAGAGGACCATCGGCTTTTGACTGGGTGTACCTAACCAAAGGTCAATCCTATCACAGACATAACACACACACCCTAATATTCAGCCTTTGCTTTCCTGGGTGCAGCTACATTGGAACAAAATGAAGCCTGAAGCTAGATGAGGAAGCAATTGAAGGAAGAAACGAAGATGGGGGTGAGGAAGGATGGAGGAAATCAGTCAGAGAGCTGGAGGGAATAGCATGACAGAGGAAATGAACATGCAGGAGAATATTTTAGAGGCAAAAAGAGGGACCAGAGGGAGGAATCATTGAGCCAGATGCTGCTAGAGGTTATTGGACTTTGGAGAAAGCTTGAAAGGAGGGATAGCAGGGTTTTTCCCACATAATGAGCAGTACAAATCTCTCCCGGGCATCCAAAGAAATCATCTGAAAGGCCCATATCGCCCATCAATGCATTTGGAGTTAGTGAGCTCCGCATCTTTTGTCCTTCCCTTTGATATTTTGCTTAGGCGAGCCTTAAGGCAAGAGAAAGGATTAGTCTCATTCAGAGATCTACACCAGTTATTGTCTCTGCGGCTTTTGATTTGCTTCCTGTTTATTTTTTCTCTTTGAATGCTACAACAGGAGCAATTTCCTGTAATAAAAATATTTTTCAAAAACGTTATTTGAACCGCCACGCACTTCTGTCTTTTGAATGCCCCATTACTGTTTGTGTATACAGCAGTAATTATGTGGCCAGAAAAAAAAAATGGCCAAATAGAAATGGAGGACTGACCTTGGGAATGAGGTGCTGCATGCACCCGTGTGCTCAAGTCAGGCTGTTCTTCTGGGTCGGGTCTGGAGCAGAGATTCCCACACATAGAGCCAGAGGAAAAGCAATGTTCTCTGCACAGTAATCACCTATATGCAATCAGCTTGCTGCCCACATTGTTTAAAGAACAAAATGGGTTTGTTCACTCTTGGGATCCCAATGTGAGTGTTGGGTACATAATCCAAATCTCCAGAAAAGGCACACAGGCCCTTTGCATGGGACTGCTGCAATTTGCAGGGCAATGACATCAAACAAGTTGCCCCCCCAACTGGGCACAGTCTTAGAAACAGAAATAAAGCAACCTTGTCATCATTTATTGCTCTTTTGGTCATAATTCTTTGACCTGATAATAATGGCACCTACATGTGTCATCTGGTAAATGTTTGGTCTCGTGCTTCAATAAGTTCCTGTAGATCCTTGAAAGAGGGCAGCACCATCCCTCTTGTACAAAGCAGGAAGCACTCTCAGAGAAACTCACCTAAACTCATATGAGCAGTGTGCCAAGTTGGACTGAGAGCTCAGCTTTGGGATTCCAAATTCCATACTCTTGACCTGTTGCATGAGGGCCTAACCTGAATGAGGTGCCAAATGGAACCATTCAGGACCTCTGGGCAGCTCAGGCCAGCCCCTCCCCACGCCCCCCCCCACAAAGCTTTCCTTTTCTTTTCGTTCTTCCTTTCCTTCTTTCTTTCTCTTCCTTCCTTCCTTCCTTATTTCCTTCCTTCCTTATTTCCTTCCTTCCTTTCTTTCTCTTCTTTCTTCCTTCCTTCCTTCCTTCCTTCCTTCCTTCCTTCCTTCCTTCCTTCCTTCCTTCCTTCCTTCCTTCCTTCCTTTCTTTCTTTCTTTCTTTCTTTCTTTCTTTCTTTCTTTCTTTCTTTCTTTCTTTCTATTTCTTTCTTTCCTTTTTGTTTTGAGACCACAGTTGATGTGCTTAGGGCGTACTCTTGCATCTGTGATCAAAGATCACTCACTTCTGGAGTGACTCAGAGTACTATGTGGGGTGCTGAGTATTGAACCCAGGTTAGTCATATGCAAGGCAAGTGCCCTACCCACTGTACTATTTCTCTTGCCCCCAGGATGCACCGTTTTCTACCATGATCTTCCAAATTTCTGTTATAGGTCATACATCTTTTATTACCCAATGCCCCAGTGGGGACCAGAGTTCCCGTGCAGGAGTAGCAGTTCAAACCCACCACCTGGGTATCTGCTGCTCTTGCTCCCAGCTACCCAGGGCACTGTCGAAGACAAAGCCTTCTGAGCAACACCTGGGATGTGCCCTTTCCCCCAGAGGGGCAAGAATACCTGTAGGGAAAGTCCCAGGCTAAGCCTCATCTATTTTCCCACCTGCATTGGGGTCCAGGACACCCTCCAGTCCACCGTAGATTTTTGTATCACACTAATTACACCCAACTCTCATCAGCTCATGTTTGTCCTTTTACTGTGGTTGTTTTTCTTACTTGTTTGTTTTCTCTTCCTTCCCTTTGCTGTTGTTATGATGACCACAAATGCACACTCTGATTGTGATGTTATTTTTGTTTCAGTTCTGGGGAATTCCAAACAGCAGTGCCACCAAGATTGCACTTGACATGTGAGGTCATGCCAGAATCAGACTCAAGGCATTTTATATGCAAGGGTGGACACTCTTCCACTGAGCTATTCTTAGGACCCCATTAACACACATTTTTAATCTGTTCATATACATTCTTCCTTGGTATTTAGAAATAATTTGTGGGAATGAGATAGGATGAAAAGAACACTAGGCATTTATTATAAGTAACATTTTAGTTGTATTCAGTTTATTTTCAAGTAAAAATCTTTACTATTCATATGAAGTCTGCCTGCATTTCAATATGATTTATTTATTTGAAAATTAACTATAAATTTTATTATTTATTGCTGGATAAGGTAGTTGAAGCTCATTAAGAAGGTTTAAGTCTATCTTACTTGTATCATAAACAGGAAAAGAAAAAACTGTCATATCATTGCACTTGATGTTGAGAGTGCCAAGATCGTAGGAAAAAGTGGTAATCACTTATTACTTATTATAATTCATTAAGCTTGTAGGAAATATTTAGATACTTAATTGGCATTTAACAAGATAGCTATAGAGAGTAAATGAGACATTAAATTCTCTTCTTAAATGCCCATTAGGTTTGCTTTAGAAATTAATTGATATCTAATTCATTTGCTATCAACTATTTTGTCCTTTGCCAGCTGAGAAATTCAACATATTAATGATAAATAGAGGCAGAAGAAGGCTGAGATTGAGTTCTGTGTCAGCCTCACTTATAAGACGAAGGTTTTCCTGAAGCCTTAGTCCCATCAAAAGGTCTTTCCAATGGATTCAGAGAGAGCAGGATCTTATTTCCACATGTTCCACTGTGCCTATCAAAACCCTCATTGTTAAAGACCCATAGTAGGAGGGGTAACAGAGAGCAACAGGGGAGCCATTACAGCCTTTTAATGAGGGCCAGGTACCTGCTAAACCAGATGTGTGTACGTGGCTTTCCTAATGCATGAGTGACCATGATATACATGGTAGAAGCAAGTCAGTTGTTTGTAAATACCTGAGAGCAAGCTCTTAGGAACTTGTAGATATTCTCTGTGTTCCTCTAGGCACTGGAGCAAGTGACTAATAAATAGAGTAAGGACATAAGGATGAGCACCTCAAGTTTTTCTGGAAGGAAGGACTGACTCTTGTGCCCTGAGAGTACCATCAGAAGAGCATCCTTGCACACTTTACTTCCTCCTTCAGTGTTGGTCTCAGCTGTCGTGCAGCCCCGAGAAAGCATATGCATCCTGGTACAGTTTAGGGTCAGGGACAGATGACAAGAGACCTAAGCTGGGCCCCTGTGGATGATGAGCTATAAAGGACCTGAGACGTGTGGGTCTATGACTGTTCATACTTTTTCTTTGTTCAATCTTGCTTCCCTGCCCTACCCGCCACAGCTGCTGCCAGTTCCTATCATTGAGCTCTTTATCTGCTTCTGGAGAAGTCAGTAGGTGACATTGGGAGAAGGATTAAAGTGTTTTCACCCATTGTAAATGTTTTAATATAAGGCTCTAGTCCCTGCTTAACTAGACTTCTTCAGAGTATCACCATGTTTGCTAGGCATCGCTGGTGATCACGACAGGAATTTGGCTTCATTTAAAAAATCTTTCTATTTTATTGTGAATTAAGTTGGGTGGGGCGTTTGCACACAGCCAACCTGGGTTCAATTCCTTCATCCCTCTCGGAGAGCCCGGCAAGCTAATGAGAGTATCCCACCTGCACAGTAGAGCCTGGCAAGCTATTCATGGCATATTTGATACGCCAAAAACAGTAACAAGTCTCACAATGGAGATGTTACTGGTGTCCACTGGAGGAAATCAATGAACAGGATGGCATTGCTACTTATAGTAGGATTTTCTCTAGTGGTAGAAATGGCCAGATGATCAATTACTCTGTTTCTTCTTTCTGGGCAAAAAAATAAGCTTGCCTCCCTTCTCCCTTAAGAGTACCTGGCCATTGAGTTTGTCTAGATGGAGCCAGAGCCATAGTACAATGGGAAAGGCATTTTCCTTGCAACCTGCCCACCTGGATTCACTCCCTGGTATCTTATATAATCCCCAAGCACCACCAGGAGTAATTTCTGAGTGCAAAGCCAGGAGTAACCCCTGAGTATTGCCAGGTATGACCCAAAAAAACCAAAAGTAAATTAATTCATTTAATGTGCTTTTTTTTTTTTAAAGTGTGTCCACATGACTGAGGTCTGGAGACTAGATTGCAATAATACGTGACAGGACCCCTTTCAGTCTTCGCCTAGGGTCCACAGTCTGCCACAAACTCTCCTCATCTGATGACTGAAAGCACATGAATGTGCCATCCAACCTGGAAGTAACCTGGATATCCATGTTGGACCAATATGGAATGCCTCTCTTGAGTCACAAATATCCATTTTCCAGAAGATGCATCTCTATTATTACAAGTCCTTGATATTTATCAGTGAGAGCAGCTAGTACTACAAATGAAGACAACACCTATCAGATACTGTTGCCTCCTGCCAGCCACCAGTGGGCACATCCATCACATTCTTGCACCCTGTGTTTCCCATTTATCACCTCTCCCTCCACTGTTGAGACACTGTGAGTAAGAACTCAACTTGACTATGTACTCTCAATGCAAAAATATCAAGAAGAGCTCTTAAGCATGCGTAAGGCACCGCATTCCTCCTCCCTCTGTCATAGTAGGTTTTAATGACTGCCTCAGAGTAATGCTTCTCAAAACCTAAAGAAACACCAACTTTCTGGAGCCTTTTCTTTAGAATTTCAGGCTGAACCAAGAAGACAATAAGACCAACCACACCAAGTTCCGCTCAGAATCCCCCCTCTCTTTTTGGGTGTCTAGAAAATTGAGTTTGAGTCAACCTTGCTCTTCCTGAAGCTCTCTTCCTTAATATTGAATTTGCTCCATGAAATTCCTCATTTGACCCTCAGAACAAACAGACTTTTAAAAGTCTGTGTCCTTGAGGACACAGTCTGCCCAGCCTAAACCACTGTAGTTCCAGCAACCAAAGCTGGTTTGGGTGCACAATGGATGCACAATGATATTTGTCAAGTGAAATATGTAAGTGAAAAAAAACATAATCAGCACAACTAATGATCAAAAGTATTCTTTCATAGATTCTGCATTGTCATCAATCTTGGCAAGCAACAATTTGTAAAATAAAAGGCCTTACAATTCTGTGCTTCTTCACTCCATTCTCCTAGTTACCTAGTTCTATTGCAACCCCTTATGATTATTTGAACAAGCTTTATTTTAACTAAAACAAATGAAAACAGCTATAATCTCAAACCATAACTATGACACATACTAAATACACTGAAATAGAAGGGTTATGACATGACTGCCTTGTATTTATGAAACCTGAGTTTCATCTCTGGCACTACGAAAAGGAACCGAGGTGACTGAAGTGAGACTGAGGTAACACATTGCTTTGCAAATTGCGCCTAACCCAGTTCAGTTCCCAGGAATGCATATGGTACCAAGAGCACCACAGGAGTAATTCCTGAGCACTTCGAAGTGTCTTTCAAATCCCACCCCCATCCCCAAAAAACAAAGCAACACTGGGAAATGTGCATCAAAATAAGGTAAAAGAGTGATCTTGCATTCATCCTCAACTCTCAAGGATCACTGTCACTGTCACTGTCATCCCGTTGCTCATCGATTTGCTGAGTGGGCACCAGTAACGTCTCCATTGTGAGACTTGTTTGTTACTGTTTTTGGCATGTTGAATACACCACGGGTAGCTTGTCAGGCTCTGCCATGTGGGCAAGGTACTCTCAGTAGCTTGCCGAGCTCTCTGAGAGGGGCAGAGGAATGGAACCCGGGTTGGCCTCGTGCAAGGCAAATGCCCTACCGCTGTGCTATTGCTCCAGCCTAATCTCAAGGGTAGAGTACATTTTATGTAAGTAACCATGAGGGTCTAACCCAGTGGTTATTTGGTTAAGGCTGTATGATCTGTGGAGTGGTCTGGCCTTTAAAGCAGGGAACACATCCCTCTAGAAACTTTAAGACACACCGATTCCATTTTCTATAACCAGACTCCCAGGCAGTTGCCAGAAGTCATAATAAGTAAGATAAGCAGGAAGCAACCCAAAGTTTGTTTTTAAGAGCCACTATTTACATTACTTGAAGTATGGTCTAAAGGTCCTGAGCATGGAGAGGTTAATTTTGTCAGTTTCACTGGCCATGGTACCTTAATATCTAATTTTAAATGATTCTTAGATATTTCTGTAAAGGTTTTGTTTATAAGAATTAACTTTCACATAAGTAGACCTTGAATAAAGTAGATTGTCCTCTGTAATGTGGACAGGTCACATAACATCAATTGAAGATCTAAAGAGAGGCTGAGAAGAGAGAGGGAATTCTTCCAGGGCACAAGCTGTGAACTAGAATTTTAACTTCTCCCTCTGTCTGTAGTATGCTTTTCCTGAAGCTTCCAAAATCACGAGTCAATTCTTTCCCCAAGAGAAGGCAGATGGAGTAGAAAAGGAATCACTAAGAAAATGGTGGCTGGAGGAATGAGTCGGGATGGGAGATGTGTGCTGAAAGTAGATAATGGACCAAACATGATGACCTCTCAGTGTCTGTGTTGCAAGTCATAATGTCCAAAAGTAGAGAGAGAGAGTATGGGGAATATTGTCTGCCATGGAGGCAGGGGGAGGGCAGGAAAGGCGGGGTATACACGGGATAGGTGGTAGGGAATGTGCACTGGTGGAGGGATGGGTGTTTGATCATTGTGTGATTGTAACCCAAACATGAAAGCTTTAACTATCTCACGGTGATTCAATAAAATTAAAAAAAAAATATTTCCCCAAATTCTCTTTGCTCTATTCTTTTAAAATAAGATGAATAAAATGACAAATTCTATCATGACTAATACTCATCTCCCCCAAACTCCCATGTCTCATTATCTCTGTGTCCTTTGTTCTTTAATTTTCAGCACCTTGCATTAGCTAACATATAATAAATATATGCCTTAAATTTTCTCATAGTTTATTTTTGGGTTTTGGGCCACACCTGACTGTGTTCAGGGCCAACTCCTGGCTGTGCACTCCTGGTGGGTTCGGGGAACCATATCAGGTTCTGGAAGTTGAATCTGGGTCAGCCACTATGCTATCCACTCTGGTACCCAGCTATTTTTGTTTAACTTTTTCAGACATCTAGATTGTAGTTGAATATGAAAACATAAGAAATGATCTAGAGAATGCATTGGGTTTTCATCTGCATTTGAATTTTCATTGTCCTTCTGATGATATATTCTGCTGTATTTTGGGTTTTTTTTTTTTTGCTTTTTTTTGGGGGTTACACCCAGTGATGCTCAGGGCTACTCCTGCCTCTGTACTCAGGAATTACTCCTGGTGGTGCTCGAGGGACCATGTGGGATGCTGGAAATCGAACCCGCGTCAGCCACGTGCAAGGCAAATGCCCTACCCATTGTGCTATCGCACAGCCCCTCTACTGTATTCCTAACGGTCTGCTCCTAACCACAACCACAAAAAGAGAAACAAACTTCCTTACCTTTATAGTCTGTATTGCCCCAGATGCTCTCAGATCTCTCAGACTATCAATACCTTGCTGTGGCTATACTATGTCAAACAGGTATAGGAGGAGACAAGCGGCTGCTAATAGAATATGATAGAAAATAGCATGTTATTCAATAATTAATAGCAGGGAAGAACATTTTATATTTAGAATTTTGCATTGAGTCTGGTGTAACTGTTCCAAATAATTTAAAAAGCAAACTTTTTAGTACCTTTTTTTTCTTTTTTTTGCTACAACCCAGAGATTCTCAGGGGTTACTCCTGGTGCTTTACTCCGGAATTACTCCCGTTGTGCTCTGGGGACCATATGGGGTGCCAGCGATTGAACCTGGGTCAACCAATTCAAGGCAAGTGACTTACCCACTGTGCTATCTCTCCAGCCCCATAGTATGTGTCTTTGATAGTTATGATTTTTAACTATAATAAAAGCTGGATTAAAGTCTAACACTGGCTTCATTCTTTTTAGTAGTTTTATTGTTATAGTGCATATACTACACAATGCAGTTAAAATGTATACAATGTTTATTCCCTTACTCTGTTTCTCTGTCTAGCATATCTATGTACCAAATGAGTGAGATCATCTGGCATTTGTATAAAGGTACCTTTGTTATCTCAGTTCACTTAGCAATAATTTATTAGAGAAATAAATCTGTTATTAGAGAAAAAATTAAAATGTATACAATTCAGTAACTTTGAGCATTATCACAGATAGTGCAGCACTCACCACCATCAATTTTCGAACACTTCTTGTCATCTCACACAGAAACACTACATCCATGTCATCCTCCCACGTGCCCTAAGCAAATTCTAATATGCTTCTGTCTCATAGATTTGCCTATAGTGGACATGTCCTATCAGTTGCATCAGACTCACTGTGTTGCTTTGGGCCTGGTTTCTTTGACTTGGCACAGAGTGTTTAGGATTTATACATAATGTAGCATCTAGTAGTTCTCCATTTGCTTTTATGGATGAATTATATAGAGATACATTTTATGTACTTGTTGATACATTTAAGTTGCTTCCATTTTTGGACTATTATGAATAATATTCTTCTTCGGAGGTCTTTGGCTGCCGGGGCTCTGCTCCAGAACCCAGCCACAGCCATGCTCAAGGCCCCTCTCCACACGTTCAGACGAGCCTCATGCATGAAGGAACCGGAAGAGGAACCAGGTGTGCGGGACCTGGGGATGAGATCACCAAGCATTTTCAGATCGGGACTGGGCCTCCTCCACCCAGAGCCCCCATTTTCCAGTAGGTTGGCAGCCACATCCACAAACTTCCCCCAGCACCATGTAATCCCATCAAAGGCCAAAACCCAGCAACTATAAAACAATGTTCACGGAAATGCAGCGACCTCTTATAGCCTAGTTCTCCCTCTCAGAGAACCTGGCAAGGTACCAAGAGCATCCTGCCCCACACGGCAGAGCCTGCAAGCTTTCTGTGGCGTATTCGATATGCCAAATACAGTAACAATGATGAGCCTCATTCCCCTTACCCTGAAAGAGCCTCCTATGCAGCAACACTGGGAAGAACGAGTAAAGAGAGGCTGCTGAAATCTCAGGGTTAGGATGAATGAAGACATTACTGACGCCTGCTCAAGCAAATTGATGTTCAACGGGATGACAGTGATACAGTGATATGCCTTAGAGTTACTTTCCATATATATCTAAGGTGGAAAATCCCTTGCATGCAAAAGTTCCCTAATCTACATTAGCACCAGTTCCCTGCTTATGATAAGGCACTAGTCTCATTTAAGGTGGGAGAAATTCTAACAAGAACTGGAGTGAATTACTCTACTAAATATGAGGCATCCAGGAGCTCATATTTCCTGCATATGTCAACTCTTGAAGCTATCTTATGACTAAATATACCCCAATGTCTTTCGTGATAGGACATGAAAGTCATGTGAAAGCAATTACTCTCAACATTATGCCCAGAAAACTATGTCTACATACCAACACAGCAGTCAAGCTTCGGTCAATACAGCCAACTGCATATGACAATCAGTGAACCCAGAGTTGTTCCTGTTCAGTGGTCTGACTGCTATATTTTTTTGCCATGCTACATGATCTTAGGCTTTAGCACTGTGCATGCATTGTCTTTATATATTTAATTGTGAACAATAAAAAATGTGTTACTCATTTCTGCTTCACAACTATTCTTAGAAGAATCTACCAGGCCTAGGGGTGAGCCTGCAGAATTCCAGTGCTTTCCAAAACTGCCTTCCTTGCCTTGTACTAGGATGCTGATTCACTGTGTATATAGTGGGTTCCTGGATTCTGCAGGTTTTTCACAAATTCTCTTACTTCATTCCAATGTTTCAGGTCCATAATAGTTCAGAAATCTGGATGTCGGAACTATTCCATTGACAAATAGGATAAACATGATCAAAGTGAGAATAAACTCACATCTTTCACCTGAAGTTCACAAGTAATTCAATAACTTTAATCCCCTTAACTCAGAGCCAACTAGTCTTGGGTGCAAAAGACTTTCTATAATATGGCCAAGTTACAAATTGTTGTTGCTGTCTCCCACATAGGAAATCTATCTCTGACACAACACACAAGAATCGCTCAGATCCTGTTCTGTGACTCCAGCTCTTCTAGTCTTGATTAAACCATTTATAAGAATCATAAAAGGATTAGGAAGAAAGATCAAAAAGAAGAAGAAAAACTCAGAATTCCCCATGCCTTTATCTGTATGAAGAAACCTCCTTAACCAATCCAGTTTTGATGTATGGTTTTAAATGCTAAGAAAACTGCATCTAGACGATTCATGAGAAGCTAGGAACATGACTTTGATTATTCTCCAAACCAGACAATGAAGCCCTATGACAACCTTTGTTAAACTAGAACCAGACTCAACTCTGTATTTTACGCAGAGTTCAGCTCATGCAAATTATGCCTCACACTACCAGGGACAAGAGAAGACTTCAGAGAGTCAGTGAGATTTATATCACATGGGGAAATATAAAGCACAGGAATGATTTCCATGAAATAAGCGTGCCAAATAAGTGCCAGAGACTAAGATGAGGTGTCTCACATTTATCTGCTCCAGTTGTCCTCACTGCTTCTGACTCTCTTCTACTTCCCCCTTTATTGTATCCTCGTAAGTGTGATTCAAATATAAACAAAGGTAAAAACTCTATAATCAATGCATTCTATGATTCTAGAACTGGTAAAAAGACCCAAATGGTTGGTTGATTTGAAGCCCAGGCCAACATTTAAAAGTAAAAAGAGAGTAGTTACTTTGGCTTACATGAAAGGAACATACCTGTGTCTCAGAGTACATTCAACTTAAGCAAAAGTATAGGTGCTCTCTTCTGAGAATAAAATTTGAAAAGGTTCATCTGTAGTTGTAACATTGTCTAGCATCCAGGAGATTATAATAAGTACTAAAAAATAGCAATGAATTTCACAATTCAACAAATGCTCAAGAGAATACTTCTTAAATAGGTTGGGATGTCAAAGGGAAAGGTGAGAAGATAACATTAAAAAAAAAAATAAAATAGAATGCCCTTAAGGACATTCCTGTAGATAGATTTGGGAAAGCTATTTTTTTTTTGAGTAAAGGGTTAGATATAAATATTTTAGACTTTGCAAGCATTATTGTCTCTGTTGCAAAAATGCAGTTTTGCCATTGTATAAAATAAAAAAGTGGAAATACCTAATAAAAAATACCTCAACACAAGGAAAACCCTATGTTGCAATAAGACTTGACTAATACAGCCAGGTGATATGCTGCATTTGCCTATTATCTGATCGTCTATGCAACTTGTTGTAGAATATCAATAGTAGCACTGTAGCACTGTCATCCCTTCCCATTGTTCATCGATTTGCTCGAGCGGGCACCAGTAACATCTCCATTGAGAGAATTGTTGTTACTGTTTTTGGCATATCAAATACGCCACAGGTAGCTTGCCAAGGTCTGCCGTGTGGGTGGGATACTCTTTGTAGTTTGCGGGTCTCTCTGAGAGGGACGGAGGAATCGAACCCGGGTTGCCTGCGTGCAAGACAAACGCCCTACCTGCTGTGCTATTGCTCCAGTCCATCAATAGTAAGGAAACAAAAAAAGAGAGAAATTGAGTGAGCCTTAATAAACAAGGGGAAAAGTTTTACATTTATTAGAAACTTTTATGGGTCACATAGATTCTAGTCTTGGGTGAGGCAAGAAAGGTATCGAGGACAGAACATTAAGATGTTCCTGCTCAGAACACTGAACTCATGCCAATCTGATACCAACTTCCTGAGATTTGTCTAAAGTCTTTGCATGATTTGATCCCTGTCAGAGACTTGGAAAATAGCCATCATTCATGCCATCACCATCCCTTTTACAGGTGAGAAATTTGAGATTCAGAGAGTTTGAGTGGCTTATTCAGTATCACCGAGAAATTCGGTGACAGAGTTAGAATTTTTACAGGCGTAGGCAGGGGCACTCTTAAAGATTTGAAAGTCCTCGGGGAAAAGAGGCTCTCCAACATTAAGGTCATGTCTCCTCCTGAGCTCAGGAGGGGAGCACTGGCTTGCTCAGACGGTGGCAGGTGGCAGTGTGTACACACCTCTGGGGCTGCACTGTCTGTAGCTGCAAAGCAAAGGCTTTTCTCCTCCGTCAGTTCCCAGCAAGTGGCCAAGTGCTAAAATCTAGTACTCATCAGTCCAATGTAACGAGATGGGGAAAGCCCCCGAGTGCTAATCCTCCCTCCCCAGTGCTCTTTGCCACATTGCCACTTCCTCGAAAATGCACAGGTAAACCTTGAAAAGCCTTTCTCCCAGAGCCCCGGGGCACTGTGAGGGTTAATCTTGTCATGTCAAGATTCTCCTCAGATGCCAGACCAACTCAACATCAATTTGACACAGATTTCTTTGGGGGAATCCGGGTTAATCTTTCTGGGCGGGCTGTCCATTTGACAGACGGGAAACAGTTCTGGAGTCAGCCATGCACCTCCTGCAGCACCCCCCCGCGCCCCCCCCCCGCCACTTCCCTCGCCCCAAACCCTAACTCTGAATTAAACATTTAAAAGGGCAATTAAATTTTTTTAAAGGCAATCTGCTGTTTACAGGCTCTCATAGGTAATTTATAAAGGCTGAGTTCCAGGTTTGTTTTGCTTAAAGAATTTAATTTGAAAAAAAGGGTTTTTTAGGGGACAGAAGATCTGTCCCAGACACCCCCAGAGAGGAACTGGAAACTGCAGAGAGCCTGACTGACCTTGGATGCTCGAGCACTGATGGCTCCCCAGTATCTAGAGAATTTCTTTACTCTTCTGGGCACACGTGTAAGGGGACCACCCATGTCAACCACACTTTGCCCTCAATGTCTGTGCTTGCATTTAAGCATCAAATACATTTGTGGAGCAAGAGTGCTTAAAAATCAAAAAAACACAAGACTAATGGCAATGTGGTATTCTGATTGGAACTTGGAACAGAAAAAAAAATGTATAACTGGAAAATTTGAAGAAATTCAAATCAAGTGAAGAGTTAGGTTTTGTAGAGATTGTCCACATTAATGTCTTAGTTTTGGCAAGGTTTATGTAAAATGTAAGCATCCCACGGATGGAGTAAAAGCTATATAGGGATGTTTTATTCTTGGTAAACCTTAAATCATTCTAACAGAAAAGTGTGTTTATTTGTTTGTTTGTTTTGAAGTAGCATTGAATTACAAGACTATTTTTTAATTAAATTTTTTGTGTGTGTTCATTTCCCACCACCGATGTCCCCAGTTACCCCTCACCCCAACTTCCAACCCCCAACCTCTGTGGCAGGCACTTTTCTTGTGTTTAGTGTTTAGTAAATTCCTCTCTCTCTCTCTCTCTCTCTCTCTCTCTCTCTCTCTCTCTCTCTCTCTCTCTCTCTCTCTCTTCTCTCTCTCTCTCTCTCTCTCTTTCTCTCTCTCTCTCTCTCCCCGTTTGAATAAATGTGTCAGGTCACGGATAAAAGCAGAAGAATTTATTGAAATAAAGTACAGACCTGAAGAATGAGTGTGTTGGACATCAAGGAATAGTTGGACACTGGTCTTGGGGGCAAAAACATTTAAAGAGTGAACAAACTAACGGGAGTATGATATAAGTATCAGGACGAGTAGCATGATTTGAGTGCTAGGAAAAC
The DNA here is from genome assembly GCF_027595985.1 of Sorex araneus. NCBI lineage: Eukaryota > Metazoa > Chordata > Mammalia > Eulipotyphla > Soricidae > Sorex > Sorex araneus. The sequence goes on along the minus strand of NC_073306.1, from coordinate 122,660,813 downwards.
CTTTGCAGGGATCACAAGCTTACTTATGTGCTACATGTATTATTAACATCTCATTATTCAACTAGAGAGGAATGTATGTTAGTATGTATTGGGGGCTTAATGAGGGGGAAGTTAAGGTTAAGTTTGGATGGGAGTTTTTGTTCTCTCTGCATGCACCTGACTAGAACTTCTTGTCAGAGTATTCTCATTATCTGGCTCTTTTTAACTTTAAGGTTTCCAGACTTGGCCTTGGTCACAAGGCCTTTCTTTGTTCAGCTAAATGAACTAGCCTTTTATCTTTTCTTTGTTTTTTGTTTTGCTTCATTTTCAAGTGCCAGGAATTGAACACAGGACCTCACATATGCAAGGTAAGCACTCCACCCCTGAGCCATTTTTCTGGTTCTCCCTTTTTATTTCCCAAGGAGTTTTCCACACAATATCTCACCATGATACTTCCTTCCATATGCCCATCCTCCACATTTCACAAAAATAATCTTTCTGAACAGAGGCTCCAAACCCTGCTACTTTCTTCACCAAATCCTTTCAGGGACTTCAAATGCAAGCAAAATGAACATATTTCATATATCATAGTATTCCAATTCACTCCTCCATGTAATTTTGGGCATTTCATTTAAAGACTGTGAAATCCAATTTCCTTCTATCTAAAATGGAGATCATAATTCCTATCTAATTTCAAGGAGTAAACAAAATAACATAAGAAAATTGCATAAGATAGTGGTTGTTCCACAGAAATGACTTAACAAAACTAATGAGTGTGTACTATTATAAGGTGACTTATCCAGGAAGTCTCTGGCAATGACGAGAAAAGAGGTGCATGGTAAGTAAGGATCAGGAAATCTGGGACTTGGAGATTTGGGAGAAATACTCATTCTCTATAAGTTCACAGTTCTTCCAGCTCAGCCTTTGTTTTTACTTGTCCTTACAAGACAATAAAATTTATCCAGATTAATGGGTCAGAAACTTTTATGGAGGAGAAAGGAAACAAAAAGTCTCCTTAACTGATGAAATCAGATACCGTCTAGGGATGTGAGACAGACTAAAATCACATCTCTCTGTTTAAATATATGCAGCTAAGTCATGAACTTAACCTGATGCCCTAAAAGAACTTTATCATCAGAAGTTGGAAGTATATCACTATTTTCTCTTCTGGTTAGACCCCTCTGGATAGTTTCTATACCTAAAGGGTAAGCAATATAGTAATTGCTAAATAGCTATTCTCCAGGGAAGCATGGCTTGATTAGTAACTATAAATTGGGAGATAACAAAGTTATTTACCAAGCAACATTGCCTTGGGCAGTATTTTTGAAAAACATGAAAGTATGTGCGTTCACTGCTACTAGTTTGCATGAACAGGAACCATACCAAATCTTTGGAATTCCTGATTCCCTTATGCTTATAAAAAGTTTGTACTCCATTTAATAAAAGTAATGTGATAATTACTATTTCATAATGAATGCATGTTGTTGAGGTAGACAAAAAATTTCAAAACATCTGCTGGGTGGTTGTCATAACAAATGGTTCTGCCAGTTCAGCAGACCAACAGTTTGAGTTCTCCAAATTTACACATTTTACCTTTGATGATGGAATTATAAAGACTGATATGACATAGTCATAATCCTTCAGGAGTGTAGTCTTGTCAAAGAGACAACTAGATAAACAAATAGTACCTGTGTAATATAGTAAGTACAAAATTTATATGCATGTGACACAAGGAAAGGATAGTGAGCAGTTGTCTTGGTTTGGAGGGGAGGTCTGGGAATAGGGACTTTCAAGAGAAAGTGAGACCTAAACTCAGTCATGAAGGGCACACAGATGTTTTCAAAAATAGAAGGAGCAGCATAAGCCAGAGAAAAAGTAGATATAAGAAAGTGCAATGTCATTGGCACAATAGATATACAACAGCTATTTCAAATTAGTATTTATCATGGTAGCTCTCCATTGGCAGATCAATTTATTTAACAACATTCATTTATTCAGCACTTACTGAGAAACTGCTCTATGCTAGATTCAATAATAATAATCACCTTACTTCACTTGTCATCCCATTGCTCATCGATTTGCTCACGTGGGTGCCAGTAATGTTTCCATCATCCCTGTCGCATGCTAGTGTAGCCCCATGGCATCTGCTCACTCCAGGAACACGAAGAGCCTCAAACCATTTGTTCAGGGTCTTGACAAAGAAATCTGACCATCTCATAGGTGTTAATAATAATAATAATAATAATAATAATAAGCATTCTATGTAGTTTAAGTATCACAGATGAGAAACTTTCATGCTGTCGGAGACAAAAAAATAACCGCAACATTTGCAGAGATCATTAATGACCTCAACCAGAATACATTCAGGACCAAATGTGATACTATTTATTTATTTATTTATTTATTTATGTTTTGGGGGCTACACTCAGTGGGTAGTACTCAGGGCTTACTCGTTGCTCTGTGCTCAGAAATCACTCCTGGGGTACCAAGGATTGAACCCAGGTCAGCTGTGTGCAAGGCAAATGACTTACCTATTGTATTATTGTTCTGGCCCCCACGGAGTCTTATTTTATAGAAAATCTTTAAAAATATATTGCATCTGGCCACTGGATATGTGTCTAAGTCCATTAATTATTCTTCAATCATTTTCTATCCCCAGAATCACATACACATAAATTATTCTTCAGTCCATATAACACTTCGCATTCTCTGCCTCATGCCATTTTAATTTAAATTTTCAATTTCATTTAGAAAAAATGCATATAATTCTCTCTGCACAGTTGCCCTATTGAAGAAAAATGTTATAATTTTGCATATTCGCACTTGACTCGTCTTGATCAGGCTTTACACAACCTAAATATTTTATCCTTTCTTGAATTTGGTTTTATTTTAGAATTCCTTTTATGTTTCCAGTGATGTTTTATGCTAATTTAGCTACCCTATAAGGTTAAATCTCTGTTCCTTCCATATTTCCAATAGACAAAGTTTTGGTTTATTTATGTGGACTGGAGCGATAGCACAGGGGGTAGGGCATTTGCCTTGCACGCGGCCGACCGGGGTTCGATTCCCCCATCCCTCTCGGAGAGCCCGGCAAGCTACAAGAGTATCTCGCCCGCAGGGCAGAGCCTGGCAAGCTGCCCATGGTGAATTAGATATGCCAAAACCAATAACAACAAGTCTCACAATGGAGATGTTACTAGTGCCCACTCAAGCAAATCGATGAATAACGAACGGGATAACAGTGCTATAGTGCTACAGTGCTATGTGTTCCTTCAATTTTCTTTATCAATTAAATGGTAAAAATCATATAATATCTCACAGAGTTTAACTTTCCCCTGGAGACATACACACACACATGTATATATAATTAACTTATTAGAACTGGGCATGAGAAATGATCAAAGCCATTTACTTTTTACTGTAATGTGTCACTAAATCAATGCTTCAGTTTATGAAGATATGGCAACTCTCACTAGGAGCCAAAAACCCATGAGGAAAAGAATAAGCATCTTTTAAAATAAGTATCCCCCAAATCAGGAAAACAGCTGACATCTCTGTGTGGTATTTCCTTAACAGCATCATAAGGTATTCTTTAACAGCATCATAAGATTGGTGTGAGAGGCTCATTTACAAAGCCACTGCACTGCACTGTAGCACTGTCATCCCGTTGTTCACCAATTTGCTCAAGCAGGCACCAGTCATGTCTCCATTGTGTGACTTGTTACTGTTTTTGTCATATCGAATACACCAAGGGGAGATTGCCAGGCTCTGCAGTGTGGGCAGGATAGTCTCAGTAGCTTGCGGGTCTCCCTGAGAGGGACGGAGGAATCAAACCCGTGTCGGCTGTGTGAAAGGCAAAGGCCCTACCCAATGTACAAAGCCACTACAAGAAACAAAATGCTACCCTGGAGAAACAATTCTCATGACTAATTAAGTCTGTAACAGACATGTACACATTCAAAGACAGTCAAGACAACTTTATTTTCTTTCCTTCTTGTTTATACTCATGTTTGATGGGCACAAACTGAACCTATTATTTGACCATGAAAAATAATATTCTGGGGCTGGAGTGATAGCACAGCGGGTTGGGCGCTTGCCTTGCACACGGCCAACCGTATGGTCCCCTGAGCACCGCCAGGAGTAATTCCTGAGTGCAGAGCCAGGAGTAACCCCTGAGCATCTCCAGGTGTGACCCAAAAAGCAAAAATATATGTATATATATTCTATTGTATGGATATTTCACCTTTTCCTCATCCATTCATTTCTATTTTTAATTTTTAAATTTTATTTTTATAAAGTTGTTCACAATAACAGTTTATATTCAATATTTCAGCACCAATCCCACCACCACTACAACCTTTCTACTACCATTATTTAGAATTCTCTCACCACCACCCAAGCCTGCCCCTATAGGCAGATGATAGTTTATTTTGTATTGCCTGTTATGAATAGTTTGCATGCTCCTTGAATTCTAAAATTTTTTAATATTTGGGTTCCGGAGCATCTATGCAGCATGCCACTCTCTTCTGAGATTCATTTGTATATCTCTGAATCATGGCTGTTAATGCGCTTAAAAGGCGCCCAGAGGCAGTTTGTGGGCATGACCGCCAGGAAACCAGGAGATGGGGGAGGCCACCCATCCCCGACTCTGTGAAGCCTGGAATTTTCAGTCACTAGTCCCGCATACTTGGGATTTTCAGCGGATTCATTCTCATGCATGAGGGGCTCAGGAAGAGCTTGTGAAGGTCACCCGTGAGCGTGACAGCGACTGGGTTTTGGAGGTCTGTGGATGCTGGGGTTCGTTTTGGGCAGGTGGAGGTACACAACTGCCCCACTCCAAAGTGCTTTGTTGAAATCAGCCTGGCACAGGGTGGGAAGACATATCTGTAGTGTGCTGCTCTCTTACAAGATTCATTTGTGAGTCTTTGATTTTGATCTCTTTAGAGATTTATTTATGGGCCCCTGAAGCAAGGCTAATAAATGAGTTTGTATAGTTGAGTCAGAGGTGGTTTGTGGGTGTGACTAACTTTTGGTTACATAACCATATAACTTTTTGCTGTTTAATTTCTTGGGAAACTTGGTCCCAACTTGTTGGGATCTGACCAGAGACACAGCAGCAATTTGGGGGTATCAGGAAGCCTGAAGTCACCATCACACTGCAAATGCACTCGCCCAAATGAAATCTATTCATTTCTTGATGGATAACATTATTGTGTTGATAGATATCACTTTTGGAAATTTGGATGAGTGTTTCTATGAATATTCATGAACAAGTTTTTGTTTAGATGTCTATTTTAATTATCTGGGATATACACCTAGGAGTGAAATTTCTAGGTAATGTAATCATAATTATGTTTAAGTTCTTGATAAATGGCAAGATTATTTTCCATCATGGATGCACCATTTTATATTTCCACAGTCAATTCAGAGAACTCCAATTTCTCCACTCTCTTGCCTATATTGATGATTTACTTATAAAAAGAGTGTATGAAGAACAACAATATGGTATCAATGCATGACTTTTATACATCCCAAGTAGTTTCTTCTGTTTTGTAAAAAAAATTGAAAAAGAAAAGAAAAATTTCAGGGGATTGAATGTGGCCTTCAGTGTCTAAAGTATATTCTCTCTAGGACTTCATATTTAAAAAGTGCTGCTCTTGATAGAAAACACAATCACCATTTCAGAAATATATCAAGAATAAAGCTCTGAGTTTCTAAAGTTAGTGACACTATTGCATGTTTGAAATCAGCTCTCTTATTTTTCATCCACACCCATTCTTTCTTCACTTGTCAATTAACATTTTCTATTTCTCACTTTCTGTAGTTATATCCTCTAGTAGATTATTGACACTACAAATTTGAACTTTTCTGAAATTTCTTTATTTTAGCTACTTAACATGGGCATACTTGTTATGATCACTTAAATAAGTTTCTCCCTTTTGAGATGTTCCAGCCTTTTAGTCCTTGAAGAGTTTCTTTTTTTATCAAAAGAACTAGAATTAAAGTTAAAAGGTATTTTGGCATACAGTGCAGATCCCTGTCTTACAAATAATACTCAGGGTCAGTTTCTTTTCTTGAATATTGACACTTCAAAATTTCCAGAGCTGGAGTCAAGTGTAAATGGGGCGCAGCTTGGACAAGTTTTACAATAACAGCATTAGACTGGACAGTCCCCTCCTTTGTTTGGAAGTGACCGAGAATCCATTGCATGATGCTCACCATCTCTCACAGTGATGCTTATACAATAAGTTAGCAGTGGTAGTGACGAAGATTTTTCTCGAGCTAACTTGCCAAGAAGATATTTATAGAGGTAAGCATAATCACTCAGAGTGGTTAGGGATTTGGGGGAAGGTTTGAAGTGGGCTTTGCAATGTATTCATATACTCATGATCTTCCTTTCCAGTCATGCCTTGTTGATGGATTTTTTTTTCCAAGTCCTTTTGGGGCAAATTCTTGCTTTTCATGTGTGCAGAAACTGCTGGGTGGGTTCGTTCATCCATTTTCCTCTGTATTATATCTGGCAGAAACCCATTAATAATTTTAGCATAGGAATGACACCTTTTCTGTATTTCCATTGCTGGCTTACAAGATATCTTCGTGGGTCAGTAACAGAACTACACAGACAGTGGCAAACTATTCATGCTCTCAATATCATCTGCACATAAATATCAATGCAGTGTCCATATTTTTATAGTCTGAAGGAGCATAATTGAGAAAAATAATGTATTACCTTCAGTTCTCTATATCTTTAGAAATTCTAGAGGTTCCAAGCACAGGAATGAAACTAAACATCATCCGCCTTCTGGCACAATCTCTGCCAGATTCCAAGAAAAAGTGCCCACAAGAAAACCAAAACCTTTAAACTAAGAACAGATGTTGCAGATGTTATAGGAAGCGTTGTGTTTTCCTGGTACCAAAATCTCAAGATGAATTATGAAAAGGAATCTGTCTTTCATCTGCATGTTTGACAGCGTGTAGATGAAATATCTGTCTACGACAGTAGGCACTAAACAAATATAGGGTGAAGAACGTCTGGCAGCTTGACTCGCTGAAAGACTGGATTTTTCACTTCTCATCCAGATGTTTTGGCTTCAGGAGGAACTGGTGGAGTCTGCCAAGCTGAATTGTGATCTTGGAGTGAAGGGTGAGACGTGAGCAAAGAGCATTATTCCAGCAAATGAGTGCACGGCACCGCTGTGTGTGAAATGAGGTCTCCCGGGCTGCAACCCAGGCGTGTGACAGACCCGCCTGTCCACTTCCAAGTGCTTCTGACAGACAAGCCCCCTCCCCATTTGCATGTGTCTCATCAGGACACACGCAACAACTGTTAAGTTATGATTAGCACTGATAATGGAGTCTTCACCAGCACTGGAGTTCTATTTCTAATGTTGTCACTGCAGATTGTGTGACTGTTAAAGAAAAAAGCCTACCAGGCATATAAATATGTATGCCTGGATGGATGTCAGATTCTTTAATCAGGAACTGGGTTGGTCTGAATTAAATCTTGGGAATACATGTGGGCTCTGCGTTGATTGTGTGACTTTCAACTCCTGCAGGTTTCCCTCCGACCACCCGTGGATTCCCCAGATGCAAGCCTGCCTGAAGCACACATTGTTGCCCACTTAAGGAGTGTTGGAAACAGAACTGTTTGTGGAGGAGTCCTTTGGAGGAGACTGGCAGGCATTATAGACCAGAGGAAGGGACAACCCCTTATCTAGAGCTTTCTTTACAAAGGGATTGGACAGACAGGGCTTATTTGAAGGTTGCATGGGACAGTTGTCTCCATACAGACAATATGAAATGACTCCACAAGATGTACACAGTAAATAAATACACCACCTGCAAGAAGCTATGGTGGGGATAATTCTTAAACTTGCCCTTATCTCAATCCCACTTGCAGACTCCTGTGACTCAGGACACATGTTCCTTTCAGAACAGACTTTTAGAGAATCAAGTGCAATGGCTTCTTTGAGGAGCTTTGGGCTATGGAGCCAAAGGACCTGGGTTCACTGTCAGTCCTGCTGCTCTCGAGCTATGTGCTCTTGGACAGCACATTTCACTTCTTTCGCTTTTGTTCCCCTGCCCCTATCATGCACATTAGCTGTGATAGGAATGCTAGCTACAGCCAGTGAACAGTGCAAGGGTTGAGGAACTTAGCTCACATGTGGGTATCCTTGGCATATATCTTGGCACTACATATGGTCCTGTGGACACCACCAGGAGTGATCCCCGAGCCACTGGGTATAACCCAGAAAAGCTAAAGAAAACAAAAAAGAAATGTTAGCTAAGATTCAGTGAGTTCTTGCAAAAGGTCAAGGACTATTCCATGCATTATTTCAGCTACTCCCAATAAACAGGTGCCAGAAATGGTTCCAGTGTGCAGGTGGGCATGGTAGCTCAGGTCCTTGGATAAGCAATGATAAAACAATGATGAAGGTTAGGAGATGAGGAACCCTCCCCTCTGTTCCATTCACTCACTGTTCAGTAGAGTGAGGACAGGGAACAATGAGCCAGGAGTGGAGTTCCCAGTTACAGGGCTGAGCCTCAGAATGGCAATAGGGGCGGACCAATTCCTGAGAAGGCAGCACTACAGCAGGGCTGGAAACTGTCACGGGGGTCATGGAAGACTTCTGGTTTCATAACAATAATAGGGAAGACATTGAGGTAGCAGTTGAAGCAGAAGTGCAACAGGAAAGCATGCGCCTTTAGGATGCACCTTTTGAGGGTTCAAATGCCAACTTGTTGTTACTTTGCACCTTTGCCTGACCTGCATGATGGACAGAATATTCCCATCAAAAAAGTCCTTGAGGATTGAAGACCTAAGACAAGTAAAGTGCAAGGCACATAGTTAGTGTTTAATAAACACAGATCTTTTTATTCTCCCAACTATGATGACCTTGGGCTGCCCTGGGGTCATGTGGACACAGGCTTAGGTGACAGGTAACATTTGATTCTGGGATCAGGATGAAGGGAGAAATTAAAGCTGTCAGTATACTGGAATATCCAGCAACTTTTGACTTGCTTTTGTGTTTATAAATGCTTGTTCACAAACCAGTGAACAATTTGAGGGATCTCAGCCCTACTTACCCAGGACCAAGTGCTAAACTGGCTATGTAGATGGTACTCAACAAAAGATCATGGCTGAATATCGGGGTGGGAGTGACTTTATGGGTGGATACAATGGGACATGGGGCTCAAATAAAAGAATCCCCAATTGGGGCTGGATCAATAGCATAGCGGGTAGGGCATTTGCCTTACGTGCGGCTAACCTGGGTTTGATTCCCAGCATCCCATATGATCCCCTGAGCACCGCCAGGAGTAATTCCTGAGCGTACAGCCAGGAGTAACCCCTGTGCATCGCCGGGTGTGACCCAAAAAGCAAAAAATAATAATAATAATAAAATAAAGAATCCCCAAAGAAAGAAGTAGTCTCTAGCTCTAGTTTACTCATTCTCTGAGGACAGTTCTTCTCCCTAAATTGCTAGCCCCTTCCCAGGAAAGCAAAGCCCCTGCTGACATCATTCCTTTTAAATGTGAGGCGTGTGCTAACTTGGGCTGATGGGGCCCACTGGAGGCACAGACACATCATCCAGGGGCTTAGGTGAACCCAGGAAATATAAAGTCTCCTTCCTTTTCATGGGAAAAGAGTTACCAGTGTCGCAGATGAAATGCAGTGCATGAACCCAAGAAATGTCATCTTCTCGCTCAGTCACCCACCAAGATCTATACTTTTCCTGTCATATTGTCATGTTTTTTGCAAAACACCGTAAAACATCTTCAGAAAATACATTTTGTGCATGTTAAGACAAAAATGAAATAAAACAAGATGAAATAAGATGAAGTGCCAGAGACAAGCCCTCAGATTTGTGTCTAAGCAAACACTGGCCTTTAAGATGTTGGCAATTCCCACACCAGCCCAGGACAAAAGGTCTGGAGTCCTGCATGCTGTCATCCCACAATGCTGGATTCCTCTGAGCTGGGCAGGCGGGACTCTCACTCCTTCTACTCAATTCCCAGCCCTTTGGTGCTCCCAGATGTTTTAATTACAGAGGAAAGAGAGCGGATGATTCTGGCCATATGTCTCCATTCCACACAAATAAATCTCCTTGCTGTCCCACACAGCTCTGTGGCGGTGCAACTGTCCCACCGAAACGGATGCTGTCGGGCCTAATCACCATCTTCAACCCTTCAGTGAGCGTGCTAATTCAGGGAACATGGCTGGGGCTGCTGTCCCAGGGACACACTCAATCTAGAAACAATTAGACTCTCTCTTCTCCACAAGATGCTGCCCCTCCTCTGGGAGCCGGGCACAGTCTGAGCAGGGAGACCACGGACCATTGAGCGGGGTGAGTCTGGCAGGGCTGGTCAGAACACTGGGCCGTGGCTGTAAGTGGGTACTTGCCGTCACACACAGCACCTTACAGATGAGGCACCTGCCATGGTCCTGCGGCCCAGCTGCAGAGGAGCTCTGCTTGCTCAGAGACTCTGGGGAGGACTCCAGGGAGGCGATCCTGCAGTGGATCTAGAGTGTATGCACATACCACACAGATGGGGAGACAGAGGCAAGCACACAGAAACACACATCGCTACAGACATAGCTGCACAGAGACTGATGCACACACATAGATACCTTCAGACATGCAGAAACACAGACACATAGAAACACATACACACACATAGACCTACAGAAACAGAGATACACAGACACTCAGAAACATAAAGACACAGATATACAGAAACATGCAGAGAATATACACAGACATACAGAAATATACACACACAGGTATACACAATTGTAAAAACACAAAGAATACACCAAGACTTATAGAAACATAGATACACAGAGACACACAGAAAAATAAAAAGAGACACAGACATACAGAAACACACAGCAAATATACACAGACATACATAAATATACACACACAGACCTACACAGACATACACATAGATACACTCACAGAAACACACACATATACATGTTTATATATACAGGAACAGAAAAGAACATACATACATACAAACACATACAAGCACATGCATAAAACACATATGTAGAGAAACACAAAGATACCCAAATATACATGCAGAGAGACAGACACATATACAGTAACATACATGCACAGACACAGAAACACATTCACATATATACATGAAGACACACAACAATGCATGGAGACAAACAGACATGCACATACATGCATATACACTTTAGTAAAGTTTTCTAAAGAAAAAGTAAAATGGACAGATGTATTTAACTTTCTGATTCAGCTTCACCAAATGTGAAACTTGACTTTAATCTGAGCATCACCATGGGTAGATTAAGAACATACTAAGAAAATCGAAAGTGGTTTTCTGTTGCAATACAGTGCTGTTGTTGAAAATGGCCTAGTGCTTGGGAAGAAGCAAAGGGACTGAGCTGGAGCAAGGGGTTCAAGGGAACATGTGTGGTCATGGAATGCATGTGTCTGTGGCCATCATCATGAAGAAGTTTTATAAAGTGCACAACCTGTACCCACCACACAGATAGGGCCACAGCCAGGACAAGCCCTAACATCATCATCAGCTTCCCCCCCCACAGGTACCATGGTGTCTAATAATGTCAATTTGTTGACTTCTTCCTAAGTTACCTGTGAACAGAGTCACAGACTCATATGTAAGTGCTTCTATTGTACAGACACATGCATGAGAATCTGCTAGTTGGTCTCTCTCTCTGGTGTCCCTCCTTCTCTTTACTCTCCCTCACTCTTTCTCTCATCCTTCCCTGTGTCTTCTCTTTCTCCCTGTCTTCCTCTCTGGGTTTCTGTGATCTCTCTTTCTCTTGCTCTTTCCCTCTCTCTCTCTCCCCCTCTCTTTTACTCCCTCCCTATCCCTACCTCCCCCTCTCTTCTCTCTACTTGACTTTCTGTCTCTCTCACTCACTCTGTCACTTTGTGTCTGTCTGTATGTCTGTCTCTCCATAGCCACTGAACATTACTCCTGTCGCCTCATCTACTGTTCACTCTCCTTCTAGTCTTTTCCTCTCCGGTCTAACCTACCTAGACATGGGTTTGCTTTACTCTGGTTTGCTCTTCTCCCCTTTGGAATTGAGCAGACTTGTCACTCTCTACATCAATGCCTTTCTTGTTTGTGGATCTCATTCCACCTTCCTCCTGTACTAGATATTTTCCCATTGATCCTTCCTACACCCTCTACCCATAATCCATTTAAGAATGTTTGTTGAAAATTTGCTTTAATTTCCTTGGTTGGGTCTCATATCAATAATGAAATCTGTTGTCCCTCCATAAATAAATTTATAGCACATTACTCTGTAAGAATTTATCCCACCCATGATTATAGATGAGACTATATGTGAGCATAGATGAAACACTCAATGAGTCACATAGTAAGAGCAAAGAGAGAATAATCTCTGAGATATATCATCTTCCTTCTAGAGAAGAGCTTTCTAGAAGTTTTATTTTTAATTGATATTGAATTGACATAACGTTGTATTTGTTTCCAGTGTATACCATCATGATTCAGCATTTATTTTTTTTTACAAAATTAACAGTAGCACCACAACAAGTTTAGTCAACATATGTCACCTCAAAGAGTTACACATTTTTCTTAGATGAGAACTTTTTATATGCCCTCCCTTAAAATACATCTAAGTGAATGGAAGAAGATAGTTATATTCAACACATCAGATAAAGGGTTGATATCCAGGAAATATAAAGCATTTGCAAAGATTAAGAACAAAAAATTTTAATTAAAAAATGGGGAGTGGAGATGAAGAGGACTTCTCTGAGGAAGACCAACAGATGGCTACTGGGCACATGTGAAAATCTCATCACTCATTAGAGAAATACAAATCAAGATTACAATGAGATACCATCTCACACAAGTGAGAATGACACATATCAAAAATATTGGGAACAGTATGTGTTTGGATGGGGGTGGTGAAAAAAAGAACTCTAATTTACTGCTGGTAGGAATATTGTCTGGTTCAGCCTTTATGGAAAAGTGTATGGAGATATCTCAGTAAACTAGAATTGAGTGGTCATACAACTCTGCAATCCCACTTCTGGATATCAACCCCAAGAAGATAAAAACATTCATTCAAAAAGATACATGCATGTCATTACTCATTGTGACATTTAGTAAAATAACTAAGATATAGAATCAATCTAGGTACCCAGTGATAGATAAGTGGGGCATGAAGATGTGGTATATATACACAATGGAATACTATGCAACTCTAAGTAATAATGAAACCATGTGATTTGCTGCAACATGGATGGAAGTGGAATACGTCATGTTAAATGAAGCCAGAAGATGAAGGACAAACACAGGAGGATCTCACTTATATGTGGTATGTAAAATAACTGGGCAAAGGTATGCAATGTTTGAAAAGAAGATGCTAAGATCACCCTTGACCCCAGAGAATAGGGAAGAAAATGACAGAGGAGTAAAGAAATGAAGGGAGAAAGAAGAGAGATATAGGAAGCAATGAGGAGCAGGGGTTAGGGAATCTTGTATAGCAGTACATCAATGATAAATAAATATAGCTAGATATATTTATTTAAAGGATAAATAAATATAGCTAAATATACAAACCACAGAGTCAACAACATTGGAAACAAGAGATCCAAATTTCATCAATCAAACTTTTGAAATGTGCTTTGAGGGTAAAGGTAGAGATGGGGTGGGGAACAGAGGGAAGAATCTTAGGAACTCTAGTGGTAGGAGGAAGATTTTTTTTATATAAATAAAAATTTTATTTTATTAAATCACCGTGTGGAAGATTACAATGCTTTCAGGCTTAGGTCTCAGTTATACAATGCTGAAACAACCATCCCTTCACCAGTGCCCATATACCACCACCAAAAAAAACCCACACAGTACACCTCCCATCCCACCCCCCCACCCCCTACCTTGTAACTGATAAGTATCATTTTACATTCTGTTTACTTTGGTTACATTCAATATTTCAACACAAACCTCACTATTGTTAGGAGTACCCCACTAGATTCAGACCTACTGTGAAGACAAATAAGGTCACGCGGCCACAGTAGCGACCGCGCGGTTTTGAATTTCTGTACTTTAACACAAAGTCCAGGGAGATTTCTTTCAGATATTGGATCATTGCAGGCTTGAAAACCCAATCTGTGGTCGTCTTAATATGGCAGACACCGCGCCCTTCATCCCCGGAGAGAAAAAGGCGAGAGAGAGAAATACCTTTCCCCTCCTGGGCGGGCACAGGGCCGAGGCTTAGTTCTCAGGCTGGAGACATTCTGCGAGGAGTTGCCCATGCCGAAAGAGGTTTTGCTGGGTCTGGATTCACGCTTGTGCAGCTGTGGAGAGGCCGCACACGCGTGCGGCCCCCGGGATCACATCTCGGCGGTGGGAGGGGCCGGTGCCTCCCACCTTCCCAAGAGCACCCTCGTGTCCTTTTGCTGCAGTTTTTGTCGTAAATCCCATCTGTGCTCGCTTAATGGTAGGAAGAAGATATTGGTGGTGGTAGTGGGATTGGTGCTGGAACATAGCATGTCTAAAGCCCAATTATGAATAACGTTGTTAATCATGACATTTCAATAATTTTTTAAAAAGAAAACAGAAAGAACGGGACATGGGGGGCATGAATCAACTCTCTTCATAATAAGAGGGAAGGTGGTAGACTATGGAAAGGCCCAGAATAAAGTAGATGTAGGTATGAAGTAGAAATCAGTATCTGCCATTTACAGCTTGGTTACGCTCTTACCTTTTTAATCTTCAGTTCCTTTGCCTGTCAGATAGCTGCCATTCCTTACTCCCAAATCTATGGGAAGAGGTATATGAAAACAAACACTTGAGTTACTTCATAAAGGCTAAAAAAAATACTAAGTTCTAAAGCAAAAAGTTAATTTGCCCCATATTTCAAAGAATATATAATAACAAGGGTAGATGGGATTTTGTCAATTTCTCTGTTCCTGTAACAGTTTCTGACCTGGAAGAAAGGGCCTTAAACAGCTTGCTTCTTGCATTCCTTTTCAGATAACGGCTCTATAATCCACTGAAGGAGAGTTACTCCAGCGCAGAAGACCTAAATTCCACCATACAGTAGGAGAAGGCTAGGAGATAGGGTTCATTCCACACCAGTCAAGACTTGTTACTGGCCTTACTGGCCCAGGAAGCTCAGAAAAGCTGGCTAAAGGGCACTTGACCCTTACCTACTGCAGCTCTACAGATGTCTTTGATTGATTTTGAGTGTAGGGACACAAGGTAGAGGTGGCACTTATGTGAGATTTCTATTGCATACAATAAACTCTTTAATTTAATCTCTAGGTCAGAAGACAAGAGTTAGTCTAAGAGGCTCTCATTTGGGACCAATGTGGAGCTCTG
This sequence comes from Sorex araneus, assembly GCF_027595985.1. Taxonomy (NCBI): domain Eukaryota; kingdom Metazoa; phylum Chordata; class Mammalia; order Eulipotyphla; family Soricidae; genus Sorex; species Sorex araneus. The sequence goes on along the minus strand of NC_073306.1, from coordinate 122,645,474 downwards.
GCATCTACCCCATATGTTAGAAATGGGGGCTCAGGGAGCAGTGCAAGGTAGGATTCGTGGCCATTATCCTCTATGATATGATCTTGTGCCAGGACTCCATCTATTACCAGAGTCTCATAGACCCACCTTTTTAGACAGAGATGCACAATCACATTCTAAATCCCTGTTCTCTGAGTCAATGTAACACATGTACAGGTTTCTACTGGGATATGAAAATAGAGCCTATTATTTATTTTGTATTGCCAAGATAAAATCCAGTGTTTTACTCAAAGCATTTGCCTTACTACTAAGTCACCTCTTCAACCCCCTCAAATAATTCTTACTTTGTATAAACTGGCAGATTATTTGGGAGATCTGGGAATGTTTGCTTATTTTTCCATATAGACTATTCAATGGTGGTCCCTAACCCATAAAACAAACAGGACAGATCAACTCAAACAGGAGTGCTCTACTTTTAGAGAATGAGAAGAGCCTGAATCTTTTAAACATATGTATATATTCCTCTTTCTCAGGTCTGATAATTCATGTAAATAGAGTCCTTTGAGAAGCACTGGAGAACTCTGTATGGGATTTTAGGAAGCGCCTCCCCAGGGATCTGGCCTCAGTCTGAGATCAGGGTCTAAAGCTGGTACATTTTTAAAAACTAGGTGAGTGATCATAACTTCTGATTGGGGTGGTTGTCCTCTTGAGTGACTGTCCTAGTTATATTTTGGCAGTTTAGATTGATTGCATGTATTGCAGTGTGTTGCCCCGCCCTGACCCAATCTTGACCCTTGAGTCACTATGTTCCATTGAACATCCCATGATTCTTTTCTGAAGATCAGGCTACTCTGGTAGCTGTTCAAACTTTGTCACTCTTTTTGATTATTGGTCCATCTTATTTCTAAGACAGAAAATTTTCTCTTGATTTAATTTAATTTAATTTAATTTGGAAGCTTACTATTACCATTATTATAGGGAACTATAGTTCCACAAAACTTTTTTCTATTATCTCTGATTTGCAGAAGACAAACACTATTGACCCCCTCCATAACCCTGTTTTTATCTCACTAGCACCTAGCTCATGATTTTGGTAAATAGCATGATTTTGGAATCCTCTAGAACATAATTAACTACTTAGTTTTCCAATTTTTTTAAAGCGCAGTTCTAAATCCTCCATTTCTATGAGCTTTGGATCTCTGTTCCATTGTTGGCCATGGAAGTTGTAGCATTTCCCATTGGCCTAAAACTGGCTGTGATTTTCTGCAAAGTTTCTAAAAGTCATCAGAGAAATGCATGAGACGCCTCTCCTGGAGTCTTTTGCAAGATGTTAAGTTCTGTACACTGAGAGTGAGTTCCTATCAAAACAAAATCTACCATAATTGACTTTGTGTTCTCCTTACCTCAATACAAAAATCTTAGAATCTCATCCCATGCAGCTAATTTAGGATTCTGACCCAGACATATTTTTCCGAGACCCTGATAATATGCTTTAACTGTCATTTCCCTTCCTCCCATGACAGGGTCAGAACACCTCTATCCAAGTTATCCTGAAATTTAAATATAGTTTTTTCAGTCTGATGTCAAGGAAAAAATGTGAAGGTAGGTGTCAAATACAGTCTATGCGCTCTTGTAAGGCAGAGAGGATTCTAAATTGTCTTCAAGTGTAAGGAAGTGCTCATATCTAAACAAATAAGAGTAAGCCACTTCTGTGAGCCCAGCAGATCTGATCTTCCGAAATTTTCAAAGTCATAGATTGAATTGTTTGTATTCCAAGTTTCAGAATTCTAACTCTTCTTAACCAGGGCCCTAATGCCATGGAATAAGTAATAAAACTCAGGAAATATCCCGTGGAGATCTACAACCCTTTTAATTATGTTCTTAGCCCAATTTTTAGCCTTTTCTGCCCTCCAGCTGCAGGATATGAGACTTCCTTTCTTTAGAAGCCCTCTAAATTTCACACTTTAGATGATATTGGTGACTAATCATCTTCAGACTTGAAACAGTTTTTCTAACATATTCATCACCCCAATAACAGTCATCCTATTATATTGCACTTGTAATTATGACAACTCTCAAACATCCTAAAAATTGATTTAGATGATTGCAATCACAGTGAAGCTATCTTCTATCAGTTTCTCATCCCAGTTCACCACAGTTACATTGTCATAGTTGTACCACTCACTGTTCATTCTCAATCTGCTCCTACCATCTTTATAGTTAGGTAGTGGATGTGCTAACTCCAAAATCCATTTCAGAATGTTTCCTTCACCATTTCTGTCTCAAATAGAGTTCCATGAGAATCATCTCGTCAGATGAGGATTTGAATGTTGGCGACTTGGTAGTGCTTATAAGAATAGCATCAATAGAAAGATTTATGTATCAGGAAAGGGACCATAGAAAAAGATTAACCATTATTGGATATTAACCATCAGTGTTTTAGGCTTCTCCAGCCTAAACAGCCTGAATGGACCCTTTTCCTTCCCCCAGAGAAACTTATAGTGCTCTGTGAGCACTCCTACTTCCCTGAGTTTATTTTTAACCTTTTTTTTGTTAACAAGTAGCGTCCTCAAGTCTGTGTTGGTTATAAATAAATCAAAACTTCTGTTGATTCTAGATTTTGCATTTGTAGTGAATTACTTGCTTTTCTATTTCCCCTATAGCCATTTCATAATTTAGTATAGAGCAATGTTTTTTGCTTACACACAGAAAGACAGTTAATATTATGTTCCTGATATTTGAAAGTTGATTGACTCAATTATATCTACTCCTGGACATCCATCATAATTACTTGACTTAGACTTCAGTTGCTGTAGTTCCTAATACCCCCAAAAGGGAAGTCCTCACTGTGGACTTGGATGGACCCAGGGTGAGCAGCAAAGCTGTGATTGTGATGATGCAGACTAGAATGAGGAAATAAAATGAATTCTATTAGTTTATTATTTATGATTCGCAGCCCCGCGACCTCATAGTATAGTTCTCCTTCTTGGCGAACATGGCAAGGTACCAAGAGCATCCTGCCCACACGGCAGAGCCTGGTAAGCTCTCTGTGGCATATTCGAGATGCCAAATACAGTAACAATGATGGGTCTCATTCTCCTTACCCTGAAAGAGCCTCCAATGCAGCACCACTTTGAAGAACGAGTAAAGAGAGGTTACTAAAATCTCAGCGCTACGACAAATGGAGACGTTACTGGCACCCGCTCAAGCAAATTGATGATCAACGGGATGACAGTTGATACAGAGATTATTTATGATTATAGGACAAATCACCACACACTTAGTCACTTATAAAAATGCTAATTATTTTCCAGTCTACCCTATCATGAGCCTTGCACATTTAAGCTGAGCTGTCTGCTCAGAGGTCACAGGACCGTAATTAAGGGCCAGCCAACTCTGTCCTCATCTGGAACCTCAAGAGGACTAAGACCAACTACTGGATCCCTGGATCATTTAATTAATAATGAATGTAGCACTGCAGTCCTCACCTTTCTGATGACCTTTAATCAAAGACCACTTCAGCTCATAGAGGCCACTGTTAGCTCTTGGTCACTAAGTCCACTTTATAATGGGCCACTTTCTCCTTCAAAAAGTCTTAGTTCTCTGACTTTGTTTCTGAGGGTCCTACTGAAAATGACTCACCCATCATAGTTATGGGAAGAATATTATTCAGCACCTGCAACAGGGGTTGGGAATCTTGGGAGCCATTTTATAACAATCACATTCTAAATCCAGTAATGACTAATAAACTGCAATGCCAGTAATGCCTTCAGAAATTTCAGTTTAGTCTAAAGATTCCCTTCGGCTGTCCCAGTCCAAAATATAATAAAAAATATAATAATTAGTTAGGGAAGGACAAATGGCCAAAAGCAACAGAACCTGAGAGTTAATTTACAGAGCTGATTTTACCAAAGAGGAGTAGTAATTGGGCAGGAAGGTGGATGGGGCATTGGTGAAGGGTTGCCAACAGTTTGGTGGTGGTGTTGAAAGTCTGTGTGCCTGAACCATTTTTATAAATGACAGTATCTCAATAAGAAATTGAGGGCAAAAAGAAAATTAAAGTAAGTGTAAGAAAAAAGAAAAAACTAGCAAATCTCCATTTTGGAGGAAGAGGAGAGGAGAGGAGGGGAGGGGAGGGGAGGGGAGGGGAGAGGAGAGGAGGGGAGAGGAGAGGAGAGGAGAGGAGAGGAGAGGAGAGGAGAGGAGAGGAGAGGAGAGGAGAGGAGAGGAGAGGAGAGGAGGGGAGGGGAGGGGAGGGGAGGGGAGGGGAGGGGAGGGGAGGGGAGGGGAGGGGAGGGGAGAGGAGAGGAGAGGAGAGGAGAGGAGAGGAGAGGAGAGGAGAGGAGAGGAGAGGAGAGGAGAGGAGAGGAGAGGAGAGGAGAGGAGAGGAGAGGAGAGGAGAGGAGAAGAGAGTAGAGGAGAGAAGAGGAGAGGAGAGGAGAGGAGAGGAGAGGAGAGGGGAGGGGAGGGGAGAGGAGGGGATGGGAGAGGAGAGGAGGGGAGAGGAGAGGAGAGGAGAGGAGAGGAGAGGAGAGGAGAGGAGAGGAGAGGAGAGGAGAGGAGAGGAGAGGAGAGGAGGGGAGGGGAGAGGAGAGGAGGGGAGGGGAGAGGAGGGGAGGGGAGAGGAGGGGAGGGGAGGGGTAGGAGAGGGGAGAGAAGGGGAGGGGAGAGGACGGGAGGGGAGAGGACGGGAGGGGAGGGGAGAGGACGGGAGGGGAGAGGACGGGAGGGGAGGTGAGAGGACGGGAGAGGAGAGGAGAGGAGAGGAGAGGGGGAGGGGAAGGAGAGGAGAGGGGAGGAGAGGAGATGATGGGGGAGGGGAAGGAGAGGAGGGGTAGGAGAGAGAAGAGGCAGGGAGGGGTAGGAGAGGGGAGAGAAGGGCAGGAATAGGAGAGGGGAGAGAAGGGGAGGGATAGGAGAGGGGAGAGAAGGGGAGGGGAGAGGAGGGGAGGGGAGAGGATGGGAGGGGAGGGAGAGGACGGGAGAGGAGAGGAGAGGAGGGGAGAGGAGAGGACAGGACAGGACAGAAGAGGACAGGAGAGGACAAGAGAGGACAGGGGAGGACAGGGGAGGAGAATGAGAGGAGAGGGGAGGAGAGGAGAGGACAGGGTGAGGGGAAGGGGAGGGGAGGGGAGGAGAGGAGAGGATGGGGGAGGGGAGAGGAGGGGTAGGAGAGAGAAGAGGCAGGGAGGGGTAGGAGAGGGGAGAGAAGGGGAGGGGAGAGGAGGAGAGGGAGAAGGTGTAAGGAAGGGAGGGAGAGAGAGAGAGAGAGAGAGAGAGAGAGAGAGAGAGAGAGACCAAGCCCAAATTCATTTTTATCTAGACTCTTCCCTATCTATACCTGGACTATCAGTGGCCACTTTTCCAGACTAGTACAACAGGAATATTCAAAAGTATATTTTCATTCTAGCTCATGGTCTGATTCTACATCTTCACTCTCCTTTTCAAGCTGCCAATTATTTTAGGTTCTTTACTCTGCTGCAAATTCACTTCCTTGTCACTTGTAGGAAATAGAGAGCTCCACTAGGCAGCTCTCTCCCAGAAAGGTAACAGATAATGAGCATTGCAGAGAAGTGGTCCAGAAAGCAGTCACTGTGGGACCCTACCTTCCTGGGGTCCAGGGGCAGGCTCTGGGAAGACCAGGCATTAGATCCAGGTGAGGTTGTGCATCTCAGTCATTTAGAGCAGTCTTTCTCTTAGTCTCTAACTGAATGCCTGCAGAATTTTCTGCATACATTAAAGAAAATGTATGGGAGCAAGAGCCTGGGATTCAACAGCTCATAACTACAATTAACCACCATTAATTAATGGCTGTGAGATAAATGAGCCATGTGATCCGTTTATTCCTGGGTTGTAAGTATTTAAATTCACAGCGGGATGCAAACCCATTTTTCACCACTGTGAATTTAAAACAAGTCTGAACCAGGGCTGTGGGCTGCAGGAGGCAGCAGACAATTTCCTGTCGAGTAGTTCCCGTTTTAGGACCCACGAAGTGGCCAAGGGTTGAGAGAAGCAAATCACCCCCCAAAGCCCAGCATTCCAGGGGGATCTGCAATATGAGCACATGCCTTCCTAAAATAATCAAGAGCATGGCTATAGGATGTGATTGATTTTGTGCCAGACACTGTGCAAGAAAAGGTCTTGCAGGCTTTGATGTAAATCTACACCCTACCCTCATGAGAGACAGATTCATCTCTAGTTTATGCTTGAGGAAATTGTTGCTTGGAGACATGAAGGCTACTGCAGAAGCCAAGTTTTTCTCCCTCCTTCCTAGGTTTCTTCCAGAACACTCACAAGATGCCTTTAGATGATCTTCACATATCATCCATGACCCTCATCCACATTTACCGAAACAGCCCCAATAACATCTGCATATTCTGCCTGACCTTTGGTAATCAACCCATCAGCTTGATGGAGATAAGATTCAGAAGACAGGAAAGAGAGTAAAAGACTATGATCTAACTTAATAGAAAGTAAAATGAAAGGGGGTTCTTATCTTCCCTACTGAGAAAAGAAAAATAGTGACTTTATAATGAAGAAACTTGGCAGTCGCCCTCTTAACCAAAGAATCCAGGCCAAATGATAAGATATATCAATATCACGTCACCCTGATTCTGAAAGAGAACAAACTATTCCTCTGTGGTATTCACGCCCTGAACATCTAACCTCAATTGAGTGGTGAAGGGGAAAACTATATAAGCTGAGAAGAAACATTTAACAAAATAACATACTAGTTCTCTTTTTTTCCCCTTGATCCCATTTTATTCAATTTTTTAATCGAATCACAGTAATATACACAGTTACAAGTTCATGATTGGATTTCAGTTATATAATGTTCCAACACCCATCTCTTCACCAGTGCACATTTCCCAACACCAGTGTCCCCAGCCTGCCTCTGTGGCAGATACTTTTCCTCTCTCCTCTCTCTCTCTCTCTCTCTCTCTCTCTCTCTCTCTCTCTCTCTCTCTCTCTCTCTCTCTCTCTCTCTCTCTCTCTCTCCACTCCCCATTTTGGCCATTATGGTTTGCAATACAAATACTGAAAGGTTCTCATTTATATCCCTTTACCAACTTTCAATACTCAGTTCTTGTCCAGAGTGATCATTTCTGACTATTGTTATCATACTGATCCCTTATCTATTCTAACTACCCTTTCCCACACACACACTTGTGGCAAGCTTCCAACCATTGACCAGTCCTCCTGGACCCTGTTTTACCTGGTCTTGTTTATTACAAAGTAGTACACAATGCCTTGTCACTCATGACAGGGAAAATCTAGGTGTGACCGAAGATCAGAGGCAACTCAGGACACATGCCAATTTGTTGTGATATACAGCCCATGATTAGCTTCTGAAAAATAAGACAGACTTTAGGGTAAAACTAACACTGAAATCCAGGTTAAAATCTGTAGTTTACCTTGATATTGATAATATTGCATTAGTATTCAGTCACTGGTTTTAATGATTATGCCATAATTTGTGAAGAACATTAAAAGATGCCAAGTGATGGGTATATGGGCAACAGAACTCTCTAGATTACTTTTGTGAAATGCTTTAAAATATATTTCTGGACACAAACGGCTCCTCTGCTCCTAAAAGACCATGATCCCAGAGGCCTACTAACTGCTTTAAGCACCAGCGTCATCTTACAGAAATGCCTCTAGACTGTGAACTGAGCTGCAACCCCATGCCGCCATTGGAGGGGAAGGTTTTTCTCTGTTGGCCTTTCCTTTCGGTGGTGGTGGTGGTGGCAGTGGCCATGTGGTGACCGCAATCTTATAGAGCCCACTAACTGGAGGTACGAGCTTGCAGTGACGCAACTTATGGCAAAAATTTCTCTGAACTTTATTACTAAAATACCAGAAATCCAAAACCAGGGCCCGTGACAGCCTCATATCCTCTTCATTCTCAGCAATGGAAAACAAATTATCAAATGATGCCTTTTCAACAGATTTGATTGTTGGGGGAAAATTCCAAATAATAATAGTGAGTTTTCTGTTGAAATATTGAATGTAATCAAAGTATAGAGAGAGTAAAGTGAAGAGCATTAGCCACACAGATGGGGGGGTGGTATGGGAGGAATACTGGGGTTCTTTGTGGTGGAACATGTACACTGGTGAAGGGATGGGGGGTTGATCATTGTGTGACTGAGACCTTAACCTGAAAGCTTTGTAACTTTTTTCATGGTGATTCTATACAAAAATAAAATAAAATAAAAAATAAAAGATTTATAATCCTTGTAAAATTTGTGAAATTTATAATTATCCCCAACTTGTTAACTGTCAAATTTAGATTCATAAAATATAGATAGATAAATAGAAAATATATATATATATATATATTTATGGATCCTTCCAAGCAAAGTTGAGGGTCCCTGAGTCCACTCCTAACAATCAATACTTAATCAACCAACTAGTCCCAGATGGTCAAGGTTTGAGCCTCATGATGCAATACTGCTTCAATCCAGTAGTGTTGAAGACCCCATCACAAATTGTGTGTAGTGATCTGCACACAGGCATATGCCCCCAGCCCTTTGAGCTATCTCCCAGTCCTCAAAATTCTTTTTTTTAATGATATGGAATCTCAAGAGAAAGAGATACAGAGATAGAGACAGAGACAGAGACAGAGAAACAGAGAGACAAGATCTCAAAACAAACTTTAGGGTAGTATCCCATCGGAGAATTTTTCTGAAAAAAAGAAACCACCCTATTTTTAAATGATTCCTTCAGCTAAATTCATTACATTTTAAAGTTAGGAAAGGCAGGATCTCCTGACCCTACGCCAGGTTGTCTTCACTAGGGCACCTCAGAGGGGGGCAGGTTGAGTTTTTCTCCCCACCCCTAGCAGAGTCCTGGCAGCTGAAAACCTCCAGAACCCAGCCACAGCCATATTCAAGGCCACTCTCCACACACTCGGACGAGCTTCACCCATGAAGAAACCAACAGAGGAACCCAGGTATGTGGCACCCGTGGCTGAGATGGCCAAGCCTGCTTGGATCGGGGCTGGTCCTCCACCCAGGTCCCCAGTTTTCCAGTAGCTTGGCAGTCGCACTCAGAAACTGCCCCCAGCATCATGTAATCTCATCAACAGCCAAGATCCAGAAACTATAAAATAAAGCTCCCGGAAGGGAGCGATGCAATATTTCCTAGAGGGCTTGGCCACATTTGCAGCCACACAACCTCTTATACTCTAGCCCAATGATGTACCTAAAGTAGCACATGTTTGTTTGGTTTTAACATACTTGCTTGTATTCTTGTATATACAGGCTTAAATGGCCCAAGAATGAAATACAACAGCCTTCACATACTTTCCTTTTATTGTGGTGGGAAGATGCTCTCTGGTTGGGTGGGTGTTTGAATATTATCTGCAATGAACTATTGTGAACTACTTTATGAAAATAAAAATGCATAAAAATAATAAAAAAGCAATAAAAGTTAGGAAATAAATCTATTCCATTGATTCACAAAAGAGTTTGAAAACCAATGTAAATTCTGCTTGAGAACTGCTTAAGGAAGCAGCATGTAGTTAGTGAATAATGCATGTTCTTGTCCATCGACACAAGAGCCCTCACATGGTGACATTTGGTTAGGTGGAAAGCAGCTATCAGATAAGGGAGGGGAAAAGGGAAATCACTTGTGGGATCTTTATGACTTGGGATAGAAGAGAACGAAGTAAAAGATGCTCTGAGATCTTTACTATCAGAAAGAAATGAATTTTCCCACTTTATCTACTATCAAATTAGCCATCTCTCTTTCAAATGGCATTTTAATTGTTTATTTTTGCCCTATATCTTGTGGAACACAAATTGAAAAAATTCATCAGAACATTGATATTTCAAGAGTAAAGCTAAGGCGGAGGCATGATTCTGTTTTAATCTTTTAGGGCTAGAGGAAGTTGAGCACCTCAGCAGGCAGTAAGAAGTAAGTGTCAGGAGAGATAATGAAGCAAAGATCCATACACGGAGTCAGGATTATAAAGCAAGTCCCAGCACCATAACCCATGAGACACTTGCCCTCAAAGGCCAACAGAAAATAAGCTGCTCCTTCCTAGCCTCAGCAGACTTGGAAGGAATCATTGTTTAGCTTGAAAACAAAGGTCCTGAGAAGTCAGTTCAGCTAGAAATCAAGCGTGGCTGCTTGATCAGTTCCCGTCTGACCACCTCATGCCTAAGCCAGACCTGCCTTAAGGGACCTGCCAGTACCTATTAGACATTTGGGATGCCTCTTGAATTCCAATGTGCATTGTTTCTGGACCTCCTGTGCGTTCCAAGGAAATGAGCATTGCTTAGGAAAGCTGGGAAACAACATGAGAATACCACGCTTCTGGTGCTTCATTGTGAATGCCCTAATATAGGTTTTCAGGCTATGAGTGGATTGGGGGGGGGGGGATTTCTTTAGTTTCCCAAAGGTTTGCCCAAGTGTCCATAAATCCTTAAAGCAGAAATATGTGAGGAGCCCCACACTTCTGTTTTTCCATGGCAAGTCTGATGTGTGTGTGTTTTTATGCCTGACCCAGCATGTGTCCTGTTCCCCTTTAATCTCCTTCCTAGTCTGATCACAGTAACTACACCTCTTGACCTGGGCTATCCGCCAGCAGGAACAAACATCTAATCAAGAGAGCAAACATTGCTTGTTACACTGTAAACTTGTACTAGAAACAATTTTAGGTCATTTTTCCAAGTTTGAGAATTATAGTTAAAGCATAGAATTCAAGGCATAGAATTGCATTCCAAGAACAAAAACTGAAAACAAAACAAAATGGTTCAAGTACTGTGTGTGAAGATGTTTATTTATGTGTATTTAATAGGCACTACTAGAAACTAGTATTAATAGCCTAACTATCCAACCACAGAGAAATCGTTAAGTGAAGAAAAATTATATATTAGAATACTATGCACCCAATAAAATGTTAATGAGCCACATGACAAAGAGACCAACTGTGTTTTTGTGATGTAATGCCAAACAAATAAAGCAGAATGCAAAATTATATGTATGCTATGTGTTAAACTATAAAAATGATGTCTGCATATGGGTAAGATGTGAAGTAAATATGAGAAAATGAAAACAACTTTATTTGGGACTCTTGTTATTGTCATTATAATGCTATGCATGGTCAACAAAAAAAACTTTTATATTAAAAGATGAAAGTGTTCAACCATAAATGGGACCATTTTATCACACAAACATTTAATTTTGGTACCTCTATTTGAAAAGGAAGTACAAGATATACTCTCTTAGTTTGGTAGCTCTAAATAGAACCAGATGAGATTTTGTGTAGGATGCTCCAAAACAACGGGTGGGAGAAAGTTGCTGAACCAGAGGGGAAAAGGAATGAGAGTGTGGACTTTGCCAGGCAGTCTTTTCAAAAATGTAGAATTCTATTCTTCCAGCCATTGGAGATTCTAGAACTGAACTTGGAGAAAACTCCCCAAATAATCCAGTCACTTCCAGATTTGGTCCTAGATTATAGCTTTCCTGTCCATTGAGGGTGAATCAAGAACGGGTAGCAAGACTCCATCCTTCCCAGTGACCACTGCAATTGCCTAGGAGAAGGACAGATCTGAGGTACTCTGTATATCTTTATTCCTTGACCTTGAAGGAGCAGAACTGGTCAGAATAGAAGGAGAAAGATGAAGGTAACCTCTTCTTGGCACAGAGGGCTTTCATTTTAGCATAAATAGTTCAAAAGTTCCTCTCTTACAGAAATTTGAATCTAGCTCTCAGCAGCAGGAAGTTTTGAGACTTCACTTGAGAAAATTCACTTGTTTCTTAAAGGGAAAAAATGTATATATTTTAATCACCTGCCCACTGGCTTTTTTTTAATTTAAGAACCATACTTTATATTGGCTTGTTAAGCAATGCTCCCGCTTCCTGAAATAACATCATCTCACTTCTTTGACACTGAAGCTCCGATTTCTTTTCTGAAAGAAGAGAGATATTGACCCTATCTTACAGATGACAGAGCAGGAGCTCAATGACCTGCCTGAGTCTTCACAAGGCTGCAGAGTCACGAGCCAAGCACAGACCTGTGGAAGGTCAAACCCACAGATTCTTTCTATCACACATCCCATACAGACAATAAGCAGGTAAGTCAGGGTCCCGGGATTCACCAAACTGTTTGATTATCTTGAATTGTTTACATGTTGGTCTTCCCCCAGTGCACTGCACTTCTGCCCACATTACAAACCCTGGGCCACTGAATGGATGCGTTTTGAGAACTTCAAAACCACCTCGATTATATTGATGGTAGGCTGAGGTATGATGACACCTCTGCCCTGGCAGGAAGGGTCTGGTTTTCAATCTGCTCATCCTGAAAGTCAGTATTCACATAAGAGCCAGGAATCGGACTCTTTTTCCCTCTCAGCAAAACGATGTGACCATAACTTGAAAATATTCAAATATTCTGAGAGGGGGTAAAATGCCTGTTGCAAATATTGTTTTATTTATCTCATGCAATATGTATTTCCAAATGCAGAAGATGACCACACACATTCTTTTCTAATCTAAGAACAGACCTGCTGCCAGGAGGGAACGTCCCCATGAATATGGAACAGAGCCCAATGGAGAGAGCTCACAGAGCACTTTGCAGAAACCCGAGCTCAGACACTTACCTGGATACCCGGTGCCAATAAGCCAGCAACCCACCTGGCACAGCAGAGGGTAGGTGGACAGAGAAAGGACTTGTTCTCTACCCACAATGTGCTGGTTAATGGCCAATGACCAGCTCTCTTAGGGAATTGTGGGAAGGTATACACAGTATGCAGTATTTGCCAATTTCCATTGTGTAAATGAATGAATTTGCAAAAGTCTTGAAAAACTCACAGGTTTTTATGATGAAGTGCAAGCCTGCTCCAATGCAACGCTGGGTGCTTGCTCCCCCTTTTACAGGAGCAATTTTAGATGAAGGCTGTTGTGGGAATGAAGCGTTTATCAGAATGTGATGCTAGAAATTCTCTTCCAATTTTATAAGCCACATCAGCACTACAGAACCTATTTTAAAACACAAATATTACAGACTCAAGGAAATATGTTTCATACCAATGAAACAAAATGTTAAAAATAGAAATACAACAAATTTTCAATAAACTGAAAATATTCCTCGTTACAAAAGAATAACTGAAAGTGGGACAATGCGGGGGAAAGAGTCATGGAAAGTAACACTAGGCAAAATAGACTTTTTTGTAATAATTGTTGAAATGCATGAACTTGAGCTGTCATCAGATTATATTCCGTAAACAGAAATATCCAATTAGCCACATTCACCTGTCTCCTCATCATAAGGAAATGGGATTAAGTTTTTAGTCACTCTCCTGCATCAGTGTGCAACTGTCTCCTTCTTTCCATAATTCTGTGGACAAAGCATCTTGTCTCAAAAGGAACAAAAAGGAAGAGTTCATGAAGGGAGAAGAGGAAGTTGAAGAAGTCTGAGCTATCTTTAATACTAGAATGAAATACCTAGTGCTCTGTTTCCTAGGCAAAGGGGAAAGGCAAGCAGATGGGCAGAAGTCTCACTGTCACTGTCATCCCGTTGTTCATCGATTAGTTTGAGCGGGCACCAGTAACATCTCTCATTGTGAGACTTACTGTTACTGTTTTTGGCACATCCAATACACCACGAGTAGCTTGCCAGGCTCTGCCATGCGGGCACAATACTCTCGGTAGCTTGCCGGGCTCTCCGAGAGGAGTGAAGGAATCGAGCACAGGTCGGCCGTGTGAAAGTCGAACACCCTACCGCTGTGCTATCGCTCCAGCCTGGGCAGAAGTCTAATAAGATTAATTAGCAGACATAGCAGGGGGACCTCTGTCTCACCCCTTCCCACATAACCAAGTCACTGAGTTCACTACTCAGAAATAGTGGGGGAGTTCCAAGTTTACCTCAAGGAGGTCTTAGCTTTCTGCTCACCAATACACACTTTCCCTGTTTGGCCCTAGTGGTTGCCCTCCAGGCTCTCCTTTGGGATCATTTATGCATTTTTTTAGGGAGTGAGTCTTGGGTCAGACCTCCAGTTAGAGGCCTCACTGTGATGACCATATATTTAAGGCTGGATATCCAGGGAAGTGGGGAGCCAGGCATTAAAGACAGTCCTTTGAGAAAGAGTTGCTGGTGCTGGCTATTTGGAAAAAGAAAAGGTCTGAGGAAAGTGACACTGGGAAACTATAGAGTGCAGATGCAGACCTCAAGAGATGAGTGAAAGGTGGGAGAGACTGAGCACACACTCTGTCTAACAACATTCACGGCAGTCCATGAAAACACCACATTAGGCACATCGGCCATCCCCGACAACCTAGCTGGTAGCTGTGTTTTCCTTAGGGACAACTTTATGTTCCCAGGATGACTGGCAGGTGTCCACCTGCTCTTTGATCACCCATCTGTTTCATTTAGCCTGGATCTCCATGATGCCTGTTTTCACCTCTCCTTGACCTCACATCACTATCACCGTTTTTTAATCAAGATGCACAAAACACCCAGCAAGTGGAAGAACTGTTGACACTAGCTTCCTTCCACACTCTAAGATGTTCCGAAACTTCTTTGTGAATAGTCCAAATTCCTTGGGCCTTTCACAGGCTGGATTCCTGTAATGAGTGATCTCATCTTGGTTCTGGTTGAAGCAGTATCATTCTTTTATTCTTTTTATTTAAAAAAAAATAAGGGCTATATACTGGTTGAACTCTACAAGAAAACATCCAACCCCATCAGAAAATGGGGGGTGGAAATGAACATAAATTTTCTCAAAGAAAAGAATCCGAATAGCTAAAAGACACATGAGAAAATGCTCTACAACACTAATCATCAGGGACATGCAGATTAAAACAACAATGAGATATCATTTCACACCACAGAGACTGGCCCACATCCAAAAGAACAAAAGCAACTGGTGTTGCCGAGGATGTGGGGAGAAAGGGACTCTCCTTCACTGCTGGTGGAAATGCCGACTGGTTCAACCCTTTTGGAAAACAATATGGACGATTCTCAAAAAATTAGAAATTGAGCTCCCATAATGGAATACCACTCCTGGGAATATATCCCAGAGAGGAGGCAAAAAGGTATAGTAGAAATGACATCTGCATTTGTATGTTTATTGCAGCACTGTTTACAATAGCCAAAATCTGGAAAAAAAACAGAGTGCCCAAAAACAGATAACTGGCTAAAGAAACTTTGGTACATCTACACAATGGAATACTATGCAGCTATTAGAAAAGATGAAGTCATGAAATTTGCATATAAATGGATCAACATGGAAAGTATTCATATTAAGTGAAATGAGTCAGAAAGAAAGAGACAGACATAGAAAGATCAAACTCATCTGTGGAATATAAAGTAACAGAGTGGGAGACTAACACCCAAGAATAGTAGAGATAAGGACCAGGAGGTCTGCCCCACAGCTTGGAAACTGACCTCACATGCTGGAGGGAAAAGGCAGCTGAGATAGAGAAGGGAACACCAAATCGAGGAGACTGGAAGGACTTATTCGTGTTGAAAGATGCGAGCTGAAAGTAGATTATAGATCGAACATGAAGGCCACTCAATACCTCTATTGCAAACTACAGCACCCAAAAGGAGAGAAAATAAAAGGGAATGCCCTGCCTCAGAGGCAGTGGTGGGGGATGGGGTGGGGGAGGTGAGAGGGATACTGGGATCAGTGGTGCAGGAGAATGGGCACCGGTGGAGGAATGGGTAAATGATCACTGTATGACTGAAGTGCAAACACGAAAGTTCATAAGTTTGTAACTGTACCTCACAGTGATTCACTAATAAAAAATAAAAATAAATAAATAAATAAAATTTAAAAAAAAATAAAAACGAAAATAAGTGTTATAGTTTATGTCACTTATTTACAATGATGTTAACATTTATGGTTTTCATGTATAGTTACCTCATCCCATCACTAATTGTTTCAGACCTTAACATCATATATCTTCTTAGTTTCTTCTCCCCAATTTTTGATGGAACTATTAGTTTTCTCATTCCTATGCTTTGTTTGTGATTTATATGCTTTCCATATTAGCCCTTTTTCTGATGTATTGTGTGCAACTATTTCTACCATTTGGTAGGTTATTTCATTATTAATTTTGACCTGAGTTTCATTTGCCAGGTGAAAACTTTTTAATTTGGCATTGTCCCATCTGTTCATTTTTATTTTTGTTATCTTTGCCAATGGAATCAAATCACTGGAAAAAAAAACACTGAGGTCCATACCCAGGAAGTTCTGTCATTGTTTTCCTAAATGTATTTTATTGAGTTTGATATAATATTAAAGTGTATATTCTACTTTAAATTGACTTTTGTGGGGTGTGTGAGATATGGATCCGTGTAATTTTTTAGCATGTAGATATCCCAACACCATTTATTGAAGAGACTTTCCTTGATACATTTCCTGTACCCAGTTCCTTTGTTATAGATTAACTGTTCAGAAATCTGAGAGTTTATCTTTGGGTCCTCTATTCTACTTAATTGGTCCAAGAGCTTATCTTTATTCTATTACCACACCTTTTTGATTACTACAGCTTTAAAATATAAAATTAGAATATACAATACCTCACATTTTCTTTTATCTAGGGTTGCTTTGGTATTTGGGAAGTTTTATGATTTTATGCAAATTTTCATAGAACTTCAACTTCCTTTTCAAGTGTCATTGGAATTTTGAAGTGAATGGAATTTAATTGGAGCAGTATCTTGAATCAAAAGACCACTAATTCAACAAGAGCTCTACTGTTGGGAGGTTTAAAGATATCACCACCTCATCTGCAAACACATGACAGAAAGGTGTGTGTGAATGGGAGGGTCAAAGTTTTGTTACAGGAGTCATCAAATCACAGCTCACAGGCTAAATGCCTCTTGCTGCCTGCTTTTGTAAATTAAATTTTATGGACACAAAGCATTTTACATTTCTTCACACATTGTCAATGATGGTATATGTGCAACACTGAAAGGCTGAGTAGTAGTCAGGGTTTGAATTATATGCAAAGACATAAATACATAACATCCAGTCCTTTGCAGAAAAAAGAAAAAGGTATATTGAACCCTGTTACACCAGATTAGTGGCAGTCATGGGCAAATATGATAGAAATTTGCAAACTCTGCCAGTAGTTTCTGAACCTGTGTCTGACCCAACTCTTGAAAAAGGAGTTGATAAATGTGGGCTTATTATACAAGAAAAACACCATTTCCATTATTAATTTTACTTTCAAATAATGAATGGTAACATTTGGTAACCGACCAGACATGTGTCAAGTGGTTGATGCAATTAACATTCAATTCTCATCAGCAATCTATAAATGATAACCTACACTAAGTCCTATTTCACAGCTGGGGCACAGTGTATAATTTCCTTGAGACTGGAGCGATAGCACACTCAGTAGGTCATTTGCCTTGCACACGGCCGACCCGGGTTCAATTCCCAGCATCCCACGTGGTCCCCCAAGAACCGCCAGGAATAATTTCTAAGTGCAGAGCCAGGAGTAACCTCTGAGTATTGCAGGCTGTTACCCAAAAAGAAAAAAAAGTATGATGTCCTTAAGTGAAAGTGGAAAAGTACATATACCAAAATGCAAATCATAAATAATTATTAGCTGTAGTTGTATTAGGCTCCTGGATCATCAGCTTCAACTTGATGTCGATGGGTCCCCACAGTGGCTTATGTGAGCAGGGAGGAGAGAGACGGTCACTTTCTCACAATCCACCTCTGCCACCCAGGACCCAGGGTTACTGGGTTCTTGTCTCACCCCCACAACACCAAAAGAATTTTAGGAGTGAAAGAGCAGTGAAGTAAAAACATTTTATTTAGTTGTTTTTAGGAAGGGGAGGGAGGGAGAGAAAGTGAGAAAGAGTAACATGCTCAAGAGAGAACACGAGCTTCTCCAAGGGTGGAGAGAGGCCCTACACACATCCCAGCATTAGGTAGAAAAGTACACATTTCAAAAGGGGATACGAAGGTAACACATGTGCTCGGACACCACATGGGCACAAGCAGCACATGGGCTCGAGCAGCATAGACCTCACCCTTCATTTGTTCAAGGTGGGTTTTATAGGGTTTTTCCTATCTGCCCCCATGTGGGAATTCTACCTAGGTAAAAGTCCATTGCTAGGGAAGTTGCCAAGGTAGGTAGAATTGAGAGTTGTCATCATCTTAGAAATTCCTTTCCTGTTCTTTTTTTTTCTCTGCTGGAGCTTCTCTCAGAGAGAGGTCCAGCGTTCTCTGGGTCTGTTGCTGGAGCCAGGTGAAAGTCTCATCGGGCCTTAGTTCTTGTTTTCTGCAAAGTTTTTTTTTTTTTAAACTTTAGGACTTGAGAGTTTATTGCCCACATGGGAGAGCCTGGCAAGCTCCCCGTGGCATATTCATATCCCAAATACAGTAACAGATATATACATACCTCTCGAGAGCCCGGCAAGCTACCGAGAGTATCCCGCCTGCACGGGCAGAGCCTGGCAAGCTACCCATAGTGTATCTGATATGCCAAAAACAGTAACAATAGGTCTCATTCCCCTGACCCTGCAAGAACCTCCAATCGTTGGGAAAGACAAGTAAGGAGAGGCTGCTAAAATCTCAGGGCTGAGAGGAATAGAGAGGTTACTGGTGCCCGCTCGAGTAAATCAACGAACAACAGGATGACAGTGATACAGTGGTTGATATTATTTCTTAGGAAATTCATTGCCATTGGCTTGGTGGAGGGTGGTGGGGAGGGGGGCATGCTTCTCTTTCTACCTGCCTGTGTTGCCTACCATCAAACTGAATTGAGTTGTTTTATAACCAGAATATGTCACTAGTTTGTAGCTTACAGCAAACATACGTGTGAAATTTATATTCCTACTTGGTACTTTAAAATAAACTCTTTCTTTTTAAATTTTTTAATGTGTTTATGATATTGGTTTATTTTTGGAAATTAGTAAATGTTGTATAAAATAAGGGAGTCTATGGTAAAAGTATATGCTTGGTAAAACAAAATTAAAGTGAACCTGGTTACTTCACTCTAAAAATTATAAAAATTAGGAATATTAAGTTGGGCTTATGAGGATGGTAAATGATGGATAAGATTTAATAGATAATGAATGCTCACCAAAATGGTACATGGAAGTAAGAAAAGAAGAAAAGAAAGGGAAGAGGAAATAAGGAAGGAGTGGAGGGAAAAGGGAAGTGAGGGAAGGAAGGAGGAAAAGATGGAGGAAGGGAAAGAAGAGAAGGAAGGAAGGAAGGAAGGAAGGAAGGAAGGAAGGAAGGAAGGAAGGAAGGAAGGAAGGAAGGAAGGAAGGAAGGAAGGAAGGGAGGGAGGGAGGGAGGGAGGGAGGGAGGGAGGGAGGGAGGGAGGGAGGGAGGGAGGGAGGGAAAACATGCTTTTTAGCCACCTTGCTATTAGAATCATTCTAGGATTCACTGGAGTCAGTCTGAAATTACATCTAGTCTAAGATACAGAAAAACAGGCAAATGAGAACTAAGAACCTCATTTCCTTTTCTTCTCCAGCTTCTGTTGGAAAAGACAAATAACAGGCCACGTAAGCTTTTTCAAAACCGCCTTTTAATCTCTGTTTCATATTTTCCTAGCATTAGAAGGGAAATTTAAAGAAGATAAAACTGAGATTACCAAACTTGGTCAGGTGGGCATGGTGGGGTGGGGAAGGGAGGTGGCAAAATGAAGAAGCAAACTAGAAGAAATAGAAGAACATGAGTGGAAGGTACTGGACGCTTGGTGGTGATGAGGTGTGTTATGTATCTATCAGAACCATAAATACTACGCATGATTGTAAACATGTTACCCTAACCAAAACAATAAAAAATGAATCAAAAAGATAAGATAAAATTACTGTCACTGTCACTGTCATCCCGTTGCTCATCAATTTGTTCGATTGGGCACCAGTAACGTCTCTCATTGAGAGAGTTATTGTTACTGTTTTTGGCATATCCAATACACACGGTAGCTTGCCAGGCTCTGCTGTGCGGGTTCCATACTCTCAGTAGCTTGCCGGGCTCTCTGAGAGGGGCAGAGGAATTGAACTCGTAGGCCGCTTGAAAGGCGAAAGCCCAACCACTGTGCTATCGCTCCAGCCCAAGATAAAATATTTTAAAGTAATTTTTTCCTTTCATTCTCATATTCCCTAAGGTGCTAAAATGCAGTCTGGCACTCCACCCATCATCATTCTGAGTCTTGACAAATCCCTCTTCTTTGCCCTTCCCTCTGGCACTGTGGGACCAATTCAAATCCTCCCCTTTGTTACAGAAGACTCCTTAGACCTCAGGGTGGGAGAAGACTTAGACTAAGAAAAATATCCTACTTGGTGGGCAAGAGCCTGTAAGCTCTGTAGTTTGCCTCTAAGCAAGGACATTTCCCTCACAATGAATGGGTCATTGCAGAAACACTGAAAAGGTATCCAGAACTTTGTCACTTCCTTGTTATGCAAATTGGGGCTCTTATTCTTTTACTATTTTGTGCTCCAATGTCCTCATCTGTAAAATGGGAATGCTAACAAGAGTATCTATTTTACAAGCTTGTTATAGAATTAGATGAGTGAATTCCTATAAAGCACTTAGATCTGGACTGAGCACATAAATCTCCATATAAACGTTTGTTAAATAAAATCTAATCTTTGCAAGCTACTAGATCTTATCCCTGGGGTCAGGCATGCCGAAATGGAAAGTTTATAAACACTAAAATGATAAAAGAAAGTAATAAAACATTCCAGAGCTATTGATATCTTCAAAGAAAAAATGTGCAAAGTAAAAAAAAAACTATGCTAAAATAGTATAGTAAAAGTTAATGGGGTGGAGTAATGATATCATTTTAGAGCTTGCTAAAAAGCAAACATGGTCTTAAAGAATCGGTAGTGGTTTTTCAAGTTCAAGGATGTGCCCAGGGCTTGTGAGTGCCGCTGAGTCTCTCACACAGGCACTCTCCTGGGGGCGAGGAGGGGGGTCCCAGTTAAGCACAGCACCCTATTCTAACAACTGACCCCAGAGCTGACCTCTGCTGCTAGGAAATATTTGGGGAGGGAAAAGGTGCTAATTGGTGCCATGCATGAGGGTCACATATGAACTGGTGTGAGAAGGTTGTCTTCACCCACAAGTAGTAACAATCAGTGAGGAGAGGCTGGGAGAACTCAGAGAGGCAGAGCACCTGCCTTGAGGGTGTGAGGCTAAGCATTTGGTTTGGTCCCCAACACCACTGCACGTGCCGAGTGTGATTCCAGAAACAGTGATATTGGGATTCCTGGCACTACTGCAGGGTATGTGGTCGCCAATGCACCACCACCGACACATATGTGGCCCACCCACCCCACACTCCTCTGGACACCAAAGAAAATAAGCACATAAGCACTTTAAGAAGAGTTTACCCCAGCAAGCACAGCGTCAGAATGTGCAAACGCTCAACTAAAAAAGTGCACAACCCCCTTCTAGCATCCCTAGCATCACTTCATGTGGAAACACTGCCACCAAATATATGAAGCCCAGGGTGCTCGGAACAATACGGGCGGGGTGGGGGGCTGAGGGCTGCAAAGTGTTGGAGACCCCATAGTATGCTCCCAGCACCTGTGTCCACTTGATCGTGGGCCTACCTTAGTCTACAAAAAAAAAAAAAAAAAGCCTCTTTATTCCAGGTGTTCCTACCCTCTGTGCTCACCCCTGGCTTGCCCTTCCTTGACTTGAACCTCAAGCAATCCCAGAGTATCCCCCCTCAAGTCCTTTGCACTCTCTGTTCTTTTGTTCAAAGTGTTCCTGTACCTGCTGTTATGTTTTAATATTGGGGCTGCACCAGGTGATGCTCAGGGCTTACTCCTGTCTCTGCACTCAGGAATCCACCTGCTAGGCTCAGGGACCAACTAGGGTGCTGAGGATTGAACCTGGGTCTGGTGCATGCAATTCCAGCCCCCTACCCACTCTACTATGGCTTAAGCTCTGCTCCGGCACCTTCCTGGGCTACTCATAACCCAAAGGCTCCGCCTTCCCTGTAACCCCTCCTTTTCTGAGACACCCTGCTTGCCCTCCCCCCAATCTATTATTTTCTTTACTTAAGTTACTGTCATAATCTTACACTTTCTTTTCTAGCTATTGTCTGATTTTCCTTGTTGAACTGCATCTTCCAGGAAAGAGAGTAGAGTGTCTTACAAAGAGTAATTTTATTTTTAGTTTTATCCTAAGTACCTTTATCAGAAATGACATGTAGTAAATACTCAATAAATATTCACTGAGTGAATGAATGAATGAATCAATGAATGAGCAAATACAGAATGAATCAACAATACAAAAGGAGTCACAGCCAGCATAGGTCTGCGTTCAACTCCTCATGCTCAGTCTCCTATCTCAGTGTTTTCTCTGCGCTTTGGGTTAATACATGGAAAATGTCTTCAGAGCAGATCTTGGTATCTGATATACATGCAACCAATGTACCTATTATTCTGCTAGTCACAGTGTTGGTGGTCCTACTACTATTAATTTCCTCTTCTGGCCAGTGGAAAAATACTGACTACTTTTACCTTGTTCTGGTGGACTCTGCTTTGTAAGGAACTGACAATCACTCATATAGTAAAAGCAAAATTAAACATCTTCTTGTGTCTTTAAGAAGAGCTCTTGGACTTCATGCTCAAGGTCTCCTGCTGTTGAATGGGGGCTGCTTAGAAACCCGGCGGGCATGTGGTGGATCCAGCTCCCTGCAGATTACAGACGGCCTTGACTGTGGCAAAATAAGGGAAGGAAGGTCCCAGGCCACAGAGCATATGGGCCTGCCATGGAACATATGCGTTGGTCCTAGAGAGGGGACCCCCATATGTTTCCCGAGCTAGGCCTGCTTTGCCCATTCCCAGCCTCCCTACACTTTTGGCTGGTTCATAAATCAGCTGCTTCCCACCCTCCCAGAGCATGGACTGATCCATGCGTGATTAATGTCCACATTTGCCTGCAGCCTGGAGAGCACTCCAGGTACAGGTGGAGGGGAAAGCTAGCTTAATTGGAGTGGGGTGGGGGGGGGCGGAGTGACGAGGGAGGTGGGACAAGGAGGTCATTCCTCATTGCTATGATGCCAGGACAATCTTCAGAAGTCCTGGCATTGTAAAAATGAATTTTCTTTGAAGTTTTCCTTAATAAATTCTCTGGAAACCCCTGTAGCCTAGGATATTTCCTGGGCCTGACCAAGACTCAGAAAACACACTGCTCCGTCCCCTCCTGTCCCACCTTCCATGATCCCTCCGGGCATCTTCATTGGAGCTTAAACAAGCATTCAAATCCTGTAAGGAACCAACAAACTAGGATCCCTGGAGACAGGGCGACGAGACATACCAGGCAGCAAGTGCGCTCAACTGTGTTTTAGACCAATATTTTCCAACTGTGCTCAACAGAAGGTAAAGGATTTCAAGCAGCAATCACAGAGAGGGAAGATTACACAGCCCCACAGTTGTTTCACTCAGAGCCATTCAGCTTTTACTTTATTTTACATGTTAGGCTTTGCAAGTATGATCCAACATTATTTTCACCTTTTTAATGATCACATGGATTTAAAAAAGCTCGAGACCCACTAGAATTAAAATGTTGCCAATGCAGTGAGGAATGTGTCCTTAAAGTGTACGCACACACTTGCACACACAACACATACACACACACAATAGCAAACAGACACAATAGTGCCGTTCACTGAACAGGAGATGGTATGGCACGGTAATCAACAACAGAGATTCTTGGTCACTTTGCCATTTGGTGGTAATGCACCTTGGGTAAGACACTTTCCACTGTAAGCATCTAGGTTTGTCATCTATGGAATTGATAGTAAGTGAAGCATGACTTGGACGGATATTTAGGAAGACTGAGTGGAATTAATTCATAGATTCCATTTGCATGCTTTCTGGAAAAAAAGAGAATTGCCAACAGAAATTTGCTATTATATTTCTTCTTATTTTGTGCGTCACTTTCTAAACTGAACTAATTACTTGCAGTGACTTTAGATCTCTCTCTCTCTCTCTTTCTCTCTCGTGTAAAGTGAAAATTTATCCCAATTTTATAGATTGGGGAGCAGCGTAAGACCTAGACTTTGAACAATGATCCCAAAACATCCAACATGGGGAAAGCTCACAGTGGGGGTTCTGGGAAACATAGTTTAGTTCAACTCCATTTAGCTCTTTTCCTTTACCCATGCTTCCCTGAAAACATCAGGAAATTTCATGAGGCTAGGTTCTGGTCTTTTGCTTTTGTTTCTTATATAAAAATTACAGAAATATTTAGCTTGCTGACAAATCCCAGACACTGGTACATGGATATACTCTCAAATTATCCCCTATTCATCACCCCTAAGGTGCTTTTGAGGTAAAGCTTGATGAGCATGACACCTTATTTCTACAGAATAAGTTCATTCTTTGAAGGTTCCTTAGTCTCTCATTGGACCAGATTGGTGCTTGTTTCTATTCTGTAAAACACAGCATCTAAAACTATGGGCTCTAGGGGCCAAGTTTGTGTCTGTCCCAGATGGGATCCTTGCTGTGATCTTGAGTACATTGTGCATCCTTCTATGCCTCAGTTCCTTCGCCTTTGAAACAGAAATAATGAAAGGCCCCATCGGTTGTGGACTTCATTACATAATTGTATCGATGCTTCAAACAATGCCATGGAAAAACCTAATTTTTGATGCCCAGTGTGCCTACCCTCTCCCAACCTACCCACAGAGAAAAAGCAAGAACTCTCCAGGGGAAGGAGAACAAGCCTGAGTGTATACTCTGCAGTCTTCATGCCCTGCCCTAAAGCTCAAAGGCAAGCTCTCATCCAGAACTCCGCTTTCAAGGGACCCCGGCAGAATGTCTCCTTCCTTCTGCCTTTCAGTTGAAATTCCATTTCATAGGGGAGTTCAGGTGCCCCTGTCCCTCCAAATATTTCATTTTCTTTCTGCATGTTTGCCAGCCTGCTCTGAGAGTAGGGGGTGGGGGTGGGGGGCGGGTGGGGGAACAAGGAAGATAAAAAGTGTATTTAGAAAGAATGTGAGTGAGTGTGTCTCGATGTGTGGGTGTTTTTAAAAGTCTGTGCCAGTGAACTCCTGATTCAGGAGATGTCTGTGCTGGGGGCAAAGGCTGTCTTGTGCAAGTCTTGTTAGGAGAGTGACTGGTTGAAAGCCAGACCCAGATTATCACAAATGGATGCAGAGGGAGGCTGAAAAATCAGGCCTCCTGCCCACTCAGCAGTTCTTGGCGCTGGCCCCATCTCCACCATCTAATGCTGTCCCTGCATTAGATGCTGCAAACACAATTGACTTCTATTACTTATAAAGCCAACCACTTTACTTCATTTAAACATTTAGGATGGACTTCAGAGATTTCTGAGAGGCTGGACAGCATCCCCAGCCACAGCCGGTCCATTCCTCCAGCCACCACTCCAAGTGAATAACAAGAGAAGAATATCCCTTCATTCCACATTCTGCATCCAGTAACCATTGGAGATGGCTACAAATGCTATAGTTTCTGCATTTGAAAGGTCTAATCCAAATACACACATCCCAAATTCCTCTGATCTTGTCATGTATTCCTTGAATCCCTTAGCAAGGCCTGGGAATAAAAAAGAGGATATATTGAAGAAACCTTCAGGAAGCTCACAGTCCATCATAGGAAATAGAAGCTGAGAAGCAGGAGGGACATAAGGGCTCTTCTGTTTTCGTGGTCTGAAAAGAAATTCTACTAGCAATCATCAGGAAGCATTGGAGAACAGAGAATAGCTTCAGAGTTGGAAAAATATCAAAATGAGAACTAAAATGTGCGAGCTGGAGCAATAGTACAGGAGTAATTCCTGAGTGCATGAGACAGGAGTGACCCCTGTGTATCGCCGGGTGTGACCCAAAAAGCAAAAAAGAACAACAAAAAAAAACAAAATGTGGCTTGTATTTTGTTTGTTTGGGGACCAACCCAACAGTGCTCAATGCTTACTCTGTGCTCAGGGCTCACTCTTGGTGGCCGAGAAAGGTCTTATATGTGGTTCCCAAGATGGAACCTGGGTCAGACACATGCAAAGCAAGTGACCTGGCCAACTATGCTATCTCTCCGGCCCTATTTTTGTTTGTATTTCTCTTTTAAGAGGAAAACACAATAGAAGATGGTTTATGGGCAGATGAGTGTGGGAGAGGAGGCATAGAAGTTGAATTCCAACAGATCTTTCATTAAACGTCATGGCTACATGTTGGAATTGGGAACTTTTCCATCTTCCGTAGCCAAAACTACCTTTTCTATGACACTGAGCTCACAGGACATCCTAGGATAATGATAGAGATCAAGTACAAGCAAATATCTGAAAAGAGTGTAGATACTCATTACTTGGTGCTGTTCTTATTACTTAGTGTAGTTAGAGAGAGTAGCGCACAGTGGGCTCAGGGAACTATTCTGAAGATAAAGGCTCCTGCTGATGGTCTAAAGCTAGAGGATGACCTGGTCACAATTGAATTTTAAATAGATGTCATTAGAGGGGAAGATAAAAGGGACCTGAAGGAAGAACTCAAGAAAGTAGATGAGAAAGTCATGGAGAATATTTAACTTAACCTTGGTTGAGAAATGATCGATTTTATGGATAGAAACCTTCTCTCATAAAGTTATTCTCTCCATCATAAGCAAGCACTTACTTTTGCACTTGCAGCATAAATCCTGCTGCATAATTTTTTCATTTGCTTTTGGGCTACACCCAGTGATACTCAAAGATTATTCCCGACTTGGTGCTCAGAGATCACGCCTGCCAGTATTCAGAGGACAAAATGTGGTACTGGAGATTAAATCAAGTTTGGCCAAATACAAAGAAAGTACCGTGACTCTTGTTCTATCTCTCCAGCCTCTCTGTTGCAAATTTTGATCAGCATCCAAACACTTTTTCCCATCAGGGAAAAATGACTCAACAAATAATCCTAACCACTCTGAGTCAAGAGGGCAGTCACTTCATCCCTAAGGACACACCAACCCCTGCTTCTTCATGCCAAGACCTGCTGTGATCCATGCAAACAGCATGGACTGAGAGAAAAGGAACTCTGGCATATTTCCACTTGCCTTCAAAATGCCCCCAATGGAAAACTGACCTATCAACATTTATCTAGGAAATGCCCTCCCTGTAAAGAAAATATAAGTTCTAGAGGCAGTGGTGCATGTGTGTGTGAGCACGTCCATGTGCACTGCTCCTCCATGTGGATCTCAAATCTCACCTCCTGAGAATCATCACCTTCTGACTCATTCTCAGTCTGAGTCCAAGGAACCCTCCCTAGCCAATGGCTAGGAGCCACACTGACCTTCATCAGCTGCATGAAGTTGCAATGAACTCCCTGACTTAAAATGAAACTACATCTTTCCCAATCTGAGTACGATCCTAATTTTACCCTTCTATTCCACCCCTAGGCACAATGCCAGACACCTGGTAGAGAGAAGACAACATTTGTAGAGTGAGTTCACATAGGTCTGGTTTCATTTCAAATTTTCCCCATCTTCCAATTTTCACTCAAGTGAGCTCAGGCCTTAAATCTTGCCATAAATATAAGCACATCAACCAGAAACCGTCAAGGCCAATATCAGCTTCCAATAACTCCACTTTCTGTTGTCTGACACAAGCATAGGATCCCTGCTCATGCACAGAGCCAGGAGGATGGGCCCAGAGCTGATGTGTGGAGATTCTATTTCTGGCACAAACACAGACCTGTGGGGAAGGGTTGGGAGATACTCTTCCTTCATGTCATCCTCTCCCAAGTGAGGACCTGTGTTAGTTTTATTTGAATTGACTCTCTTTTCCTAAGCTGGAGCTACTATTCATGTATGAATGATGTATGAATTTCCTCTAGAATTTGAGCATCTTGGTAGTTCTGCTCTCTGTGGGCCCTAAACTTTTTCATTTGCTTAGGCAGGAATCCACAAACTACAGTTTACAGAGCAAATCCGGTCCACAATCTATTCATATAATGTTTTATTGCAATACAGAAGCATCCATTTATTGAGGTGAAGGCCACACTGGTTTTCATGCCAGAGCAGTAGAGCTCCATAATTGTGACAGAGACCGCATGGCCTGTGAAATCTAAGTGCTGACTAGTGTGGTCTTTACAGAGAGAGTGGGAAGCCCCTGTCTAGCGCATGGCTTGAAGTTGTTGTTACAGAGATACATGCTAGCTCCCAGCTGATCTCCTGGTACCCCCCCACTTTGTCCCCTCACCACTTCCCTAGAAGGATGCCTCTGTGAGGGTTACTATGTGCAGTAAGCTCTTTATTGGATGTCTACACCATCACAGTAAAAAAGACAAGCATAATCCTGACTACGGGTCACACTCTAATCTTAATTCATCTGATCTGTGACCCTTTGCCATTTTCACCTAAGACCCCTTTGAAGGCCCTTGTGAATGCTCAACCCTAGTTATCATTTTTGAAAGTGATACACACAGACCCCACCCCTTCCCCACACCGCGCCCCCAGCCCATGCTCAAGAGTCCAAACCAGAACTAAAGCACCAGTAAAAGACCAGAACATTACAAATTTCCACCAGGAGTGGACTGAAGCAATCAGAGGATGGTCTCTCCCCTGAGTCAGCACAACAGGACACTACCCCCACATTCTATCAAATAGCAGAGGATGCATTAGTGGGAGGTCTTCTGCTGACAGGCAGGTATACCAGCCTCTCACAGCAGAGGATGCATTTCTGAGCAAGATCTTGTGATGATGGGCAGACATCCTGTGAATGAGTTCCCATCCTAAAAGGGTGACCAGGACTCCTTCCACCCAGACTTGGACTGTTATTGCTTTTCCTTTAGTCCCAGCAACTCCTGGGGGCCTGCTTTCCTTTCCCCATTGTTTTAAATGGCCCAGGATTTAAAAGAAAATAATGTTCACAGGTTCTTGGAAAACTAAGAATAGAGCTTATAAATGATCCAGCAATTTCACTTCTTGGTAGCTACCTTCTAGACACAAAAACACTAATTCAAAAGGACATTTACATGCATGTTTGTTGCCCTTTGCAGAACTAGTACAGTAGCTATGCTAAGGAATCAACCTAAGCTTACAAGGACAGATGAGTGAAATGCAGAGGTATGGCAGAGTACTATGCAGCTACAAAAAAAGGATGAAATCATGCAATTCGCTGCTACTGGGATGCAACTGGAGGATATTATATTAACTGAACTAATTCAGAAGAAGTTCAAACACTGAATGGTTTCACTTATTTGTGGTGTAAAGGATAACATGACAAAGAGAACACAAGGTATCAAACCCTTAGCCTTAGATTATAGTTTCCTGTTGGGGCTGGACTGAGCTATCAGGGTGAGCCCATGTATACTGTACCGTACTACGGACAGGAACATAGGGACCCATGAAAATGGGCGAGATTTCTCATATGTCCTGACTGGTTTGGATGAAGCTGAACATTTTCCCCCTTTCAAGCTGCCTTCAGAAAAATAATTTCAGCATACTGAAAAGAGCAGTTTTTCCTTCTCTCACAGAAGCCTGGCTGGTCTTTGACATGCAGATGGTGTTAGCCAGGCCTGACCTTTGATATTGTAAATTGTAGATTTCAGGTGCAGGCCCAGCTTTGTCTTTGGGATGTAAATCCAGGTGCCTGTAGAAGGTTTCAGTTTCCGTTTTGTATCTTTTTCCTTCTCGGTTCTGTATTCTTTTCCCGAGGCTATAGGCCTACCCATACAAGGAAACAATATGTTTCCATTGTCTCAATGTTCTCCCTGTAACATTTTTTGATGCCTTTGGTGACATCACTATATTGCGTCCTTTAGAGCTACCATGATCAATAAAAGGAGGTCCACGAGGCCCTCTGCCTTTGCTAAGAGCCAGAGCGAGCCTTAGTCCTCCAATCAATGCATTTCTTCCGCGTTCCTATCTCAGCGCCTCCGATTGCACGAACATTCACGCAACAGTTTCCAAAAAAGGCCATTAAAAGAGAGAAATGAAGGGGAGAAGTAATAGGAGGTTGATGAGAGATAAGAGGGGCAGGATCAGATCAGGGGCCCCAGACACATTGGCGATATAAGAGGTAAGCATCTTATAAGATCTAAATCAGAAAGCAGAGACACAAGATGAAGCAGAGACACAATCTACAATAATAAATCTTGAAAATGTGCTTGTTATAGAAGAAGACTGATGAAATAGACGTAGGCATGAACCTAGGGTCATCAGTGGAGTAAAGCTGACACTAATGTGAGATTGGTGTTGTAATAATGAATGCCTGAAAGTCAGGTACGGACACAATTTCTAATCACAGTGCCTAAATTCTGTCATTGTCAATATCATCCCGTTGCTCATTGATTTGCTCGAGCGGGCACCAGTAACATCTCCATTGTGAGACTTGTTATTTCTGTTTTTGGCATATTAAATAAGCCACAGGTAGCTTGCCAGGCTCTGCCGTGAGGACGAGATACTCTCAGTAGCTTGCCGGGCTCTCCGAGAGGGGTGGAGGAATTGAACCCGGGTCAGCCGCGTGCAAGGCGAATGCCCTACCTGCTGTGCTATCACTCCAGCTCGTGCCTAAGTTAGAAAAAAATAGAAAAAGATTTTTATTAATGTTCATAGTCTAAATTTCTGCAAGGAGTAAGACGATAAAAGAGGTGCAGGGCAGAATAAAAGACCCATCGGCTGGCCAGGCCTCCAAACAGGCCCTAATGAGCTGGTGACAGCATGGGCCTCCCAGGATGCTGTTTGTTAGCACTGGTATCAGGCAGGCTTTCCTGCCATGTGGCTGTGTGGGCACCATGCAGACCAGTGCTTGGCTGCTGCCTCAGAACAGACGTCTGGAGATGGGTTGTGTTTGCGTGTTGTGTTTTGAATTTTGAGGGATTTGGTGAGTGTGTGTGAAGCATTGCCTGACCTTGTGCCAGGAGTTTCTTGAACCAAATAAAGGGTTTTGATGGGTCAAAGGAAGCAGGACAAGTCAAGAGAGATTTACAGGATGCTTGTGGAGCTCTCTGGGTGAAACACATCAAAAGAAGGTGGTGTGTGTTACCATTACTATCTAAGCAGTTGACTGTCTAGTGTTGGTGAGTAGTAGCAGGAAAGTCCTTTTGTTGTTTCCCACTCCTAACCCCAGAGTTCAAGGGGCACTGACAAATTACCCAGTTCTCTAAAGCCTCTAAAGCCACTACCAGGCCCTACCCAAGGCTCTGCTGTTACTCATCTAGACTCAAGGCTGGCAAACAAGCCTTCAAGAAACTTCCTGGATCTGAGAAAACACACACACACACACACACACGCGCGCGCGCGCGCGCCCGTATGGAGTAGATCTCTGATAATGTATCTAAACCAACCAGAGCACACATTTGAGTTCACCAAATGCCTTCCCATTTTGAACAAAAACACCCCCCTGACTTCCATTTTTCAGCTGAGGAAAAGGAATTGGTCCATTTGGTGTGGCTGTTTTAGGGTAAATAGAAGCAAAGCCAGACTTCAATGTAGGCTTCTTCTTGCGTACTCTTCCAGACTCTAGGCAAGTACAGGCCATACGGTCTAACCAAAAATCTGAAGCATGCCATCTAGCAAACAAATGGGAGGGGAAACGAGGGGAGTAGGACTGTTTTATAAAATAAAAGATATGCATACCATTTTTCTCTCAGTAATGTTAGAATTTCATAAATTTTCTAAAAGTGAATTGCTATAGCAGACACAGCCCACGCAATTTGGCATCAACAGTGAAGGTATGTAGCTTCTATTTGGGGATTGGCTTTGAAACAGAGACCACATGACATCAAAACATTCAATTAAAATTTCATTTGTCCAGATGTTTGACCATAGAATGCCAACAACGGCTTTGACTAATGTTTTAAATTTAATTGACCAGATGTTTGGGGGGTAGGTGTCTTAATGAGTAGGAGAAGTGTTTGTGGAAGTGAATCAAATTTCCCTGGGAAGAGTCAACCTCACTAGGGACCAGGGACTTAAGTATTGTCACTGCAATTAAGCAGAACTTGTCAGAAGTTCTGAAATGCCAAGTCTTCTGCATGCCAAGTCCTTCAGAAAGAGAGTTCTTCTTGGGCGAACCATAGGCAAGATGGATGGTGTCCTCTGGTCCCCCCAGATTCAGAGCCTAAAATGAGAAGCCAAGGGCAAAGTTCCAAGCAATGGATAAACGAACCACAAGTTAAAGAAGTGGAACGTGAATAGATGAGAGGACCAGAGGTCTCAGATTCTGTGCCAGGTCAACCTTTTGCTTGGAATGGGACGATTGCCACAGAAATGTGAAGAGAAGTCTATGCTAGTGCCTCACGCAGTTCCTGGATCCATTTTATTTTCTTCATACAGAAACCACTTTGCAGATGAAAACGTCCCAGGGCCCTGAAGCATCCAGTAACACGTGAGAGTTACCCAGCTGGGACGCGTCAGAGCAGGGTCAGTTCCCAGGCACTCTGGCTGAGTGCCCCGCTGTAGCATGACTCAGAGTCGGTTGAAACTGGTGTCCTCATTTCTGAATGCACAGCCCATCTGAGGGGGTAGAGGAAGGAGGGTTAAATCAGGCCAAACTCAAGGTGGTGTGTAGTGAGCGCCCCACACAGGTCCGTTCTACTCCATGCTGGTGTCAGTGCTACCATGTCCCTCTTTCTCCAGGACTCTGCAAACCAGAGCAATGATGTGGTGTCTCTCACATGAAAATACCTGCCCTTCTCCATCCAGTGCTGTGGAGAAGAAGCCGGTGGCCACACATCTCACCTTTCCGAGGCCCCTGGGCTTCCAAGGCCATCTGTATGACTCCCTTAAGTACAAAAAGGAGAGGTCAGACAGCCACTCTGAAACCCACACATGGCAGTCAGTAAAGCCACCTCCAGGGAAAACCTGGGGTCCATAGAGACAGCGATAAAGGAAAGAAACTCTCTGTTCCTTCTCTCCATGAGGACCCTGTGGACATTGCAAGGTTACCCTGTTGAAATAACCCTACTAAAGTGATTCAGAAACACAACAAGAATTTTGCCTTTCTTCTAAAACAAACAATTCCTATTCTAGAGAGATACCTCTGTGGGATGGTTAATGTAATAGAAACTAGACAAATGTGGATATAGTTTGATTTCAAAGGGGATAAACCATCAGAAACAATAAATAGGGTTGAGGAATAGGGACTAAGCATAGACTTAGGTCCCTTAGCTGACTGGGTCACTCAAAGAGATAAGGTCTATTTTTTGGTGTCCATGTACTAGGAAGGAAGCACACCACAGACCCATGGCTGGGGAAAGCATCTGGATGGAGGAAAGAGTCAATACAGACTCCAAAGCATGAGTGAGTTTGATGTGTGACTCAAGAAGGCAGGTCTTCAGCTGCATGAGACATGCAGAGAGAGACAAGCAAATACTAGGGTTGCACATCTGCATGGACCTAATTCAGAGCTTATATTTGTGTGTCAGCATAATTTGGGGGGCTGAGGGAGGGTCTCCTTAAACAGCAAGGTCTCTTGATTGCCTTCATGTTTTCTGAAGTTTTCCTCTGTATTCCTGATTTTAAGAGTGAGTCAGGCATTTAGTGATGGTTCATTTCATGGAAGAGGGCAACACTCTGGCTAAAGGAACCTAGAAACACTTGAACATGGGTAGGAACTCAGCTGGGCCACTGAGTTCGCTGAGTTTCAGGATCCAGAATCTAGTCCTGCAAGGAATACAGCATATTCTTCCGGGGGGACACTGGATAACATGTAGCAACAGTCAGGGTCCCTGCTGCCCTTGGTTCTGGGCTTATGTTGAACATGAAACAGAAGGACATCAGAGAAGAAGGTCAATGTGAGAGGGAGCAGAAGAGATGCTGCCTGACAATTCTTGGAATCCCAAGACCTGGATCTGCCTCTTAGAATGGGATTCTGGATGAAAGGACAACTGAATGTCCATATACACATATGTATATATACATATATATGTGTATATATGTGGACATTCATATATACACATGTGTATATGGAAATTCATATATATGTGTATATATCATCTGCATATATACATACATATATCATGGGAACTCTTACAGGGGTAGAGGAAAGGAAAAAATGAGTCCAGGATGGGTTAGGTTGAAGGGTTACAGTTTATTCCCATATCAAACTGTAACAGATTCATCTACTTTAAAATGAATGTCTTGTACCTCATGAGTCACACAAGCTTTTAACTTGAAGATAAAATAATTCTTACCTGTTATCCTCTGCTCCAAATGACACTAGAAATAGCTGAGAAGTCACTGAGGATTAATGGGATATCATATAGAGACCAAGAGGAAGAATATAGTTCTTTACCTAGAAGCTATCCACTGGGGTCTCTGGAGCATCAAATTTTTGACAAAGACCTAGACCAGCACCCATATCAATGGATCAGTGTTCAATAGATCAATGTTCAATGTTCTGGCAAGGAACACTGGGTAACCACATGAAACTGGCAGATGGAGGGGTCATTGTCCTCGGAGTCCTGATCCTAGGAAGGTAACCTCTGTCCAAAACCAAGCTCTGGAGCCCAGATTTCTATTCCATGACAGACTGGTAGTCTTCCTTGGGAAAGTGGTCAATCCACGGATCGCTCTGTGGCCTTAGTGGACTTCTGCCAAATTTCCCATTTGTAACATCAAGGACATAAAGATGCATTTCAAAACCTTTAAATCTTCCTCAATACATTTTTCTGGTCTCTGGAACGAATGCTCTTACATTATGAAGGTATCTTTCAGCCAATAGAGCTCTCAGCTCATTATCATGAGCTTTTGTCTTATGGGAATTAAGTTGACTTCTAGCAGAGTGAGTGATTCTTTCTACTTTTTCTGAAAGAATTTTGGCTTTTGTCATATAGGGATCCAGCTCATCACATGCTCTGCTGATCTCAACAGACACTTTCTTTTTGGAGGATTTTTCCCCCCACCTTTAAGGTGTAAATTCTTTCTAGTTGATATCTCTTTCTTATTTCCTTGACACAGTTCTATTAGAACTTGAAGTTTCCAGTGGCACTGTAGGAGAAGTTTATCAGTTTAGAAAACGTTTGCACTATTTTAAGTGCATCTATTGACCATCTGTTAATTAAGTGTGCATAGACAATATATAGAGAGAATATATGTATTCTCTCTTTATTTTTAAAGAGATTTTAAATAAATGTTTTATCCAGCCACATGAGTCATTGCATTCACAGCTCCATTTATGAGCCCTAGTCCATGCAGTCTCTGCCAATGAATTCCAAGCACCCACTATCCTTTCTGCCTTCTGCCAGGGTAGCAGTCCAATTTCTCATGTCTACTCAGAGACCCAACCTGTCTTTCTCTAGAGTTTTCTCATCTTTCTTCTTTTCAGTTTAATAAGCCGACTCACTCTTTCAACCCTTCAAATTTCATCCCAGTCCCATGAAAAGAGGCTTCCACATTTTTGAAGATTGAAATTTTTCTTCAAAGCATCTTTGAGAGCTGCCTAAAGCCATTCCTCCTTCTTCTGGTGGATTTTGAAAGATGTCATAGCAGTTGCTACTTGATGTGGGATGTACTCTGATTTATCTTGCAAAAACTAAACCTTCCTAGAAACATCCACTTGCTGTTTTATTATAGGGAACCATATAAAGCAAAATTTACATTTTAATCATGATGAAGTATGCAGTTCAGAGGCATCCACGGTATTGTACACCCATCATAGAGCTCCTTCGTCTGCTCCAATTAAAATTTTCTGCCCATTACACCGTCTTCCCACTGTCTCCTCCCTCCCAGCCTTTGGCAGACAGCATTCTGTATTATAGCTTTTTGAATTTGACCATGTACCTTATTTATGTAGAATCATACAGTGTGTGTTCTTTAATGGCTGGCTTATTGAACTTAGTCTAACATCCTCAATGCTCATTCATAGTAAGCATATGTCCAATGCTTACAATGCCGGGAACCAATGCATGGGAACAGCCAGAAACCCATGCCTGGGAACGGCCAGAAACTTATGCCTGGGCACCATTATGTCAGTACAAACTGACCTGTAACTAGGAACAACTGCTTCTTGGGAAAGGTTGCAGAACAATGCCCAGGGAAACTGCCACCAGGGCCCACATCCAGTTTCATTTAACGTTTGCATTCTTTGCTATTCCCCCATTCTGCCCACTTCCTCATATAATAAATTATAAAAGACTAGCTTAGGAGAAATAAAGTTGGAGCTTTCTCCCATTCTTGTGTCTGTCTGTGTCTCTTTCTCCTTGCATCTGTCTCCTTTTCACTCTCGCACCCTCTCCCGGTTACCAAGTCCCACGGGACGGGACACAATTTTCCTTCCTTCCTAAGGACGAAGATTCTTTTTGTATGTAGATACCACATTTTATTATCCATTTATCTACCGATGAACATGTGGGTTTCTTCCATCATTTGGTTATAATTAATGATGTTGCTATGAAAATTTCTCTTTAAATTACCTATTGAATACCAACAGGAGAGCCTGGCAAGCTCCCCGTGGTGTATTCATATGCCAAATACAGTAACAATGATGGGTCTCATTCTCCTGACCCTGAAAGAGCCTCTAATGCAGCACCATTGGGAAGGACGAGTAGAGAGAGGCTGCTAAAATCTCAGGGCTAGGACGAATGGAGACGTTACCAGGCCTGCTTGAGCAAATCGACAATCAACAGGATGATAGTGATAGTGATAGTGATTTGAATGCTGGCTTTTAATTCTTTGGATTATGAGCTCAGAAGTGGAATTACTGGAGCACATGCTGATTATCTATTTAAGTTTGGGGGAAGCTCCATTCTGTTTCCAATAGTAACAGTATCACTTCAAATACTCCCCAGTACTGTACAAGGATTCCAAATTTTCTACCTCCTCATCCACACTTGTTGCTTTTGCTTTTTTTGAAAATATTCTATACTGATGGGTGTGAAGTGGTATCATGCTGTGGCTTTGGCTTATATTTCTCTTACTAATAGTGTTTTTGTGCATCTTTTCATGTGATCATTATCCATTGGTAAGTTAATTTTATAGTCAGGTTGTTCATTACTGAATTGCAATTCTTGTTCAGGGGACTGATGGGAGGGAAACTGGCCACACCCAGTGGTGCTCAGAACTTATTCCTAACTGCACTCAGGAATCATTTATGGCTGTTCTCAGAGGACTATATATGTTACCAAGGATCAAACTGTGTGTGACCACATGCAAGACAAAAGTTTTTCTCCTCTGTACCACCTCTCAGTCCTGAGCTATAATTCTTAATATATTTTGTACATTAGCTCTTAGAAGACAATATGATTTTCTAATATATTCACCAAGTGTTTAACCATTCCACTCATGGTATTTTTATACTTAGAAGTTCTAAGATTTTCTATGGTCTAATTTATCTATTTCTGTCAACATATTTTAAATGCCAAGATTTATCTTCTCGTTTTTCGTGGAAGGTGTCTGTTTTGCACTCCAGGAACATGTGATTTCTTTCCACTGTGCTACTGATGTATACATACAGTTTGTATGTAGCAGACACTGTGATGTCTAAATTATCTTCTGTTGTCCTTGACTGGCAAATTTGCTTTCAATTTGTCTAACAAATGTCTTTCTTCTAGAAAGGCTCAGACTTCTAGTATACTCAGCGTCCACAGTCTTCTGGAACCTCAGTGAGTATCTATTGTTGCCTGGAAGTAGTAAAACAATCCCTTCTGGTCTTCATCACCACTCTAGCAGAGTCTCAGAGCAAGTACCTTATTACAGTTCCCACCATTACAGTTCCACTAAGCAGGCATAAAAGGCATAACACCACCACAACCTTTTCTTTTTTTTTTTTTTTTGCTTTTTGGGTCACACCCAGCGATGCTCAGGGGTTACTCCTGGCTTTGCACTCAGGAATTACTCCTGGCGGTGCTTGGGGGACCATATGGGATGCCGGGGATAGAACCCAGGTCGGCCACGTGCAAGGCAAACGCCCTACCCGCTGTGCTATCGCTCCGGCCCCCGGCCACCACAACCTTTTCTGCAGGGTCTGACTAATACCCAGAAGATTTGATCTGAATGCTCTTTAACTTCATAGGCCACCTCTGTCCTCATCCTCGGGCTAGTGAGAGCAGGCTTTGAGTTTCCAGGTTTTCTCTCTTCAGTATTGTGTCTGAGATGAGGCAGAGAGAAAACTCAGAGGAATAAAAACCACATCATTCTTCAGGTCTGAGTCCTTGGTGCTGGAACTTCTCTCCTTGTGTCAACATAGGTGTTCATTTTCTTGCACAGGATGGTCCAGAGTTTTCAACAGGCCAAATGGGAAAATAAGAAAACATTTCTCCATTCCAGCTTCCACTGTACAAAATCTCCTTACAGGTCAGGCTAAAAAGGCCAAGGATGAGTGCTGAGGAAGCAACACTCAACCAATGAGGGACTGAGTTTGTGTAAACATCCCCTTGAACCCCAGTTCTGAGGACTCGGAAGCATGAACTATCCAGCTTTCAGAGATTCACGTAAGAATAAGAACAGTAAATCTGCCTCTTGGTGGTGGAATATGTGCACTGGTAAAGGGATAGATGTTCAAGCATTGTGTAACTGTGACTTAGGCCTGAAAGCTTTGTAACTTTCCACATGGTGATTCAATAAATAAATAAATAAGTAAGTAAGTAAGTAAGTAAATAAATAAATAAATAAATAAAGCCCATCTTAACATCCTTCCCTTCTCACTGCTCCTTTCATAGTTGACTCACATTCTTGTCTTCTGGGGAGTCCTAGCTAACCTGGAGGACTCAATGGGCCATGAAAGAGAACAAGGAGAACTTTCTGGTGAAGAGAGTGAAGCAGAAGGCAGGCAGGAGAGAAGAGGAAAAACCATTTCTGCTTTCCAGCACTTCCACTTCCTGTGGCCTCTATCTCTTATCCTCACCACCACCACGGCACACACCCCCCACCCCTACACCGAAAAGAATTTCAGACTGTGAGACTCTTGGTATTGCTGTGTCCTTATGTGACATCTGCAACGCCAACAATTCCCAGTTCAGCATTGTCTGCAGACTTCATTAGGGAGCCACATTCCCATTCCAGCCTCCAATTTTTGCATATGCTTGCTTGGTAAAAGAGCAGCAATGGTGGAGGGTTCCCACCTCCTCGCCATAACCTGGAGTTGGCCCTGGAGGCGGAAGCCGGGTGTTGGAGGTATCCATAAGCGCCAGGACTGACTTTTAATAAACATTAATGTGGAGGAGGAGATTGGTTAGAGCAAAATTTGCTTCAAATTAGAGTTGGCAAAGCAGCATCCAGTTATCCACGGGAGAGAGCAACTTGTGAGCAGGCCAAGATTATCACACCATCATCAATCAGGGGGAAAGAAAAACACGCCTTCCCTCGCCTCCTCCCTCCTCCTCCTCCTCCCCTAATGCTTTCCAGCCCCAACCCTGGAATGTTTGGTTTAAGGAAAAGTTGTTGGACATAATTAGTAATTCTATTATAGTAATATATCCTT
The DNA here is from genome assembly GCF_027595985.1 of Sorex araneus. Lineage (NCBI taxonomy): Eukaryota > Metazoa > Chordata > Mammalia > Eulipotyphla > Soricidae > Sorex > Sorex araneus. Next base: position 122,606,211 of record NC_073306.1, on the reverse strand, counting down.
ATCTAAATAAACAGAACCTGCTTTCCCACCATGAGAAATGATGTGGTGGGGATGAGGGAGGAGAGGATCAAGCTGAGGTTGGGGTGCATCGAGTGAATCGGCCCTGAATTTCATGGGAGTCGGGGAGTCGTGACTGCTGTCCCTGGCAGACTGCAGGATAAGGAAATGGGCTGATAGGAGATGTGTTATCAGAGGCTGAGTCGACTCAGCTGCTTTGCTCTAAGTCCTGGCAGCATCCCCGGGGCACAGTCTGCCTCCTGTCCTCTCTGCTACAGATGCATCCTCCTTCCTCTTAGTGAACCTGAAGAACGCAGGAGACAAGAGAGCTCTGCCTTTGAGCAACCCACCTTCTTTGGGAAAAGCCAGGAAAGAGGGCTGGGGGGGGCAAAAAAAAAGGCTCCAACCCCCAACACCTGCATAGGGTTTGTTGTCCAAAACGGTTTTCATTCTGAGGATTTTATGAGCCCACACGGCAGACCTCTCTTGTCTAGGAAGAGATGAACAGGATATCGGAAAACAGGTTAGAAAGAGAGGCTCGTTGATTCTTTCCAAAGGTAAAAGCAGCAACTTGAGCTCTGAGAGTCAAATCAGGAGGACAACACCTCCCTCTAAATAAAGAAAGTAACATCTCTCTCTACTTCTCTCTCCAGACCTCTTCTGGGGAACTTCTCTCACCCTTTCCCTCAGATATTAGAAGAACAATGACACTTTCTGTCAATGAATACATGTCCCTTAAAAGTGATTTTTCCATACTATAATTATCATCATATAAAAGTTAGGGGTTCATCATAGAAAGGTTAGGGGGGAAAAGAGAAAAGTGGTTATCAAGCACTTCTTAGTCACAATGAACTATAGGTAATATTTTTGCTACAGTCCCTGTTGGTCATTTTTCTATGCAAGCTGTTTGTGTTATTGGTTTGTTTTATCTTGATATGATCAAACCACAGGGACAAAGTTGAAGACTGCAAATGTCAGGCCTTATGCCTGTATAAGTTGAACCAGGATCCTGGTGTGCCCTGAAAGGCAGACGATGCCCAGGGGTCTGTAATCACCGCACTCTTTCTCTCCACAGATGACCAGAACAAAAAGGGAAACTAGCTCCAGAAATTTTTATAAACATGTGGTTATACATGTGCCTGTGTTTGCAAAGACAATTTTGGAAGATGAGAAGGACAGAGAAATATACAGAAAGGATAAAAGTTTACAGACAAAGCAGTGATATCATCATCCTGATCATTATTAACCATAATGAATACCAACTGCAGTGCTGATTGTGAGATGTGTCCACCTCCTTATTCCAGTAGGAACCAAAAACCAACAAGAAAGGGTTTGCGCTCATGGTTAGCGAAGAGCTAAATGTCTAAGTCACAATGATTTCCATTTCTCTAACTCGTCTTCCTTTTTTACATTTGGACTCGTAAAGCCAAGCTAATAGCAAAGCTTCTGGGCACTTCCTAAGTGCTGGGCATTGTGCTAAATTATCCCAAGAAAGTCTCCCTTTTAATTCACTCCACTACATATATATGGTTATTCCCATTCTAAAGACTAGGAAATAGATGAAGTTGGGCAGAATAAGTTTTAAGCTCCATTTCCTCTTCACACATTTTGGTCTCTTCTGAAGGGTGTCTGTGAATGATACCTACATGTGTTCAGTAGAGCTGAAAGTTAGCTTTTATATGGGTTCCAGACCCCCTCCCCCGGCTTTTTCTGTTCCTCAACATTCAGCTCACGTACATGCTAGTGACACTTTCACAGTCACGCCATCTTCCCAGGTAGGAATTTTTCTTTCCTTCATAGCTTCCTTTGTCTGGGATTTAGATTCAATATAACCTACTAACCCACACTTCCATGAGCTCAAGAGCCATAACTCTTTGCACAAGTGTGTGTGGCAGGATCTCAGTAAACATTTGCTAAATAAATATATTCAGTGGTCAGGGACAGTGCCACACATCTTTTTGCTTCTAACTCAGAGAAGAATCTAATAAGTACCAAGAAAATATCTAACTGTGAATAGCCCCCAGGTCCTAGGTCCTAGGATATCTCCTGTCTATCCTAATAAATCCTACCACCCTTTAAGGTTAACTTCAAAATTCCTTTTCTGCAAAGTTGTTCTTTGAAAACTTTGAAGTGCCGTGATGATGAGCACAAACTTGAAATAAAACACTAAGAGATGGGAGTTTCACTCTACCACTTAACTGTGTGACATTAGCCAAGTGACTTAGTTCTCTTAGCCTCCATGATCACATCTGTGAAACTGACTAGTATTAATCTTCATCATGTGAAGTAATATATGTAAACTACACACGTAATAAATGCTCATTTAAGTAAAGTTGTTACTATCCAAACTTAGAAAATATCCTGAATTATTCTTTAGTGCTGTTCATTTTCTTTCACAACGTAAGTTTCTTTGTGGTGAGTTACTGGAGTGGGTGGAGGTTCAAGAAGATTGTCAGGATTCTTCCAAGTTCCAAATACTTTGATCCCTATCTGAATCCTTTAGTGTCATACTAATGGGTATGACATTATACTAGGCAGTCAACAAATATGAGATTGCCCCATGAGATTTTTTTATTAATTTTGTCTTGTATGTTGCTCAACAATTTACAAAGAAGTATCTAATATTTTCACTTCTACTCAAGAATGAACTAGACACCTCTTCCCAAATATATGGAAAACCTACACAAATTCATGGGCTGTATTTTATATATTCCTGTACATAATATCATAAATGTAATAAGCACTATTTTTAAAGATCCTATTATATGTCACAACAATATAATATTATTTCTTTAACTCTCTCCCCAAACTTAGTCACTTAAGCTGCTTCCAACTTCTTGCTATTGTGAACAATCCTGTCATTAGTGTGTACACACAAATTTCCTCCACTTTAAATAATAATTATAAAAGTGGATCCTAAACTATACTAACTTATTATACCACTTTGGTCCCCATTCATTGTTCTCCTTTATACACTTATAGTAAGTCCTTGTTTCTCCTATGGAGACAAACTATTGTCATGACTTTGTTTATACTCAATAGTCATTGCTCAATAGTCATCCCATATCTGGCAGCATAATTTTCTCATAACAGTTGTGCAACATGTATTTTCTATAAATAAATAATTTCTATGAATGCATAGTTCAGACACAAGTTTTATTTGGGGGTCTTAGCCATTGGGTTTGTTTTTGGGGGAGTGGTGAATAAACACTTGGCAATGTTCAGAGGTTGCTCCTGGCTCTGAACTCAGTAATTATTCCTGATGGCACTGAGGGGACCAGGTGGGATGCTGGAGATTGAACTCTGGTTATCCAACATGCAAGGCAAGTGCCCTACTCACTGTACTACCTCTCTGGTCCCCGGATACAATTTTGAGTTCCACATTAACTCTCTTGTAAACTCAGACACATTCCCCATATAGGTAGGTGCAGAACTTGCAAGAGATATGTTTAGTGTCCCACAGCTGGGGGTGCTGGGGCAACCAATTCATTCTTCCCTCCATAACCAAACACATCAGCACTTCCTTCCTAATCTCATTTTCAGCTGTCACTAAAACTTAGAAGTCACAAAATGGGCTACTAATCAGAGGGATTGAACTCTCCCCAATGTCCCATGTCAAAGTCATAGCCAATAGCTCAAGAACTTGAGGTTGTCATTGCCTCTGTTTGAAACAAGGAAGAATGAACCAAAAGCATTTCAGGTGATTAACCAAAATACCAGCCTGATGGCAGCCTCCAGCAAAGAATCCAGATCTCATGCAAGTCATGCATTCAATCTTGAACTTCCTCCCCAGTCTGGTCTGGATGACTTTCTGGATGACTCTGAGATCACTGTGGACTCTCTCTTCACCAATAAGTTAATCTCATTTTTCCATGAGACTCGAGCAGACCATTTCCCTGGAAGGTCCATTTCCATTTAATAGGGGGCAGCCACCCCTACACACTCTCCCACTCACATATGTAGGAGTCACCGGAGGGTGTCAGGCATAAAGGAGTTCAGGCTTCAACCTCCCTGCACTAGGATCAGTCTGAATGACCTGTTAAGATACATCTTGTACATTCGAATTCATTTGTCAGAGTAATACATGCAAATTTCACTCTAGGATCTTGAGAAGGAAATAGAATTACTTTGTTTTTCTAAATTCAGATTAATTCTGATTCTTAACCTCCATGCCAGTGAGATGATGGGAAATTTGATCTTAAATAGAAATGGCTTCCTCTTCTGAAAGATTTTCAGAGATGTGTGGGAAATTTTCTAGGGGGTTGCAAGTTTTGGGTTAGTTCATCTATGCTTCTGTCTCATGTTTGAAGCTTAGAGACCTGATGCTGAGGGTACAGCTTCTGGTTGCTCCTTGAAGCCCTGACCTGGCATCCAGAGTCCTACAGGAGCTGGGAACTGGAGCATCAATCCAAGGTCATTCTAAAACCCAAAGCTACTGAGTTTTGCTACGTCTTGGGGAATCAATTTCCTCCTCATCCTCTGTACCCACACATATCCATAAGGTCTTAAGTTGTCTGTTTTCTGCTTTCTGCTTCTCTTTAGAATTTTAGGTGAAATAAACAGGTAGGCAAAGGGCCACAGCAGAACCAAGTAGGAATGACCTGCAAGGCAGCATGTTGGGTGCAGAATATAAATTACTTTGAATGTGGATGCCTCGTCCTGTTTGTCCTGGCCCAAATTCATCTCGAGACACCCACTTCTCACTGACTCAGCTGCAACTTTGTACCTGCTCCTACCTGCCTAGACCCACTTTCCACCATAAATGAAAGGAATTGTTGTTGTTGTTGTTGTTGTTTAAGTAAAATGCACCGCATCACCCATTTTTTAAACCCTTTAAAAGATTTTCCTACCAGTTGATGTTATGGGTTGAATTGGTAAATATGTGTGTTTTTCCTTCCCTCCCCAAAGTGCATGGAGGAAGTATTAAATTCTTCTACATATAGTTATGACATTACATTGTGTGGAAAGAAGATCTTTGTGGAATTTCCATATAGTCAGAGTAGAAAGCAGTCATTAGGTGGGTCTTCTCCAGTCAAACTAGAGTCCTCATCAGAAGAGGAACTTTTGGATAAAAAACAAGCAGCAAAGGAAACAACAGAGTGAAGGCAGGAAGATGAGCTTCCAGAAGCCAAGAGGTACCCAAGAAATTCAAGAAGACTTAGGAAGAGAGCAAGGATCCTCTTTGAAGTCTCTGAAGTGAGTGTGACCCTGCCACAGCTTGATATGACATCTCAGCCTCCAGAAATTTGAGACATCACATTACTATTGCTTAAAGCATCTAATTTGTGAAACTTTGTTATGGTATTCCCAAGACAGTCAAGATCCAGTCCAAACCCTTTCCATGGTCCCTTGTCACACATATCCTGGTAGCCAAACTCCCATCCTCATCTGCTGATATTCAAAATTCAACAAAAAACTCCCTATCACATCCCTGGTTTATCTAAACTTTATCCATATCTAACCTAGTTGGGTTAATGAGAATCCCTGTCCCCCATCCCACATCAACCCCTGTTTCTTTCTCTGTGTCTCCATCTCAATGGGTCTCACTCCAAAAAGATGATCTCTTGCTTCCCATTTGCCTCCCCCAACCCGCATTATCTTCATTGCAGAACTCCCCTGATTTATTTCCTAACACATACCACAATCTGTATTTCTTCGTTTCTTTATCTGTTGACATTTGTCAGAGCTTATCTCCCCACAGTAATGTCATCTGCAGGCGAGCAGGACTCTCAACTGTCAGATACACCCTTTCCTCCTGACCCTTACCACTGTCTAACCTAGAATGGTCCCAATGAACATCTTCCAAATGTATGTGGGCTGATTAAAAGCAAGATTGACTGTGAGTCTAGCCAGGTAGCTGGGGCTCTGAGCATTGAATGTGAAAATGTGGAAGGGGACAAGAAGGTTAGCACCCCACTGGGAGACATGCAATAAGTGCTACTTATTGGAAAGGGATCTGATGAGGTATGGGCATCTTAGATTGCCCACATTTGGACACAAAGCATTTGAATTTAATTCCATATTAAAATGGGAGTCTTCAAATATTTTTTTAGCAGAGGTGACCTAAAGTGACCTGCGCTATAAGAACTCCTCTCAAGTAAGCACATGAAGTGTGGATAAAACAGGTGGGCAGCTAAAGTCAGGGAGACCAACGGGACAGTTATTCAAATGTTCCAGGTAAGAGGTGAAAGGAGTGTGACCTGGGCAAGAGCAGTGGGATGGAGAAGGGCAAAAGTGGTAGAGGTGGGATGATGAGATCAGCAAATGATGACATTGGAGTCCAAGACCTGGGACGGTGAGCAGACAGTCCCTGTTTTTTCCAGCTCAAGTGATCAGACATGTGGAAAAGCTTCTTAGTACTGGTAGGGTAACTTTCCAGGAACTGAGTCCAAAAGTAAGAAAATGTTTTTATTGGTCCCTAGTAAAATGCATGGCTCAGACTCAGCCACCATAGCAGGTAACTGTTTTAGAGCTTTCCTGATCTGGGGATCAGAGAGATAGCACAGTGGGTAGGGCGTTTGCTTTGAAGGGTCAGTCCTACCCAGGTTGAATCACTGGCATCCCCTGTGGTCCCCTGAGCATGACAGGAGTGAATCCTGAGCAGAGTCAGAATATCCTGTGGCCCCTTCTAGTGTGACCCAAAGACAAAAAAAGAAAAACAAAAATCAAAAAAAGCTTTCTTGCTCAAAATACCAGAAGGAAGTGTTGATTTGTCTCCACACTCTTCCTCTCACAGAGAGGGGTGGGTCAGTGGGACCCCAGGGCAGGGCCAGATAGCACCAGTCTGCCTCTTGAGTCAAAACCACTGCTCTCACTTCAGCAGGGGGATCTCTCCCTTCCCGCAGAGCCAGGATGAATTTTTAACTCACTATTGATCAGGCAATTTTAAAATCAATTTTAATTAAATGAAAGATTTCTATCAGGATTGCTTCTTTCTGGACAGTAAATTGGACCTTGTAATAACACTTACATGGGAACATCTCTCATACAAGTAACAGAGTCCATCATAAATAAGTAAAGACTCCTTCTCCTTATTATGCATTTGGGGGAAAATGAGGTTAAAGGTTTGGCCTGAGGCCCCGCAGCTGTGGGGCCAGCAGTTGGGAATTTGAATCATGGGGAACCCACATCAAACCCCATTCCTCCTACAACTGTCAGCATCTTAAACCCCTCTCCTTGGACCAGGAATAAGAGAATTAGTTACCAGGAGAGGGAATTGGGAGTGTTGAACAGACAAAGACAAGCAAGCACACTAAATGGAGTGCAGAGGATCTAGTTCATTAGTTCAAGGTATTTCCCTGGTTAGAAATAGTGCACTTGGTGAGCTCATAGAACTATTGCCACAGTGGGGAAAAGCCCTTTAAATCACCTCTGGGAGAGAATCACGGGGGCAGTCCTGGGTCTTATCTTTCAGCATCGTCTGAGCTCCTCCAATAGGAGCCTATTGGAGACAGGGACCACAGAGAGAACAGCAACTTGGTGAGAGCCACAGCTGGGACGTTCTGTCTTCTCCAAACAACCTCTCAGCTGGGCTTTCTCACATTTTCTCTCTGCAGACTCAGCTCCCCCCAGTTGCTGAACTAGCCGTGATGATACAAAATGCATGTGGGATACCAACTTAATCCTGCTCCAAAGGGAGGTTAGACTCTGTGATTCAGGCCCTAGGCCAGCCTGGTAAGCATCTCTCAGAGGTTTCATAGCAAAAAGCCCTCTTCATGTGCTTTCTGCATAGCAAAATACCCTCTTCATGTGCTTTCTGCAATCATTCCCAGCAGGATGATTTCTTCTCGTGCTGAGTTGAGATTTTACTTCAGTGGAGCTTTTGAAACTATATTTTTATGTGCAGTAAAATTTATAAAACTATATTGTTATGTTACTGTTACTTTTACTGTTACTGTTACTGTTTTGGGCATATTGAATACGCCACAGGTAGCTTACCAGGCTCTGCCGTGTGGGCGGGATACTCTTGGTAGCTTGCCAGGCTCTCCGAGAGGGATGGAGGGCTTTAGGGCGGCCTCCAATCGCCCTTACAGGTGTTCTCATGGTGCACACCATATTGAAAGCCCATCAAATATGATGCGGAAATTATGGAAAATGCGTATTAAGTGTCTTATGCTGTGTCTGGAAAGCGGCCTGAAGCGTAGTGGTGGCTGGGTAGTGGTGTTTGTTACATAATGATATGTCACATGACAAGCAATATATCATTATGTAACAAACACCACAATCATGCCGTAGAATGATTCCATCACTGCTTGGGATTCCCACTTTTCTCTTTGTAGACAACCGAACTTCCAGCTTCTGGCAATCACTCATCTGTTTTTGCTTCCTACTGTTTTGACTTTTTCAGTCTGCCATATGCCATTGGAATCCTACAGTTTCACCTTTTGAGAATGGCTTCTCTTGTTTACCAGAATGGAATCAAGATTCATCTGGATTGTTGTATCAACTGTTTGTTCCTCAGCATGTTTGTTTCCGGTTATGTCTGGGTCCCAACTTGTAGCAATTATAGCAGTTGAAGGGCATTGGACATGATTACTAATAAATCTGCTATCACATTCACATTTAGATTTCATAATCATGAATATTTTTTTAATGTTGGGTCAATTTCTTCATAGTAGAATTCCTGAGTGCCATGGAAAGTGCACACCTTTCCAAGAAACTGCATAGCTATATAGAATGCCTGTGTCCGTTCTGCATATCCATCCAAAGTGGGTAAAGGTTTCAGATGCTCCACATGCTGACAGCACTTGGAAGCCAGGTTTTGTTTTCTGGATGAAGAGTTGTGATGAATGTGATTTTAAGTTCAGCAAATGGTTGTCACATTGCATTCTTCCTCTAGCAGCACTGCCAGTGACCTTCCCACAGCTACTAGTAAGCCCCATTTTCCCTTGCTAACAGGATTCAGATTTTATTTGCTTCCTGCTAATAGTCAGGCTTTAAAGGTAAGTTGGGCAAGTTCCCTACCCCAGCCAATGGTGAATTGTGATTTTTCTCCTTTTGTACACTTAGAGTGTGTCCACTTCCTTAATTATCCCAGTGACATGTTTCATCCAGCAGAAATAGAGTTTGGGGTAAAGAGAATAATGTCTGGATATCCATTGTGGCTTTGATTTTTATTAACTTCTTGAATGGTTTCCTGAATTATCTGAGCATCGGTGGTCCTCTGCAAAAATGAGGGATAACTGGGGTAGGGAGAAAGTGCAACAGTTATAGAGGTTTGGGCACTAGCCTTCCATATGCCCGACACGGGTTTGGTCCTTAGCACTGCATAATTATCCGAGTATCATTGAATACTGTTCTGTAGCATCACTGGGAGTCCTAGAGGCCCTAGAGGTCCCCAAGCAGCCCCAGGCTCCCGAACCCTGCCCCAGGCCTGAGCAGCACTGCATCCTCAGGTTCTGACATTAAACTGGCAGCCAGCCTGGTTGGTTGAGTGCTGCCCAACCTTTTGAGCACCACTTGGGAAACCTTGAAAAAATATTAGGAGTAATTATTGGAGAACCTGCCTGGATGATTGTTCTAAGAACTGAGTGAGTCAAGGTCTTAGTCTTGTGCTCAACAGATAAAGAAATATTCTCATTATTATATTAGCAAGTGAAAAGTGAATACTCACCCCTGTCCCCTAAAAGTTTACACACACACACTCACACACACACACACACACACTTTATATACAGTGCCCGAAGATTCCCTCTCCAGGCAAGGACTAGTTAAAGGCAACTGACCAGATTAAAATCTTACACAGGTATTTTCAAACCATTTCTCATCTTTTAAACCAATAAACAATTCTAAGAGGACTTTGTTCTCTTAAAAGAACTCATCCCTTGTAAAGGATGTTCCAAAGGACTCATTGAAGAGATGCCTGACTCATTTCTTAGAATCCTGGGTTTGTCTCCTGTGGGTCTGCTCAGTTATGTACATGTGGCAACCACATCAGACTCCAGCATCAGTGGAAAGGCTTGCCCTCAGTGGTTTCTTGACTGGGAAAAAACCCAGCCTCTGCTTGATCCTGACCTATGGGACTCATGGCTGCTCAATAGAGAGGGAACTCTCCTCTTAACCAGAAGATGTAGGTGTATAATTTTATTTTTTCACCATTGATCCTTTACCCTGGAAGGGGACTAAAACATCTGCCTGTTAAAAAGATTGCCAAGTACTTCCACTTAATTTATCTTTGTATATACATATGGCTATACCAGATGCCACCCAAATAGAGGGGTAGCATACTCATGCCAGAGGAAAGGACATGTCAAGAGATTTCTGTTTCTGCATAAGATCTGTGCTCTTTCTCATAGTCTAGAGACAGTTTCTAGAAGATATATTCCAAGACTAATTCTTCAAGAGGTCATAGAGTGTCTCAAGGAGAAGATTGTCATGTCTCTTATAGGAGGTAGGTCCAGGAGCCTGAAATTTCACAGTAAAGCCAGATAGTACATAGTCAAGATTTAGGGAAATTTTAACACTTGGGTTCATGGGTCAAATCCTTCCAACTGCCTGTTTTGGGGAATTATTTTATTGCAAAACATTTGTGACCATTTGCTTGCATTATTGTCCATCACTTTCCTCTTGTCCAGAAACATCATAGTTAATTCCTTGTGGCAAAGACTGCATAGCTCACAAAACCTAAAATATTTCATGCCAAGCTCTTTACAGAAAAATTTTACCAGTCCCTGCCCTCTAGAAAATTCCCTGTGCATGCTGTTGTGAGAAATGGGAAAATATTCAGGGTGGAGTACTTCCCTTGCATGCAGCCAACCAAGATGTAATCCCAGGAATCCTGTGTCATGCTCAGAGTCCTGCCAGGAGTAATCCCTGAGATAAGAGCCTGCACTTAGACCTGAGTACAGACAGATGTGGCTCAAAAACCAAATCAAAACAAACAAAAAGAAACAGGAAAATATTCTATGCCCATTACAAGTTCATTGTTAGCCCTCCCTTCATTGTTATGTAATTAATATTTTAAATTAATGACAAGGAGTTCACTTGTCAGTGGAGAATTTGGAGAATCTAACATGATATACACACTATGGTCTGTGTTAAAATTACAGTGAGCCCCATACAGCCCCTTGAATTTGGTAGATATGTCTTATTTGATCAAATCTAAGTCAACATTGATTAAAGCCATCATTATATTATGCCCTATTAAGGGGAAAAATGTTACCAATTAAATCATGACACAGTATTTCCTTATGCCTTAGAAATTTTATTTTCTAATTATTAACAAGCTCTTTTAGATTTATTTTTATCACTCAGCATACATAAAAAAAATTACATGCTATATTTCTGTTTAAGAGCAACTGTCTCCAGGGCATCCTTCAAGGCAGCTGACCCCCACCTCACTAGTTACATGTAGACATGTGCTTACACTTATCATAAAGTATCAGTAAAAGTTTCAGGCGAAGTTCATGCACATAAAGGCAATGACAACTGTGTCACAACCACCACCTTGCCAATAATGTTTCTAAGAGGCAATCAATCATAAGCCATTTTCAGAGATGTTAAATGGATTTTGAAATATGTGCATCATAGAATTGATAAGATATGGTTTATTGCTTGATGAGTAAGAAGTCAAGGTATATAGACTAGGTCTAAAGAAATAACCTTCCAAAGATAAGTGGAAGGGCTGGCCAGAAGGAGCAAGAGGATGGAGAATTCCTTATCTATGATAAAAAATGATAGGATTCGGCATGGTCTTGAGTGATCCCCCAGTGGGTATGGATTCCAAGGTGTTGTTCATTTTCTCTAATTACAGATATATTCAAGGTATAAGCATGGCTTTATTCATTCATTCATAAGCACTAAGAAATCTAACAAAGTGCCTAGAAAGCAACACATAATAGTCTTTGTTTCTTAGATGAGAAGGGGAAGAAACTTAGAGAGTGAACCAAGGGGAAGAGGCATCAGCAGGGTCTCCATGGTCAAAACCACAGAGCATCCCCAGGGGACCAAGAATATTTGAGAGCCATAGGCAGGTCCAGTCATGGGAAAGACCCAGGCCGCAGTCTGTTAAAGAACAGACATCCTTAAACAGAAAATTTCGAATGAAAGTTCTAGGTATGTGGTCTATCAGGGCTGTGTTTGTACCTAGACAGTAGGTTCTGGTCTCTGAATAACCCTATAAAACTTATACTGAAAATGCCTTGATGTATATCTAACGAGGACCTCATGTCATGGAAACAGCCTTGTATTTTACTCTATTCACACTGCCAATCATGGGCCATGTCTTTTTTCCTGAATAACCTGGAAAATGGGCCTGACCTTAACTTCTTCATTAAGTGCAATATGATTCATGCCACAGGATTTTTGGAACCCAAGGTAATGTTTTGATGAGTATGAAAATCAGAAGTCCTCTGGCTGCTATTTAAACTCCTTAATGGCTATGATCCAGAGACACATAAAAGAATCTCCAAACCAAACAGCTTGTTGCAGAGATGCCTCCAGACTTTAAGCCTGGCAGATTTCACCAGGATGCCTCAGAAGGGAGCAGGCATCATCCTTCCACCTGCCCATTAAGAATCCCAGCAGCCTCCAACTTCCAGAACCCCATGAGAAGAGCAAGTGTGCAGGTTCAGTGATGGCAAACTCCAGACCTCAAGAGATAGGAGATGAGCCAGTCCTTCTCATCCTCCCATACCCATGGGACCCTGGAGCTCACGCCCACAAACTGCCTCCAGCTGCTATTTTAGCTCCTTAACAGCCATGGTCCAGAGACACACAACAATCTCCAAACCGAGCAGCTCACTGCAGAGATTTCTCCAGACTCTCATCATCGTCGTCATCATCATCATCATCATCATCATCATCATCATCATCCTGTTGATCGTCGAATTTCTCAAGCGGTCTCAATAACGTCTCCATTCGTCCGGGACCTGAGATTTTAGCAACCTCTCTCTACTCGTGCTTCCCAACAATGCCTCACTGGAGGCTCTTTCAGGGTCAGGGGAATGAGACCCAGCATTGTTACTGGTTTTGGCATATTAATACACCATGGGGAGTTTGTGAGGCTCTCTCATGTGGGCAGGAAACTCTCAGTAGTTTGCCAGGTTCTCCCAGAAGGAGAAGTAGGCTATAAGATATCTCACGGCCGCAAAGTAGCCACGTGCTTCCGGGAGCTTGCTTTTAAGTCTCTGGATGCTGGCCATTGATGGGATTACACGGCGCCGGGGTCAGTCCCTGGGTGTGACTGCCTAGCTACTGGGAAATGAGAAACCTGGGCAGAGGAAGCCCAACCCCGATCCAAGCAGGCTTGGAGGTCTCAGCCTCGGGTCCCACACACCTGGGTTCCTCTGCCGGTACCTTCATGCGTGAGGCTCATCCGAATGTGTGGAGAGGGGCCTTGAGCATGGCTGTGGCTAGGCTCCGGAGGTCTTCAGCTGCTGGGAGCTCTGCTGGGGGGCACACGGGCAAGAGACTCTGTGTTGCTCTCTTCCAAGAGCTTGATTTTAAGACTTTAGACTCTAGTTATCTAAAATTTTATAATTCCAGGAACATCTTTTGCTATTCATAACAAGCATGTTATGTTGTTATAACATATAATATATATAATATCTTATGCCATTAATAACAAGTATGTTGTGCTATAAACATCTTATGCTATTCATAACAAGCAATACTAAAGAGAGTATAGGGGATATTGTCTCCCATCGAGGAGGGGAAGGGGTGGGAGCGGAGAGGGGGATGCTGGGGACATTGGTCATGGAAGATGTGCACTGGTGGAGGGATGAGTGTTCAATCATTGTATGACTGAAACTCAAACATGAAAACGTTATAACTGTATCTCATGCTGATTCAATAAAAAAAAAAAAGAAAATCAGAAGATACATGAGAATAAATCTACCCAGCACAGATTCATCTTTATGAACACAATTACAGAACATAATTTTAAATATTCTTGTAGGAAGAAAGGTACCCACAAAGACAAAACTGCCATCAAAATCCAGGTGTTTGATGGCAGCTGTGTGTTCATGAAAGTCATAACAGGTTCCCAAGGCAGGTGCCACAAGTCACATAACACATCAGTCACTCTCCCAGCAATAGGATCTCCAAAGAGGCTACACTGACCACATGACCAAGAAAATGGCCTTCTGCCATTTTAGTTGTGGAAAGATACATAAACAGATGAATAAACATTTATTGGGAATTTTTTTAATTGGGAATAAATAAAAATATTTGTTGGGAATTTTTAGCATTCCCAATAAAAATTTATTGGGAATTCTAAAAATCTCCCATGCTATGGGTTGAATTGTGCCCCTTGAAAATTCACATGTGACCCATCGGCTCCCAGGGCCTGTGAGTGGAGCCATGTAGGAGAGAATGGTGGAAAGGTTAATTGGGTGAAAATGAAACCTTTAGGGTGGGTCTTCCTTCAACCTGACTGGAGTTCTTGGAAGCAAAAGAGCAGACACCGGGGGTACATTTACACAGTGAAAAGACCCCATGAGAGGAGAGCAAAGAGGAGGTCATCTGTAAAGCAGGGGGACAGGTGCTAGAGGAAGAAAGAAAGTAAAGGCTCACCTCTGGATCGGCACCTGGAGCCTCGGGCCGGTGAGAAAGTAAAGGTATATGGTGGAAGGTTCTCAGCCTGGGATGCTTGATTTTTGGCAGCCTCAGTAGAGGATCCCCCTGTGGTGTGAGAGCTCAGAGCCCAGAGCAGGGCTAGTCAGAACCCTGAAATTCTGAGATATTTGCTCTTATCCTTCTAAGCACCCCGGAGGTCTGCAGACAAACCCATCTTAGTATAAAGAAAGCAGCATGTATCTCCTCTGAGGCAGTCAGTGGGTGGATGGGGACAGGGGGCGAGCACTCCATTTTCCTCTGTATCGGGGGGATAGAATGAGAGGGGTCACCCTAGAGAGAGAAGCACAGGAGATGGGGGTCCATGGAGACAGCGTACTCTGGAGAAGCCCCACTTCCCACACCCCCTCCTCCCACCACGGACTCAAAAGTCAGAGGGTCCGTGCACCATCCCCCACCCACCCCGCAGCAGACACCAGGGAGATTCAATTACATTTAGAGACACGATGTCTGCCTCTCCTGGATTAATTTCCGGATCCTGCCAAAGCTTGTCCTTATCTGTCTCTTATTTTTTCTTCCTGAGAGTAAGAACCCTATAAAATCATATCTATCGGGGGCCAAGAAATGAGCCAGGGCAAGGCAAGCCACCAGGATCTGAGCCTCCTGTCTTCCTGCACTCAAAACTTTCTCATCTTCTCAGAGAGATCTGTAGAGGGCCAGAGCTTGCTCATTTGCCATGGCCCTCACACTTCCCCTTCTTATCTAGCAGGATCTGTTCTTCAGGCCTGTGGGGACTCAGGTTATGGACAGGAGTTAGGTGAGAATATTAACTCCCAATTTCCTCATATGCCGGGCTGGGCCGTTCTGCATGCACAGCGCCTGATCACAGTATAACAACTCCAAAAGCTAGCATTGACAGAGTGTGGAAGGGTCATGTCTGTCACTCTGTCACTCTGTCACTTACACTGTCCCATTGAAGCCCTCTGAGAGAAACATCCCATCCACCTGCATGGAAGACCAGATTGGCATTCCCCCCGGACACACACACACACACACACACACACACACACACACACACACACGTTAGAACACTCCTCTTAGCAAATTCACCAATTTGGTTAAGGAAACTGAAGGTGACAAGGAGAATAAAGGACTCTCCTTGATGCTAACACCAGTGCATTAAGTATTATCTTTATCATCAGAGTGGGGATCGCGGGGGGTGGGGTCCTACATGGGGTATCTCTCCATGTCCAAACATTGACAGAGACTGTGAGTTACTTTACAAAAGCATGAATGGAGTAAATCACGTGTGCTTCCCCCATTTTCAGGCATTATCTTGTTTAGTTTACATAGCCATCTGGGGACATGGGGACTTTTGTCATTATCACCACTTCACAGATAAAAGAAAAAAAAGCGGAAGCTTGCCAAGGTTTCCCAGAGAGGAAGTGGAAGAGCTTGAATTCCAGCCAAGGTATCCCAAGTTCAGAATTCATGCTCTAAGCACTGGCCTCTGCACCCCTCCCTGTGCCTGAGCTGGGCGCGGGCTCAGCTCTGAGTGTGGGGTAGGTGACAGAGGCCCTACAGCCAGAGCTAGAAGTTGCACCATGCACACAGCACTTCTTCCGGAACTAAAACACCCCAACTCCAGTTGAAGGCTGATGTCTCTCTGGCCGAGCCACAGTCTCCCGGCGGGCTGGACAGTGTTGGATTTCTCAGATGTGGCCCTGTTTAGCGTCCTTTCAAAGTGTGTTAGACCCCATCGCCCGCGATTACTCCCAGGTGCAAAATTGTATGCACAAACAGTTGCAGCGGCAATTTACTGCCTGTGAGCTCAATCAGCCAATTGTGAGCACAATTAGCTGCTCCCTGCTCATTTGGAAAGAGCCGGGGCGATGATTGCCTCTGCAATTAGCCAGTTGTGGGCAGCTTGGTTTGCTTGTGCAATTTTGCACCCTCAAATATGGAATATGCCGAAGTGGTACACACCCAAGGACTTAAATCTTGCCAACCCAGACACATCCAACCTGATCCCCATATAAGTCTCTCCACAGGGTCAGGAGGACCTGCCTCTTGGATCCCTTCGGAGGCTGCAACCTTAGTGACAGATAAGATACAAAGGACCCAGATCAAACCTCATGGTTTTTCAGCCACAAATTGAGGAGAGCAAACTTCTGGCATTCTGGCAGAAGAGAGAGACGTGATGCTGCTGTGGGCTGACGCAGAAAGTGTGTTCAAGGTTAAACATGCCTAGAAAAATCAGAATTTGAATTCAAGAGCGATTCACTAAAATAATATGTCAGCTTAGGGGCCAGAGTAATAGTCCAGTGGGTAGGGCATTTGCCTTGCACACCGCCAAACCCTGAAATCTTATATGGTACCCCAAGCACTGCCAGGAGTAATTTCTAAGGGCAAAGGTAGGAGTAACCCCTGAGCATCACTTGGTGTGGAAAAAAAATCAGCTCAAGAAGAGGAATCTTTTACCTTACCACATAGATATGTCAGAGTTAATATGAAGTACTCACAGGACTGAGTTGGAGGCACTGAAAAGCCATTTAATCCCCTGGTGCAATCAACAATTTCCCTCTTTCCTCTGTCTCCTACTTAAAAGCAAATCTTCTCACTGGGTTGGGCCACCTACCTGTCCCCCTCCTAAGGAGAACCCAGAATGTGAGAATTTTATTGCTGCTGTCCACGAGATTAACTGTCATCTGATTGAATTTGTTCTAGATTTACTTTAGCAAGGAGCTGAATAAAGGGAAAAGTAAATGCTGTTTTAAGTGAGATTTTGTTGCACTGACAAGCCCATCTGCTTCGAAGCAACGCATCTGCAGGTTTGTAAAGAAAATCAAAGAGAAAGCTGCTTCATTATATGGTTACCATAGCTTACCATAGCATACCTAGCTTACCATAGCATACCCTAGCTGTGATAAGCCTAGGAGTTCTTGTTCACTCTTTCTGACTATAAGAAACTTACTATAGCAGTGCCCAAACATGGACACAACCCAGTATCCATCAGCTGATGAATGGATAAATGACCTATGGTGTAAAAAATTACAAAGGCGGTGTGCGCAACGGGGAGGGGGAGATGTGATGATGTGTCAAGTTGTTCTGTTGTCCTCGGGCACTCGGGGCAGTTCTCCCTTGCATACGCCACTTGCATTCGGTGTTCTCGAGCCGCTGTGTATGGACCAGAATTGGTTGTCTCCTCCTTGTGCTCTGCTTCTGTGTATGCTGCTGTGCTCTCTTCTGTCTGTCTCTCTGTCTTTGTCTCTGTAGTCTCTCTTCTGGTCTCTTCCGACCTCTCTCTGTCTCTGCTTCTGCGTCTTCTCTGTTGCTTCTGTGTCTTCTCTCTTGCTTCTGTCTCTTCTCTCTGTCCTGCTGTCTCCCCTGTTTTCGTCTGATTCTCTCTTGTCTTCTTCTATCTCCTCTGTCTTCTTCTTCTGTCTCTCCCATCTTCCCCCACAGTCTTAGTTTATATAGCAAATTACATAGGGCAGTAACACAAAGGTGGGTTAACATTAACAAATAAGCAAAGAAGGGTAAGACCATTTCTTGAGGAGATTAATAAAACCTCATCTAAGAAGATTACTAGGAGATCCATTCAAGGGTGGGGCCCAAACAAGGGTGTGTCAGGGTGTGTCTCTTTCTTCTTTCCTCAGCTAGTAATCCCCTTAAATAGTTACAGTAAATTTACATCTAATATTTCTAGCAATGTCATTCTGTATGAGCACCGAAAGAGATATATCAGACTTAAAGTTTGGTTCTTCCTGAGGACATTCACTATATATTCCAGACCGCAGTCCTCAGGTCAGGTTAGTCTTCCTAACCCCAGCAGGGTCCTAGTCTCGTCGTTACTTTTGGATCATGACAGCATTTGTCTATGACCATGCTCTGAACTTATAGTTGCTCTCAACTTATAGTTGAGTATTGTGGCGCTTTGGCCTGGCCCATTTCCATACCAGGGTAGCTCACAGCTTGCCCTGGGTCCATTCTGTCCCTCATTGGGACCCTGCTTTTGGGGTGCTGGGAACTAAGGGCAATTGAGTGGAGAAAGCAGATGCCCAGGAGTAAATATTATTGAGTCAATCAGCTCCCAAGTTACAAAGCATATTATTAACTGTCTTCCTGTCTTCCTGTGTCCATACAGAAAAGACATTGCTTTAAGGTAACTAAGTTCCCTGCGGCAAGACTGAAAGGACAAACCTCATGTTATCCTACACTATGGTATATCAAGCTATTGGAATATTACTGATCCATAAAAAGGAATGAAATTCAATGCAAGATCCAATGAAGGGGATCTTTGAAAACATTATGTTACATGAAATAAGCCAGAAATAAAGGTGATAAGTGGCAAACATGATAGGATTCTATATAGACAAAGCATTCAGAAGAGATGAGACAAAATGGTTGCCACTTGGAGGTAAGTAAGGACAAGGGGTGATTAGTAATGTGTTTACACTCATGTAGGAGCCACAGAGAAGGGCATGATACTTAGTTTTTTATATAGTGGCAGGATATGTGTGAGGAAGGAGAGAGGGATTTCAAGTAAATAAGCAGACCACTTCCTGGGGCAATATGTTCACATGTCCATTCAAAATGTGGAGCCACACAAGACAGCATTTTCTTGAACTAGAACAGAAGTATTTGTAAGGGAATTGTCTTAACCCTTTGCATTCTAACCATAGTTCAGCTACCGCAGTGAAGAGTATAGCTTGATTCTCAACGTTTTTTCTATTATTATATTGAACTTTTTATTATTCAACCATATATATATATGTATATATATATGTATATATATTCTGGGACTGGAGCAATAGTACAGTGGATAGGGCACTTACCTTATGTATGGATGACCTGAGTTCAATCCTCAGCTTCCCATATGGTTTCCTGAACCCCTCCAAGAATAATCCCCGAGGCTAGAGCCAGGAATAAGCCTTAACACTGCTGGATGTAGTTCAAAATTCCAAAGAAAAAAATCAAAATCAACTATATAAGTTCTGTTCTTCGACATATTTAGCAGAATGTGAATATTTTAAGCCAACCAGGAGGTATAAGTTAAATACAGAAGGAGGTCACAGGCCATTAACATCAGCAACCTCCTTCTGCCAAATGAGTGGAAACCCAAGGAACTATATTACTCAAAGAGAAATGACCACATGGGAACCAAATATTGGGTTACTAAGAGCTGTATGTGTCAGTACCCTCATTGTCCCCATCATTCTCAGACATACTGTTTGAATGTGGCATCTACATGCATTGTTCTCATTTCTTCACTCTCCATATTTGCATCTGGGACCCTGGTCAGTATACAAATAAGATACAAGTATCTCTGAAAAGGCAATACAATCCACTTCTCCACACACACACACATACACATTTCTATCTCAGACCAAGCTTCCAGAATGTTACTAGAGTGCATTTATATGTGTATACAGTGGAGGGGGAAAAATATATTATAAACTTCACAATGACAGTGATCTATCAGACAGAGAAATACACACTTGCCAACACCTTTTTTAGTTCCCTCTTTCTAGGTACAGAGGAAGATTACATTTCTCAGGCTTCATCAGTGCTATATCAGGCTCAGGTGACTCAGTCTCGACTGTGAAATGTGAACAAAGGTGACAGAAACTTCAGTCTTAAATTTGGCTCTGACTAGAATCACCTAAGGAAGTTTAAGACATACTGATTCTTGGGTCTCAGCCCATGAAATTTTGACTTAATTGGTTTGGGGCACAGCATGAGATTTACATTTCTTAAATCTCCCTGATGATTCTAAGAAGCAGTAAAGTTTAAGAACTGATGTTGCCTGTATCAGGCAAGATTCTTAAAGGAATTCTGCCCTGCCCTTTCTTTCTGTGATGACCTCAGAGGCTAGCTAATCCAAATGCTACACCTGGGAATCTGAGTAATGTGTGTCTCTATTCACTCTCAACTTGAACCACGAGTGCACTTTCATTCATTTTAAAATTAACTTGCTGTTAGAGCTCCTCCTATTCTCTCTAATACAATGGAAACAATTTAAAACCAAATACTCTCAATATGCCTTTAGGAACACAATCTATTTTTCCTCCTGCTCTGACAGAGGTTTCCGTTTCTTCAGAATAGCAACAAGTGGGTTTGTGGCCTTATATTTAAAGAGCCTAGTTTGTGAATGCCTAAACCATAAATATTAAAATCAAAGTGAGATACAATTGATATTAACAAATGAGGCTGTGAGTTTCTATTTAAGGAGTCTAGTTTATGTGTGTTTAAACTATAAATGCTAAAATCAAAGTGAGATACTCACGATTCAGATTAGGAGCAAGTGGGATTGTAGTCTTATATTTAAAGGGTTTAGTAAAATAAAAATAAAAAATAAAAGGTTTAGTGTATGAGTTCCTGAAATATAAGTACTAAAATTAAAGTAAGGAACTCACAATTTAAGAAGTCAGCAACAATTGCAAGGTGCTGAAAGAATAGCAAATGCTTATCACCTATCTTGTGCTCATGATAGGGCCATGTTTTCAGTCTGGGCTATATGACTTAGACAAACCTGTGGAGCATTTAAAAGTATGCCCATGGCTTTAGTGTTATACATCATGCAATGACATGTTGATGCTATGGATAACCTCTACTAGTTCTGATTCATGGAGATGAATAAAAATCAGCCACCCTAATAACCAAGTGTCTTTAAATCTTCACATCATTGTTTACCAAATCTGCTATCATGTTTTATCTTCCAACCTCTCAACAAGCTTCAATTTTGTTCTTGACTTACCATTCGCATTCTTTTTTTTTTATTATGTTTTTGGGTACAGAACAAGCCCAAAATATAGATCCTCAGTTCCCTCAAAATTATCAGTTTTTCTTTGTGTTTTGGGCCACACTAGCAGTGTTTAGGGTTTATTCCTGGCTATGCACTCAGAGATCATTTCTGGTGGTGCTTGGGGGACCCTCTGGGGTGCTGGAGGTTGAACCTAGAACAGCCACATACAAGGCAAATGCCCCATTTGCTGTTCTATCACTTCCGTCTCTGCTGATTAAATCACTGTATCACTGTCATCCTATTGCTCATCGATTTGCTCTAGCGGGCACCAGTAACATGTCAATTGTGAGACTTGTTACTCTTTTTGGCATATTGAATATGCCACGGGGAGCTTACCATGCTCTGCCATGCAGGTGAGATACTCTCAGTAGCTTGCCAGGCTCTCCAAGAGGGACAGAGGAATCAAACCCTGGTCGGCCATGTGCAAGGCAAACACCCTACCCGCTGTGCTATCACTTCAGCTTCAACTTCTTTGTTTTTGGTGCTCAGGGCTTACTCCTGGCTCTATGCTTGTGGATCCACTCTTGGTAAGCTCAGGATCCCAGGTGGAGTGCCAAGGAATCATTCCTAGGCTTTGTGAAAGGCAAGCATGCTACCCGCTTCAGCCCCAAGATATCTTAAGCTGGAAGTTTGTTTGAGGAAAAGTCATTTTTTAGGATTTATAAAGAATATAAAAGACATTTATTGAACACTGGTATTATTCACATCTTAATGTTAAAAATAGTAATTAATGATCTTTTAATTGCAACATCAAATTGGCCTAAATTAGTTCATTTGCCAGTTCTATTACAATAATCATGATTGTCTCCCACTTAGTCCTCAATGGTAAACCTTCCTTTGGAGTAACCAGCATGGAGAGGCAAGTAAAACTTGATGATGAGTCTGGTGATGTTAGCTTTCAAGAAGTCACTTATTATCACTGACAAAAAAAAGAATTTTACTAAAATGCAAAATAAACATGTTTTGGGAGGGTGTTTGGTTGTGGGCATTGATGGTCTTATTATAAACAGACAGCCTTTTACTGTTACATTTAATAACCAACACTTTTTGAGGACTTATAGGGAAATTATTTATTTTTTAAGCTACTTATATAGTTAGACATTTTATATTGAATGCTAGTATCTTTCCAGTAACTTTTTCTAGAAAAAAAAGTAGTGTATTGTGAAGCCAGGATTTCTCATCTCCTTTTACCCCACTTTTTATTTCTACTTGACCTTGTCTAGAATTTATCAAGTAAAATAAACTCACTGACTTAGTTTCTAATTTTTATAACAATGTATAAATTAAATAGGTATTTTAAAACTAAATGTTAAATTGACTTTGACTTGGCAGTTAAAAAAATCTTTTAAAACATTCTTACATATATTTTTTCATTAGGTTAGGCTGATCATGCCTGCCAAAGGTGAATCTATCTATATAGATTTTAGATGTGCTATCACATCTCAACCATTCTGAAGAAGTAGACATATCCTCACCTTTGGAAAATGAGCATTACCTTTGATGGTGATTTTTCATTTGTTTTTGCACCATATCCAGCAGTGCTCAGTGCTTACTTCTGGCTCTGCACTCAGGGTCCACTCCTGGTGGGATTCTGGGAACCATATGGGATGCTGAGGATCAAACACAGGTCGGCAGAGTGCAAGGGAAGCACTCTACTCACTGTACTATCTCTCTGCCCCCCTTATGGTGATATTTTTGCAGGTACCAAGATTTTGAGATAAAGATATTATACTGGATTATTGTGATGAATCACAAGTCCCTAAGAAATCTTCTTTTCAAAAGAGGGAGAGAAGCAAGAGCCAGAAAGAAGAGAATATAACTCAGGCAGAGACAGGAGTTAATGTAGCAGGCACAGGTTAGGAATATTGACAATCACCAGGAATTAGGATAGACATGAGTGGATTCTCCTTCAAAACTCCCAAAGAAACCAACCCTGCCATCACCTGGATTTCAGACTTCTGGTCCCCCTAACTGGGAGGTGATAGAATTTTGTTATTTTCCAGCACCAAAGTTGTGATAATTTGTTACAGAAGTCCAAGGAAGCAAACAGCAACATTTTTCTGATTAAAAAACTAATAGATGCCACAAGACTCCACCACCAAGAAATTACCCATGTTTTAACATTGCAAACTTTATTACAGGCTTTGGTTATTCTGAAGTGGTCATATGAATATCATTATTTCTAAATGTCATTTAAAAATTACAATCCCTAGGAGTCAGAGAGATAGATAGTACAGCAGCCAGGGCATCTACCTTGCATACAGTCAATCCGGATTCAATCTCCAGCACCCTATAGGGTCTCCTGAGTCCCACCAGGAGTGATCCCTGAGCACAGAGCCAGAAGTAATCCCGAGTACTGCCAGCTGTGCCCCCACACTCACAAAAAAACACAACACTAAAGTAACCATTTCTACTATAAAGTAATTCTTAATCATTTAAGCAGATGATTATAGGGCACCCCAGTGCGAAAGGTTACAAGTCTATTCGGAAAGGATTCTGAAAGATATCATACTCTACTGACAGCATTCCTAATTAATATCTTTCTTGCATTCTGAGTAAATCATACTTGGTCATTGAATATTATACTTTTAATACATACGTAATTCTATTCATGAATATTAAAGACTGTTGCACATCTATCCCAAGTAATACCAGGCCATGTCTCTCTGTCATGATTAGGTTTGTTCAAGGATTATTTTATTCCATAGGAGCTCACAACAGCAGCTAATGCAAATTGAGGGATCCGTCAGTGCCTGGCAGGCACTGAGTAAAGTACTTTCCACTTTGCATTGAATTCATAACTCATAAAACTCCTTTAAATGCTTTTGGCTTTTGTTGCTGTTTGGTTGGTGGGTTGATTGGTTTGGGGGTCATACGCTGCAGAGCTCAGTGCTTACTTCTGGCTCTGTGCTCATGGAACATTCCTGAATGGGCTTGCGGGACCAAACAATTTGTCAGGGATCAAATCTGAGTAGGCCACATGCAAGGTAAGAAACTTACCTACTATACCAGCCCTAAATATTATTGTTATACCTATTTCAAAGATGGACAAGTGCCTTGAGGGATCTGAATCAAATTCTGGTGTACTTTTGAGATTGTTTTATTGCATCTAGAACACACTGAATGAGTTGGTTCAACTACCAGTAATTTTAAAGTACAAAGTCTAAACAATAACGAAGTCATTAAAATATCATTTTGTAATGCATAACAGCTGAGGACATGTTGTTGGTTTATTTTTTTGTTGTTTTATTGGGGGGGGGACACCCAGTGGTGCTCAGAGGTTACTCCTGGATCTGCACTCAGGAATTACTCCTGGCAGTGCTCAAGGGACAATATGGGATCCATGGATCAAACCCAGGTTGGCCACATGCAAGGTGAGCACCCTACTATCCACTGTACCATATCTACAGTGGCCAGGGAAGTGTTTTAAAAGAATTTTTATCTCTAGCGTGACCAAACAGAAATTAGAGAGCAGAAATCAATTTTTCACTTGTGGGGAGAGGAAAAGAGGAATCCATGGTATCCAAAACATTCAAGCAAAATGGTAGAACAAGGGTCACAAATATAATTCAATGCCACCTCCCAAGTGGTGCCCAGAGACTTGTCAATCTCCACAGTGACCCTCGACCTGCTGGCCAGGTGATATAATACAAAGGCTGGAGGATGTAGCTTTTCTCTGCCCTGGAGTACTTACCTGCAAGATTCTATGTACTTGGGGTCCTCCAGGACTACACCCCGTAATTCCAGCTCCCCAAACAATATGTGAAATGCATCCAGATCACATTTACCTAGACTGAAATTCCCTATATCATTATATAGTCAATTTATTTTTTTAATTGAATCACCATGAGATACAGTTACAAAGTTGTTCATGATTGGGTTTAAGTCATACAATGTTCCAACACCTGTCCCTTCAGCAGTGTGCATTTGAGGAGAGGAGGCCATCTCCAGTGGTGCTGAGTGAGCCAGGTAGTGCCAGAGATCAGATCCAGCCACCTATCTGCACAATATATACATCCTCCAGCCTTTGAAGTACATCACCGGACCAGCTGGTCAAGGGTCACTGTGGAGATTGGCAAATCTCTGAACACCACTTGGGAGTGGTGCTGAATTATATTTGTGACCCATGTTTTACCATTTTGCTTGAATGTGTTGGACACCCTGGATTCTTTTTCTCCTCTCCACAAAAATGAAAAATTGATTTCTGCTCTCTAATTTCTGTTTGGTCATGCTAGAGATAAAAAAAAATTCTTTAAAAACACTTCCCCTTGGGGCTGTAAATATGGTACAGTGGATAGTAGGGTGCTCACCTTGCATGTGGCCAACCTGGGTTTGATCCCTGGCATCCCATTTGCTCCTTGGGATCCCATAAGGTCCCCTGCCAATCATCCGAGTCATCCCCTTGGTTCAACCTCATCTCTCCATTATTTTTTGATTACATGCTCCATAAAGTGCAAAACTACACCGTGGTTTACAAGAGCCAACATGATCTGGCTCCTGCTCATCTGTCCCATCCTGGCATTGGTCTCTCTCTTACCACATACTCCAAACCCAGAGCCCTCACTCTACCTTTTCCACTGACCATCAGTTCCTCTTTCATGCTCCTTGCTTTCACTCTCTGCCCTGCTAGGAACACTCTTCCTCAGTTTTTCACAAGACTCCTGCTTGCCCCCCCCCAACCCCCGGCAGAACTTGAATCCTTAAAATATAACCTACCCCAAGAATTCTTCCTGGCAGGGCCAGCTTAACACTTTATTTGTTCTCTTATTTATCCCTCTTCCTCAATGTCCTGCTCTTCTCACACTAAGTACCCCCTGATAGTCTCATCACATCTCCATGTTTTATAATCTCAATAATACTTGTCACAATCTCCAGCCGTTTTATTTATCCATTCATTTAGGCATCTACCATAAATTTCCCCACCGATGGATGTCTCTTCAGTAACTAAGCCCAAAATATAGCACTGTAACACTGTCATCCTGTTGTTCATCGATTTGCTCGAGCGGGCACCAGTAACGTCTCTACTGAGACTTGTTGTTACTCTTTTTGGCATATCAAATATGCCACAGGTAGCTTGCCAGGCTCTGCCATGCAGACGGGATACTCTCGGTAGCTTGCCCGACTCTCCGAGAGGGATGGAGAAATCGAACCCAGGTCAGCCGCGTGCAAGGCAAACGCCCTATCCGCTGTGCTATTCTTCCAGTCCTGAGCATGAGCTTAATAAATACTTATTGAACAAATGAATAACTTTCTGAAATATATAACAATTCCAGAAATCCAATGGAAAATTTGATCAAGGGGGATAATAAATACACCCCTCACTGTAATTAAGCTTCTAAATTTAAGCCATAAAATTAAAACTGGGAAGGTGGGGGAAAGGGGAGGCAGAGGGGAAGTGGGCTGGAAAATTTCTGCAGGAGAGCCAATCAGGAAAAGCCAGCAAGGTCAAACTTAAGTATTCTTTCCTTCCAAGATCTCTTTGCCTCCGGGGGCCGGTCAAGGTTGAGAACAGTAAACTTGGGAAAACAAATCTGTTATTTTAATCTGAAGAAGTAGAAATGGGGGTCAAATAATTCGATCAACTAAAAACTGATATAAAAGAGACAATCAGATTAAAACATAGGTTTTCTGTTTCAGATGTATTTTGGTCACCAAAAGGTCAAACTGATTCTGCTCTCTGGTTGACAAGAAAGGAGAGCAGTAGGAAACGTAAAACCAATTAAAGAATCTCCTTGGATGGAAAATGTAGCTCCCATGCTCCTGCATACCATGTCTTCCAGGTTAGTTTTTCCAAGACTTCCTTTACAGCACTGGAAGCTAAATTTGTGTTGCTATCTGAGCCCAAGCGTGACAAGCTCAGAGCTGGGTTACTTCTTAAGGTGGCTTGGCTGTTAGAAGCCGCATCTCTGCCTGCATTTAAATAATGCTTGAAACAGGTCTTTCTTCCAATGAGATTTCTAATCACTTTCAGATTCTGCCAGGGAACTTTTAAAAAGGGCCATCTTTAGCTTGACTTTGAAGTATATTGTTTGTTTTGGGGTTAGCTGCAAATTAGCAGACATTTTAATTGTTGTTGTTTGTTATTACGATTGTGTCTGGTGGTCTGTGTGGTTGCTTGGTAGAGTGAGAACAAATGCTCTGTGAATAAAACTCTAGTCCTCAACCGATTTGAGAAGTGGGTACCCCAGCCGTACTGTGGATCCTATGTATATCTCCAGCTCACTTTCAAGCACACTTGGTTCTGGAAAACCCGAAACACATTTGGCCCTGAGCACTTTTTCCCTTGATTTTTAATCTTGCAAGCAATTTAAAGGAAATTTAATCCATATGTTTTTGATTCATTTAAATCACAAAAACATTGAGTTTGGAGAGTTATTTGATGTCCAAATGCCTTTTGAGACTTTTTAATAAACTTTCCAAGTCTTATTGCTTTAAAAACACATACTCATGTTTTGCCAAGGGTGAATGGATTCAAACGCTAAAGAATTTGGATTGAATTTGAAATTCTGAACTCATAAATTATGTTCATGTTAAGATAATGCCTGTGTCTACACAATACCCAATAGAAAGCCAAAATACTGGGTTGTCATCCAGATGTTGCATAACTTCCAATGCACGGCAAAAGCATCAACAAAACATCCGGATGGTTTACTTATTTTTTCCCTCTTCATTCAGATGTTTGCTGTTATAGAGTTAAGGACATGGGCAGCAGCTGTCAGTACTGGCACACTATGAAGGGTTTATTTTAAAAGAGGCTCTATCTTCTTGTGTGGATCGCAGTATTCATGGGATGGGATATGAATTAGGAAATAAACTCCTTTTACTTTTAGAAACAGGTTGTGTTGCAAGCTTTGGAGCTTTGCTTACATTTAGCCGATCAAAATGTATCTAGGCATTCTTCAAGGAAAGCAGGGCCTAGATAATAGATCTAGATGATATATAGACTCTATAAGTGGCTTAATAACATGTACTATATTTTTCTAATTAGAAAAAATATGTGGGAAAGCAAAGCCAATAAGAAAATCTTTATGATCTTTTCCCTTAGTAGGGAAGTAGTAAGGAGATGGTTGAGGGAGACCCTGGACAAAATAAAGGTAATTACTGCTCTAACATGAAATAAAGAGAATTTTAAAAATTAACAACTAACTTCTATGTAGACATTTCATGAGATAAGGACACTAAAAAAGTAAAAACAATAACAATAGTAACTCTTATATAGAACTCTTAGGGTCTATTACTATTCAATTATAATACTAATTGAGACAGTAATAAAACCTAATTCATAAATAAGTTTGATGAAACACATATAGTTGTGAGGGTTTTTCAGGTGTTTGCTTTAGCCTACCCACTCTTTATGAGGTGAACATTGATCTTCCTTTAAGGAAAGCCATTTGTTCCATAGCTTCTGAGAATAATCACCAAGCTGCACTCTTCTTAACTAAGGCAGAGAAACAAGTGGTCCTCCATCAGAGAATATTTTGCATGCAAAGGGATGGATATTTTTTTTATGTCTGGAAATATTTTGATGGACACACTGGGGGTAGGAGGGCATATGACTGACTTCTAGGCTGTAAGGCTAAGGAGACTGTTTAACATTCTGAAATGCATAAGAGTTCTCTTACTTAGCAACCAGCTAACCAGTTCTCAGGGGCATTAGTGCTGAGGCTGAGGAACCCTGAGACAGACCCCCCACACACACCAAAAAAAAAAAAAAAACCCCTCAAACAAACCAGTAACCTCTTTTGTATAAACTGGGTGGGGGGATGGGGTGGAGGGTAGAAGAGGTCAACAACCCCCGGAGGGGTTCAGGACTTAATCCAGGCTCTGAGCTCAGCAATCACTTCTGGTAGAGGCAGGCGACCATAGGGGTACTAGGAATAGAAGCTGGGTCAGCTGTAAGGCCTACACACTGTAGCATCCTTTCAGTTCCAAAGCAGAAAGATGCTATCATTGAATGCTTATCTCTTTATTGCTAACCTACTTATTAAAATTGATAACCTTTTGAGGACTAAAGATTGTGTGTGTGTGTGTGTGTGTGTGTGTGTGTGTGTGTGTGTGTGTGTGTGTGTGTGTGTGTATCCTGAGCATTCTTCTGAATCACCTGAAATAATTTTTCAGGGGCTGGAGCAATAGCACAGTGGATAGGGCGTTTGCCTTGCACGTGGCCGACCCGAGTTCGATTCTCAGCATCCCATATGGTCCCCTGAGCACCTCCAAGGGTAATTCCTGAGTGCAGAGCCAGGGGTGACCCCTGTGCATTGCCGGGTGTGACCCAAAAAGTAAATAATAATAATAATAATAATTTTTCAAACATAGACCATTGGACCCCTATCCCAGAGCCTCTGATTCAGGTATTCTTAATGGCACCTGAGAATCTGCATTTCTACAAAGTGCCTATGACAAAACTGATACCTCTAGTCCAAGGATGACATTTTCAGAATCACTGCCTTAGGATAGGTGACTTAGTCCAAGAAAGTTCTTTCTAACACTGTCTCCAGGTTTAAAAGACTCTGTGCCTTGCCCTTGCTAAGCTTTAATTATAAATTATAAAGGGGTATGTTTACAAGCCCCTCACTCTGTCCTACAGGAGAAAAGACATCAGACGGGTTCTACATGCCTAAGTCTTAGTCCCCAGTGTCATTCACAAATAAGACCATCAACAGCCTAGGGGAGGGGAGGAGTTGGTGGAGAGAAAAAGAGAAAGAAGCCAACCAGTTGAGTCCTCCACATGGAAACTTCCGCTTTGAGTAAGACAGAGAGATAGCTCAATGGGCTGGGAGCATATTTTGATGGAGGTTGGTGTTATATTCCCTGGACCACATGGTCCCCCAGCACAGCCAGGAGCAAACCCCAAGCACTAAACTGGGAGCAGGCCCTGAGTATCACAAGGTGTAGTTCCAAGACATAGAACAAAGCACTGAACCCAGCAGATTAGGCTTTTGTTTAGCCAATATGCCCTCCATGGCCACATGATCAGAAGTGGGTCCTCTCACCCTCCTGATTCCAACAGTTCACCCACTCAACTTTTCTTATTTGACTTCACTGTTATTTAAAATTCTATATTAGGTGCCATTTTATTCTCTCTCACCTCCCTTCCCCCCAGACTCATGAGCATCAGGACTTCATATGTCTTACATTGTTATTTCTAGCTTTGTCAGACAACAGATATTCTATAAATATTTTATAGAATGAATGAATCTTGGCAAAGACTGAAGCAAAACTTATAGTAGCTTCTTTTCCCATCGTAAACTTCTGCCCTTTTCATGTCTTATCTCTCTCACTCCTGCCTCCCTCTCTCATTTCCCCTTGCTTTGATCTCTTCTTCCCTTTTCTCCCTAAGGGCCCTCATAGGCAGTAAAGGTTGTCCAAATACACTAAGCTCCCAGGAGAGGCTGAACAAGACAGCACCTTGAACATTTCCTTGAAACACAACATTACTAGGAAATAAAATTAGCCTAGAAAGAAAGATTACCATAGCCAGGGTGTTTGAGACAACAATCAGAATATCAATAATAGCTACAAAATATCAAAAATAATGACATAGCAATAATTAATGCCTGTTGAGTTTGTGTTTCATCTTATCCCTACAACTACCAATTGGGTTTAATGCAATTATTTTTCTTATTATTTAAAGACAGAGATTCAGGCTCAGAGAGGTCTTGGAATTCTCCCAAGGATAAATCAAGGATACATAGAAAAATTGGGTTTTGAATTCAAGCATCTAATTTCAACGTCTGTGTTCATAGCCAAATAAGAAATCAATAAATAGTTGATTGATTGATTGATTGATTGAAGCAGAATTCCAGGTTAAGAGTTGTCACCATCTGTCCTCATCTGTCATTAGGTTGCCATCTGGAATAAAGATTATTTATCTTTCTGGAGCCAGTCCTTGTCTGATCTTTCAGTAAAACTCCCATTGAACCTGTCAAATTAATGTTATTTTTGCTAATAAAAGTTTACTGAGTAACAAAGTACTTGATTCCAATTACAATACCAAAAATAGGGAGAGACTATTTCTATGGAATTCTATGCATTCACAGCTTTCATTTGCTCCCATGAAATTTCCAAAGCAAGAAAAAAAAAAAACTAAATTCAGACATGTGCATATCCTTGTTCATGTAACATCCCAGGGAACAAAAAGCCCCAAAACCGCATGAGACAGAGCTGATTTTGCTCCTTGCGTAGGATCTAGTTTACCCAGGAACTTATCATTCTATGGCCTTGCTTGCTGGACAGGGTGGGTGTGACTACCAGTGCAAATAGAAACAAAGACTGGAGTATGTCTTTACAAACCCTGAACTTAGCCCTAAGATATTTGACCAAAATCAATTTGAAGAGAGAGCATGTTCTTTTTTAAAATATGAAGACAATGGGACAGCAGAACTACCTTCAGCTAGGACAATGTCCTGAATAGCTGTCCCATTTCTCAGTCCAGAAATGCCACACTTCCCAGAGTTCCTTGCATGAACCACATGGCCCATGAGTATAGCTTTGCACATGTTCCATTCTTTTTTAGGACTACCATTCTCTCCTTTTTTTTTCTCCTTAGTCACATCCACATTTCTGGGGTTCAGGTTTAGTATCTCCCCATTTTTAGACATCTTTATGTAGACCCCTCTGCAGGTTATGAGTTATTTTAAAGACAGTCCCCCCCTTCTATGGTCTCTCATTATGGTTTGTGATTTTCTGAATTTCAGCAATCCCCCTATGGCAAAAGAGTAATTTTCTATATGTTAATGCCATAATTCAATGAGCAGGGGTGAAGCAGGGACTGTGCAGTTAACTTTATGTCCTCAGGCCTAGCATAATTGTCTCATAGCCAAGAGCATGGATTCTGGAAACAGGAAAGCCAAGGTTTAGTCTTGGTTCTGCTATTAAGCACATTGCAAAGAGTTTGGCCTTTCTGCGCTTCAGACTACTCATGTGTGAACTGGAAATAGACATGGTAGTTGGCTCACTCTGTTACTGCAATGGTTCACTGAGAAACGCTTGCAATATCATTTATACAGTTCCTGGCACATGGCAACTCTTAAATAGCAAATATTCAATAAATGGTTCTTATGTTTATGATTTAGTAAACTTTTAGCACCAGGCTTAGGATGCATCTGGTTAAAGGAATAATTTCTTTCCTGACTGACAGTCCCCCTGGGCACCCCTCGCATATCCCAATAGGCTACCATGTGTCTATAAACACAGTCTCTCGACTCTTAGGAAAGAAATAGCATAAAAATTAAGTTAAGGGGTTATAGTGCTAATACATCAGGTAAGGGACTTGCTTTGCACACATCCAATGTGGGTTTGATCCCAGCATCCAATATGGTCTGCCAAGCACCGTCACAGGAATAATTCTTGAGTGCAGAGCCAGCATTAAATCTTAAACATTGTCAGTGTGACCCAAAGACAACTTTTTTTAAAATGTTTCACAAGGTAAAAATGTAACAAGGTAGATTCATACCTAAGATTTGAACTCATGTTTGAAAAAACAACACAGAAAAAAAAAATCTTACAAATCAGTTAAACCTAAGGACATATATACTTAAGAGTTAAAAACTCTAAGGAGATTCGAGAATGACCTGAGAAGAGTTTGGGGATGGATTTGGGCCATTAATAAGTAAATAGCCGGAGGACCAAATGTGCTCAGGATGGGGGAAATGAGTAGCACTGTAGCACTGTTGTCCTGCTGTTCATCGATTTGTTTGAGCAGGCACCAGTAATGTCTTCATTGTGAGACTTGTTGTTACTGTTTTTGGCATATTGAATAGGCCACGGGTAGCTTGCCAGGCTCTGCCTTGCCGGGGGATCCTCTCCGTAGCCTGCCAGGCTCTCCAAGAGGGATGGAGGAATCGAACCCAAGTCGGCTGAAAGCAAGGCAAACCCCCTACCCACTCCGCTATCGCTCCAGTCCGGGGCGAAAATGATTAAAGAGAGTAATAATGAAAGAAGAGAACAGTGAATGGGAGCAAGTCAACCTAGTCTTCAGACTAAAAGAGCTCATGAAACCCCTGGACAAAACTAACAAAAAACCACATGCTCTCATGATACCTTGTGAATTTCCCAAATCTCAAAGATGAAGAGAGATCCTTACAAGTTTTTCAAAAGAAAACAGATTTTTTTTAAATGGTTCTTACAGATAGCCCTCAGGTTGGAATAGCCTGAGGGGAGCAAATGTTCCACATTTAGCTAGCTGGATCCTGAGCTAGCTAGTGAACAGGGTGAAGGATCAGATTGGAGAGATCTGCAGAGAGAAAATCTTTTCCTACAGAACATCATATGCACCACTGCAAGGCAAGGGGTGGGGGTTAACAAATGAGTGTATTCTTGAGAACACAGACCCTACCCCCCCTTTGAAAATCATTGCTAAGTGAGTCTCTGTTACTCATTCGAGCATTTTTCTGCCATGTATTTCTTCATTCGTTTCTTCACTTAATTTGTGTTCATTGAGTTGCTACCAGGTGGTGGACATTCAAATTCTCCATAAAGTTCTGCTCTAGAAATGAAACTGAGTAAGTCACACCGCAAGCCTTCAAGCAGTTTGTATCCTAGGAGAGAAAATGATTCTAGCAATGCACGAGGCATTGGCAGATGAGATCATTAAAAGCTGAAATCCACAATCCCTAGGAGGGAGTAGAGTGAGGTGGAGTAGAGTAATTCTGGCCATGGTCCTGGGCATAGTGAGGCAAGGCTGGAAGTGACATTAACCAGGATGCCGACAGAGCCCGATGATTGTTACTGAAAGGCCCAGGATGCAACCTTTCTGGCAGAAGGAACAGCACGAAGGAAAGCCAGAACAAAGGTCCGTTTGGGCATCTAGAAGCACAAGAAGGAGATTGTTGAGGTTAGAAGTGAGACGACAAGGGGACAGGAGATGAGGGAAATGAGGACAGAGACAAATTAACCTGGTGAGGGGAAAGCCACCAGGATCCAGGTGGCAAAGGGGACTCTTCGTGATCTTGAATCTGAGGGGCACCTGTTCGGTGAATCAGGCCCAGGATGGAGGCCCAGGAGGGAAACCAGAGGGTGGAGGCGCCTGGGTGGCTGTCACACCTGGTGAAGCTGTCACCTTACAACATTAGCATAAGAAAGGAAGGCCCCCCGGGTGTTTGGGCTTGTCACCCTGCGGTGACAGGGCGCACAAATGTGGGCCGGCACTGAACAGAGGCCTTCAGCATCACTCTGACAATGTTGGGGTCCACAGCTGTCACTCTGCTGGGGCTGCTCCGCCCCCACACCCCTCACTGCCACTAGAAACAGCAGCTCTCGCCCACAGCTTTCATTTGCACACAACGTGTCAATGTTCCCTGGCAGGTCTCTGTAGAGAGACAGCAGTGCACACCTGCTTGCTGAGGCAGAAGCTGCGCTGGGTTCCACCTCCCCTCCAGCCCAGATTACCTTGGAAAGTAATTCCTGGACCCCCCTGAAGACTGTGGCCTCTGAGCCAGGGAGAATCACCTGACCTCACCTCCCCACACCCTGGTTTACTGATGGAGATGAAAACCACTCAGGCACTGAGCACCTAGCAGGGGTCAAGACTGACTCGGGCATAGAAATGAAAATTTTCAATGAGAAATCATGTTCTGGTCTGTGTTTGTTTTATGTCAAGATCTCCTTTTCCATCTGGCAAACCTGTCTGCTGCACGAAAAAAAAAATAGAATGGACAAGGTTCAAAACTCAAGTTGGAAAAACACAGATTAGAGTTGAGGTAGATTTGTTTACCGAGGGGGCAGATGACCAGGAATCTCTTGCGAAGACAGTGTAGCAAATCCTTACCATGACTGGATGCTCTGATGAGCAGGTCCTGGAATTTTCATTACCTCCCTCATCTGCAGGAACCCTGAGAAATTAAGGCACCAGAGAGCAAAGAAACTACTCAATGGCTAGGTGAGTGACTGCAGAGCCAGGCCGGTCTGCCCTTACAACTGTGCTTCTCATTTTCCTCTCAGGATGAAGAAATAGATCAAGTGAGGTAAAGCAGCTAGAGCCAGGATTCAAGCCAGACCTTGCCCTTAAGACTATTGCAAACTACAACACCCAAAAGGAGAGAGAACAAAAGGGAATGCCCTGCCACAGAGGCAAGGTGGGGTGGTGGGGGATGGGGTGGGGGTGGTGAAGAGGGATACTGGGATCATTGGTGGAGGTGAATGGGCACTGGTGGAGGGATGGGTAAACAATCACTGTATGAGTGAAATGCAAACACAAAAGTTCATAAGTTTGTAACTGTACATCACAGTGATTCTCTAATAAAAGTTTTTTAAAAAAATACTAGCCACATCAGGCTTTGACTTCTTAGGATCTGTGAGGTTGTTTTTTTTGTGTATTTCTTGCAGATATTTGACACAACATTCAATCGGCTTTGACATGAAGCAAGGTGCAAGTGCAGGCATGACCAGGAAGCCCAGATTTATCAGAGCCAGGGTACCCTCTCTCCCAAATGCTGCAGGTCACCCCTCTTTCCCCAGACTCCCCTTCCTGTTTCCCTCATGGCAAAGCTAAGAACAGGGAGGCAGAGAAAGGGAACAGGCAACACTGTGCTTGTGAAATTCACAGAGGCAGACTGGAAAGCCCAGTGGGAGCACCCAAGGCAACCCCCTCATTTTACAGCTGAGGAAACAAGACCCAGAGGTTAAGTAAGTGCCCTGGGGTCATACAACCCATTATCGACAGAGCCCAGAGGGGACTCCCCCGGCAGGCCTGAGGAGCCAGTAGAGTGGAAAAACAGATGCAAATACCCTCCCATGCCCCGGGACCTGGGCGATGAAGTCCAGGAAATCACCCCTGAAGACTGAGGCCGGGGTTTGCTACAGGCCAGCTGAGGCTTCTCTGCAACCCCCATGCCAGGATTGCATCTTAAGAGGTGTTCACTGAAGACTCATGGCAGGGTGGGCCCCATCACGACCTACCCTGAGCCAGAGGTCCTGGAGGGAGCTTTGCGCTAATGTTCCGGCCATCTTTAGTCTTCACCACAGACTTTGGAGAACCAACACCAAAACCTTACTGGAATTTTATTGTCAGCTTAACAACCCAGAACATTCTGATTTTCTCTAAGGAATGATTGGGTGGTCATTTAGTCAAGAAATGTCAAGTCTTAAATGAACCAATTTGGACTGTTTTTCTTTGCTTCTCAAGAATTACACGACTTCTCAAAGTCTTTACCATACAGATGTGCCACCCACGACCTCCACCCCAAGAAGGACCTTAGACAATGTTTCCTGAGCTGTTCTAACCAGGTAGCTCTTTTTTTTTTTTTTTCCTGTCTTCCAAAGTTTTGGTTTTTCTTTTGTTATGTGTTGTGTTGGGCTGGAGCCATAGCACAGTGGTTGGGCGTTCACCTCTCATGAGGCCAACCTGTGTTCGATTCCTCCGCCCCTCTCGGAGAGCCCAGCAAGCTACCGAGAGTATCGCGCCCACATGGCAGAGCCTGGCAAGCTACCCGTGGCGTATTGGATATGCCAGAAACAGTAACAATAAGTCTCACAATGAGAGACATTACTGGTACCCGCTCGAACAAATCGACGAGCAACGGGATGACACTGACACAGTGACAGTGATGTGTTGTTTTGTTTTGTTTTGTTTTGAGGGTCTTCCAAAGAGTGAATAGGAGACCCCGAGTCCCCTCTAGTGATTCTTAACTTACTAGGTGGGATTAAATGTGAAGGTCTCTCTCCAACTCCTTTCCCAAATATTGGAAGGTTGGGGTTGGGCCACGCCCAGCAATGCTTAGGGCTTACTTCTGACTCTGCTGGAAGAGCTTGGGAACCGCATGCAGTTCATTCAACCATATGGAGTGCAAATCCTGTTCTGCTTCATTGATAGGCTAGTGCCTTAAACCCTGTACTTACCTCTGGAATTCTTCGAAGTATTTTTAAAGCTATTGTGGGGACCTTGGAATGGCACAAAAGGGCAAGTATAGTAGTAGGTTGGAATAGCGGGGTCTCACAATCATAACATACTATATTACTTAGAGTTATTATCATATAAGATCAACCACAGGCAATAGCAAGGAATCAGTTCGTGCCAGACTTTCAGACTCAGCCTGCCATATGCAAGAGTTCTTCTGCCCCTTCCAGTCAGGTTGGGATTAACTCATACCCATTATGGGTTCAAGGTTGATGCCCACAACTGGCAGGGCAAGAGAATTCGGTAGTAAAGATAAGACTTGACAGCTCTCATTAAATTCTGAGGCAAGAGAATCTGTGTGCCCTTATTAGCAACACTTGAGATACTATTTCTTACCCTCCTCCAAGAAAGATTAAAGCTGCTCAGAACTCACTGACAAGATTCCCTTTTCCCCATCCTATCCCCAAACTCACTCTTGCCCTCTATATTCTATTTCCTTCTGAAGGGCAGATTTTGTAGCGATGAAAGTAGTCTGAAAGCAAAACCTCAGTCACTAGCTGATGTCACTGCAATAATCTGGCACTCTAAGAGTTAAAAGCCATACATCATATAACCTTAAGCTAATGTGCAGAGAATTACTACTTTGCTCACACCTTATAAATCTGCACAGTTCCTGGGTATGCTAATGGCACATTTCTCCTTCTTTTGGCACAGAGTGATTCAGAACCAAAATGGTTCAAGGAAGCCCACGTTCTGGTGCCCCTTCCTCAGCAAAGACGTGATGTGGTTGGAGAAGGGGTTTCCTGCCTGGCACTACACTATTATATACACCCCTCTTGCTCCCTGTTCCCTGAAACATGGGAGCATAATAACCCCTCAAAGAATCAGTCATATTATAAGAAGATTGCAAAAGGCAGAGATAGGCAAGAGATTCTGCTGGTCATCACAGCTCTTCCTTGGGACCTTGTTTTTGCTTAGGTTTTTGTCTTTTTCTCTTAACTGTGCTAGAAGGTCTGGAGGGCAAGAACTGTCCTGTTCATTCCTCTGTTCTCACTTGGCTGGCATAGTGTCTTAACATACAGCAGACACTCAAAAAATATTTGTTTAATGATGGAGCTGAGATCCAAATGAAGACAATTTATGCAAAGACCTTCACATTGCCCTGCGGTTGATGCACCAGTGGGAAGGAGAATGGAATGATGCTGAGGCATGTTTCTCTTCCCTGTCTCTGGTTCTCTCTCTATTTCTCTCTGTCTCTCTGTCTCTGTCTGTCTGTCTTTGTCTCTGTCTCTGTCTCTGTCTCTCTCTCTCTGTCTGTCTCTCTCTTTCCCTACCCTCTCTATTTTCAGTGTCAATGTCGAGTAGCACCTCAATCTCCTTGTCTTCTCAGCCTAAAAATTTACAGTGCTACAATGCTTCCATCTACTGCGGCTTCATCATCAAGGATCCTCCTTTATTTTGCTCACAGCCCTATAAACAGTTGTCTAAACTCTCCAACTCACCCGTCTTCTGATAGAAATATCAAGATCCTTACAACACTAAATAGAACCACACAGTAGTAGCCTTTGGTTTTCACTCCATCACTTTTTTTCTCAGTCCCTTGAAATGGAGGTTGTTTTTATTTCCTCCAATTTTCTACTGGAGCTAGAATTTTATCTCGTAGAAACCAAACTTAGCTCTTTTATACTGCCAACTTGGCCTGTCTCCTCACTCTGGCACAATATCTTATCAGCATTCCCTACAGCTGGTTTCCTGACACTATGGTACTGTTCTTGGCTTTCTGGAACCATTATCCAGAGTTTATGTTTTTAATGCGATGCTTTCTCTATAGATTGGAATTTTTGGAACTGACATCTTTTTACCATGTGTCTTACTATTTGTGAAAACAATAAATATATGTCTCTCAGATTATCTTTTATGACCTTCTGTAAAGTATTATGATTTTCCCTAGCTTCATACATTGTATTCCTCAGCTATTTATAGTATTTTTTATTAAAAATATGTGTTTTATATTATAGTTTCTAGTTTTTTATAATATATAGTAACTTTTTATCTTATATATTGATTTTTACATATAAAAGTATTACTAATCTCTCTTATTAGTTAGAATTCTTATAAGTAGGTTATTTTAGAGTTTCCATATTGTTTCTTAAAACTGTACCTTGGTTTCTTCTTTTGAAATTCTCATTCCTTTTATTTCTTTACATGGTTTCATCATTCTTCTTGAAGCTTCCAATATAGTGTTGGGGAAAAGTGGTGGTAGTAAAAGACTACTGTGTTAGTTCTATTAAAAATTATGGTGATTGCTATCATTTTTAGAAGATAATCTTTATCAAGATAAAAAATTAAGAGAGATATTTTTATCTCAACACAAATAAAAATGTGAGTTACTTTGTCAAATTTTATTTCTACCATTTTAGTTTTAAAAACTAATGTCCAATGTGATAAATTAGATTAAGGATCTCTCAAGCTGAATAACCTCGTATACCTAGGGTACAATCTCATTTGGTAATTTTCATAGTCATATATGTTCATCACATTCACAGATAAAGACAAAGCTTTAAGTGGCAGTACATTTGGTGAATAACTGAAATCAATCATATCTCCATCGCTATATTTTCAGTACTTGGTCAAATAATGGTGCTTTGTACATACTGTTGAATGAATGAGAAATGAGTTCAACTTGACAAGAATAGCTTAATAGGCTAGAAAAATGGGTTAAATCTAATATTATAAAATAAAATGATACAAATATAAATGATTCCATCCAAGTCTTGAAGTCTTCTATGGAAAGAAAACAACAGGATAGGAAACATGGCTAAGGATAATGTGGGTAAAACAGCAAAGGAAATGAAGTCGATGACAAATTTCCTGTGAGGCAATCAAATGATGAGGAAGATGAACAAGTTCAAACTTGGGCTTCCTTTACAGAGTCTACAACAATGTTACGCTCTACTACTTTGACCCTAATATCCTGTCCCAACTATAGTATTTTGGACCATTCTACTCATATTTGAAAATATCTATTGCTAATGCCTGAAATCAGCTTTGGGCATAGAAACATCTGGAATCCATGAACAAACGTTAGTGTTCTGCTGGAGTTCATAAGACATGGGGTCTAAAAGGTATATTGAAGTAATTAGGACCATCAAGCAGAGGAGGAATTAGTGTTGTAGAATTCCAAAGGGTCAATAAGAATGTTTAACAGGGAAATTGGATCTGTTGAGTATAATGAAAACTCCTCAGATTAGTGAAGTGCTGTTAATGAACCAAGCCACCTTATAAAGTGTTGACTTTCTCTGCTTTCTATGTGCACTATTCATAGCTAGGCCACCCTTTATCCAGGATGCTAGGAGAGAGACACACCCAGGGTTGAGCTCTGAGTCACTGCTCAGGGTCCTTTGAATTCCAAAATTAAGTGACTTCACAGATGGGTAGCTGACATCATATATCTATCCATTACATGATGCAAACGGAAATCCTAATTACATGAACTTAGAGCAATGTCCCCTATGATGTCTTGTAGGGAACTCAATAGATTTAATACCAAATAGTTCTGTGTTCTATTCAAAGACATTTGTGTCTCTAGGTAGTCGCATTGAAAGTTTTACTCCAAATAATTTCTTTTTAAATATAATTT
Organism: Sorex araneus; assembly: GCF_027595985.1. Taxonomy (NCBI): domain Eukaryota; kingdom Metazoa; phylum Chordata; class Mammalia; order Eulipotyphla; family Soricidae; genus Sorex; species Sorex araneus. The sequence continues at coordinate 122,565,417 of NC_073306.1, read as the reverse complement.
TTAATTATAATTATCATATTTTAGGTTATTCCAATAGTGTTCGTTTGTGGTATTAATGTATAATGTGAGTGCACCCCACAGCCACCAGTGTGCCCATGGTGCTCCATTAGTGTCCCTATGTCACCTCTAGTGTCACCCTATTTCACCTCTTTTTTCTCCCTCAACCCCTTCCCACTGTTTGATCAGTTTTACAATGGCAAAGTGTTGTCATCACTTAATACTAGTTCCTTGTTTTGTTTTTCTATTAGTGAGTGAGATCATATAGTATTTCTTCTTCCTCTCACTGATATTTCCTAACATGATGTCTTCCAGTTTTATACATATAATAAACTACAATTTCATTCTTTCTTACAACTACATAATATTCCTACATGTATATATAATTCTTTATCCAAGTGTTTGTTGTGGGAAAAATGTTTTCTATGGTCAAGGTTAAAACATTTTAAGAGAATCAAATTCATAAATTATATTCATAAATTTATATTTATAAATTTTATATGACCTCAGAATGTCTGTGAATGTATAAATCACACTTTTAAAATCAGTAAGGAAGGCAAATATCCTCTAATATCCAAGTGCTATAGTGAAATTCGAGGATTTGACAATTCTGGGTTCTGGTTCTGCTTTGCCAGTGGTTCTCATTGCGCAATCTGAAAACTGGTCTATCTTCAAACAAAACATCCATGGTCCAGGGGAGCATGGTTTTCACTATGTTCTGTGGCATTACATCACAAGGGCTCCTATCCACCAGAACTGCAACCCAAAAGACATCCATCAAGCAATTAAAACATAAAATGAGAAATGATTTCATGAAGGCACAGGTTGAATAAGAACAAGATTTAGTAGCTAACTTTATACCTTGAAGAGCTCAGCAAATCATCTCAAAGCTGTAACAAAGGGCTAGATCTATAGAAAAGGCAGTTTTCTGAAAGAATGGGAATGAATTAGGGTATTAAAATATCATAGTAAAGTAAACTTATAAATATTTAAAAGATATGTTGGGCCAGAAAAATAGTACAGCAGATGGGGTGCTTGCCTTATATGTGACCAACCAAGGTTCAGTCCCCAATCCCCCATGTGGTTTCCTGAATCCTACTGGAAATGATCTCTGAGTGTCAAGCCAGTAGTAATCCCTGAGAACTCCTGGGTATGGTTCTCCAAACAGAAAAAACAAGATAAAAATAAAAGATACAGTTGAATATTGGTTAAAGGTTTGGAATAGCTGGTGTTCAAATTTTATAGCAAAATATTAGGCACCAGAAATAAGCAATGGATTGCAACAGATCTTGAGCACAAAGTTCAAAAGGTTGTGTTTTTATCTTTTGTGTTGTAAGGTGTCAGTCAAGAACTTGAAGCAGGAAAACAATGTATTGCTGTGGAGAGAGAGAGAGAAGGAAAGAAAAAGAGAGAGGGAAGGAGGGAGGGACAGGGGAGGGGAGAAATATAGAGAGGGGAAGGACAGAGAAAGGTTCAGGGGAGGGAGGGATAGAAAGAGAGGAAGTAGGGAGGGAGGGACAAGGGGAGGCAAGGACAGAGGGAGGGAGAAAGAGAGGAAGGAAGGAAGGAAGGAAGGAAGGAAGGAAGGAAGGAAGGAAGGAAGGAAGGAAGGAAGGAAGGAAGGAAGGAAGGAAGGAAGGAAGGAAGGAAGGGAGGGAGGGAGGAAGGGAAGGAGGGAGGGAGGAAGGGAAGGAAGGAAGGAAGGAAGGAAGGAAGGAAGGAAGGAAGGAAGGAAGGAAGGAAGGAAGGAAGGGAGGGAGGGAGGGAGGGAGGGAGGGAGGGAGGGAGGGAGGGAGGGAGGGAGGGAGGGAGGAAGGAAGGAAGGAAGGAAGGAAGGAAGGAAGGAAGGGAGGAAGGAAGGAAGGAAGGAAGGGAGGGAGGGAGGGAGGGAGGGAGGGAGGGAGGGAGGGAGGGAGGGAGGGAGGAAGGAAGGAAGGAAGGAAGGAAGGAAGGAAGGAAGGAAGGAAGGAAGGAAGGAAGGAAGGAAGGAAGGAAGGAAGGGAAGGAGGGAGGGAGGAAGGGAAGGAAGGAAGGAAGGAAGGAAGGAAGGAAGGAAGGAAGGAAGGAAGGAAGGAAGGAAGGAAGGAAGGAAGGAAGGAAGGAAGGAAGGGAAGGAGGGAGGGAGGGAAGGAGGGAGGGAGGGAGGAAAGAAGGGAGAGAGGAAGGGAGGAAAGGAGGAAGAGAAGAGGGAAGGAGGGAAGGAGGGAGAGGCATCTAAATGACAGGATCTCAAAAATCCATCTCTCCTTATACCTACAGTCAATACCTTAGTCCTGACACACAGACATAGGTTTCAGCCAAACATGATAGTGCTATTGATCATGTAGACTTGATAATTCAGGAATATTAGAATGCAGGTACTAGTAATAAAATAAATAGCTCCCCCAAAATATGACTTGGGTTTTCCTGTAAGGACCCAACTAAGCTGCAAGAAGAAAAGTCTTTGAGACCTAGAATAAAGTCGAGGCCAGTGAGCACAGCCAGTGCTGAGATGATGTTCCGAATAGAGAATTAGGCGTCACTGACCGCCTGGACGAGGCTGAGACACCAGAAAGCTCATACCTGCCCTAGAACAGGCCTAAGGACAAAAGCTGACCCGAAACCTGATTTTTGTATGGATCACAAACTAGAAATGGGTTTGACACAGTTTTAAAGACTTAAAATAATTTTTAACAGTCAACAAAAGAAAATGTTTTTTCACCTGCAATGTCGCTCTCAGAGTGCAACACACTGGCTCTTAGCTGTTCATAGAAAGTTTGATGACTGTTACTGCAGAGTGAGAACTACGTTCGAGTCACTTAACCAAGCTTCAAAGCAAGATGCTATGAAGGGATAATGATAAGGGCTGAAGCACAGGCGTGACATATGCAAGACCTCAAGTTGGATCCCCGGTGTCACACTGCTCCCCAGTACTGCCAGGCACAGCCCTCAATGTACCCAAGTGCCAAATCATCAGACTTGGCGCTAGCAGGCCAAGTAGAGCTTGGAACAGCCCTGGGATCCCAGTGCTGCTGGAGAGGAACTCACAAAAATAAATAAAATTAAAAGGAATAAAATGATGACCCAAAATAGAAATATCCAGTATCTGAAATGAAAAATTAACTTGATAGGCTTCCCAGCAAATTTGAGATAGCAAAAGAAAGGGCCAATAAATCTGAAACCTGTTTCAATTCATAGAAATTATTCAATTTGAGGAAAAGAAAAGAAAAAAGATTGGAAAACTTATCCGAGCTTCAGTGACCTGTGAGCAATATCAAATAGTCCTACATAATGTAATTGGATTCCTAGAGGGACAAGAGAGAGAAAATGGGCCATGAAGTATATTTGAAGAAGTGGTGATGACATTTTTCTATAAAAATATATAACTGAAAAAATAATAATATAGGGGAGAGAAAAAAACCCAAAAATTTTGAACATATAAAACTTGGACCATGGTCTGAGGACAAGAAGCAAGTGGGTGTGATAAAGTTGACATTGAATAAATGAGATATTTTACATAAAACACACTATAAAATTTTCTAGGAGAAAAGAAATTAGGAACATAATGTTAAAGATGCTTAAAAATCTGCTTTCAAATATATGTATAATTGAAATTATATATACTTGAAATTATATATAATTGAAATTACATATACAAACTATATTACAGAGAAGGAGTATATGAGTATATTAAAGTGCACAGGAAAAAAGTGCATACAATACAACAGAGATAAAGCGATTAACTATAGTCAGATAGTTCCAATCTCATCAGAAATACAAGCTCTGCGTGTCTCCAACAACTAATCAATGTGCTGATATAAATCCACTCTTGGACAGCAAAGAACAGCTCTATTAGAAAGCCTACTATTAGATATTCATTTTGCATTTCTAATAAGCCTAAGCCCTGCAGCCAGAAATGCTTTAGCTCTGCTTGAAGTGGCTAGAGGGGGAGCAAAGAAAGGAATTAATTTGATCCTACCATTAGTGTATGTCTTAACTTCAAGAATCACCACACACGAAGGAGCCTTCCTAACCACCTGTTAAGATTTTTCTCACAAGGGAAACAACCTCACCCAGAGACGACTTGAATTTCTAAACTCTTTAATAAGTAACACAGATTTTAGAAGGCAATTATGGTTGCACACCTGCTTTTTCCAAACGGATAAAACAGAAAACAAGGGGCAAGAGAGGTAGTACAGCAGGTAGGGCACTCGTCTTGCACACAGCAAACCTAGGTTCGGCCCCCAGCACCCTATATAGTTCCCTAAGCCTGCCAGGAGTGATCCCTGAGTATGAAGCCAGGAGTTAAGTCCTGAGTGGGTATAACTAAAAAACCAACAACCAAATAACAACAACAACAAAAAAGACAAGAAATTTGGGCAAAACAAATCTCTTAAAATACCCTACCTTCAACAGATGAGTTTTATTTTCTTTTCTTTTCAGTCTCTTTCTCCATAAATAACTGTAAGGTAACCTGATTTTACTTATAAAATATAGGCACACATTTATATTTGTTTTCATTAAATTTAGAGCCTAAATTATTTTTCAATCTGTTGTTGTATAGAGCATAGTTTTCATAATTGTTAAATAATTGCTAAATCCTAAGTTGGGTGTTGGCCAAGTTGTTCTTAAAAAGCCACTTAGTAAATATTTCAGTCTTTATGGGCCATGTGGTCTGTGTGACAAATCCTGCTGTTTTTGCATAAAAGCAGCCATATTCAATATGTCAACATAAAGCACAGTTAAGTTCTGAAGAAGTTCATTCTCCCGAACCAAGTGGCAGGTTAAGTAAGCAATGTTGTTGCAACACCAAAAGCATGATCCATAAAAAGAATCATAAATTGCACCTCATCAAAGTTATAAAATGTTTGTTCCAAGGAAAATCCTGTTAAGGGGATAAAAAGACCAATTGCAAACTCAGAGGCGGGGGTCAGGAATGGGAACAACTGCTCTGACAATGGATTAGGATCTCCAACATATAAATTACTCACAAAAAAGTAAAACAAGAAACATTTCTCTAGAAAATAGGCAAAAGATACCAATAGACATTTCACTGAAGAGGAGGGCCAGATGGCAAATAAGCACATGGAAAGATGTTCAACTTCATTAACCATTATGGAAATGCAAATGGAAACCACACACCTATCAGAATGGGTGGGAAAAGTTGTGATAGTTTTTATTGCTATAAGACCAGATGCTGGCAAAGATGAAGAGAAATGACATCATTTATACTTCGCTGGTGGGAGTGTAAATAATGCGGCCACTCTGGAAAATGGCTTGTAGGTCTCATAAAACTAAACATGAAATTATCACTCCTCTCAGCCATGACACTCTTGAACATCCATCCCAGAGAAATATAAATTCATGTTCATACAAAACTGGTACATGACCACTTATAATAGCTTTGTCATAATATTTTTTAAAACCTGGAAACAACCCAGATAGCCTTTATGAGATATACAGCGAAATTCTGGTAAATTCCTACTGTAGAATAATACTCAACAATAAAAAGGACCTAGGTTCTATCCCAGGCATCTCATATGGTCCCTTAAGCACCACCAGGAGTGATTTCTAAATGCAGAGCCATTGTAAATCCTAAGCACTGCTGTGTAGGGTTTCCCATCAGCCACCCCTTCCTCTCATACAAAACAAAACAAAAAAAAGTAATAGATTTTTGATAGATATTGTAACTTGGATGTGTTTCTAGAACGTTGTGTTAGTTGAAAGAAAAGCACAGTGGCTACAAGTGTCTGTGGTCATTAATACAGCATTCTTGAATTCTATTTAAGAATTCTATTTATGAAAAAGGTAATATTGAAGGTGACTTGGCATGAAGGTTGAGAGACAGAGTGGGTTCAAGACAGAAGAAAACAATAATCATTATAAAAGGGCAACAGGAGGCTGTGGTTAAACTATTCTGGTCTTGATGGTAATGGACACGCAAATCTTCACATGTGATTAGACTGTATAGAACTAAATGGATACACACTCTAGAATAAAGAAAAACAATAAGATTAGTAGATTGTATGTAGGTTGATGTCCTGATGATGAGTGCCCTAGTTTTGCAACACATCATCATTAAGTAAACTGTGTAGAGAATGCATGGGATCACTCTATTATTCTTACAACTAACTACATGTGGATCTATAATTAACTGAAATGGAAAAGTTTCATTAAAAGGGAGGGGGGAATAGATGCCCAATGAAATGGGTTTTATTTCCAGTGACAATGAGGTATGGGTGTGCGGATGGCCCAGAGCTTAGTGATTAAAGGTCCTGCAGCCATGAATGAGCTCACAGGACTTGTCCATGTAACGGAGAAAGTCTTTTTATTTCCATCATTAAGTATGCTCTTAATTCTTCTGTTAAATTGTGTGTCTTTGCAGCCTTCTGCTCTAAGAGAGAAATTTATTATTCCCAGGCAGATATTAAACTTGAAAATTAAGTTTGGGAAATAAAGAGGGTAGTCTATGTTTTTAAAATATATCAGGAACAAACCCTGAGGAATCAAATACAGGACTTCTTTATTTTTTACTTGTATTGTTTTTTGGGTCACACCTGGCGATACACAGAGGTTACTCCTGGTTCTGCACTCAGGATTTACCCCTGGTAGTGCTCGGGGGACTATACGGGATGCTGGGAATCAAACCCAGGTTGGCCGAGTGCAAGGCAAATACCCTACCTGCTGTTCTATCGCTCTAGCCCCAGGAGTTCTCTATTGAGACAGTGACACATGTGTTAGAAGATGCCCTGAACCACTTCTTCCATTTACCTTCCCAAGTCTACTGCCCACCTTTGCCAAGTTGCTATGTACCCCAGGAGAGGAACTCACACATGTGTCCATGGGACATATTATTTATTTATTTGGTTTGGGGGCCACACTCCGCTGTGCTTAAGGCTTACTGATGACTCTGCACTCAGGGATCACTCCTGGCAGACTTGTAGGACAAGTCTTGCCTTCACTTGCAAATATAGATAAATATATGCAAATAAATACTAAAAATAAATATAGTACCTTACCCACTGCACTATCTCTCCAGCCCCACACAGGACTGACTTCTTAAATATTTTTTATTTAATTAAAGTATCACAATTTACAAGGTTATTAATGGTTGGGTTTTAGGCATGTAATATTTCAACACCAATCCCACTAACAATGTCAACTTTCCTCCACAAGTGTTTCCGTACTCTTCCTCATCATCTCTCCCACACCTGCCTGCCAACTTGACAGGCACGTTACCGAGTTTGATGGTTGCAGTTTAGGTCTCATGTTTTCAGTATTGTTGAGTCTGTGTTTTGAATATGTAGCTATACCATTCTCCCACATCTCTAGTATAACAAAAGCTCTGACCCCTGTTCACCATTACTTCTGTTTCTCACCTATTTTTAAGTGAAAAAGAAAAAGTTCTCTTGTGTCTCTTCTCATAAGGACACTAACGCCGTTGGATCAGTGCCTCACCCTCATGACATCATGCAACCACCCATAAAAACCTTCGGTGAGAACCTGACCTACAAATATAGCCACACTGAGGGTTAGGGACTCAACAAATAGATGTTGGGGGTGGAATAATACAAACATTTAATTCACAATAATTTCACAAGTCAGAAAAATGGGGGGGTTCCTGGAATGAATTTTCTACTTTAAAAACTTAGAAAACATATCTCTTATAAAAGTTTTTCAACTCAAATTAAATACAAGCACTACCTTTAGTATATAGGCAAGAAAGAAGTAGGTTTTGCTTTAGGGTGTTCATCGTTCAGTTAGTCCTGGCTCCACGCTGGGCTGAGGTCACTCCCGACTCAGGCCTTGTGCAAGTGAAACTAATTTTCAGTCTCACAAGCCATCTCTCTGTCCCCCCATATGTTTTTTTCCTGGGGCTTGTCACCGTCTTCTAATCCAGTTTTCCTAACTGAGGGGGTTTAAACAAACCAAAGTATACCATGCTTAGTGGGGGGGGGGGGGGGCTTGGCCTGATATTATCCCACGATACCTATTAACTTCAGTCAGCCAGTCTTGTTGTCAAAAGCTGGACGAGTGTCCCAAAGTGCTGTCTTCTCTGTAGTGGTGCCTCACAGGTACAGAGTGGGGCCAGACCCATGGCCACCATTACCCCCACCACTGTCAGAAGGGACAGAAGTCATCAGCTCTGCTGACTTTCTGCTAAAGTCACCAAAAATCAGCCACAGAATGTGTGTCTCAACTTTTCATTACTCCTAGAAAGGAAAAAGGAAGTGGTTGAAGAAAGGATGGAATTAAAAGCAAATATTTTTTAAAAATCCAAAGCAGCTGGATTTTATAAAGAAAACCTCAGAGGCACAGTTTTTTATCTTCAAAACGATTCCAAAATCCAAAAATGAGAATGACCTGGTCACAGATTTATTTGGAAAAGAGTACAAATGAGCACCTTGTTCTACAAAGTAGAAACTTTGTAATTTTGTGGGTCAGATCTAACTTACAATCAAAAACTTCTGGTCCTCTTCCCATTTAGTAACTGAGGTATCTTAATCAGCCAAATACTACTCTCTCTCTCTCTCTCTCTCTCTCTCTCTCTCTCTCTCTCTCTCTCTCTCTCTCGCTCTCTCTCTGTTTCTTGCCTGTCTGTTTGGCCGTGTCCTCTGTCTCTCTTTCTCTCTCTCTTTCTCACTCTCTCTCTTGCCTGTCTGTTTGGCCATGTCCTCTTCTCTCTCCGCCCCCCGCTCCCCCATCTCTCTCTCTCTCATACACACACATACACGCATGTGCACACACACACACATCACCACCACCACCAAATAGCAGTAGCAACAACAACACTAATGTTCCTTAGCTCTTAATGATAGAAATAGTAGAATTGCAAGATCTTTGATAAGAGATTAAACCATCTCTGTCTTAAAATTACCCTTTCATTTGCAGTATTCACGAAATTGGCCCCAGACACAGACAAGACTCAAGACTTACTTGAGAGTCCACAATTTAGAGGTTTAGGTATAAGTTCTTACTTCAGTTCCCTTGGCTTCAGACTAGAATCTGGAGATTTGTCTCTGTGATTAGCTTCTAGGTCACTTGAAGTAAGAATCCTGGATACACAAATCCAAATTCATTGTACCCAATGAATCAAAGAACCAAAGACACCCAAAAGACTGGAGGAAGCCATTTCTAACTATCTAGAAGCAGATGTGAAGGTCGGATAGATGGTAGTTCCTCTTCCCTGGAGAAGCTTTCTTTTCACTGCATGCGGAATTTACTGAAATGTGCGTATATGCATAAACATGCAACACATAGTAACTAAACACGTATGAAATTTTATGTTGCTCATAAAGGTAAAGGCTCTACTCTTTGCTAATTGCCTAATCCTCTTGACACTGCAACCAGATAAAAATCTCTCCCAAGAGTCTTCATAAAGGCGGCAATGTATGATATAATAAACACCATTTATAGCATCATTAAAATGGATGTAACTATAAGCTCCATAGATCTACTTTATATCAGGACTTCAATATAGACTATAAAGAGGTCATTTAATGGCAAAGGATCCATTGGGAGCCAACCAACTCAATGTCCACGTGCTGAGCTTTCTGTTGACCTACTTTACTCCAACAAATATTCTAGGGTAGGTAGAATAGATGGATTGCAGAGACCCTTCAGGCATACAATGCTTCTTGAATAGTACTTCTCTGATAATGAAAGAAATCAAGCATTGTAATCACTTGCACACTCAATGGCAATGCTTATAATAAAGTTAATCTATGTTTCACTTCGAGGATGACCCCCAAGTGTCGTAAGCAGTTGCACTTTGGAAAATGCTTATGTACTACAAGAAAATCAAGGTGGGGAGGATGAATTTGAGCTCCAAAGGATGAAGAAGGAAAATTGGGTTGATATGGCGTGTAGAAGCAAAAAGAGGAAAAAAAAATACTTAGTCTTCCAAATTTTTCCTCCTGCACTAAAATATATTCCAATTCACTTCCACTCAAACAATGATGAAGAACTCAAAAATTCCCAAACCATATCCAAATCCCGTTCTTTTAATAAGCATTGCCTAAGCACCTGCTGTGCCTCATATAAAACACAGCAACTACCAAGATATTAGAGGGGACCATTCCTGCCTTTAAGAAAAGAAAGTCGCATATGATAATAAACACCTCTTCAGCTTGCCTCTTTGTAGTTTATTGTTCAGCATGGGCTAGAGCAGAGAAATTCAGACTCCTGCATGGAATTTTTCAGGTCTTTCACAGAGATCACAGAGACACACCCACGTCCCTAGACAAGTTCAAGGTTGAGTAGTGAGCCCTTTTATATTTTGAGTAATAAAACCTCACCACAAGGAAGACAGATGAAGGATGATGAGGTCAAGGAAAAGCATCTCCACCTGCTTCCCCAGTCCCAACCTTACACCGATAAGGTCTCTGTCTAATTAATCATCTGTGCTGGTAAGTGTCCACTGATCCCATTAAACAATAGGTCTGGGTAGTAGAGATGGGCCAGCCCTGCCGCTAGCCCTCCCAGTCTTCATTAATAAATTTAATAGCAGCACCGAGCTATCTCAGGAGTGCAGTAGGTTATAGGCTGTGCCTTTCCTTGGGGTATAATTTTATGTCCGCGCTCCACACAGAAGTAATGCATTTATTCCAAGTTAATTTTTTTTTCTAAAGTCAGTTAGATGTGCTCCTTGGGTGCTATCCTAAATTGACAAATTCCAGGCTGCTGGGGCTTGTCATCTGAAGGAAGAAAAATCGGAGAAGCCAGTAATCAATCTGCATTGTGTGAAGATTAACATGCCTGCCCCCCAGGTTAACCAGACCTAAATGCAAATTGAATTGAAATGTTCGGAAAGTGTTCCTAATCAGGCCTGCTGTGATTACGACCCCTATGTTTATTTATCACTCTTGGAATCGCCAAACAGCAGGCACCTGGAAGAGACAGAGGTCAACAAACCCAAAGTGCCTCCATAGAGGTGGCAGATGAATGATGAAGTGAAGCCATCCTGAGCCACGCATCTGGAACAAGAGCAAATATTTTCTCCACCAGAGGGCCTGGGCCCATCCTCATCCTGGTCCTGGGATGCTCAGCTGTGCTTCGACAGATCCAAGGGGGCACGTCAAGGACATGGATGAGTTATGCAAGCAAGACCCAAATTGGCCCTTTCTCAAGTATCAGGCCACAAATTTATTTCAAGGACTTTGGCGAAAAGAGCTCCCGAAAGCAGATTTGCAGAGATGGATGGAGAAGCGTAGCAATGGATGGGAACCAGGAGGCACCGCTTGGCTCACTGACCTCTCTGCATCACTGGATTGACTTCTGCCTCCTCCCAGCCTCCGTGTGAGCTGTGTCTGTGTGTGCATGCATCTTCTTCCCCTAGAGGCAGTGCCTAAGAGTCGTGTGACTGTGGGAAGGGGGTCTATGTGGGAGCTGGGTGTCCTGTGTATGTCTTAGTGACTGTGGGACCTTGTGTTAATTATTTACAAGGCAGCAATTCTAACTTCAAAGTAGGCTGCATTTTAAAAATTAACCTAAGTCAATAGTGTGTGTCTTAAACCACATTTTCCCAAAGAAATAATGTTCCCCTAAGTCTCTAATTTTCTCAGAAGTTCATAACTTACCTGAGGAGTGGAGGGAGGAATCTTGCTGTGGGTGGGCTGGATTATCAATTAATCCCGAATTCAACTAACAAGCATCAAGCCTTTAATGCCCTGCTAAGTGGTTTGGACTTCACTATGTGGGTCAGTGGTTCCCAGATTTTTATTTCAAGTATCTTATTTTTTTAAAATCAAGGAGCTAGCGTTTGGTGTCTAACTTTTTATTTTGCCTAGTAAGGACTTTAATAAGAAAAAACAACAGCAGCAAAAACAACAAAATAGCTACTCTCATTATTTCATTAAATTCATTAAATTAAGGACATTTTTAGCACCCAAAAGTAGGAGGATATATATATATACATATATATATATATATGAAAAAAGGAGAAGATGCAGTTCTAAAAAATTCCATAAATATCTACCTAAAAGAAAGCCTTCACACATAGACACTATATTTCACTTTTGGTTGGTTTGCTGTGGACTTCTAAAATCCTGCATAGCCAAGTAGACTCATATTAGACTAGGGTAGGGAAAAGCTAGCAGTTGCAGGAACCCCAAAGCAGTCCCCTAAGTCAAAGAACTATAAGAGATCAGTCATTTCTCTGAGTTCTGGGTGTCAGGGTCAGGATCAGGACTTCTGGAATTTGATCTACGTTCTCCAGGGCGGAGAGTATGGTGGTGGTGGGAGGGGCAAGGTACTCACTTGAGAACTGGTGCTGGCATCATGAGTGTTTAATGCAGGTGCTCTGGGGCACCACAGTTCTCTCTCAGCTCCCTCCACGGAGCTTCTTTTAAGCTTCTGCACAGCCGAAAGCTTGATTCCTAGACGGGCCAAGACACCATCTTATGACCTGGTCTTGGAAGCCACATATTGTACCATTATCTCTTGGGTAGAGCTGTCACAAACCTCTGCCCACATTCAGGGAAGGGAAATAGACCCCCATCTCCACTGGAAGAGTATGTGTATGAGTGCATATGTGAGTATGTGTATAGATGTGTGTAGGAGTGAATGTCTTTACATGTATGTATGTATGCGAGATTGTTGTTTGTGCAGCTGTTTTGAAAAATGCTGTCACCACAGAGCCCACACAGAAACAATTTTTTTTTTTTTGCTTTTTGGGTCACACCCAGCGATGCTCAGGGGCTACTCCTGGCTCTGCACTCAGGAATCACTCCTGGCGGTGCTTGGGGGACCATATGGGATGCCGAGGATCGAACCCGAGTCGGCCACGTGCAAGGCGAACGCCCTACCCTCTGTGCTATCGCTCCGGCACCCCAGAAACAATTTTTTAAATGGCTTCCTCCCTTCCCCCATCTGTCTCCTCAGACCTCCCACTCCTCAATAATGGCTCTGTCAATGTGACGGAGTGAGATAGGGCCCCACTATTCAGCTAAAGTGGGAATGTCTGAGTACAGTTCACATGAGACAGAATCGGAATCAATGGATGGGTGGGTGGCTGACCTCTAATGTAGAATTTCTTCACCTTTCTGGACTGTGTTCACTTTCTGACCATTTCCTTCCTGTGGTCCCACTGGTGGCCCCTAGTCTTGTGCTGTGCCCTCTCATTGATTCAGCTTTCATCCGTAACCCCTTAAAATATTCTAGGGGCCCTATGGCCCCTGGTTGAGAAACACTACTCTAATGCACTGAAGGCTGGCCAGAACCAGAGGGGCGGTGGGGGAGGGAGGTGGGAGGGAAGTTCCCTCTCTGTCTCTCTCTGTCTAATTGTCTTCACTTGGTCAGTGGGTCTCAAACTAGAACTTACCTCGCTGGCTCTCAGACTTTTGGACTCCTCCTGGAGCCATAGCACCAACCTCCCCAGTCTGCAGCTTTCATTTTGTTGGCCTCTAAGCCTGTATCATATTAGAGAGAGAAATAAAAATAAACAAGCTATTGTTTCTGTTTCATGGTAGAATATGACTCATACAAACTCATGCATATGTATATATGATTTATAGATATAGCTCATAAGCATGTACATATGCAACCTAATCCCTTAGCATTGCATTCAGCATTAGGAGTTCTCTCGATCCCCCAAAGGCTCCTCAAGGCAGAAACCGGGAGCCTGGGATGTTTCTTTCTATCCTCAGATTACTGGCTTTTGAATACACTGCTCCCATTACATTAGAGTGGAATAAGCACCGAACTTAGAGCCAAAGCCATCCAGCCTGACTATTTCCAAGTCAATGGTATCACACATGTCACACAACTTCCCTGGACTCTCATTGGCTCACCAGTAAAATCAGCATCACAATGTCTCTTTCAGAGAATCCTGGTCCACTCTTTTTTAAAAATTTTTAAATTTTATTGAATCACCGTGAGATAGTTACAAGCTTTCATGTTTGGGTTACAATCTCACAATGATCAAACACCCATCCCTCCACCAGTGCACATTTCCCACCACCAATATCCCAGGTATGCCCCCCTTTCCCACCCTCCCCCCTGCCTCTATGGAAGACAATATTCCCCATACTCTCTCCCACTTTTGGGCATTATGGCTTGCAACACAGACACTGAGAGGTCATCATGTTTGGTCCATTATCTACTTCCAGCATGCATCTCCCATCCCAACTGGTTCCTCCAGCCATCATTTTCTTAGTAATCCCTTCTCTATTCCAGCTGCCTTCTCCCCTTCACTCATGAAGCAGTCTTCCAGTTATGGGGCAATCCCACTGGCCTGGGTGTCAGCCTCCTCCTGTGATGTTATTCTATACTCCACAAAAAAGTGCAGTTCTTCTATGTCTGTCTCTCTCTTTCTGACTCATTTCACTTAGCATGATACTCTCCATGTCTATCCATTTATAAGAAAATTTCATGACTTCATCTCTTCTAGCAGCTGCATAGTATTTCATTGTGTAGATGTACCAAAGTTTCTTTAACAGGTCATCTGTTTTAGGGCACTCGGGTTGTTTCCATATTTTGGCTATTGTGAACAGTGCTGCAATAAATATATAGGTACAGATGTCATTTCTACTGTGCTTTTTTGCATCCTCAGGATATATTCCCAGAAGTGGTATTGCAGGGTCGTATGGAAGCTCAATTTCTAGTTTTTGAAGGACTGTCCATCATATTGTCTTCCAGAAAGGCTGGACCAATCGGCATTCCCACCAACAGTGAAGGAGCATCCCTTTTTCCCCACATCCACACCAGCACTGGTTGCTTTTGTTCTTTTGAATGTGTGTTCTGGTCCATTTTTACTTGTTTTATCTTTGGGCCTTTATTCTTCACTCTTATCTCCCTAATCAGCAAATATTTTATAGCTGTCTCCACCTCATCATCCTCTGCCACTTCCTCTTTTCTTGGCCACCCACTCTACTGGTCACAGATCCTGGTCATGAAATACCCTCTGCTTCTACTTCAAGGGAAAATGGGGCAGAACTTGAAGTCATGTCAATTTCTCAAGCCACACACTCTAGTTTTAGACTAGTGGGATGGAGTTGGGTAAAATTAGTTGTAATGTTACATCAGGAGGTGTGGTTGTTAAAAGATTTTTCTTCTGTTTTGTTTTTTATAACAAGTTCATATCATTTGTTAGGCTAAGCAGAGAGGTAGACATGGACTTCATTGAAATATAATATGATGTGACCAGATAGGCAGAACAGAGTCTAGTGATATCCACTACAAGCTGTGTTATCTTAGGCAAATTACATCATCTTCAAGGTCTAAGGAGGTGAAGATAGCAATATTACTGATCACAGAGAATGCATAAAATGAATAAATGAGACAAAGCATTCAAAGCCCTTGGTATAGGGTGTGCTAATGCTCTCAAATTTGAACCTCCATCAGCCTCACATGGAAGGCTTATCAAAACAGATGACTCTTCCATTTTTCCATTCTACCCTAGAGCTATATCCTAAGGCTGGAACTATCTGGCCCCAGATGTCAGACCCCATAGTTTGATATAATAGGTGTCCATGTGCAGGAAACTGGGGGTCAGCTCTCTTTTCTCACTCTGATAGTCTTCTCTCACATAAGTAAGCTCTCAACACACCCAATTCTTTAAAAGAGAAATCATCCGTAATTCATTATGCATACCTGATATAACACCTGACACAGTGATACTTGACAAGAACAAATAGTCATGGCATCTTAGGAAGACATAGGTGTCCAATTTCCCCATTAATTTTCTAAAGCATATGGTGATAACTTAATATATTCTTATATTCCTGAACCGGTTGTAGGCACTTTAAAGTAAAATTTCTTTTTACTCTCAAATCATCACTATAAGGTGAAGTATGGTTATTATCACCCCATAATACAGATAAGAAAATGGAGAGTTGAGATTGCATAGTCCAAAGAAGAGATTTAAGCCCAAGTATTCTCACCTTCTCGGAAAGCACTTTGGATGGCTCCCCAGCTTCCATACAACACACACATACATACACACACACACACACACACGCACACGCACACACACACACAAAACATCAAATCACTAATATACACAACTCTAAACTCAATCTAGTCCCCTCCTTCATCACTTCTTGCTTTCCCGGGGGTTCTGCCTTGTGTTCCCACATCTCTGCATAAAGAACTGAACCGCACATTAGTGAAGGGGTAGCAGCTTAAAGGACCTGACTGCAGATTTGAGGTCTCTGAAACAACAAGAGGAAGAAAGGATAGTGATATGCTGCCATCAGCCTGTGCTCATCTTGCAGAGGCCCGTTGTCATCTGTCCTCATAGATCTTCTCCTTGGCTGCAAACTTCTGCCTTCACTGTCTTCCCTACAAAGAAGCTGCCAGGGGGAAAAGGTATGGGCTCAATTTCTGCATTATTTAATAGCTCTCTGGTAACTGCAACCAAATCTCAACGGACTCATTAGTCAAACAAGGAAAATGAACTTACCATTTGAATCGGCCTAGAAAAGGCATAACCCCAGCCAGACCTGTAAGATCACAGTTCTATAGGCTCATGTTGTTGTTTTTTTTAAATATAATCCTTTCTTTTACTGAGCAACACTTACTTGGCAATATCTCCTTATTAGAGGTCAGCTGATGACTTAAAATAATGAAGCAATCCAGTGCCCAGCATACTCATTAATAATAACATTCAATCTAAAATCAGTGGCAAAAAATATATATTATTATCCAGCAGGTTATTTTTTCTATTTGTGGTCTCTAAATGGCTAGGAGAACTTTAATTCCACCTTTAGAAGTCAAACTCGTCTTGATGCTGCTTTGATCAGCTTGTGCATATGGCCCCCTTTCATGCTCTGTTACTGGCAGTGAGTCACCCTCAAACCACAGCAAAGCCCAGAAATCCCCACCCCCAACTTGAAGGCTGTCCACAGTACCACGCCTTATAGTCGTTTTCACTGACACTGTCCATCTGGAGAGTCAACCGCAGACTCAGTACACAAGGACATGTATTCCCCTGGATCACAGGTCATTTCTTGCCATCAGCATTTCTTCTTGTGATTTGGAAGAAATTTACGATGAGTTCCTAGAGTCTGAACTCCTAAGTCTAGTTTTTCTTCCTTGTTCTACACATACACAAGGGTCCTTCTGAGATCACATTCCCTCAGGGACTGCGTATGTGGAAGTCCTACCAAGAGTTAAGTAGAATCTCAGTTCATCACTGCCTTCTAATCTGCCTTCCTCAAAGTTGGATATTCTTGCCAATGATTGCAACTAACATCTAAGCTAGAGAAGATGATTTTCATGGTTTCCTTTTATTTCAGCATAAATAAAAATGTAGAATTAGCAAACCAAGCATCAAACTACCAACTCAGTCACAAAAGAACAAATATTATATCACTTCACTCATATTAAGTTTTTAGAGTAGTGAAATTCATAGAAAGTGGAATTGTGATTACCAAATAAGGGAGAGAGCAGCAAATGGCAAGTTAGTGTCTAATGAGTCCAGAGAATCTGTGTTTTAAGATGACAAGAGTTCTGTGGACATAGGGTCGGGATGGGTGAAACAATATAAATGTGCCTTATACCACTAAGTGGTCCACTTAAAATGGTTATGTTTTATATGTATTTACTATCATTTTCTCAAAAATGAAAACTCTATGAATTGATTATTTCCATTAATCCTCTGTTCTTTGTTATTCTGAACTCTATGCCAACAAGCTTGAAAGTTGTACTAATCATTATTTGAGTAACATTAGCTATTCTCAGACTTTCCCTGATGATGACAACCAAGCCAATAGCTGACTTCACCCCTTTCTAACTTGCTAGATAATGGAGAAATCATTACTTCCTATGTCAGATGAGCACATTACTTACTAAGAACTCTAAGCCATGTTTATTGACAGCCTTTTATTTCTTCAGAAATTAGAGAATTAATTCCCCCTAAAAAATATGTAACTCCAGGTTTGAATATAATAGATAGACCCAAGTGCTATCACTGCACCAGAACCTGCACTTCTGAGATCCCAGTGCAGTCCACAGTGCATAAATGGAGTGAAGGAAAACTAATAGTGATACAATCAGAGAGGAACAGCTTCTAGATAAAACCCGACAGTTTGCCAAGAACACCTCAAGAGGAGACAACCCAAGCTGGTATGGATACTAGTTTACTCAGGACAGGTGGCCTCTCAATTAGCTAACGAACATTGTGGCTATTACCTTTGACCTGGAAAATAATGAAAAGAGAATGTCAGCCTATAGGGTCAGTGGAGAAAAAAAAATATACAATTGATATCTGAATTCCCTAGATGTAATAAAAAGATACTAAAGCTTTATGTGTCTCTGTGTGTGTATCTGTGTATATCTGAAACACATATATCTAAACAATGGAAATAGATTTAGGCTAAAGTAGAAGAATTCTAACCTAGAGGAGAAAGGCAGGGACTGAATGACTTTGGGAGGGTATGTTGGGTGAGAACAAAATCCAAAATTGTGCTCAACAAAACCTCTAGTCTATAGAGAACACACAAGGTCTGAAACAGCAGGTAGAGGAGTAAAAAAAACAAGAGATGAAAATGTATTAATCTGCCAGGATACTGTAACAAGGCACCACAAACACAGTAGCTTAAATAGCAGAAACATATTGTCTCACAATCCAGAATGAAAAATCCAAAATCAAGGGACAGCAGGTTCCTCCTGAAGACATGGAGGAAAGCTCTCTTCCAAGGCTCTTGCCTGGGACCCGGTGGTTTGCTGGCAATTTCTGGCTTGCCTCTCGATAGACATAGTGATCAGATCTCTCTCTTCATCCTCTTCCAGTGCTATTCCAGAACATATGTGTCCAAATATCCCCCTCTTATAAAGAATGTGACTCAAATTGAATTCATCCTACAACATTTACCATATGTGATTATATCTATAAGGAGTCAGCTTCCAATAAGGTAGCAATCAGAAGAATTGATGATTAGGACTTAATTTGGATGGAGTACTGTTGGATATCATTGGTTTGTCCTTTCCCCCTTGCCACTAGGAGCTTAGGTTTATCAGTCACACCCATCAAAGTGCTCCCGAGTCACTCCCATTCTTTTGTTTATCTGTAACCAATTCTACCAGTTTATCTGCTCTTCCCTTAATCAAACTCTGTTAATTGGTAAGGTCAGAACTTCCTAGGACACTGAATATTATAACATTGCCTTTCTCTCCTCTTTATGCCTTTTGAATAATTTACTTTAAAGCTATGTCTTTTTTGTATAGACACAAGAAGACAATATTATGTTTTTATAACTTAAGACTTAATTGGCCTCGATATTCCCTCCTGGGCATCTGCTCTCTCCACTTAAGCCTCAGTTGCCCTCAGTTCCTAGCACCCCAAAGTAGGGTCCCCGCCGTGGGACGGGAAGGATCCAGGGCAAGCGGTGAGTTATGTGCTACCCTGGCATCGAGATGGGCCTGGCCAAAGTGCCTAATTCTTAACTATAAGTTAAGAGCTTGATCATAGACAAATGCTGTCATGATCCAATAGTAATTATGAGACTGGGACCCTGCCAGGGATAGGAAAGACTGATCTGGCCTGAGCACTGTAGTCTGAGATTGAGATGGCCCCAGGAGAGCAATTCTATAAGCTTTAATGCATCTCTTATTGTGTCCATACAAAATAATTAATATTATGAATTCTTATATGTTTGCTGGCTGAGGAGAAGAGAAACACATTCATGGGACTCTGCCCTTGGGTGGATCCTCCTGCTGAAAGAGAATTAAGTCCTAGGAGAAGCATCCCCTGAGGAAAAAGAACCTTAATCTATTGCTGACCACACCTATGTGTATGCCCCAACCCCCTGATGCGGTGGAGATTTAACTAGGCGGTAAGAGTGGGTTGGGGGCCAGATCCACGGCGCCAGATCCACTGGGGCCAGATCCACGGAGCCAGATTCATGGGGGCCAGATCCACGGGGGCCAGATCCACTGATCGAGAGAGAGACCGAGAGCCGGGAGAGAGGCAGAGAGAGAGAGAATGAAGTAGGATGGGGGAGAAAGAAGCAGGAGGAGAATCAGAGGAGAATGGAGATGGACATGAAATAAACCGATCGAGCAACCAGTTTGGCCTTCTTCCTTCCTTCACCTGCCTCGCCGCCTGCGCGCCCTTTTCTTTTTATTTTTACACAGAGTACATGTCAACAAAGAAGAGGGGCTGAGGCATTTATCAGGGTGAGCTTTTCCAGGTAGTGATAAGTGTTTGAATGACATCTATGAGAAAGGAGATAAGGTCTTGTTACTGATCATCGCCCTTTCTTCACGTGCCCTGTCTCCTGTAACTTATCCAACTGAAGATATAAAACTTAATAAAATACCAGGTAAATATTTTCAATAATAAATAACTAATGTGATATCTCAGCTCCTAATCTTACCAATAGGTTCTCTTTAAAAAAAAACTATTTTTTTTATTAACTCTTAACCTATAGTGAGTGCCAACTCTGTGCCAGCTTGGAAGAATCCAAGGAGTTATTTTCAAGAGCTTTCCTCTGTTTACCCCCCAAACCACGGACCAATATACTAACCAAAAAAGTCATACTTGCCTTCTATTTTTTTACCTATATATTATAACTGGCACAAAGGCCTTCAAGAATTGCTGTTCCACTATTGATCATTGTTACACTCTGTCATCTTACAGAGAAATCCATCAGAAATAATGGAAAACTGTTTGCAGCTTTTATTGACCATTCATTGGCCTTTGACTGTAAACAGGAACCAGCTATGGGTTTAGCCTCATAAACTCCACAAAGACTTTCAGTAATTGAAACTCATGCAAAACTTGCATTTTAATACCATGTTGGGATTGGCAGGTCTCTTGTAGAACAGAAAGCAGTTTTGCAGCATGTAGAACAGATTCTGCACCTTGTTCCCATAGTAAATTTCGGTAATGGTTATCATCATCAATGAATAGGCAAATCATCATGCACTCAATATTTATTACATAACTTCTTTATGCTTAGGACCTGGGCATACAAAAGCGAAAATGATAGGCACAATACACTTTCTTGATTGGGAGGAAGAAAGGCAAAGAAACAGAAAATAAATTCACAGTATGAGAACTTTTGCTGAGATCCACACAAAATCTGAGAGGAGCATCTTGATAAATGCCACCACCACTCACCAATTTCTGCAGTCAAAAGTTGGGATGGCTTCCCGTCCTCCTTCTCCTCCCTTTTTCCTAGCTTCCTACCCAGCACCAAACCCTGTCAATTTCAGCTCTAAAATATATCTCAACAACTAAATGTGTGTTTTCTATATAGTACTTATTTTCAAGCTATGGTCCATAAACTTCAATTTATCAACATTAACTTCTGGTATGAACTGGAGACTTTGCATGTTAATTTGCTAATTTATTGATTATTTTATTTAACACACTGTGATTGAGTGGGTACTGTTGCTAGTCCTAGGGGATGCAATAGCAAGGAACATACACCTATACCTTATCATATAAATGCATATAGAATCTCCAGTGGACCTTGATGTCACCAAATTATTCCATTGAAAACTAATTGGAAAGCTTATTTAAGTAAATCTGCCTCATGTGCTTTTCTGACATATATTCCTGAGTCTCCCAAGCTATCCTGCACTCTCACCTGAGTCAGAATGGCTTTGGTTGTTCGCTCTTTCCATTCTTTATGTTCCTGCTCCACTTGGATTTATAATCTCCAACATCATTTATTCTGCTGACTTAAGCCTTTGAGCATCCAAAGAATTAATGTCAACATCTGAAGGGCAAAACTCTTGTTGGCCTGGTTCATGAGGTAGCAACTGTGGCTTTCTTGGTGACAAATGAGACAAGTGATAGAAATAAGATGCTTCCTAAATCCACAACTTCCACCAATCACTGAGAACAGAAGTAAGATATGTCACTAGATAAAGCATTGCAAACACTTGGCTCCTTTACAGCCATTCTTCTCCCATACCAGACATAACTAACTGATCACAGATCTCTTTCCTTGCTGACTCCAGGCATGACTTTTGGTCCTTCCTTCATCAAAACTCTGGCAGCTACTGTTAATCTATCTGGTTGGGACCAGAGATGAAATTTGACATGCCTGCATTAGAACCAAAACTCAGATAATAGCAAATGTCCTAAAACTGGAGTAAAGAATGAAGGTAGAATTGTAGAGAGAGCAAGAATAAAAGGATGCAAAGGAAAGGTTCACCTCCTTGTCTTTACCTCTCTAAGCTCAAGAGTGTATCACACTCTCCTAAACTTTACGCAATTACTAAAGGATGAGTTTTCTCAGTCCTGTTGAAATCAGATGCAGGTTCTTTCTCTGCATCCAGGGGATCAGAGGTTTGGAGGAAAAGGGGATCACATAAAGTAAAGAAGTGTGGTTGCTTAAAACACCACCCTGAACAACCTGGTATAAGAGAAAGACATTGCCCAACAGAAAGACACAAGAGGTAACAGTCCTCTGGGCCCAATACAGAGACACAAAGAGAATGTGAAAAAGTTTAAAGACAAGCTTTTATGTGATCGAGGGGAGGGTTATGGAAAAAAGGGGGGCCGGGGAAAGCTATTTAAGAATAAGGAGGGTAAAAAGAAAGGTACTGCTTCCCAGCTCAGACTGGAAGGCAATGTAAGTGGTTGACACAGATTAAATGATGAACATGGAGAGACAGAGCCATCATCGATTTCCCACATTCACAGACACAATCCTACCCATCTATAATTTGATCATTTGCCCAGGACTCAGCCAGCTGGGCTGGCTGCAGTAATCACATGAGCAATTTTGCTAAAGATCACACTCAGCTAATTTGTGTGATTAAGGAATTAGCAATTGCCTTCTCTTACCTCAAAGATTACTCAAAACACAAAATATTCTCAGAATTCAATTGGAATAAAAATGGTATTCTTTTAGGTATAAATTAAAGTCCATCTGAATAATTCATATAATAATGCTTTATAGAGATTTATAATAACAGGACATTCTCTCTAGGGTTTCAATATCTTCTTTGCTTAAGGGACACCCCTCCCATACAAACACACACACACACACACACACACGCACACACACATGCACACTTTTGGCCCTTTGAACTGGAACAGTGATCCGTTCCCTGTGATTAAATTAGTGTAAGTAATAAGATATCATAGATGTGATTGATTTCCCTGGCAATGGTTATTAACCAGCTCAATTCAGAGCCAAGCAGAACCATTATTCTAAACATTGATTTCTGAACAAGCATGAAGGGGAAGGAAATTCTCAGCTACAGAGATATTCCATAAGGAATTATCAGATCAAATGATATATAGTGAGGATTCTCAGACTTGGCATTGGACTTTCTGATTCCTCAAACACCATGATATACAGATGTCATAGCCCTTGGGGACATGTTGTGAATATACTTTAGCAATGTTAGGGAATATTTCTTAGATAAACTGTCATTTTAGAAGGGCTGAGGTCTGTCCAGTATGCCAATTGTATTTAATCTCACAAATACACCTCCTCTCCACTATATTTGCTGTGGGCTGTAGGATATATGAATGAAACCTATTTTCTACCTTTCAGGAAGCTACTAGCCAGCATCCAGGTGTCTGAGAAAGCTGGAAATGTCCTCCACTCAGAAAGAATGAATGCAACAACAGGATAAGAGTGTTCTCTTTTTCAGATGGGCATCAATCAAAATGATAGAGACACCAGAAATGTTTTTGTCAAAATGTGGGCATTTTTTTGATAGTATATAAGGTGCTAAAGTGTATGACACATGGCATGATTCTCTGAGATCACTAGATAAAAGTATATCACTGTATCATTGTCACTGTCATCCCATTGATCATCGATTTGCTTGAGCAGGCACCAGTAACGTCTCCATTCGTCCTAGCCCTGAGATTTTAGCAGCCCCTCCTTACTCATTCTTCCCAGTGGTGCCACATTGGAAGCTCTTTCAGGATAAGGGGAATGAGACCCATCATTGTTACTATATTTTTCATATTGAATATGCCACGAAGAGCTTGCCAGGCTCTGCTGTAATGTAAAAATATATAGGCATAAATATATGCCTGAAGAACTTGACTCACTGCAGACTGAAAAGGTGTGAGAAACACTCACAACCTGATGCTTTGTCCAGAGAAAATAAGTGATCAGTTTTTGAGTATAGCAAGATATAGCAATAAGGTCATTGCTCCTCAAGGCAAAGCCCTTATATGTTTTCTTCATCTTTATATGTTCAGGATGTATGTTATTTATCTCTCTAAATACAGGAATATTGGCTTCAAATAGCCTTTGACTAAGTCAATTAGAAAATAGAGAATAATGAGGACTCACAAGGCGATGCATAATATAAAATCTAAATGTACCTCCAGGGGTATGTTTTGAAAACACTCGGTCAGTTTTGAATGTTTTGAAAACACTCGGTCAGTGGGGGTGTGGTGACAAAGATTTCCAAAGACTATCTTGTGATTCTTGCTGAGTTTGTGACTTCCCTGAGCAAGGAAGGAAACTCACTAAATAAATGGGAGCTTTTTTTCCTCTTCCCCTTCACCTATGGCTTCTTCTGTCCACTGAGCAGAGGGAAAGGAATTTGGAATTGCTACTGGGTTGAGGTCTCCCTTCAAAGATGTTCCCACCATATCCAGCAGTCAGAGGAAAGTTGATGCTTCTGTCTAAACCCAAGTGATGAAACATTTGAGCTTTGTATGTATTTTTACCCCTGTGCTAACAACAAACCCAACTGAGAGAAGTACTTGTAACCACAGACTTTGGAGTCATAATTTCTGGGTTTGATCCTGGCTCTAGAAATTTGTAAGATCTATTAATTAAACTTACCCATTCTGTTCCCCATTAGCCCTATATGGGGTTAATGATAGCAATTGCCTCAGGATTTTTGGTAAGAATGAGTGTGAAAATACATGCACAGGAAGTACTAACTCCAGTATGTGGCACACAAGAATGTGCCAAACTGATAGAATAATTGGTCTTGACCATCTGTCCTGAAGAAGAAAAGATACAAAATGGTCTATAACCCTATGAGGTGATAAATTAATCATAGCTTCCTTCCTTTCTCGTTCTTTCTGACTCCGGAGGCACAAGCAAGGACTAATGAGAGGATGTGCAGGGAAACAGGTCTCACTTCAGTGTGAGGAAGCCCATTAGAACCATCAATGCTGCAACACAATGGACTGCGTGGGAGATAATGAGTTTCCTGTCAGGAGAAGTGTTCAAGCTAAGTCTTAGAGCCATCTGTAGTTTCAAACATTTCTGTCCTGTGTTTAGGAGTGAATCAGATCAGAGGGCTGTTGGAGACACTTCTGATTTATTCTGTGGTGATCCCGTGACATAATATTCAAATACTTTGCTCTGACCACCCCTGGAAAAATGATGAAGGAAGAAAAGAAATAGAAGTGGGACTCTGAGACAGCTAGGGTTCTGTTTCACTGCTCATCCCCAGGACCCAGTAGGAAGCTAGAGAAGAGGAAGCATTCAGTGACTTTTAATTAAGCTACAATAAAGAGAATGCAAATAGAATTAGCGACTATTGATGTTTCCGGGTGTTCTCAGAATGGAGAGATCTTGATTTTTCTGAAAACAATCTTTACAGACAGATCTGGGTATGTTCCTTTTCTGTCCATAGGACCCACCACAAATACCCCTTCCCCACTCTGTCCTTTAGAATTGCAAATCAGATGCATTACAGTCTTAAAGTGTATGTGTGTGTAGGTTGGTGTGCCTATGGGACATTTCCAAGTCCTGTATTTGTCTGAATATCATTGATTTTTTTGCCTAATTGTTATTCACTATGCTAATTTACTCTACAAATCTCACATTCTATTGATCAAAAAGTAATAAACTCTCCAACAAACAAAACAAGCATTATTGCAATGTTGGGAAAACATCAGTTAATATCAATACCATATTTACAATTATCTTTAACCCAAATTTTACCCATGGAGCTATGCATAGGCAGCTTCATAGGCCTATCAGCAGAAGGAATGCAGGAAAAATGCTATTCACTTTTTCCCAACAAGGCAAAGGGAGCGGCGGGGACACACACACACACACACACACACACACACACACACACACATCCTCCTCCTCCTGAAGATGTCTAGTGAAGAAATGAGGGCTGGCTTAAAGGGCCTTATATCAGTGGAGAAATTCACCGTCTGCCCTTTTTTTTTCATCTTCCTGTTTCTCAAATAACTTTAAGGCATTGTATTAATCATGATGCAAATTCTAAAGGTGAGCAATGTTGCTTTTTAATGTGCTCCAAGGATTTATGACTTCTATAAATGCTTATTTTATTATATTGTGTTTAACTACAAAGGTAACACATACCTAAGAAAACTTTTTAGGTAACCCCAAAAAATATACACCAAAGTTAATGGTTTCTCTCATCCACTCTTGATAACCAACTTATACCTTTGTTATTAACCACAATAAGTAGGGTTGCTATGTTTTTAATCCTTTCAGAACTTTTTCTCACACAGATACTTATATCCTAAGTACATCTGTACATAATAGTCTTCATATATGTTGGAATATTTCCCCTTTTCCAGCTGCCTTCTGGAGTTTTGTCACAGAAACCTTTTGTCACAGAAACCTAGCTGATCTTTGACCCGCAGATCTTAGGTGCTAGCCAGGCTTGACTTGACATTGTAGATTCCAGGCTCTGGCCCAGCCTAGTCTTTGGGATGTAAATTTCAGGTGCTCTCTAGTTTGTAATTGACATGTAGATTTCTTGCTGCAGCCCAGCCTGGTCTTTGGGATGTAAATCCGAGTGCTTTCAGCCCAATGAGGGCTTCGGTTTTGGTTTTGTATCTTTTTTTGGGGGGGGAGGGGCTAGATTAATGGCCTGCAGATACAAGAGAATTATGTTGCCTCAATGTTCTTCCTGTAAGATCTTTTGGTGCCTTTGGTGACGTCAATGTATTGCGCCCTTTGGAAGGGACATGATCAATAAAAGGGGTTTGGAGAGAAGGTGAGGGGGGTGGAAAGTGTATAGAGGACGGAGAGTGTATAGAGGGAAGATTGGAATAAACTGCAAGTGAGACCAACCATCATGGCTCCGTTCCTTCCTTCACCTGCCACATCATCGCCATCAATCTCCCCGGGGTGGGGGAAGCGGCCAGAGGCTACCGAACTCGGGTGGCGGGAGAGACAGCTGCTGCCCTAGGCCCTGTGCCTGGCTCGGTGCGGTGAGGCGTCCCTTCCCTCGCCCGTGCCTTTTCTTTTTATTTTTATACAATATAGTTTTTATTTCTTTTAAGATTTGTTCTCTAAATGATAGATTAATTTTAGTCTTCTTAGCATGTAGTAGTTTGTTATATGGTTGGACCTCAAATTTTTTAACTAACCCTAGTTCAGTGAATATTTAGATTGTCACAAGTATTTTTATAAAAATACTATAACTAGATGCAAGTGTCTCTGGGTGCTTCTAGAAGGCCCGAACAATAGCACAACGAGCAGGGCATTTGCCTTGCATGTGGCTGACCCAGGTTCAATTCCTCTGCCCCTCTCGGAGAGCCCAGCAAGCTGCTATGAGTATCTCACCCACATGGCAGAGCCTGGCAAGCTACCCGTGGCATATCCCATATGCAAAGAACAGTAACAACAAGTCTCACAATGGACATGTTTCCGGTGCCCACTTGAGCAAATCAATGAACAATGGGATAACAGTGATAACAGTGATACAGTGATATAACATATAGAGGTATATTATATCTGGGGGACAAATTTCTAGGCCAATATAAAGGAGCTCTGTATTTTTCATCTTAACAGGTACATGCAATTCCCTCAGCAGTGTTGGCCATCTAAACATATCTTATTCTAACTTATCTTGGATTGGAATGTAAATGTGGGAGACAAAAAACAAGAACCGGAAGAGCCAAATAACAGGTATCTTTTAAGGCCAAATGAAGGAACAATGAGGCATTAAATAGTTCAGTGATGATGTTAGGATAGCTAGCTCCTGATGAAACCATATGCTTGTCTTTGTTCCCTTTGTACCTCTGTATGCAGTTGTATAAATGTCACACCATATCCAATGGCTAGCATTTTGTGTTACCAACTACTAATGCACACTTGTGTATGTGTGTCAATTACAAGGGGATAGAGTTTTTTAAAAAATCATTGGTTGTCACTTATATAAAATGACTCAAAGGGGAAAGTGAGATGTATAGATGTAAAACTAAACATTCTAAGATGTACTAGTGAAGGAAAGGATTTAAAAATGACAGCAGGCATGGAGAAACAGAGTTTGAATGTATAAACTTCCAAAGAAGAATTAATGAGATACTCAGAACATAAGTCTGGTTATTAAAAAAAAAGGAAAGAGGAACTGGTTAGGCAAAATAATTAATAAAATGTGGCCAAAATCTCCCCTATGGAGGTTAGCAAGATAAATATCTCTTAGGAAGGGGTCAAAAAGTGTGTCACAGTTAAGTCAATAAAAAAATTGGAACGGTGGGCCAGGGAGATTGTTCAAAAGGAAGTGGAGCACTTGTTGCACATGTGGGACTCCTAGGGTTCAATATTTGGCCACACATGATCCCCTAGCACTCCAAGGAGTAACTCTTCAGCCTTGCACAGTAGTTACCCCCAAGAACCAGCATATATGCCCCCAAAACTAATAATAAAAAGAGCAAGGATGATGTCAAGGGAAAGAACCTTGGAATAGAGATAGAGAGAGGGTTTTTTAAGACTTTACTTGCAGGGAGTCATACACATTCTATTAAAATCCACTCAGTAAATAGACTTTCCTAATGCTGTTTTAATCTATGCCTCCTTATGATGCTGCTTTCTGATTTACTTTCTATGTCAATCTATCAGCCAAGTCAGTTTTGTTCAGCTCTGTCTTATATAATGATTAAGATATTTTATATAGTAGAATTTATATTCAATATAAGCTGTTTGATCACTTATGAGTAGTGTGGTCTCAGTTGAATAATTAGGACCTTCACAAACTTCTTTCATTAGCAATAACATGTGAATAATAACAATGGAATAACAGCAATGCCCACTTTATAGGACTATTGGGAGTACTAACAAACATGAAATGCATTTGACACAATACCAACCATTTGGTTAGACCATCAATAAATAATTGTTGATTAGAAATTGAGCTCCCATTTGACCCAGCAATACCACTGCTGGAAATATATCCCAGACCAAGCAAAAAAGTATAGTCAAAATGACATCTGCACTTACATGTACATCGCAGCACTGTTTGCAATAGCCAGAATCTGGAAAAAACCTGAGTGCCTCAGAACAGATGACTGGTTAAAGAAACTCTGGTACATTTATACAATGGAATACTATGCAGCAGTTAGAAAAAATGAAGCCATGAACTTTGCATATAAGTGGATCAACATGGAAAGTATCATGCTAAGTGAAATGAGTCAGAAAGAGAGAGACAGACATAGAAAGATTGTATCATCTGTGGAATATAAAATAACATAATAGGAGACTAATATCCAAGAATAGTAGAAATAAGTACCAGTAGGTTGGCTCCATGGCTTGGAAGCTGGTCTCACATGCTGGGGAAAAAGGCAGCTCAGATAGAGAAGGGAACATCAAGTAAAATGTGGTTGGAGATCCCGCCCAGGAAGGGAGATGTGTGCTGAAAGTAGACTAGAGACTGAACACAATGGCTACTCAATACCCCTATTGCAAACCACAACATCCAATTGGAGAGAGAGAGATCAAAAGGGAGTACCCTGCCACAGAGGCAGGGTGGGGTGGGGGGGAGATGGGATGGGGGGGGAGGGATACTGGGTTTATTGGTGATGGAGAATGGGCACTGGTGGAAGGATGTGTTTGTGAACATTGTATGAGGGAAAAATAAGTTTTAATATGTGTGAATCTGTATCTGTACCCTCATGGTGATTCACTAATTAAAGAATAAAATAAATTAAAAAAATACAATACAAAAGATTCATAAAACTAAATAAATAAATAAATAAATAATTGTTGAGTATCACTGTATCACTGTCATCCCTTTGTTTGTCGATTTACTCAAGCGGGCACCAGTAACATCTCTATTACACTCAGCCCTGAGATTTTAACAGCCTATCCTTACTCGTCTTTCCCAATGATTGGAGGCTCTTTCAGGGTCCGGGGAATAAGACCTATCGTTTCTGTGTTTGGCATATCGAATATGCTACACCACAGGTAGCTTGCCAGGCTCTACTGTGTGGGCAGAATACTCTCGGTAGCTTGCCGGGCTCTATGAGAGGTATGTATATATCTTTTACTGTATCTGGGATATGAATACACCATGGGGAGCTTGCAAGGCTCTCCCGTGTGGGCAACAGAGTCTTGGTAGCTTGTCAGGTTCTCCAAGAGGGAAAACAAGGCTATTAGATGTTGCTTCTGGGAGCTTGGTCTTATAGTCTCTGGATGTTGGCCATTGGTGGGATTACAGGGCAGTTTGTGGGTGTGGCTGCCAAGCTACTGGAAAATGGGGGGTCTGGGTGGAGAAGGCCCAGTCCCAATCTGAGCAAGCTTAGAGATCTCAGCCCTGGGTCCCGCACACCTGGGTTCCTCTGCCGGTCGTTTCATGCATGAGGCTTGTCTTAACATGTGGAGAGTGGCCTTGAGCATGGCTGTGGCTTGGTTCCGGAGTTCTTCAACTGTCAAGGCTCTCCTTGGGGTGGGGAGGGAAAGGCAACCTGTCCTCTCCGAGGGGCCCCAGTGAAGACAGCCAGGCGTAGGGGGCAAGAGACTCTGCTTCGCTCTCTTCCAGGAGCTTGGTCTTATAGTCTCTGGATGCTCAAGGCCACTCTCCACACATTTGGATGAGCCTCACGCATGAAGGGACTGGCAGAGGAACCCAGGTGTGCGGACCCGGGGCTGAGATCTCCAAGCCTGCTCGGATTGGGGCTGGGCCTCTTCCACCCAGATCCCCTGTTTTCCAGTAGTTAGGTGGTCACACCCATGGACTGCCCCCGGTCCCGTGTAATCCCAACAATGGCCAACATCCAGAGACTGTAAAACCAAGCTCCCAGAAGCATCAATTTGCTCCAGCGGGTGCCAATAACGTCTCCATTCATTCCTATCACATGCTAGTGTAGCCCAACGGCATCTGCTCGCTCCAGGAATATGAAGAGCCTCAAACCACTCATTCAGGGTCTTGACTAAGAAGTCTGACCATCTCTTAGTTGAGTGGCCAGGCATTCTTTTGATGTCCTGTGGAATCCAGTCTATAACAGCTCTAGTTCAGCAGTCATCTCCAAATCACATTTGGACATATTATGTGTCCAGCCCATCTGATTTTTGACGCCTTGGCAAATGAGACAGCATCTCTGATTCTCGATCGTTGACAGAGGTCAGAACTCCAGATTCCTTCTCTCACTTGAGTGAAATGTAATATTTCAAGGATAGCTCTTTTGATTCCTCTTTGGGAGACCCAAATAGCGTACTCATCCTGTTTTCGTAGGGCCCAGGTCTCTGAGGTGTATGTTAGTGCAGGAAGAACGATGGAGTCGAAAAGATGTGCCCAGGGCGGGAGGTTCTTTGTCCTCTTAACCATTTCTTCCATGCTCTTGAAGGTGTTCCACACCGCTCTCTCTCTCCTGCGCAGCTCAGGTGCCAGGTCATCCGTCATGTTAAGTTCTTGACCTCAGTATACATAACTTCTGCATTTGGAGACATTTCTTCCATTGAGAGCAAATGGAATGTCAGCATATTATTATCATCTCAAACCACAAGGGATCAGAATGTTACACCTGGTGAAATCAAACAGCTTCTCTGCACATGTCACCTGTGCATGTGAGCGCTATATTTGTTCCATATGTGAGATATTGTGACCATTTCATCTGATCACAGCCATGATCAGCATATCATCAAAGCCAAAAACTGTAAATGAGAGATGATCAAATTTATTTATAAGAAATTAGAAGTACATGTGATAGACAAAAGCAGAGTTATCAAATATAAATATAACATTATTTTATAAAAATATTACTTGTATAAAATAGTACATCAAAAATAAAATAGCACATTAAAGCATTACATAAAAATAAAATATTACATAGAATATTCATAAATAAATTATTGGTTTGGGGAATGCTTATATGATGTATGAAAAGTATGTCACATTCTCAAATAATAAATAGAAAGAATAAATCAATTTTTGAATGAACTTTTCAAGTGAAAACATGGGAAAGGGTATAAACAGGCAATTCACAAAAGACATATGCAAGGGCAATACACAGAGGAAAAAGATGTTCAACCTCAGCAATAATCAAATTAATGCAAATTTAAACATCAATATACCTTTTTGTGCCCATCAAATTGTCAAGTAGTTAAAAGATCAATATCTTTCACTGTTGTTGAGGAGCTAGGTAGATGTACACTCTTAAACTTTGTGGGAATATGTCCTCAAACAATCTTTCTGAAGGGCAATTTACTAAAGTGAATCAAGCCACATGTTCATAGACCTAACTTTAGCCATTACACACCTAGCACCTTATTCCTGACCTTAAAAGATTAGCAATGTTTTAAGATGAGGGTGATTTCTAAAGAAAAAGTTAGAAGACACCTGGATATAAATCATTACATTAAAAAAGAATATATTGTGTAGGAGCCAGAGAGATAGTACAGTGGGCAAGGCACTTACTTGCCTTGCACACAGCCAATTCAGGTTCATACCTTAACATCCCATATTAACCCTCAACCTCACCAGGAGTAGTTCCTGAACACACCAGGTGTGGTCCAACAACCCCTCTCACTGTATCACTCACTGTCATCTCGTTGTTCATTGAGTTGCTCGAGCGGGCACCAGTAGCGTCTCCATGGTGAGACTTATTGTTACTGTTTTTGGCACATCGAATATGCCAAGGGTAGCTTGCCAGGCTCTGCCGTGGGGGGCGAGATACTTTTGGTAGCTTGCTGGGCTCTCTGAGAGGGACCGAGGAATCAAACCCAGGTCGGCAGCATAAAAGGCAAATGCCTTATCTGCTTTACTAGCACTCCAGCCCAACTCCCCTCAAAAGAAAATTATTATGTATCTTTCAAAACAAATGCAACAGAGCTATATATGTTGACATAGAGATGTATTAATACTGTATCGTAAAGAGACAGAGGCAGATTACAAATGCTATACATATGAGAGTATATATCTGAATATGCACATGAAAAATTTGTAAGGCTATATTCAAAATTATTATTCGTGCTTATAATAATGTTCATGAATACCTGAACATGATTATTTCTCTCATGTCCATATTATTTACATTTTTACAATGATGCTTTATCTTAAAAGTTTTGTGCATTTCATAACGTTTTAAGCATATAGTATTATTTGACTGTAGGTACGATGTGGTACCATTGATCTCTAGAGCATGTTCAACTAGGTTAACTGAAACATTATGTTAGATTTGTAATTCCCTGTTTCTCCCTCCCACCAACCCTACATAATCACCAATCTACTCTTTGATCCAATGGACTTGATTATTGTATTTATTTATTTGGGGTTTGGGGGCACATTTGCAGTGCTCAGAGGCAATGTCCTCAGGAATGACCCCTGGCATTGCTCAGAGGACCCTCTGCAGTACTAGGGATCCAACTAGGGGTCAGCCACATAAGTGATTTACCTCCTCTACTATTTCTCCAGCCTTTGAATTTGACAATTTCAGATGTGTATAATTGGAATCATGCTAACTCTGTCCCTCTTGTCCGATTTATTTTACCTAGAATGATGTTTTTAAGGTTAACCCATGTAGGTGCTTATTGCAGAATTTTCTTCTTTTTGAAAACTAAATAATAGTCCATCATAGATATATAGCACATTCTCTTTCATCAGCTGATAAATGTTAATTTTGCATCATATCACTGAATAATGCTATGGTGAACAGAAGATCTGATACATATTTGAAATACAGGCTTAAATTCTTCTGAGTAAACTACCCAGAAGCATAATTGCTGGATCAGATGGTAATTCTGTTTTTATTTGGAGAAGGACTCTCCATTAGGTTTTCTATAACTGGCTGCACCAACCATCTCCCCCACATAGAGTGTGCAAGAGTCAAATTTTTCCACATCCTCACCAATACTTATTTTGTTTTGGTTTTCAACAATGCCATCCTGACAGGTGTAAAATGATATTTCATTGTGGTTTTGCTTTACATTTCTCTGATAATTAATAGCCTGGAACTTTTTCGTGTACTATTTATATTACTCATATAACTTCAAATCCTTAGTTTAGCATAGGGACTAGAAACAGAGCTTGACAAGCAGGACCACACTAAAGCTAAAATGCTTGGGCACAGCAAAAGGAACGATTCAGAGTGAAAAGGCAGGCCTGTGAAACGGGAGAAATTATTCGCAAACCATATATTGGATACAGAGTTAATTTCCAAAATCTATAAAGGAATTTGTGTCATTACTCAGTGTTTTATAATAATTTTTAAAAGTCGAGATACTGGGGCTGGAGCGATAGCACAGCAGGTAGGGCGTTTGCCTTGCACATGGCTGATCCGGATTCGATTCCCAGCATCCCATATTGTCTCCCGAGCACCGCCAGAAGTAATTCCTGAGTGCAGAGCCAGGAGTAACCCCTGAGCATTGCCAGGTATGACCCAAAAAACAAAAGAAAAAAAAGTCGAGATACTTTCATCCTGAAAAAGAAAGGGCACACACTTAAGGAGGGTGTTTGAATAAAGTGAGTCAGAAGAATAAGAAAACTTGGAAAGGCAACATAAAGGAAATGGTCACTTCTGAGAGAGGACAGGTAGCAGTAGGGGTGTGGTTGGGGGGAGGGCACAAGAGGTTGATTATTACAGCATCAACCTTCCACAAGACCAAACTAACCTTCTAAAAGAGATGCCCCCCCCCCCCAAAATCTGGTGCTTGACAAGCCTCCTCGCAAAAAAATGCCTATGAGACAAAATGTCCAGGGTTCACTCACCTTGGAAAAGATGCATGTAGAACCAACATATATGTGTCAACCTACATACCCATGTCCTCTTATAACAACAGCGATGATCCCTTATATTGTTACTGTAATTTCCTGAGCATGAATAATCTCCTTTGCAGCAAGTTTGCCAAAGCCAGCCAAACTTAAATCAGATATTTATGAAAACTTCCAAACCATTAAGTATGTGGGGAGAAAAAAAAAACATTCAATGCATATTGTGTGTTTGTATGGGTGTGTATGTGTGTGCGCGCATGTGTATGTGTACACAGATAGATAGCTATATACTCCTTAATCACTGCTATTCCTTTATGTCCCTTCATGCATGGTTCTTTCATGGCAGAGGCATTTTTCAAAAACACAGACCCTCTTTTGTTTAATTAATAATCCCCCCAGACATAAATCACCCCAGTGGCACCCTCTTTAAGCAGCCTCGTGGCAATGACCTACTTTAAGAGCCTTTCATGTTGAGCTTGGGTTTACTCTGTATTTTGAGAATTACAGCTCAGTCGCTATTTCAGGCAATCAGCATTTTCTTTGGTGTTTAGCATCGAAGACCCATTTTTCCACCTGGAAAGGAAAAATCTTAGAATAACAGAACTGAATGAAGAGATAACAAAGAAAGCCTGCATTTATTTCCCTAGGTAAAATAGCAACATAATAGCAGCAATATAAAAGACTAACCTCCATTGAGCATGTTCCATGCACACCTCCAATCATTCTCACAACAACCATATGTATGAGACACTATTGTTCTCCCCATTTAACTGGTGGATCAACCAAAGCACCATATTAAATAACTTCTCCTAAATCGTGCAACCAGTAAGTGTGTGTGGGCAGAAACAAATAAAATGGGTGCAGATATCTGGTTCTATAGCCCATGCTGGGTATAGAACAGGCAGATGCCATCTCTCTGAATGGCATAAAATTGATATTCATTTACTGTCATTGATGTGCCAGACTTCCTATAAACATTATCACTTCAGTTCTCCTAATGACATTAAATTGGCATTATCCCTGTTTTCAGTGAAGTAAATTGAAGCATATACAAAAACTTAGTGAGATCTGTTTGCTCTTTTTTTAATTATTGTGATAAAAAAATTAACATGAGATCAATTCTCAGACAAAATGATAAGTGTGCCACACAGTATTAACTAAAGGTGCACTGCGAACTGTAGAAGTTATTCTCTTGCATCATTTAAACTTTATAGGCAAGGAATGGCAACTCCTCTGTCTCTGCCATCCAGCCCAGGAATCCACTGGGCCACTGAGGCTACTTTCTATACATCGCAGACATGGCCTCGTGTAGCATTTTCCCCTCTGTAGCCAGCTTCATTCACCAAGAAGGATGACCTCCAGGCTCAACCAGGTCATGGCGCAAGCAGAATTTCCTTTCTTTTAGGATTGAACAATCTTCCAGAGTTTGTAGAGACCACCTCTTTCTGGAGACACAGTGGCTGAAAGATGAAGCAAGTCTAGAACAAAGAAGAAAGGCTGAAAGAAAGAGTGAGTCAGACAGGGATGTCCAGGTATAACCTGTCTCTCTGAGAATGGGTTTGAGTAAGGAATGAAAGGTAGGTAGTAGGGAAAAGACAGTGTTAATAACACATTTACCTTATTGAGCTAACTGTTGGCCTGGATCCAGATCACCAGCTAATGAGTATTAGGCTCTGTGCAGCTTCTTAAGTAAAGAAAACCTTCATCTTCTCTTGGAATGACATCTTTCCTGGATAGATCAATAAAGCCACCCAAAGTATCTTCCCTGGGGAAGAAAGGAACCCCATGCTTACAGAACCCCTTCTAACCATACCCTCTAATGTTCTGACAGCTATCTTTACCTCGGCCCAGAAACTATCAGATTCGGCAATGGGAAGTTCTTGGGGGAGAAAACAACGAAGCACCCAAATGTAACCTCCTCTTTTCAACAGAGCTGACTTTAAATGTTGGCTTGAGTTTGATAAGACTAAAATAAACGTGATGAATGCTATTTGAAAAATCTAGGATGTCATTATGCATTGCATTTGTTTGCCCTAAATCCATTTCTATTAGGTTATTATTAATTAGCATTTGTTAAGCATCAACTGTGTACTCGTTCAAAGGCAGACTGAGTATGTGAAAGAATATTCCTGCCCTACTTGAGCCACAGTAGGACCTCTTAGTACTGCTCCCCACCCTTCTACCAGCCCCTCTCACAGAGGAACAACACAAATCCCAAAGAAATTCTATGGCAATAAACTTTCAGGCAAACAAACTCAAATAAAAAGAACCCTTCCCACCAGTGGGACTTTGTGTGCATTCACCATATGAGACAGGCAGAGCCCTGAGCCAAATCAATTTTAAAGGAATAAATAGTGAGATTTCGCACAAAGTAACAGAAAAATGTACTGGACTCAAAAACTCTCACAAAATTTGTAAATGATTGAACAGAGGAAGTCAGCATCAAATTTCTTTTCAAGTATTCTTTACAAGACGGCAATAGCGCTGTCACTAAATATAATAACATTTATGCACATATAGGATTGCTCAATTAATAGGAAAAAAAGTCTGGATAGAATGTGCCAAATTTGGAAGATATGTGTGGAGGTTTTCTAGAGTGTATTGTTTTTATTCAAATTCCCCAAAAGCAAACTTTGGGGGTGTGGGGGAGTTGGGGAACCTACAAAGCATTGTGAGGGTGTGGGAAGGAAAGAAAGATGATGAAAGATTAGATCAATAAGTAGGTGACCTCTGTGGGGACTGGGGCTCTGTCTTGTTAGAGACTGTCTTTGGAAACGCACAAAGAAACATTTTGTCTTAGACCCACCTCACAGTTGTCACACTAAGAGGAAAGGGGGGCTCTTTTCTATCCATTCCTATACATCACTGGTGCCGAACGTCCAGAGGGGCCCAGGCACTAATCTGGCTTTTGTGCACCAGAAAAAGTCCCTGAGAAGGAAGATGCAAGTGGATAGAAAGCTGTGCTTTAGTCCAAGTTACATTTATAATAGACACAAAATGCACCCCAGATAATAAATGCACATATTATAATAATATATATGCCTTCTATAGGGCATGTTATATACTCTATATATGTATTCTATTTTATAGAATGTATGCATACCTTCACATGAACCCATATAGAATATTTATATGTATTTATATGAATATATACATCGTAGAACTACAGAGTAAATAGAATAGAAATTTAGCAATGTATTTTTTAAATATATGTTACCTATTTTATATACATGGTGGTGGGCAGTTTTGAATCTCACGTGGTGGTACTCAAGGGATAGAAACTCCTGGTTCTATGCTAAGAGGTCACTCCTGGCAGTGTTAGAAAACTAAAATCAATGCTGGGGATAGAACTGGGTCAGTCATGTGCAAAGCAAGTGCCTTAATTCCTGAATATAATAATTCCTGCCTTAATTCCTTCTACTATCTCTCTGGCCCCTTCATATGATTTTACATATTTAATTTTTTCACGCGGTTTTTCCTTGAGATTACTATTACTAGCACTTTCATTGCCATATTTGTTTGTGTGTGTGCCTGTCATTACTTGAAGCATTATTCTAAGTGACTTATTTGATTTCTTTTTAAAATTTAATTTACTTTCAAGATAATCTCAGTTTGTAGAGTGAAGAGGAAGACTTGTTTTCAATTTGGATTCTCATCAACTGTGAGAATCCACAGTTTTCCATTGGTGGGGTACTCTCTGAAAAAGCACAGGGAATTATCTTCTTTTCTTTATTTCTTTTTCCCCTAGGGAAAGAAAAAGGGGGTCATTCCAGCTATGCTCAGGGCTTATTCCTGCCTTCGTGCTCAGGAATCCCTCCTGGTTGTGCTTGAGGGACCATGTGTGGTACTGAGGACCAAATTTGATAGGTTATGTGTAAGATAAAGGCTTTAATCCCTATTATCTCTCTGGCCCACATAAAATTTTAAGTGCAACTTTATATCCAGGAATTGGAAAATGTCTATATTTTTTGCATGGAAGGCTAAACTAAAATCTTGAAGAAAGTTCTTATGCCAAAAATAGAAAAATCCAGTCTGGGATATGACCAAAATCTAGGGGTGCTTATGAGAATCTGTGGGTGGGTCCAGGTATGGTATACTCTTGTAGAGCACAGCAGCCCTACGAGACAGTATTCACATCTTTCTTTAGACTTTTACTTTCTCTGACTTCCTTTTCCCAAAGAAAGATTGTCTATCTACTAAGCCTTAATGGATCAGCAAAAAGAAGCCAGCAACCCATTAGACCACTCATACTTGACCCCAGTGCTCTCAAATGAAGATAATACTCAACTCTATCAATTATTCAGCCCCTCACAGGGAAGTGCCATACCTGTGTATCTGGATCAGGTTTCTTAAATGAGATTATTCCCTACGCTGAACAGGGGGAACTGAAACATTTCATAAAGAAATGGATCTTTATATTAGCTGTTCTGTTTTCACAGGGCACCCAGCTCTGTCATTCTCTCTGTGCTTCACCAACAGTGCTAAATGATGGTATTTTTGTCTCTGTGGCGCTTCCCTCAGATCAGTTCAGGTAGGATGCATCCTTTCTCTTGTGTTTCCACAAAAGTTTGAGTTTTGTCTGTGTCACCAGGAACTACATTGTTCTTTTGTCTATCTCTCTGATTAGTCTGTGATACCCATTTTGATCATGGACCCACTTGTCACTCATGCATTGGCTTAACTGACCATTGGTTACTCCATACCGAGAAAGTACTCTGGGTGCTGGGAAGGAGCAAAGGACAGCCCAGACAGTTGCTAGCTCCCAGTTCATAGTTCTGATGCTTTTCAGAAAAACTCCCTCTACCTCCATTACTTACTGCTTGCTTTCTCTCTAGGACCCAGTCCTTCACTGCTGTGTTTCTCCATATCACCCATTTCTACAGAAGAGTTTCTAAGTAAATTTCTTCTTTTTGATTCTCTGTAGGAAGATCACAAGTAAGTATTGTAAGTATTGGTATTTATTCTTCCCCTAAAATTTTACATATCTAGAAAAGGGGACCTGAATAAGTTACTTTGTGTAAATTAGTTATCTCTCTGTGCCTATTTCTCTATTTGAAAAAAATCTATAAAATGGACATCATGGTGATAAAAGGGCCTATATACAAATCTAATATGATAACTCAGTAAAAGCACTTTAAATGACACCTGACAGTATCTCTTAAATACAAGCAACCATTAATATTACAAGTTACTTCCTGTAAGAATCTACCCTGTACCCATCCCCTTTTCTCACTAAGAGGTAACATACATAAATTCTTTAATTTGTCCTGTATTGTTCCCTCCTTTTTTTTTAAATTTCAGATACAATCATGCTCAGCTAATAAGGTCGACAAGGTGTACCTCATCCTATCAAAACCTAAAGGTGATGAAGAGGTAGAAGACTTGGGGACCATTCAAAATATAGCCTGAAATTGTTCCATACATTCATTTCTCTGATAGGATGACTTTCTCTCCTGTCCATTTTCACCTGAATCTGGCCTCATCCACATGCAGAGTGAGATGGAACTTCCTTGAATCAGTGACAATGCAGGATTCATAAAACCAGTCACTGTTATACATTGGGGAGCAGCACAGAGTAGAGGAGACTAAATAAATAAATCTCTGAAAAGGCCTCTTCCCACCTTTTCACAGATCTCTCAGCCTGTCTGCCCAGGTTCTAAGAAGGTTCTGAAGCCCTAAATGTCTCAGAAGATGAAGCAATTTCATGCCATTCTCTAGAGAACCTAAAAAAAGAAATTGTTATCCAGGAGATTCTTTTGCACAGCCTCGTTGTGCAAAGTCCTGAACCTGGCCCATCTCTTAAAGATCCAAAAATGTTGATGTTTTCATATAGTGGGGTTGTGCTTCAGAGGAACTTTAGGAATAGAGTTCTATTGCTTAAAAAAAAAGTTTATCAACTATTTCTTATAGGCTATATCACCTAAATGAGAAATAAAAATGGGCGAACTTACCTCCAGCATTTTTAACAGACCTAAATGTTTGTGCTCTGAATAATTCAGCTGCCATTTACGTCAGGCCAAACATTCTAAATGCACAAAAGAAAATTTGATAAAAGCACTTGATTATTCTGGAAGGACTTAATTTGCCTCCTTCGGGTCACGATTCAAAAAGAAAGAATATAAAGCAACTTTGGATGAAGAAATTTGAAAAATGTAATCCACAAATTTGTCTCAATTTTAACTTAGAAGTTAAATACACTTCTGGGTTAGAGAGGTAATACAAAAGTTAAGGTGTTTGCTTTGCATGCAGCTGATTCCAGTTCTGTCCCCTGCACTACATGGTTCCCAAGCTCTGACCCTAAGGACAGGGCCAGGAATAGTGTCCAAACATCACCCAGCATGGCCCCCAAGCCAAAATAATAATAGCAAGAGCACTTCCAATTTCCAAAGCATTATAGGAGAAATCTGGATTAATGGAGTAGTACAGGACACTCATGGTCTGACTTTTCTATCATGGAACATTAAATTATTTAAAAAGGAAACATTATCTTGAGTGGTTGCAGGTCACTTTGAATCACTGGAATTTCCTTGCAGAGTTTCAGTGTAAAACATTAATAGGTTTGAGAAAGACAAGATTTAAAATCTTGGGAGTCCAATCTCCCTACCAGCTCCTCCAGTGGAGTCTTCCTTTGAGACAACTTTCTTTCTAACAGCACACATCCTCTGATCTTACGAACCAGAGTCAGAGGAAGTGGAGAAAGAGGGCAGTTAGAACTCTGTAGAGTAGAAGGCACCAGGATAAGTCCCAGATGCATCATGAGGCTGAGGAGAGTTGGTTAGAGATAGAAAGACCAAGCATGTTGCTTTGAGTAATGTGTTTTCTTAGATGAATACATAAATACTCACTGAAGTAGCTATGGAGTCATCCACAGACATGTACCCACATGCAGACACAAGTGCACACAAAAGCATCTACCTGCTCTTCAGTTCAATGTGTGAAAAATCACAATTTTCCATCCAGTTTAATGCTTCCTTCATAATTACTCACTAGCTTCGACCCCAGATCACTTTCACTAGTAATCCTTGGATCTTTTTAAAGGTAAAGCACGTTTTCTTAAGAGGAATTATGTAGGCTTTAGCCATTCAAAATGGAAAACTGTCCTGCTGCTTTTATTAGTCCCTATTTTTATTTTTAATTTGTCACTAATGAAGTTCTTGCACACTGTGTTCTTGACCCACTGCTCCAATAAACCCCACATTTTTTATTACATGATTTTGCATAGTGCAGTAATTGTTAGGAATGCATTTGTCATCTGTTGCGTTGTAGTAGAACTAAGTACAAAGTGCAAAGGTTAGAACTCCATGAAAACACTCAATAAATGTTCTCTGTCAGTATTTATTAGATGAGAAAGTGATGGGCACATAGCAGCCACTCAATAAATGTCACTTCCTTCCTCTCTCTAATCAGCTATATAAAGATTTCTAATCAAGTTAAACTATCAATACACTTAGAGCATAAAAAACAAGAGTTATAGGAGTTTTCTTGACTCAAATCTCCAACTTAAAGCTAGTACTGGGAATCTTTCGTTATTTTGACTAACTGAACACAAATTTTTTCCAAAGCTATTTTTCAGCAGGTCTGGGATTAAATATGAACAGACAAAAAGCTGCATTTCTCATAAAATGTAACCAATTTTTTTTCACTTCCTAAAATAAAACCTTTGTACTGGAATAAGATTTTAGAATTTCTCCTTGTTTTCTAAGGAATGTTAAAGTACCTTGTGACTAGTAGGGAGAGAGTGTGGAAATCAGAAAAGATATTTTCATGAAGATCAGGGTCTCAGTTCAGGACTTTTATTCCTTTGCTATTAAATTCAGAACTGCCTATGTTAGCATATGCGAAGTGTGTTCTCCAAAACTCATTTAGGTCCTGTCATCTTTGGGCAGACACTCTTTTCATTACTTGATCTCCAAAACCCCAGCAGATGTGTACTTCAAAGTGAGGTTCATGTCTTCTTCAACAAAACCCTCAATTCCTTCCTGCACGGATGAATTGCAGTGGAACTCAGATTCTGGCCTTCTGAAGGTCCTAAATAAAGCCAAACTATTTTATAAGGAGGCCAGGTTTCACTCATCACTTACTCCTTGGGTTACCAGGGGAGTGTGAACTCAGTACTTCCTAAGTTTAATTAAGGAAAAGCAAAGTTCAAAGCTGAGAAATTTGGGAAATAAATATCTTCCCACAAAATGTCTTTGCCCCAAACTGTCCACTCCTTCAGCCATGGTGCTTTCAGCTTCATAGTTTTCCAGCTCTGTCAGCATCCTAGTCTGATGAGCTCTCACCCCAACCAATGCCGTAGACAAAGTGATGGTACAGTGGGTGGTGAGGATTGGTGAACAATAGCTACAATTTTAGGAAGTAGCATGAAAGAAACAAACAGGGAATTGAGATGTTTTTGGCCTGGGATTTGGGGACACCCTCCTGGGAGTGATCAAGATTGAAGAGCAGATAGAGGTCAAGAGGGGGACAGATGCAAAAACAGTTGGAATGATTTAAAGGTGAGCACATATACAGTAAAATACTACTAAGCATTGAGAAAAGACAAAATTCTTCCATTTGCTGTCATGTGGATGGATCTAGAAGTTATCATGATGAGTAAAATCAGAGAGAAGGCGATATATACAGAATTCTCTCATGTAAAGGAACATAGTAAGAGAATAAGAACAACTGACCCGTGGCAATAGGCCCTGAGAGTCAGGTCAGCCTACAGAATTGAGTGATTCAAGGAAGTGAGGTAGATAATGGAAGGGGAACTTCAGACATTGGTAGAGGAATACTGAAACTCTCATGGTGATTGTGGAGTTTGAGTATTGAAGGCCTGAAACTCTACTATTACCTCAATAAAAATTGGAGGGAAAAAGAGAGAGATGTGCAGGTGACAAGGATTCTGCATTTCATAGTTCTCAAATGTCACTTGGAAGCTGCACCTCTGCACCTAAGACAACACTCGGATACAGATGCCACGTGAAAACATAAGTCTCAAAATTCAGAGGACAATGTCATATATACAGTGTTTCCTGCCATTCACTTGCAGAAGTGAGCCCTTCTCTCCAGAGAAGTGTGCCTCCGACCAGGTCTGAGAGTGTAAGGGAAAAAAGTTAAGTGCCATGAATTTGCTTCTTTGGGTAAATAGGTTATTCCCAAAGGTTAACTTGAGGGTGCAGAATTGGAGACACATCAACCAGGCTCCTAGTAAGTTAGCTACAAGAAGAACACTCAAGTGAAAAAGATTTCTTGGGGAGTTTTCTGTTAGGATCCACATCTGTGAAGGGAAAGGGAAGAAAGTCTAGAGGGAAAAGCTGCTTCATGATATATGCCATGGTACAGCACAGGTATAGCCACTTCCAGAAGGAGTTGTAAAAGTAGGACAGTTTTTCAGACATGTCCCAATTTGGAGAACATTTGGCTAACCCTATATCCTAAATTTACTAGTCTTTAGATAGTTATGAGAAGGTGATGTAACGTAGGCCCAAAATCTTTACTGGCTGGTGAGAACTTTCCAGAAAATGATCTATTGAGAGCCTTCATCTGCCACCACCACCAAAGTGTATAGCAAGAGACTGAGATGACCATTGCATCCCTAGAGCTGTGCCTACCCACCAAATGATAAATTCCCTGGAAACGGGGCTGTTTGTTGATGTATTCATAACACTTGGATGTTTCTGGCATAGTTATAACAAAATGAATGTAATACAGGAGTAATTAATGCCACTGATCTTCATAATAAACCTTTTCAGAGAGGAAGTAAAGTCTGGTGAAGTCAGTGGTTTGACAAAGTGATACTATTTGGCATCAACTAAGGCTGAACTTTTATCCAAACTCTAAACTTAGAGTTCTTAGACTTTGGCCAATCCAATGTAGCACCTAATTTTGTACCAAATTTGCCAATTTTGCAAATTTTGCACCTGTTCAGCATCGATGTGGTTTTGGGGCCAGAACAGTGTACAACATTAGTACAGTATACAGAGGGT
Source organism: Sorex araneus (assembly GCF_027595985.1). Taxonomy (NCBI): domain Eukaryota; kingdom Metazoa; phylum Chordata; class Mammalia; order Eulipotyphla; family Soricidae; genus Sorex; species Sorex araneus. The sequence continues at coordinate 122,520,667 of NC_073306.1, read as the reverse complement.
AAGGCATTTGCCTTGCATGCAGCCAACCAGGGTTTAATCCCCAGCATCCCATATGGTCCCCAAAGCCCTTCAGGAGTGATTTCTGAGTGTAGAGCCGAGAGTAAATCCTGAGCATTGCGGATGTGCCACCCCCTCCCCCAACACCTCCCCCCGTCCCCCCTACACACACACAAATAAATACCCAAAAGCATGAACCTGATCATCCCTGTCTCAAGCCCTCCACACAACTATATCAGAAAGCCCAGAGACAGCAGAAAAGAGTGAGGAGGCAGAGCGAGTTGGGTGGGTGGTGAGAGATTGGGTGTCTTTAAAAAAACGCCATGGTCAATCAGATCTCCCAGATAATGTGAAGAGACTTGTCAGACACACCTTGAGAATCATGGCCAATATTTGGACAGGTTGTGGGCTTCTCTCCTGCAGCCCATTGGCCCTTGCCCTATTTCTCTAGGAGGCCCCGCTCCTGTTAAGTAAACACCTAAGACTGAACAGTCTCCAGTTTCCACCCACTTCTCCTTTCGCAGTCACACGGCAGGGAGCAAGAGCCCTCATTTTAGTCAGGCCCAAGGCACCCCCTAAGCAGAAGCAGATTGAGTGTTTGGACACCCCGGCAGGGCTGTTGTCTGTGGCTGGCCCCCATGGCAGCTGCTGCCACTCTCCCCTTTTAGAAGACTGAGTGACCCTGCCCCTTCCCTGCAAGTCTGCCTACTCACACCAGGGGAGGGGCCAGGGAGCACAGACCCAGCAGGCCTTCACCTCCATTTGACATTTCCCCTCTTGCAGTGGTGTTACTTGGGATTGTGTCAAAAGGGTGGAAAGACAAAAACATTTCGCTCCAGCTTAAAGTTGGCCACGTTTGCAGGTGCTCAAGTTGCAGCCTAAAGGAAGTCAAAGTTTGGGGTTTGTGATTTGAGCTGAAAGGCCAAATGGCTTTTTGACAACTAGCAGCAAAAGGCCCAGAAATGTGGGTCCCTGGAGAAAAGAAGTAAAAATACAGAATACATGGAGAAATTAAAATAGGGGCAATATTTATTTCTCTAGTCCTCTGCGGATGAAATTTTCTCCAGTTTCTTGAAACATTCATATCATCCACTTCATTTCAAAAGTTGTTTTATGGCTTGAGAAGCAATGTGAAAATTTTCAATTGATCATACAATGTCATCATTTATAACTTTCCCTAGAAAAACAGTCAACTTAATTAAGGGAATGTTTTTATAAAAAGTTTGCATTGTTATATCATTAAGTTATACTTGGCTAAGGGGCTGGAGAGTAGTTAGGCATTTCCTTTGTATGCAGGTCTGATCCTACGCATCCCATTTGGTAACCCAAGCACCCCCAGAAGTAATTCCTGAGAGTGAATCGGGTATAACTCCCAAGCATTGCTAGATGTGGCCCCCCCAAAAAAGACAAAACAAGAAAGTTATACTTGACTAAAACATGAAGGACATGCATCCTTTAGACTTGCTAATATTTGAGAGTTCATAAACATGGAGAGTAAGAACATTTTTTGTAATTGCTGTCAGACTCAGCAGCAAAAATTAGTTGATTGGCAATGACAATTCTTACCACTCCTCCTGTCCATACCATGAAACAAGAAAGAAAATATGCCAATACACAACATTAAGTTCTCGTAAATAATCTATCATCTCAGAGGTCTATTGAAATGCCCAGAGGACAGTAAGTCAGAACCAAAGTCTATAGAATCCCCAAATTTCTTAATGGGAAGCCAATAAAGGATAACAGGTCCCCCCACATCTCTGAAAATAGTGACCTGACTAGAAAGAAAGTGGAAGGTACACAACAGATGTCTATTCATATGGCTGAGAACCACAAATAAGTGAACTACCCAATGTAGGGTAGGATACTGGGACACCCGTTCAAAGTATCTTTCATCATTCAGCATCAACAATGTTCATTTCCACCCTAACACTTGGAGGTTCCCACATGATCTTCCAACTCTATCTTATAGCTTCCAGAGAACATACCTCCTGGTGCATAAGATCAGTGAATAAAACCCTACCCTACCAAACTTCCTGTCAAACTCAGGGAAGATGTTGTCTATCCCACTAGTGATGACCTCTTCTATACCAC